>NC_084536.1:15357500-16006250 GCF_024500275.1 Phycodurus eques
ATTGGGGATCATTTTGTGGAAGACAATAAAGTAAATAAAGTTAACGAGGTGCAATTTACCCAGGATGGCGACCACAATGTCATCTTTCAGGATCTCAATAGACCCGCGGGACATGAAGTAGAGGGCAGTGAGTACGTCCCCACTGTGGACCAGAGTGTCTCCAGGAGGGGCGTGAGTGGTCTTGAAGTGCATAGCCAAGGCCCTCAGGCAGCCTTTGGTGGCTCCTTCGAACACTTTGCAGTTGTGAAGAAGATTATTATTGAGGTGAAGGCAGATATCTGCCTGCAGGCACTCCGGGAAACCTTTGAGTACCTACGAGGAGGAGGAGTAAATGATTCAAATCAATCAATAAACTGTGAACTGCATTTTAAACTTAAACTGAGAAGAGTTTAAAGTTTGAGTATTGCAGGGGTCACCAACATTGTGCCCATGATCAGTGTCTTCACATAGTTGAATGACATTAATTATTAATATTAGCACATAATTAAAGACAATTTGAGAAAATTTCTTCATTCAAAAGTGCTTATCAAACTCATAGCCATTAACATTAATCAGTTTCCAAGATGTAGTTTTCAATTTCAAGTTTTTGGTAGATGTTTATTTCAAACCGCGCAGACACACTGACCCACTTGGCTATTGAATTAGACAAGATAATAAAACGTAATACGCACCTCCTGCTCTTTCCAAAGAAAAGACATCAAGTCCACAATGTAACGCAGATAAAAGAGAAAACACTTGGCCTTTAGATTTATACATACAATCTGATAACTGTTTTCTGTGCTTCTTATTTACCGTGTTCATGTCAATGCCGTTGGTGTAGGCCCAGGAGTGCTGGAAGTACTCCTCCAGCCTCTGCCTCAGTGGATTGGGTATCTGATGAAAACGGATGAACTCTTTGACCCGTAACATTTGCGCGTGGTAGCGCGCCGTACCCGAGTACAACCTTTGGATGATAGCTGAGACGTTCCCAAAGATGCTGGCATACATGAGGGCTGGAATACAGACCATACATTTTATTCATTGTAAATGACAGTTTATTATCGGGTGCTTTGTTTATGTTGCTGCCTAGTGTATGTACTCACATCCGATCAGCATGACACAAATAGAAAAGATCTTCTCCGAGTTTGTGTTTGGCGAAACATTGCCAAATCCCACGCTGGTTAGACTACTGAAGGTGAAGTAAAGTGCAGTGACATACTTGTCTTTGATGGAGGGACCAGAGTTAGGATCACTGTAGTTGTATTTCTTCCCGATGGACACTCCTAGGTTGTCCAGCCAGCCAATTTTGTGCTCCAAGTAAGGCTTTTCCACATTACCAATGGCGTACCATATACAGGCGAGCCAGTGAGCGATGAGGGCAAAGATGCACATTAAAAGCATCAATACGGCGGCGCCGTACTCAGAGTAGCGGTCCAGCTTCCTGGCTACTCGTACCAGACGAAGGAGCCTCGCTGTCTTCAACAGGCCAATCAGAGTGGTCGTCTAAATACATGTTAGGGGATGAGAAATGGTTTTAGTAAAAGCATTAATTAACACTTTGTTAACACGAAATGTATGTTCCTCAAAAGTGGGTAGTATTCATAATTCTGGTAACTCACCAAATAGTTTACAGTGTTTCCCAATCTTTTTTACGTTAGAAAAAAATCTCTTGACACAGCACCAATCAAAAACATCACAAAAAGTGGATACACAGGTTAATTATGTACCTTTTGCTATTTAGGAGAATAATATTTAATTGTTCTGCCTGTCACTAGACGTCACTGGCAGATGAACAAAACTGCATTATTTTTAGTAAATCAGTTTTGTTTTGGACGATATATATAGGGCTCTATTTTTGTAGACAGTGCAGATGCGGTGGCGCACAATTGTGGGCGATTTCTGATTTTCTGACTGGTCTGCACCAAGCTGGGTGTTCCGGCGCAATGAGGGTGTGTCCTTGCACTTGGCGGAGTGACAATTTGGTGGCAGATAGTTGATCTTCTCAGACCATGTCTAAATACTGGTGCAATGTAGACCGCTTTTGTAAATTTGATCAAGACACAGGCAGACAGACACTGAGCTCCGTGGACATACATTATTTAAGTCACCAACTCATTTTGAATTTAATAAGGGTACCCTCACATTGTCTGTTGCCACACCGCCCAAGAGCAGTGACAATGCTCCACTTAAGCAATCTCATTACACATCATCCTCTTCCACATAGAGATGTTTCTGCCGAGACTGTCATTGTGCCACATTTAAAGGGAATGAGCCACTTTGATTGGCTGCGAATGAAGTCGGCTGTAAACACACCTACAGTGGCACAGCCCACCCAATCTCTGATTCGCCGGGCTGTGCTGGTCTACAAAATTACCAACATCGGTCTAACCCGTCACAGTTGCGCCACCTATTAGCCCGGATTTGTGCCGGTCACGAAAATAGGCACATAGACTTGACTAGACTAGAAAAAAACAATAATCTATACTTTTTTAAAACTCTATTTTTATTCTTTAACATCTACACACACTTCCATCCTCATGTCTAAAAAGCAAACAAATGACATTTAGATTGTTGATGTCAGTTAACAGGATTATGGTAACTGCACTATGTTACAGTAATGATTAAAAGAACACTGAAATAACACATGGAACGCTGTGATATCATCCCTTATATTGCTCCCATGACATTAGGGAATTGATATGATATGCTGTGATGTCACCACCATAAAAGTGGTTTCTTTCTTGGCCACAGTGACGGCATGTTTTAGCAGCCATATAATCTCTAATGAAATGGCAATTGATATGAGCTTTTCAGATGACCTCCTTTGTTGCTGACAATGAGATAAAAACTACGTACCAATATGTAGTAAGTTTGTACAGAATGTATACTATTCAATGCTATACTTTTTTAGGGCTGGCGTAGCATAGAAATATACCTTATAACTTTATCTAATAATGTCACAAGGTTTCATGATTTCTTTAATGGCATGTGCTGCCTACTGAAAACTCATTCCCCACGAAGGACAATAAACAACCGAAAGGAGACTACAGTTCCCCTTCGTGCCACAATCTATTAATTTTGCTGCAATTCATTGAGCTGGCTTTTGTTGTGCTGCAATTCGAAGTTATGCATAACAAGCATTACAGAATTGTATGTTGTCATTATGCAGTATTATAACAAGCACACAGTGTGAGTTAATTCCAAGAAATGCAGCATGGGTATTTGTGGCTCTGCAAAACAAAATTATACTGAGGTTATTTTATACTTCTAAACCAATGTAGAATACAGTCAGCATACTGTATCATATGTATACACAAGACATTTTGACCATAATTTGTGTGCCCTTGAAAGTATTGCCTGCTTTACTAATAGTCAGGACAGCTATACATTTTAAGTAAAACGCATAAGCCATGACAGATGTAACAACAGTTTGTTCACATTTATCTGCACAAGGATTATATAATTAAGTAGCTGCTTCTCCCTTTCTTTGTACTGTATATGTCCAATGGGGAAAACATGGTCAGCGTCATCCATCCGTTTTTGCTCGTTGCTATAGCACTTGTTCTCTTTAGGGAGGCAGGTGAGCTGGAACCTATTGCAGCTGACTTTCGGTGAGAGGCGGGGCTAGTCTGGATTGGTCGCCTGTTCCCCAAAGAGCATGGCCAGCTTCAGTTATTGGCTCATTTCAACTGTTTTCACAAGAATGTAGAATGAAACACTGCAAAGTACAAATTCTGCATGGGCTGGTCTGACAAATACATTTTAAGTATGTTTTCAAAAAAGCATTGGTGAAAATCTTCCAATTTATTCTCTAGCTAATAAAACAAGACTAAAAATGCCAAAATTATTGTGGCTAAACACAATTCTTGGTTAATTTTCACTGATCACACCCAAGCCTGATTACTTCCAGTCCTGTTCAACCAAGAAATCACTTAAACAGAATATGTCCCGACAAAATGAAGTTGGACAAAAGAGCTGAAAAAGCTGCAACATAATGTTACACGATCCAAAGCAAGACAACTTCTGAATGGGTTAAAAAAAAAAAAAGAAGGTTTGGAGTGGCCTAGTCAATTGTCCGATTCAAATGCAGTAGCATGACCTTATAAAAGACTTTCATGCTCGAAAACCCTCAATTTTTGCTGAATTAAAACAATTCTACAAGGAAGAGTGGGCCAGAATATTTCCACAGAGATTTGAAAGACTCATTACTAGTTATAGAAAATGCTTGATTTAAGTTATTTCTGCTGAGGATGGCCCAACCAGTTATTAGGTTTAGGAGGACATTACTTTTTCACACAGGAACAGGTAACTCTGGATAATTTTGTTTTCCTTAATTAATGAAGACACCATTTAAAAAATGCATGTTAAGTTCACTTGGGTTGTATTTTTCTGATATTTCGATATGTTTGATGATTGTAAACAAAGTGGGGAAACTATGCAAAAATATAAGAATTTGAGAAGTGGGGCAATGCTTTTTCACAGCACGGTAGTAATTTAGTTTTGCTTCTTGGGATGTTTGAAATGTTGTTTGTGTTGGGGGCTTGATGTTTGTACTGCTGAAGTTTGTTATAGAATAAAAGTGAAAGCAAAATCAGCTGAAGCTTCACACGACACCTTTTCGCTTAGCTTCATTCTTTGTTTCCCCCCCCCCCTTTTGTTTGTGAAAGTTTGAATGTTCACTATGAATTGGATGTGATTGAAATGACTGATTAATAGAATGAGTACACGACTAATTCACTACTGCTTTGGTGCCAAGCAATTATGTTCAAGTGAGTTGAGGAGCTTCATTTAGACAAAATGTGTTGCCATCTTGTGGCACAAAATTCAGCATAGCATAAACCTTTTTTTGGGTGCGGTCAATTACTGACAGAGTTTTGCTGTTTGTGGCAGGGCTCAGCCCCTATTCCACACGAATAGCAGGGTTTGTTTGGAATTGGAACTCAACCTCGATTTTTCATTTGAATTAAATGCCTTTGTTTGATTCATTTCTGCGTTTAACTTAAAAGTGAGTTAGCCCACTCAAGTTCTAAATGGCTCACTTGACCATACGGTGATTGTGAGCGTGAATGGTTGTTTGTTTATATGTTCTCTGCGATTGCCTGGCGTGCAGTTCAGGTTACCCCAGCTCTCGCTCAAAGTCAGTTGACACAGGCTACAGCACACCCGTGGCCCTTATGAGGTTGAGTGTTATAGAAAATGTATGTATGGATGGAAACACTATCATACTGTATAATCTGTTTGCATTCAAATACAAATGATTAGCTGTTTGCCACCACAGTGTACTGCATATGTTCAAGACACACTCAACGTTCCTTAGGTAGGATAGAAAAACACTGCAATTGAGATTTAAGGAGACTCACGTAGCTGACTCAGGAGTAGCAGGGGTGATTGTGGTAAAAAAAAGATGATTATGGTTTATAATCAGGAGCTTTTCTGGTGTAATGGAGTGGCTACAAAGCATGATCAAGCACCGAAATGGATCCAGAGCCATCAAACAAGCCGGTGAGCCCGGCAGCCAGCCTACCAATGACTATCTAACATCTGCATGTAAGCTGTGCACACGGCGCTGTTGGCCCCCTCGTCACATAAATGCATCAATGATTGCCATTTGGTAAGCCATTAATCCTTGTAAATGGATTCTAGAATGAGGACCATTCAAAAAAAGAAAAACATGCAATTTAAAGTAATCCTTCCATAGCTGAGACAGAAAGACTTAGGCTTTAAGTAGTGGCCTGGGTGCACAAGTCTGGACTCAATAAAGAGATGACTGTGCAGGGATGGCTGAGCCACTATGGAGCAATACGCTACTCTTTTGGAAAAAGCAGGTGAAAAAAACAGATAACAAACCTCATCTGATCCTGAGCCGAAGATAAGCAGGTCAAAGGGAATGGCTGCCACCATGTCTATTAGGAACCAGCCTTTAAAGTAATGGATCGCTATCTTGGCTGCATGACTGACCACCTCCTCGTTCTGGTTCACGTACGTGGTCCTGAAGTTGATGAGGATGTCAATGATGAACATGATGTCCACGATGAGATCCACCACATTAAGAGGGCTGCACGAGTATCCGCATTCACGCCTCCTCTGCTCCTCTTGGTCGTTGAGGAGAAAGGCGGCAGAGTAAGGCGTGAGGATGGCTGTGTAGATGACCAGCAGCAAGATCAGCCAGTCCCACACAGCTTTGAACGGGCTGTAATGAAGAATGGTGAACTTGTCGATGCGGTTCGTCTGCAGCTTGTACTCTGGCAGAACATCAGCTCCCAGTGACAAGACCTGGAAGAGACATAGGCAAGACTTGTTAAGGAGAAATGTGCTTTTTTTTGCACGTTTTCTTTTTTGTTATCCCTATGAAGTTATTTTGATCAGGGGTTCTCAAACCTTTTGGGTCCAGGGAGAATTTTTTTCCAAGGACCCCGGGCACCTCAAAATAAAAAATTCAATTAAACAAAAGTAAAAGTGTGGAGCCCTAAATCCCATATGAATTAAAAAGATTAAAAATAACAAAAGTGTAATTTTTTTGTGAATGAAGTAGTATATTTTTTTAAAGAAAAAAGTCCTAATCTTTATAAGGGCAAAGTAGGGGTTGAACCCAGTGGCAGCTGGTAAATAGAGGGCGCTAGTGCGACGCCCCACCACACACAGTGGTCAAATCGACTACAGAAAATATTTAGTCGATCAACCCCTAGAACAAAGACAAAACAAAACATTCTAATATAACAGTGAACATTTCATGTGGGAAGTCATGTTTTAACAAGTGAATTTCAAAAATACAACTTTATTCATGTAATATTGGACCTACATATATGGGTTTTAAAAAATGTACTATATTCTCAAAAAAGTACCTAGAAAAAATTTGAACTTTAAAAAAAATAATATACCTTATTAGTTTTATTATGTTTGTTATACGGGTGTAAGTGTGCCCTTTGTAATAATACGACATAATAATTTGTTACAAATTATTTTGTGGATGAGGGACTCCCGTTTGAAAACCGCTGATTTAGACAAAAAGTAAACTAACGCTGTTGACGGTGTGTAATCCACCGTTAATTAAAAAGTAAAATTGCAAGCTTTGGTAATTTTCCTTCACTTAATTGTCCTCCCTGAGAGACTCTGACAAATAGATCAATGAGGCAAAAGCCAATGTGAGTGATGAAGCCTTCTGTGCAGTGGTCCACATTTGCGACAACAATGGGCTGACTTGGAAACGACTACAGTGCTCGATAATGCAAAAACAATTTTAGATGAGGGCAAAATATTTGCCGGTGCTGTACAACACAACACTGACATTTAGAGCTTGTGTGTTTTGGACACTTGGAAAACAGCTGTATGTACTTGTGCAGCTTGTGAGTTTAGAGAATAATAATTAAAAAAAACACTCCTAAAACTAAGCAAACAGTTTTATTTACCCCACACGAATATATTCTGTCTGGATTGTAAATTATTCAGTGTCCTGAATCGTCCCGTTTTTGGCCTAATAAGCCGTGGATGACAAAGACTCCCCTTTGCCATACAAAAACGTGCAAAAGTGAAGCTGTGAGCAGCAGAGGGGTCTTTCTATTCACTGCACATTCCCCTATGTTCAACCCATGAATTATACACCAGAGTCAAGATGAAGATCACTCACTCATGTCTCGGTGGCGTTTAATCATGATGATGATTTGTTCATTTATAGATGAGGGATACATGTTGTTTAAATATAAAAGCTTCCCCCTGCTGACATCGGCCATCCCAACCAGTATTACATCCCTGTGCAACTAGAGCCTTCAAAGTGCTTTCCTATACAGTGGCGGAAATAAGTGGTGCCTTGCGATACGAGTGACACGACTTAAGAGTTTTCCAAGATACGAGCCGTCATTCGGCCAATTTTTTTGCTTTGACCTTCAAGCACAAACTTGAGATACCAAATGCTGTATGGTGGTAGTGAACTCAATTCAGTTTACTTCACAATAAGCAGCAGTTTGGCAAATAGTGAACAAGTCAGCAAAAAAAAAAAAGGCTTTAAGCTGTTTAATGGCACTCCTAGTTGAAATTTACTGTCAAACGAAACAAAGACAATTAGACATGTATTTAAAGCAACTAAACAACGCCGCCTTAAAGAATAGGCCACTAGCTTAATGCTAACAAATAATGGAAACCGCTCTTGACATGTTAAGGGTTAGCATCAATAGTTGCGGTTTTAGAGCCCTTTAAGCAACGGAAATTTGAATACAAACTGGCGCAACACATGTAGATAGATTATCTAACAATACTCATATATTCTTTATCCTCTATGAAAAAGGGCTAAAATTACTGCATCTTACTGTGTCTGTTACAGTAGTAGTAGAAGTACTATTTTTTTGGTTTGTGTTAGCATGACTGTATTATACTGCCCCCGGTGGCCAATGTGGGCACACCAGAAGGAGCAGCACAATTAATTGAATTTAGTGAAAAACTGTTGAATTCATTACATTCTATTTAATTATATTATTACACTGTTTTTATAAAGTAAATTGTTTTTATAAAGTAAATTATTATCGAATGCTATTTTTCCTGATTAAAGAACACACACATTTTTTTTTTTTTTCCGGGGCTGCAACGGAGTAATGGTATTTCCATTAATTTCATTGGGGAAAGATGATTTGAGATACCAATGTTTTGAGTTACAAGCGTGGTCACCGAACGAATTAAACTTGTTTTTCAAGGTACCGCTTTATTTGATCCTGTACTGAGTTATTAAGTTCGCTTAGTCACAAAGAAAATTGTCTCCAATTTTTATGGTTGTTTATTAATTACAGTAATACAACATCAGTTAAAAATGAAACACAATATGAAGGTTATGCAATGTTTTATTGAGTGAAATACATTCTGGCTCTCACAGTTTGGCTGGTGTGCTTCAAACAATTACCGATACTCTTGATCTCACCTCGCATCGGTCAAAATGTGAGGATGATCCAAAGTACACCATCCTCACAGTCACTGGAAGAAAAAAAAACCCTCATACACAATGAAAAAATCTCTCCCTCTTACCAAAAAAAAAATACTCACACTGGCAAATAAGCCTCTCATACAAAAAAAAAAACTTTCGCACACCCAAAAACTCAAACTCACCCCAAAAAATATTTATCACACACAACGAAAAAACTCTCACCAAAAAAACACTCACACTCAGTTTTTTAAATTTTATTTATTTTAACCTGTCCTGTTCAGCTGCATGGCCATGCAGAATGGTGGATCTGTATTCCTTTTGTGCTGCAACAGTTTTGCTGTGCAAAAGAGGAGTTTGAAATACTCCCTCTGTACTCGGTTTAAGCCTATCATACTACCCAAAGAACTTTCACTCTCACCAAAAATCATCTCACACTCAATCCAAAAAACTCTCAAAATAACAAACACGTAAAAACAAAACACGTCCCACACTCACCCAAAAACATCTTAGCTTAAAAAAAAATACTCACACTCACCTGAAAAAACCTCACACACACGCACACAGACTTGCGCGCGTCCGCGCGAACACACACACATGCACACATTCACAAACACACACACACACAGAATTTCTTGCTCTAACACACACACATTAAAAAACCTCTCATACTGTACATAAAAAAAGTTCTCTTTTTTCACTAAAACCTCTCTTATTATAAAGACAATAAAAGTACTTTATTCTGTGCGGGAGTCTTTTTTGTTTGATTTAGATGTTTTTAGGTGAGTGTGCGACGTTTTTTGGTTAGCCTGAAGTTTTTTTTTTTTTTTTTGTGAGAGGTCAATGTTATTTCTGGCCTTTACGGCACCTCACAGTTTCTTCTATAAGTACTAACTTTTTTGACAACAATTTCTAACTTTAACACGTTTTTTTTTTTTTTTAATTTACATTTTGACTGATATTCTTTCTATTACCATCATCAATTAATAACCATAAACATCCATCCATGCATTTTCTGTAACGCCTATCCTCACTTGGGTCGTGCATGTTTTTGGGATGTGGGAGGAAACCGGAGTACCCTGAGAAAACCCACACAGGCATGGGGAGAACATGCAAACTCCACACAGGCGGGCCGGGATTTAAACCCCGGTCCTCAGAACTCTGAGGCAGATGTGCTAACCAGTCGCTCACTGTGCCACAACCATAAACACTTGAGACATAATTTCTTTGTAAGAGCAAACAATTGTGTCCCCCACTGTATTTATCTTTTAATGTATTCTATGTATATGTATATTTTTTCAGTTATATGGATGCCAGGTGTAAGCTTGCAGTTTAGCTTGCAAGTAAAAAACAAATGTTCTTACTTTGTGCATTTCTGTTCTAAAGCACTGAACACAGATGAGAACAGGAGTAAAAAGAAAGAAAAAAGTTTTTTCCAACTCATTATTATTCTTGTGCTTTCCAGGAATGACCCCTGTCTTTTTCTGAATGTCAGAGCTCCTCTGCTGGGGCTTTGGCAGATTCCCAAGCCCACAAACAAAGCACCGCTAAGCACCAGGGTCCCTGACTTTTTCTGGGAAAGCTGTGAATTACGACCGAAGAGCATTTTCAAATAAAGGATCAGTCGCGGGTCGATGCACCTGGAATTGCTCACCTGTGTCACTTTTTCTGTCACGTTGTGCGTCCTGTCTTTGACCTTTGGCGCAAGGATGGTTTTCTCTGATGTTGGAGGGGAGTGAGTCTTCTTGTCATTACCTTCCGGAAAGGTTAGGGCTATCAGAGGGATTTTGTTGATGGTGCTGTACTTGTTTATGTTGGAATCCGACGTGGAGCCGAGCAGGCTGGACCTCACGTGATTAAATGGACCTGGGGATTTGGAATGAATAGACATGCATTTTGTGTGAATGTGAATGGGCAGATAAATGTTTGCATTATGTGTGTGTACTTGAATGGACAGACTGAGGTGTATTTGTTTATATTATTGGACATATATGATGTGTTAATGTAGAATGGACCAATATTAACATTGTGTGAATCGACAAATCTCAGGTGTAAATACGTAGCATGTATACCTTCATTTGTATGGCGGTCCCTGAATATGCTTTTGGAACTGGAACTGTAGCCTTCAATCTCATGAACAGATGACGCCCGCCTCATGCTCGTGACGCTTCCTCTTGGAAAGGTATTGGACAGGGAGTTAGAGGACTGGTGCACCTCCGTCTGGTACAGCTTTTCCCACAGGAGTTTGGGGGACGAATGGTCAAGCGGTTCAGGGGCTATGCTGGCCTGGGAGGAGTGGTGGCTGGAGCTGATGAGGGCATGGGTGTCATTGGCCTCAATGGGACTGCAAATGCTCTTTGTGGGTGAGGGGAAACTCTGCATGGCTACCGAGTCCTCATTGTCTTTGGGTGAGTCCACCATCACAGCATCTGGGTCCTCTTGTGGAAGAGATTGCTTGTTGGTATTCATTAGGCTCAAGGCAGCCTGGCGGAAGCGGAAAAATCTGCTCCCTAAAAATAGGCAAGAATTTAGGAAATGTTAAATTACAAGCCACAGGAGGAGTTACATTGCATCTGCCATCGACTGGACGGAATATTCAGCCCTCGAAGCTGACGCATTATTGCCCGGAGAGCAGGCCAGGTAGCTTAGTGGGGACGGGAGTAGATGCTATTTAAACATATATATTTCTCTCAGATAACCCAGAAAGACACCATAAAACATTGTAAAATAACAAAGGTAAAAGCCGGTACCTTGTGTGAAGCTTGTATGAGTCTGTGAATGTGTATGAGCACTGAACTTCACTGCTGTGCTTTAAACTAAGGTAAGTTAGCAAGAGCTAACATTTGGCTAACACTGGTAATGTTTGATCAAACATTCAAACATGGTTTACATGAAATAAAAAAATCAGGTTCAACTTTCAGGCTACACCAAATGAATCATTTACATTTAATCATTTTTCAGTGTAGGAAAAATGTTACATTGTACAGGAATTTGTGAGCGCTGGCTTGGGAATGAAAAGGGAAGGCAGAGATCTTCGCTAGTGAGGTAGATAAGCTTGAGAAATTCGAATGACCTGAAAAGCTTGAGGTACTTTTGCGTTCTTTTAATACAATGTGACTCGCAAGCAGGCAACGGGTTATATAGCCTAGCAAGCAAGTGCTAGCACTAACGTTTGTCTGTAAACAAGCCGGCATTCTGTTGAATCATGCAGTAAAACCTCGGTAAACATTGGTTGGTGCGCGTGAATAAATGTTGCCAACAGCGACCAAGTATGTTGACCACGGCAAGCACGGGAGGCAAAGCGTTTGGATTTGCAGTCATTCATAATCTTGGATTTGGATATTTCGCTCCTTGTCGGTTAATAAATACACATTTTAATGTAGTTGGTTTGTATTAGCCGCAGTAGCGTAAATACAGCTCACAACAACAACAAAAACATCATTATTCCGTTTATTAAGTCATTCATATTTTGGTCATTTGGTCAACAACCAGTCCATGGTGTACCCCGCCAAAGTGAACTGGGATAGGCACCAGCTCACCAGCGGACCTAATGAGGATTGTGGAAAAAGATGGATAGCATTTGGTCATCAGTCACTTGTCCACTAATAGTGTTTTGGCTCGCCTACTAACAGCGCACTATATTGTCTTACACAGTGGTTAACTCAAGTGCAGGCATAAAAATGGACACACAACACTGTGGAGTGAGCACAGATGTGACTGGACCGCTAATCGCTTGGATAGATTTTGACTCCACATAATGTGGTTTTTAATACAAATTTTTAAGGAACTTGCTTCCAACAAACTCCACAATTTTCACTCAGCACATTTACATTTCATCAAATAATAGAAGCATCGCTAGCTAGCTAGCGTTCTAAATAACTATCTGCTGTAGCTCAAAGCGCTACCTACCTACCTACCTACCTAATCGAGACTGCTTATGTGGCTTGGTAAGTGCTGCTGTTTAGGTCTGCAACACAATTCCAATGGGCTCAGCTCTAGTGTCTGTGTGCAAACTATTGCGTCCTTGAATGGAGGTAATTACGGTTAAAACTACTTTCTGTTTGAATTTACCGTTTCCTGAGGAGGGGAGCCGGGGTAGACTCTCATTTCTTTGTCTTTTTGAATGAACCGTTAATCAACCAAGAGTGAAAATAATGTTTGCCTTTAATTCTCCTATTTTACCATCACTAGCAAACTAAAGCTTTATGATGCGGTAGAGTATATCTCGTGGATATTCACTTTGCACACCAATGGAGTCTAACCCCATTTTCCCACATCGCCACATTTTCATTCTTAATATTACCATACGTTGCAGTTGAAAAACATGTGAAACGTGATTCTAATGTGAGTGAACAATGTTAATATGTGATTCCGAAGACACCTTCAGTGTAAGCTGAACACATCATATCGCATCAGAAGCTGTCACATCATCTACTAACAGATCCCCTTTGCTTGCGTTCACAAGCAATCAGATGTGATTAGTCATGTTACCTTTGCGCGCACACACACACACACACACACACACATTCACAAGGCACAACATAAAGTGAATGCCAGAGCAATTCACGCTGAATGAAAAGGATAGCTGAGATTCAGTCAGAGAGGGGATGCTGAGTGCCTCCAATCAGGGAGGCACTGGAGAGGAGACTCAGTGATATTTAAATCTCCTGACATTCATACAAACAAAAATAAATAAATACAAATAAATGAGAGCTATAGAGCCTCCCAAAAGACATACACTTACAGATGGTATTATTAAGAAAAACAAGATCTGGCCATATAAGCAGATAATTTCCAACCCTGTGTGCATCCTGTGCATCTTTTCTATACAACAACATTCACAAACAAGATAAATAATGTAATGAGTTTTGTGAATAACTGATGTGGGATCTTTAAAAAAGCATTATGATAAGCACTATTACACTGTATATTTTTAGGGCTAACAAAAACAAACAGTGATGTAGCATTTTAATGTTTTTTTTTATTTTTTATGAAATACCATTTTAGTATAACATCCATTATGCTTATGAGGGAAGATGTTTTTTAATATGCTGTCCAAAGGGCAACATAAGATTATTTCACAGTGGAACCTCAAAAGTCAAATTCCCCTGATGTTGCATAAATCCCAAATTAACCAAAATCAGCACTTCTAAAACTGCACATAACATAGGCGTTTGCGAGACTGCAACATATTGCACAAGTACAGGAGCTGTGTGTTACCTTGTGTTTGGCTTAATAGTGACACACATGTATGTTTTTACATCTCAATACAGTGTGTCCTAAAAGTCATGATACACTTTATTTTTTCTATTTCAGCGGCTGCTTTGAAGAGTAATATAGCTTTACTCGTACCAACTTCAGGATCTTGAGCATAATAATCATCTCCCGCCCGAAGCCTTTGAACAACCTGAAGATCCTGTTTTGAGAAATAGCGTAAATTGTACTGTCCGTAACGCGCTGGAGCAGTGTGACGGCCGTAGAGCTTCTCAAACTGCCGCTGAAATGCAGTCGCGGATAAACAGACAGTTTTGCCTCAAGACACGAGTTGAATTCATTCTGTGACAAATAATCTTTCCCCATTGAAAAGAATGGAAATACCATTAATCCGTTCCAGCCTCCCAAAAAAGCAAAAACAAAAAAATTTATTTGTTTTTTAGCAAGAAAAATAGCACTCTATTATATTGTACTTTATAAAAAACATACAGTAATGACATGACATAACACGATGTTTGCCACATTTTTTGCTTCAGTGGACATTATGCTACTCCTTCTGGTGAGCACACCTTGGCCACTTGGGGGCAGTATAATACAAACATGGATGCACATGGAGACGCTCACAAGTTACTCCTCACTCAGCCGCAGTACTAATATTTGTCGTTCTTGTCTCACTCTTTGTTATATTGCTGCCATTTGCTAAAATCATTTAAGTTATTTTTTTCCTCATTAATGTACACACAGAACCCCATATTGACAGAAAAAAAACGGAATTGTTGTAACTTTTGCAGATTTATTAAAAAAGAAAAACTGAAATATCACACAGCCATAAGTATTCAGATCCTTCGCTCAGTATTTAGTGGAAGCTTCCTTTTGAGCTAATACGTTGGTGGACAGCCATTTTAAGGTCTCTCCAGAGATGATGTTTGGGTTCTTCTTTACCTCTCTCATCAAGGCTCTTCTCTCCCGATTGCTCAGTTTGGCCGGATTGGCCAACTCTAGGAAGAGTTCTGGTCGTCCCAAACGTTTTCCATTTAAGGACTATGGAGGCCACTGTGCTCTTAGGAACCTTCAGTGCAGCAGAAATTCTTTTGTAACCTTGGCCAGATCTGTGCCTTGCCACAATTCTGTCTAACAAAGAGTGAAAAATTTGAAGGGGTCTGAATACTTTCCATACCCACTGTATGTTGCTTGCATTATTTGTTGGCATTAACCGAAACAGACTTTACTAAAGCAACGTTATGTGGTTGTTTTAAATTCTTAAATTCTAATTTTTTTGTTTATAGGCAGGGGAACGCTGTACTCCAGTATGTCTCCTTCAAATATTTTATGTGACAAAGGGTTGAGATTGTTTCTTTGAATTGATTTGATTAGATTTATTTGGTGATAGCACAGAAAAGAGCACAATAGCACTTCCTGACATACAGTCAAGTATCATCGCCGAGGATAAAAACATAAGAAAATCCACAGGATGGTCCTCAGCACATAAAAGCATCATACAACATTAAACAAAGACATAAAATTGCATGATCAAATCAGCATTGTAACATTTATAAAAAACTACAAATCTCAAATATTGACGTAAAAGCTATGTATAGTAGCACATATTAGTAATCAAAATTTTCAGCTGCATAAACCTGAAGAACAGAGAAATGGCCACATTTTGAGGTCAAAAGACTAGGATGGTGGAACAGATTGTATTTGACCTTAAACGTTACGTTGTATCTTCTTTTTTTTTTTTAGTCTCTGTTGGAATATTTTGAAGGTGTTACAGGATTATATCACAGTAGAGAGTTTACTGAATACTCACTTTGATCAGACTTTGTAGGTGATGCGGGGCTTATCTTCTCTGCGGAGTTGTCACTCCCCTCATCCAAAACGTAATCAAAATTCAGGATGAACATCATCACCACGCCCTCCTCATTCTTCACCGGGATAGTGTGAATGTTACACTGGAAGTCTGACCCTGAAAAAAGATAGGATAATGCTGACACCAAACGCTTGACCCATGCATTACCCTTCTCTTGAAAAAAAAAACCAAAAAAAACAACCCTCTGGTTTCCTGTGGATCTGAGAGGAAAAATGAGGAGAACTTGATCTGATTTAAAGGTCAATGCCTGCATGTCAGAGCCTATGAAAATAGCTGAGCTAAACCCTAAGGGTTACACGATATGCATCTACAGTATAGATTTATTTGATATCCATCCATCCATTTTCTGAGCCGCTTCTCCTCACTTGGGTCACGGGCGTGCTGGAGCCTATCCCAGCTGTCATCGGGCAGGAGGCGGGGTACACCCTGAACTGGTTGCCAGCCAATCGCAGGGCACATAGAAACAAACAACCATTCGCACTCACAGTCACACCTACGGGCAATTTTAGAGTCTCCAATCCCTGGCCCCAGGCGGGGCCAGGGATTGAACCCGGGTCCTCAGAACTGTGAGGCTGATGCTCTAACCAGTCGGCCACCGTGCCGCCTAGATTTATTTGATAGTTGCTAAATGAGATGAAATATAGAAATATAGTCTTTAGACACCATACAGTGCAGCTGAATAGGATTGATCACACGCGGGTGGGGGAGGATTGGAGCCAATCTAGAGGGTTACAATGTGCTCAAAGGAACAATCAGTATAAGTGAGCATCACAAAAGGCAGTAGAGCAGAGAAGCGTCTAAACTTAGACTTGAACCCGGAATATTCTCAATTCACAAACGTGCTATTTATATCTGGCGAAGCGAAGGCTATTGATGCCTACAGACATGTCATCCCGCCAATCTTAAGTCACTGGAGCCTAAAAACAACAACCACAATGTAGTGTGCTACAGTAATACAGTGACACCTTATTTGATCCAAGAGGAAGCTATGTTGTGCTTGAATTTATGCTTATTTTTACCCTGTTATGTCTGTCTGTACTACTGTAATAATTTAAATTGACAGGTCTCAAATTACACAAAGAAAAACAGCACCATTTAAAACTCCACTCTTGTAGCGCTCTGTTTCTCTCTCGGTCTCTCCTGTTTTGGTTCTCTGACCTAAAGAGGACACAAACACACACACATAATACCAGTGTTCTCTGTAATCTCCTCGGGGCTCAACAGACACCCTGCCAGTAGCATTCATTAGCAGTAGACTTGCTGTCTGACTAAATATAACAAGCTCGGTCTCCTGCTACATGCCAGAGTTCCGTTGGAAGGATTTCAACGTCGAAACTCCCAGAAGTGATGTCCTCACTGACAGTACGATGATGTGATTTGACAAAGTATTTTTGGGATGCAGCCACAACCCGGTTTATTAATTTGAGTCCGTAGCCGCATGTTGTTGGCTATTGATGCGCACGCCAACACACCCATCTTGTCTGTCTTCATGGGCACGCAAACACGATAAGGAATGTACTTGGAGAGCTAGAATTTGAATGAAAAGCTCTTTCTGCATCTCTCAAAAATTATTCCCCCCCCCATTATTCTTTAGTTCAACCTTGTCGGGAAAATTCTAAATTACAGTAACTGACAGTGGAGCAGTTCACATCTCTGACTTGAAAACACTACTTTTGTCTAAGTGACCAATCCAAACTCATGACCTTAACTACTCCTGATGTTTTACAGATTTTACTAGATCTTATTTTACCTTTACTTGTATTCATATCCTTACTACATCTTACTTCCATTTTTAAGGTTTTTATAGGAATTATTCTAGGTTTTATTTACAGTATGTGAATATTTGTATTTTAGTGCTGTCTGTCTGGGACAGTAAGGAATTTTTCCTCTCTTCTCTTCTAAATGAAGCTCCTCAACTCACTTCAACATAGTTCCACGGCACCAAGAGGCCACAACATGGCACCAAAACACTACTTTTGTGAAAATGAAGCTCCTCAACTCACCTCAACTTAGTCCCTTGGCAACAACAGGCAACAAAGATTTACCTTTGTCAAAATGAATCCCCATTTTAACATAGTTACTGGCAGCCAAGATGCCACAAGATGGTGGCAAAGCTCTACTTTTGTCTAATTGAAGCGTCTCAACCCAGCATAACATAGACCCTTGGCACCAAAATACCACAAGATTGAACCAAAGCATTGCTTTAGGTTCTTAGGTGAGTTTTTCAGTGTACAACAGAGGATAGGCTCCCCCCAAAAATATGAATTTGTGAATTGTACATCTCTTCTATTGGATCTCGTTACATTGTGCAGGTGTACCTAATGAGATGCTGGGGTTGTTTCATCTATTAACAAAAGCAATATGTTTGAATTTTCAAATGAATTCACAAGTCCAACCTACGGAAACCACGCTGTTGAACAGAGTCTCGACACAGTCTCCTGCCCATGTGGGAAAACAGATGCAGATGCTCCCTTGGCACTGTCTTTCTGGCACTCTAAATTGCAATCTGTCGCAGGGAACTGAAGATGACCCTGTGATAATGTAAAAATGTCTTCAGGTATGTCCATTACAAACACGTCCACATGCCCTTGATTGACCTTAGACAGCCGTGACCAGGATGTGAGTGATAATTTTCAAAAGATAACGATCGTACGTTTTGACTGCAGCATTAAGCATAGACATTACAAATAGCCTTTGCTGACACAGCATTAAATGGTCTGTGGTATATGATGACATACTTTACTTTACAAAGGTATTACAGTTGACTACATGCCTATGATATGAAATGCAGGAATTTCCTATTAGCAAACATGCCCGACTGTGTAGCGTATTAGTCATAATTATACACAATGTAATAATGGTTCTCATTGTGCAGCCAAAATGAAAATTGTGCTCGCTTGTTTTCTTTCCAGAGGAGAAAACAACAGTGCTGCTTAAAGGCTTAGCGACAGCGGGTCTCCACTCATCTGGTGTCCTGCTGAATGTCATCTCTGCCAAAATGCTTCAAAGAGATGCCTCTTTAGAGCTGTGAGAACTGAGCAATCAGCATTGTATCTGATCTTATAATATGGTGCAAAAAGGCTGTAGTTTTTTTAAAATTATTTATTAGTGTTCTATTATTTTGTCAACCACTATTCAGCTGACATATTATCATTATGATTTTATGTCTACATTTGTAGATTCAGTCACAATATTCATACTTTTCTGGGGGGTTTGGGGCCAGTTTATCATGGACTGTACATCTTAGGTGTAGAAATTCCACCAGGTTTTTGCTTTGCAGTTTTGGAATATTTCTTTCTTTTTTTCACCCAATGTAAATCTTTTAGACCTCGTCACACATTGCCAAATACCTTGCATATTTAAAATACATACAGTATAATATAAAAAAACAGCATTTCTACATGAATTCTCAAAGCAAATATACGTAATTCATGTGCCTTAAAATAGCAGATTCGGGCTCACTGGGATGGGATGGTTGCATTAATGAGACTAGCATCAATATCATCACCATGGCAACCTCAGATCGCCTACTTTATTCATCTTCAATAATGGTGGATCTGCCTCTTGATGTGCGGGGCACTAGCTTTGGTGCTCATTTCATTGTTTAACTTGAATATAAATAGAAGACTTAATTCCAATTTATGTTATAACACTGGGACTGGTCACAGTGGGTATAAAAAGTTTACACTCCCCTGTTTACATGCCAGGTTTTTGTGATTAAAAAAAAAAAAAAAAGAACATGATAAATCAGTTCAATACTTTTTCCACCATTATTGTGAAAATTTACATTTAAAATGTTAAATTCATATTTTCAAGCAGGTTTGTAGTAGTTTTGTTCTAACACTGACTGCTATTTGGAACTGTTTTTAATTCCTTCCACCTTGACCAGGGCTCTAGTTTCAGTTGAAGAAAAACAAAATCAAAGCTTCACCTGCTTCACTGTAGGCATGGTGTTCTTTTGGTGACAAGCAGCCAAGCATACCTTTTGGAATTACGGCCAAAATGTTCAACCTTGGTTATAGAAATATAAATATAAAATATAAATAAAAGTACGTGTTTTCACAAAATCTTACGGCTTCTACTAGAGACCAAAAAAAAAAATGTCAGGAAAAGCCTACTGGAACACTTGAAATTTATTTGGGGTTAATCAGAGGTACTTTAAATGGTGACAGTTGTGTGCTGTCGCCGATTAAACATGCGTTTGAATGTGATTAGTTAATTCTGAAAACAGCCGCATCAGAAAAAATGGGAAAATGTGCACACTTGTACAACCGCAGTATTTCAGTTGACTGAGTTTCTCTTTCTCTCACAAAAAGATGATTTATCACAGGCTCCTATTTTACTAAAACAACACCTGGCATTTGAACACGGCTGTGTAGACTTTTTCTATCCATTGTATGTTAATGTTGTCTTACTCTTGCTTTAAACAATTTCTGTAAACTGAAAAACACTCTCCTGATGCTAATTCAGTTGACGTCATCAGCAATGCTGACTTGTCTACTTATAATTGCCTCAGCAGTTGTGACAGCTGAAGTGCAACCGCTAAAATACAATATTTTCTCTTAATGGGTGACACTGCTGCATGCTGCCGTTGTACCTCGCATACAGGGGGAAGGGAAAGTAATGAGATAATCAATTCATTATACAGTATAATTGTGTTTAGAACTGCTGGAAAGGTTCATATTGCTGACAAATATACGAGAGAAAAAAAACAGAGACCAAACCAAACAAACAACAACAGCCTATTTTTCACCTGCCTGAATGAACAGGGTGCATATTGGGACTTGGCTACCTTTTCATGATGGACATTTCATTACTGTTGATTCTATTTCCATGATCAATTATTTAAACACTGCTGAGACACGAAGGGATCTCTAGACAATGACTCACAGGCCCAAATAATGCTGTTGTCTTTGAACTTAACTACATTTTATTAATAATCAATACACTTGGGAATTTGTTTCAATACTGCACTGAGCCCTCTCTTCCTACAGCTTAGAATAATTACTTTGGTTTGTTTTTTAAGCAGTGTAGCATGCTGAATGGTGAATGATATGATGAATAATAGTTTAATAGTTCAAATTTTGTTTCCCTATACAGGCATGTTCATAACAAATTGAGAAGTGAATATATTCCTGACCACTTCTTCACAGTTGTGTGCGTTCTGCTTTACATTTTTACGCTTCCCTATTTGACTGTGATGTATTATGGTCTCATATTAATCTGCATAAGCTGATCCGCTTCAGGTAGAAACATGAGTAATAATGTTGAGCCTGGTTCTTGTTTTTTCCAGTTGGTCTTCTTCTGCGAAGGTTTGACCCATACGCCGGCTTTTAAACATTACAGCCTCAGACCGTTGCCCGCTAGTGGACTAGTTTAATGAATTATGATGTGTTTAAGGTCCAGGGCTGTTCTGCTTAAGCCAATACACAATGTTCCCGAGGCATGAAGGGTGGGGCAATGCAAGGTATCCAGCCCATTTGTATTGAGTCTTTGGGCCTTGTGGCCATATCTGAAGCGCTTACAGCTACACACACTGGCCTAATTTCATCTTCAATCAGTGTCACCGAAGCCATTGGGGGATAACTAGCAGCTCAATCCACATTACGTTTGTGGTCGCATTTATTGAATCATGATATTTTGCCATGCCATCTTTTATTCTGTTTAATTTAGTGCTAATGTTGGCAGGCTTAATGGAATGGATGGTAAAAATTTAAATTGCCGCGCAGCAACTGATTAGGAGAAAACAAAAACAGATGGTATGAAGGGGAATATTAGATTACTACCTCCAATACAGGCCTCCCTGGAGATTAAAATAACGACGGGTGAACATTCCAATCCAATAAAATACAAGGACCTGTTGTTACATTGCTCAAAGCTCAAAGCAAATAAACTTCTTTGTGGGCGGAAATGGTCAAATAAATAGGACACATTTTCCAGTTTTCAAGCGAATACTTCACATTCACGCCTTGTTATCTACTCAAATTCAAGTGTAGAATAGGGGTTGAACCGACTAATTGACTTTAGTACTCCGCATCGACATTTAAAGCTTGAAGTCGACTAATCACTAATCACATGTTTTTGGCATGCTGAATTCCTATCGCCAAATTTAAAGAGGGCTTTCTACTCCCGTCGCCGTGCTATAACGTTCTATGATAGCAGCAAAATGGACGGCCAAGGAATGCGATAAAGTCTTAGTCTTCATATATCTGCGGGGTGACGAGAGTACAAAAATAAGATAGTTGTGGATGAGAACAGTGGTTAGGCTCGCTAGCTTCGGCTATTCCGATCACCGCTCGTCTTAAAATATTCATACTGGCGGGACCACGGTACTGGCGGCGAGAAACGAGGGTAGCAGCACAAACTCCATCTTTGTCGCAAAAGTGTTATGTCCAAGAGTATGCTGGCAACAACAGTGTGATAACTTCATTCATATCACAATACGCACCAACATCACGACACTTGGGTCGCTTTACGACATTGTGTCATAACACTTGAACGGCATACGGACGTACTATGCTACAAGTGGGCGGAAATATTTGACCAAAAAGCGCGGTCACTTGCAAAATGTGAAAGTCTATACTCAAATACAATAAAAGCAAAATAGAAATAGAAACAGTGAAAGAGAAATACATTCGTGTGCATTCGTGTGCATTCATCATAATGGTGAGTTGTGTCTCCAGTCATTTGTTTTTGTTTGTTTCAATGTGAAACCAGTCTGTGGTATGTAAAAGGTTGGGGACCTCGGGCATCGATTAATCAACTTCATCTCAACTTTCATCACATTATGGTCGAATACAAAAAATATTTAGCGGTTTAACCCTAGAACAAAGATATTGGGGAAAAAAAGTGCTTGCGGGAATGAAGTCAGCTTTTTCCAAGATAAAGTGGCAATGTCATGACAATATAGTCAGTTTAACGAGAGATGGAAGTTAATTCAAAAAATACAGTACATTCATTTAATATTACACCCTAAGATGCCTTCATTCTCTATAAAAAATGGGATTGAATTCTCCCAAAAATATAATATTGTTGTTTTTTTCGAAATTTTGAATTTTTTTGTACTTGATACGCGGAATAAAACGCCTTTGTTCTAAAAACAAACACAAAAACCTGACTTTACTCATACAGTGATGTCAGATATATGTGACTTCATGTCAGAATCATCAAAGCTTTTAATTGGCTCATTAGATTAATTATGTTTGTACTTATGTTTGAAAACATCAATGACGTCATCGATAATGAATTGACTTCCCCGAGCATAGCATCATCTCACTGCTCGTCCATTCTAAATTCACTCTAATGAGAAATGCTGTGTATGTCCTTCTGCCCATACTGGGAGACACCAAAAAAGGGAAGAGGGTGATGAAAAATTGATGCGCTGTTTTTGCGGGTTATGCATCCAAGTGTCCTGCAGCACACCTTGCACTTCCTCTCGCTCTCCTCTCTGTGTGGGCGTGTGGCGCCATGCTACTAGACCCGGTGGCTCACACGGCCCCGGTGGGAAGTCACCTATGAAACCCTGCACCCACGCATGCCGCATGTCCCAGATCATTCGGCGCGGTTAGCTAAGCTGCCGCTGTTATGTAGTCATTATCCATTTAACTTCTCTCCGCTGCTCGGTGTCAGCTTCCTTTTGTTAAGACCCGCTCCAGTACAAAGTATTATTACACCCAGTGGAATAGGATAGTTTTATGAAGCCATCAAGGGAAAGCATTTATCTAATTTTTTTTTGAAGTCTGCATATTTGCTATTTGCTGCCCTTTCTCGATTGTCCATGAAGAGGCAGAGCAAATTGAAAGGAAAATGTCGCTTCCCTCGTCGAGGTCCCCGATGCTACTTTTATTTTTAAGTGTAAGCAGCTTAACATTTTTGAACCAAAGCTTTGTTGCCGCCGATATCACATCGTTTTGTCAAATCCTGACATCACGTTTTCCCCAGGATTTCCCACAGCATTTACTGAGGAGTGAATGAAAACAAGCAACACGAAGCAGAACTTGCCTGTACACTGTGACATTTAAAGCAACAGTAGCCTATGTAATTTGACTTTAACATAACACCGGTCTGGCTTGGAATAAGGAGAATATGGCAATTTTTTGACTTGAGTTCGTTGTCACATTTCTGTGGGGCCAATTATTTATTACTTGTGCACTCACTGTAGTTGTCTCGCCATGCTGCACTATTTGCATATACTGGCCACTCATGCCAGAGTAGCATCTGCTCCATTTGCACACTGATTGAGGAGTATCTGTAACATTTGCACAACCGACATTGTCCCAGATGATCGCACTACTTGTCACTTTAAACCGCATACACTCCTTGAAGTCTCAGCGCCCTTTGCACAATGGTCATTGCACCGGACTATTGCAATATTAGTCGTTCGAACTGCTCTAAGTGCTAGAGGACTCTGCATCTTTTTGCACAATTGTTTTTTGTCAATGTCTTTATGTCCCCAAAGTGTTCTGTAAATTGACTGTTTGTTGTACTAGAGCGGCTCCAACTACCGGAGACAAATTCCTTGTGTGTTTTGGACATACTTGGCAAATAAAGATGATTCTGATTCTGATTCTGATTCTGATATTGTCGCGTCTCTGTCATTGTCATCGTACATGAAGATCACTGACTATTATCCTATCATAGAGGTTGAACAACTCAAGATTTTTTTTGCAGTTCACTATGACGTGATCAAAGTTGAGTTGAAGTCGATTAATTGCTATTAAAAGCTTTATATCCTAAAAAACAAGACATATCATCATGAAAATCTAGCATTTTATTACATTCATTCTGGGAAAAAAATACATTCACCTGTGGCACTTAAAGCAACTCGCTGTAATAATTTTAACTCATGTATAATCAATACATATTTTGTGAAATTTTTGGGTTCTGTGAAGAACCATATTTGTAATTTTGGTTTTGAGCTGAAAAAATCTGGGAAACCATGTTCTTAAGATACTCCTGGTGCTAACATTTCTAATTTAGTTTCAAAGCTTTGGATGTATACGTTAAAGGATAAGACATAAATGTGATACAAAAAAATCAAGCATTTTTTTCGCATCCGAAATACATTCGAATGTTCACCCTTAGCTCTTGAAGCAACACGTTGGAATAACTTTACCGGTACCTGAAAATAAAAGCTTCAAAGTCATTGCCATGGGGCAATGACCTGTAAATTTCAGAATACTGATTGTTAAGCAGGCACCCATATTTCTGTCCAAGCACTTTTTTGGCTTTGTTTTCATCAAATTGTATGTTATATTCTTAATCCGTTTATATGTTTTTGCATTTTTCTACAGTTGGTTCCTGTGAGGAATCATATTTGTAATTTTGGCCTTGACTGTCTGGGAAAACTTGCTCTGTAAGATCGCTAGACCAGCCAGGATACCCGGTGTTAATGTTAGGCCACTGATTTAGTGTGAAGCTCTGAATGTATATAGAGTATTAAATAATAAGATACACCATTAAAAAATCTATTTTTGCACCCTTTCTTGAAAAAAGACAGAAAATAAATTCACATTTACCCCATAGTCAAAGTTATTGCCATGGAATGCTGCTAGTAAATTTGAGATCGCAGCCATGGAAACACCTAGAATGGAGCATTCCCTAGAATAAATAAAAGGCATCCATTTATAACGTAACCCTCTATGAACCAGGAAGTAGTCTGCTAACTAACGAACAGATACAAACATTGTATACCACTAACTTCATCTTTTTTCACTTTTGCTAACAACTCGTCCTTGGCAGAGGTCCGCGCACTAATCTAGTTCGACGTGCTTTGTATCGTGTGTGTGTGCGTGTGCGTGTGTGTGATTCGTGACAAGCATTAGGTCAGATTAACTGATTTGAATGAGAAGCGATTGCTGGAAACGAGTTTGTGAGCAGAGAACATGACACACGGCCACCATGTTCAAATTTTAGAGCGGCTTGAATCAATAGGGTTCGTCGCCATGAATCTTTCATTCCCTCATAGTATAGCGGACTCCCTTCCTCCATACCAGTTTTAATGCATTTGCTCTGTAAGCCGCTCATTCCCAATCACTGCGCTGTCAGCCCTGTCATCTTTATTCATGAGCACAAATGTGGCGTATCAACTCCTCTCTGGAGTATTAGGAGTTGTGTCTTGAAGCCGAGGATTGTGAAGCGACAGCGAGCGCTGCTGATGGTTTCCCAAGCTCTTATCCTCCACGCTCATAGGCACATGATGTGAAGATGGAGCGTGGCTCCATGCATGGCGGATTGGAGCACGGGGCGTTGGGGGGGGGGAAGGGATTTGAGGAGAAGTTGCCTGAAAATCCCGCTTGTCAGACACCCCGAGACGTTCGTGCCTTTGCAAACAGGCCCTTGAGTGTTTTGGGTAATTGTCTTGCGTGTTTCAGAGACAATCTATTTCTGCTGTGTGGAGCAGCTGGCTGTTGGTTTCCTTCCTCTCGATTAACAAGAGGGGAAAAGGCAAGGCTGGTGGCGGCTGATGGTAGATTAAACATGTATCCTCGGCCTAGAATCTAATCAAACTGACAATTAAAAATTTAAAGATCTGGCTTTGTATGATTAAATAAAATATTACTGCATTTTCTCCTTCATACCTCACTCTTTGGAATACAAACTCACAGTGGCGGTATTGCAGGCGACCAAACACGCAAAACACCCAAATGCATAAAACAAATGAAAAAGCATGTCGATACTATGTCCTGCTGACCACAAAAAGCTCATGCGAGAGCACGCCAGGAGGTGGTCAATCTGCGGATTGGTGCCACTGAGCGGCAACATCGCATTAATTCGCTCTGACTTGGGATTGTTGTCTCTGCAGTGCGCCATTCATGGCGCGGCTGGAATCCGCCGTGAATGAATGACAAGAACCGCTGTTATTGTTGGAGCCAAAACGCGTTTGCATTAACCGAAGGCATTTCTATGCAAAGCTGCCAGAGCCGGAGCCATCACACGCACGGCAATATTACAGATTAGTGAACTGATCCATGCTCTAATAAAGCTACTGTGCGCACTGGCTGAAAACAACATGGCTTAAACCATGGATGCTTTGAAAATCTCCATGGCTGAATCCTATTTAAGGTGTAAATCACAAAACACCTCACTAAAATGTAATGCTTGAACTGTTTTCCTCATCAAAAGCATTTTTTTTTTTAATGACACCAGTTAAATCCAAGATTTATGGATGCTACCACTACCATTCACATACAGCAGTAGTTAACCTCTTAAGACATGAATGGGAGCATTCATACACTCACCGTAACATCCGCTACAGAGCTGTGTCTGCCAGAGAGGTATTATTTTAGCAATACAGTAGATTATTGGGGTTTAGAAATGTACTGTACTGCGCGTAGTGTCACACCATTGAAACTGTCTCTATCATATGATTCCTTTAAGTAATGCTAAGAGAACCAACAATGTCAAAATTGATACAGTTTTTACACATACATGTATATATGAAGATTATCTGATATATATATATATATATATATATATATATATATATATATATATATATATATATATATATATATATATATATATATATATACTTGCTTTATGTCAGTGTGTAAATGCACTGCAAATGCCGGCGTATCCTGACTTTCGTGCAAGCACACGGCGTGTTTACCAATTTGGAAGACTGGGCTGCGGCAAACTGGGCTTTCCGCGCGGCAGAAGGTGTGGCTTTGGAGATGCCCCTGGCGTGGTGACAATTTGGTGGCAGAATGTCGGTTTAAACTTACGCCTGCTCAGACCACGTCTATCTTCCGTAGCAGGGTAGACCGCTGATCTAACAGGCAAACATATACTGAGGTCCTCGGATATATTTAAGTCACCAGCGCGTATCACCAGCTCATTCTGTATTTAATAAGGGTACCTGCTCACATTGCCTGTTACCAAGAGCAGTGACAATGCTGCAGTCACGCACAGATCGATGCAATTACGCATCGTCCTCTTCCGCATAGAGATGTCTCCGTCGAGAATGACATTGCGCCAAATTTAAATGGAATGAGAAGAGTTGTGGTAGCGAATGAAGTCGGCTGTAAACAAACCCACAGTGGCGCAGTCTGCCCACTTTTGGATACGCAGGCTGCCCTGGTCTACAAAATTGCCAACACCAGTGTAACCCCGCCCTGAATCACAGTTTGCACCACCCACCGCTCTGGATTTCCGCAGGTCACGGAAATAGGACCCTGAATGTTATCCACTTGGAGTTTTATTTTTTGCGACATGATTGACACCGAGTAAATCTGGCTGTGATTGGTTGTTTTTCATCGGATGCTCTGGTGTGTTGTACATCAAATTAAAGGCACAAGATGATGCCAGATACAGGTGATTTTTTTTTCACAGATCATTTTACTAATTTACTACTGTCAAGTCATAATTTGAATTTTAACAAATATGACAAAAAGTTTTTTTTTTTTTTGGGAGGCGAATATTGCAAACTCCTTTATCTCCAAATAATATATCTTTGTTCACCTATCTATGCCAGCAATCTAAAGTGACAGACAGAAAAACAGAATGCTCTTTCACTTGATAGCAGAAGGTAACTAAACTGTGTATCTTCTTTTTATGACATTTTGTTTTTTGGGTGGTATGCCTTGGCTCAACAATGGTTGTGAAACTGCAAGATAGTGTACCCAATGTCGTGGTGGCAGGTGAGTATATGTAAGGACAATGTTGTTACCCGGATTGTTACCAGTGCTGGCCTATCTACATGCTATCAATGTTCCCTGCGGGACGTCATCAATGTTTGGGTTAGGGGTGAGAGTAAGCGATACTGGGCTTAATAGCGATGCTCCACTAACAACAACAATATCAGATCACTCTAGCGGGGATGATGTGTGCCTCTTGTTACTGACTCAGACGCCGTCTTGTCCAGTCAAATGACAAAAGCCCTCTCTTGGGTTGCATGCCACCCTACCCAGCGCTCCGTGCGCAAAAGGTCAGTGACTCACCGTCCTTGCGGTAGTAGGTGATCTCCACCTTGCGCTCCTCGGAGCCCCGCAGAGCCAGGGCCACCTGGCCGATGGCCTCCTTATCCGTTTGGTCGCCGTGGAGGAAGTCGCAGGTGCACGGCTTCTGCATGATGTCCGGCCTGGAGAAGCCCGTCATCTCGCAGAAGCCGTCGTTGCAGTATATGATCGCACAGTTTTCCACCCTGGCGTTGGCTATCACAAATTTACGGTCTGCGGGGGTGAACAGAAACGTGAGAACACTGCTGTGTGCAGGCGCACCTGACCTTGGAGGTGCTGTGTCTACAAATAACACCCATTAAGGTGACACTTTCTCTCTCACGCAAAACTGCAAGAAAACAATATCTTCAAAAATCTTCAAAAAATATATAATTTCTTAGACATTGTTATTTGTAATTCGTTTACACAATATATTCATTTAAAAAAGAACATTATTGTAAAATTGTTCATTGTATTCATTCCTTTAATACAAATTTAAAAAAAAAACATCATTCAACATTGTGCACAATTCAATATACATTCCAGATGATACTTACTCTGACCCTCGAATTTCCGGATAATAATCCCGAGAAATGTGTTTTGTGGAGCGACGTGTCCTCTTCTCACCGGCATGTTTATTCGCAAAATGTCGCGCACTCTCGCGCGTCCCAAAAAAAAAAAAAAAAAAAAAAAAAAATCTCCCAGAGAGAAGTTACAGATGTTGCCAGTTCGCGGTGCCCTCCTCCTCCATAAGCATGCTCCGCTCCAGCTCGGGCTCCACGCAGCCTCCCTCCTTCCTTTCCTTCACTTTCAATGACCTTCCCACTTGTTTTATCCCACTTGAATGCAGGAGCAGGTGTACGCTTCCCCGCACTCGTTCAGCTTTGCTCCATTTAATTGCATTTGGCCAAGCATCTCGCGTTTAGGGAGGGGAAAGGAGAAGAAAAGCGATCCTGGCGTCCTCGGCAGCGGAGTGTGGGCGCGCGTTCGCGGAGACTGCTCGATGGTGCGTCCCAGCCTGGTGACGTCTCTCCCAGGGGGGCTTAGAGTTGCCTCCACCTCGTCTGGACGACTCCCACCCTGGCGTCGAGGCAGGATTATCTACGACTATATATGCATCTCTCAGGGGAAAAATCCCCCACAAATATAAGCAATTTAAAAGCAATTCAAATTTCAATAGTTTGCATTTGTTTAGGATGCAAATCCCACGTACCGGTGGTTCTCAACCTTCTTACACCAAGCACCAGGTGAAGAAAATACTCGTGCTCTCCAACTGCCACCATAATGACCATCATTAAAATACAGTAACGAGGCAGAGTTTTATGCCTAAAATTGACTCTATTCATTAAGCCACTGTGGCATTATGCACAGTGAACATTATCACTGTACTTGAATATAGGAAAAGAAATATAGTACTCTTAGAAAAATCAGTTCAAAAATAAAATAAATATAAAATACAATAAATGAAATTAAAATGTTACTTGACTAAAATTGTACTTGAACAAAATGTTTTAAAACAAAGTTGTTAACAATTAATGCAAATGTATTGTACTGAAGTTAAATACAACTGAACTGTACTTAAAAATGTTTTGCACTTGAATTTTTATTTCGGGCGGCACAGTTGTCTGCCTCACAGTTCTGAGGTCCGGGGTTCAATCGTAAGCCTCGCCTGTGTGGAGTTTGCATGTTCTCCCCGTGCCTGCGTGGCTTTTCTCCGGGCACTCCGGTTTCCTCCCACATCCCAAAAACATGCATGGTCGGTTAATTGATGACTCTAAATTGCCCGTAGGTGTGAATGTGAGTGCGAGTGGTTGTTTGTTTATATGTGCCCTGTGATTGGGATGGGCTCCAGCACTCCCGTGACCCTTAAGGATAAGCGGCTCGGAAAATGGATGGATGGATGGATGGATTTTTATTTAGTTTCTATTTAGCAGTTTTTCATTATTGCGCAATGCCTTTTAAAAAAAATATATTTTTGTTTTTAAAATCAGTTAAGGCAATTGATAGTGCAGGTAGTCATCCGGAATGCAAAAACGTTATTTTTTTGTACTGTATGTGTTATTCATTTGGATGTTTTTGCCATTTTTTTTAATCCATTGCTTTTGCACTCTCTCACTCTTTCAACATATTCTGTTTAAATTTGTTTATGTTGTTTTAAAAGTGTGTTTGAAGACCTAAAATAATTTCAAGTTTCAATTGATTAGATTTTTTTCATAGATCTCGAGGCAATTTCTATATAGCAGATTGTCACTTATCGCGGGGGGGGGGGGGGGGGGGGGGGCGTCTGGAACGTAACCCCTGTAATGGACGGTTAGGGTTTACTGCACTACATTAAAAAATAAAAAACACACTTGGCAGGCTGTATGCATAGCTACAAGCTTCATTCAAATATCACGAGCCTAATAGCATAATTGTGCTTGCTAAAATTTTTTTTTTTTTTTCTGTATGTCTGTATAGATTCTCAGTCAACCAGGTCATAGTAATCCGGTTAGGTTAAATCGAAGCTACCAGACTCTTCTTGGCTGTTCAAAAAGGATTTAAACTAGTGATTCTCAGTGTGGCAAGAGTACCACTGGTGTACGCGGGCTTTCGTGCTACGGAAAGAATCACTGGCCAAGTCCAGTTCAGTTGTATTTAACTTTTGCATTCAATACATTTGCATTTAATCTTCGATAACAGTTTTTAAATATTTAGGTACACTTTTTATTGAACTTTTGTGTGCAATGCATCTTAAAGTCGTCATTATTTCAGTGCAGGTTTTTTTCCCCCCCTATTTTGTCTTTTAGTCTTATCGTGGTAGCTAAGTATTTTTTGAGGTGGTGGGAAAAGGTTGAGAACCACTAACTCAAGCAATTATGGTGTTGGGCTAATAGTATGTTTGCCTGTATTTTGTGTTTTAAATGTTGTAAATTTGAATGCAGCCCGCGTATCAGTAGTGGTGGTCGTACCTTTCTTTAAGAATCACTGACAAACAGTGCCGTGAAAAAGGATTTGTCCCCTTCTCAATTTTTTTTTCCTTTTGCAGTTTTCCCAGTGTAGTTGTTTAAGATCAACAAACAACTGTAAATGAATTTGAGAAGCGGGCAAATACTTTTTCATGGTACTGTATACTGAATCATCATCTACATCATCATCAGTAGAGCAATTAGTGATTCCCAACCAGTGTGGAATGAGAGATCGTCAGGTGTGCTGTGGGAAATGATCCCATTTTATCCAGTGTGACATTTATTTGCAATAAATAATGTATCTTTGTTCAACTATCTATTCCAGTGACGTATTGTGACAGGCCATTGCTCTTCAACTCGATGGAAGAAGATATTGTATGTAATTAACCTGCGTATCAACTTTTTGTGACATTCATGGTGGTGTGCCATGAATTCAATTTCACTTTTATCTATGCCTTTGGCTAAATGAAATTTACAAAAGGTACAATGATTAGCATATACTTATTTTACAAAGCAGAGACAGGGATCATTTTTTTCAGAAAAAAAATTGACTTACCACTGAGTTTCCAACACTCCGTCACTAGGTGGTGGCAGCAAACTTCACAACATCCGGCCACCATCAGCTCACATGGTTACCTTGCAGTGAAAGTGCAGGTATATGCGTTTTAATGTTACATTCTGCATTTTTCTGCATAGGTATTTTGCTTTTTTTTTTTAAACCATGGAATAGGGCTGCATGATGTATTGTTTGAGCATTGTCATTACGATGTGCGCATGGGCAATAGTCACATGTAAGGTCCTGCACTGTTGGAGGCAAAAGAACTCCGTTACCCAATATGCACTGCATGTATCATTTAACCAATCACAATCGTACTGTGAATAGTTTAACACATATAGCAAAACATTTTTCAAATAAGAGGCAAAACGATCTTGCTTCAAGTTGTTTGTCACTCCCAGCTGAAGTTTACTGTAAAACTGTCATGTAAAACAAATAATAAAACAACAAATGTCCGCTAACCTAAGTGCTAGCAAACAGTGATTAAAAACGATAGACATGCTAATGAAATTAGCACCAATGTTACAGTAAATTGCAGCGCTTGAAACAAAACATGGAGCAGCCCAGAGTGGTTTATACTTATTTTCTTCTATCCTTGAGGGCACGGGAAACAATTTCACACCTGCATTTAATGTACAATGTAGCTCTTCAGAATGCAACGAACGAATGGAACAGATTACACTTGAGGGAAGGTGGAGGGGTGGAGAGCTACAGCTACATTGAAGGGGCAAAACCTAAGGTGCACACAACAATGTGTGTTTTTTAAACTGTGCACTCAAATATAGAAATACTAATACATGTTGTTTTAAAATATATGTGTACAATAACAGATTGGTTAAAATGAAATTAATAGTGTTAGGAATGTGTTAATGACCATACAGTGTAACTGGGCATGAAAATAAATTATTTTAACTTCATGTCTGGCTGGACACTACAGTGCATTTAAATCAGAATCAGAATCATCTTTATTTGCCAAGTATGTCCAAAAACACACAAGGAATTTGTCTCCGGTAGTTGGAGCCGCTCTAGTACGACAACAGACAGTCAATTGACAGAGAACACTTTGGAGACATAAAGACATTGAAAAAAAACAGTCACTGAGCAGTAAAGGTTTGCTAGTTATCTGGTAATAATGGGACATTTTTATTTATTTATTTATTGATTTATTTTTTGACAATTGTGCAAAAAGATGCAGAGTCCTCTAGTCCTCACACAAATGACTCAGTATACTTCTGTGCTCCATTGAGCATAGTTTATTTTAGTTACTTATTTTATTATTTTTATTAGATATATGTAGTATATATTATATGCTGTCCAAACAATACATAAAAGGAAAAGGAGAAGTGCGTGCTGATTTTCACTGGTCACAAGTCTGTTATTCTGTGTTTTTCACATTGCAATATATACCACAGGGTTACCAAAAAAAGTTAACGTTTTGAAAAAATGTTTCCCCTTTATCATGCAGTCCTACCATGGAACCTAAGAAAGTGAGTAAAAGCGGATGATTGAATTAAAGCTTGAAATCACAGGAAAAAATGTGCGAGGTGTGCCTGTAATAGACATGGATAAGCAGTACTTCGTAGTACTTCTACGCAACGTACTATACTGAAGCTGAAGGAGTCGATAAAGCCTATATTGCCAGTCACGGGTTTTAAAATAATTTCTAAACTGCGGACTTGTGTTTGACTTTTACCCTTTCTTGAATCTATTAACACCAAGCTTTAATAAATTAACAACCGTAATATTATGGATACGATGTCTTGTCAGAAATAATATTTGAGGAGCTTGTGTGTGTCGCAAAACCTGTGATACAGCTCTTTTGTTCTGTCTTGTCTTCATCCAAAGAAACACTTGTTTCCTGGCCAGATGCATGCAATTATTCATCCATGCATTTGGAGTGTTGCAGGAACTCGACGAGAATGTTTGGTGATCCAGAGTAATCACATGAAAGCTGCACGGATGTAAAGATAGCACCGCTGATTCTCAGCTACATATGTAGGACTACCAATACGCTAATGAGTGTTCCACAGTCATCACATCAAACATCAAACAATGAGGTCATTCCCAGATATGTGGCTAATTGACTCGTGAACTGTTTGATCTTTGTACACATATGCCAACGTTATCCTTTCTTTGATTTTTACATTGCCAGAGTTTTTTCTTGTATAAGACTTTTCCCGCAAATCTGACATCAACACATTTCCTTAAGTACTAAGTACGAAGTTTATGTTACCACGAATATAATGTAAGTGGTTGATTTATGCTCTTGCACTATGCTAATTGTGGTATGGAATCAGTTCATTAAGTTCACAGACTGCTTTCAAATGCAAAATAAAGTGCACTTAGGTGTACGTGCTGTGGATTTCAAACTTAGCTGTAGCTCTGATATCTCAGCCTTTAAATCATTCTTAAAATCAGGATACACACATATAAGTCGTATTAAAAAAGAGTGGACACTATCAACTGATTGACCGCTCTGCCCTTGGTTAAATCCACATCACATGACTTGTGAACACCATGTAGAAAACCAGCATCTCCATTACTGCTATGTTGTAGTATAGGCTTGCAGTAGCTTTGCACAATTTTGGTCCTTTTGTAAGTGGGTGTTTGGCAAAATGTTTGTTGTGTGGTTGAAGCGTGTTCCACACGTGCCAGACAAGGCGTGTGGACGCATCGTTTCCCAAAAAACCCAGAAAGGCTACGCCTATTGGCGGTAAACCCTATATTAATCAAATAATTTTATTACAGATGAAAAGGGAATTTATTTTGTTTCAGAAATGATATATTTAAAAAAATACATTGCCCTCCCCGCCCCCTTCTGACGGCATTGGGCAAAAACATCTATATTGTCTTAATAATGGTATTTTATTTCTTTTGTAATTCACTAACTGGCCATGATGATAATCTCAGATTAACATAAAATATATATACTGTGAGGTTTATGTGGAAAATATCCCTTACACTGGGTAAATTCAAAAAATAGTCAATAGTTTTGCATTGCACTGAATTATGTCAAGCGAGGCTACAATATGGCACCTGCACATGTCATTGTCTTTCTTCTCATATGAGGTATGATTTTGCTTCACAGCAGATGTATTTTGTAGTACCACGCCTGACCAGTAAGCGGCAGCATGGTGCCCAGGGCTGCTAAAGAAATACAAAGAAGAAGAAAGTGCACCAATAGAAGAAGAAATAAAAGACACGAGGCTAACTGTTAGTTTATGTTGTAACTACATTGCAGTGGTGAACTCTTCTCTTCTCTGAAAACACAACAATACCGTTTCTCTTCTATTTGAAGGTTGCAACAAAAGTGTCAGATTCAAGTCACTTCTAAATTGGGTATGGTTCCGTTTAATACCACAATCACAAAGTCCCAATTTTGACGTTGGCTCCAGCCAAAAGGTTTGGTTATCATACATATTGAACAGCTCTGACATTTACTTTATTAGGTCTTTAAACTAATGAGTCAAGATACCGGTCCTTTTTTCACCTTCAGTATAAAGCGAGTCACTGCTGTTGAACATGTGGCACTGTCCATGGTCCTGTAAGTTTTTTGGGGGGGTTCCTTTCTGTGTCCTCTGGCAGATGGTGAACAGTTGATACACGGCCTGGCAGAATACAGAAAACACATTGTAACTCCAATAACACTTCCAGGATATCAGCCTCTCCAGTTGGGTGATCATGATTGGGAATCAATTCCACCTGCTGTTGTGCAAATAGAGCAAACAACAGGTGGGAAGTAGAAACAAGACAGACAAGCCTGTTTTCATGAACTTTAGAATAATTTATGGTACAATGTGGCATTTTTAGTGTAGCACGCCAGCTGTGTTTGTGAGGTGTTTTGCTCTGTGGGCTGTACATACAGTAAATCATGCAGTTTGCTTGTGGAATAGAGCTAATTTTGCTTTTTGGAAATGTTCTTGCGTAACGATATAGAAGTAAAACATGACGATATACTGCAATGAATATATTGTCAACTTTCAATTAGGGATTGTCATCAAAAATTGATACTGAATTACAACCGCTCAATGTTTTTTTTGGACTCTCAATGAATGTAAAGCTGTTCTTTAATGGTAGGCGCTAATGTGTGAGTGTGTGTGAGACAGAAATGAAATACCTAAGTACAGTTCAGTTATATTTAACTCTAAAGTTCAATGCATTTGTAGCCGCCGCTCCTGTGTGGGATTTGCACGTTCTCCCCGTGCTTCCTTCCACATTCCAAAAACATGTTAGTTTTACTGAAGACTAAATTGCCCATAGGTATGAATGTGAGTGTCATTTGTCTTTAAGTTCTCTGCGATTGGCTTGCAACTAGCACAGGGTGTACCCCACCTCGTGCCCCAAATCAGCTCGGATAGGCTTTAGCTCAAGTGGCACCCTAATGAGGACAAGAACATTGACAAAAATGGAAAACATATAGGAATAAACCTTTCCTCAGTAACAATTAAGAAAAAATATGTCATGCTGTGTTTTGTTGTGGTTTGTAGCTTTGCATCATAAAGCTGTTACTGTTACTATTATTCCAACTGTTATTTAAGCTATTATGACTTCTTCTTTTCTTTCAGCTTTCAGCTTGTGCCTTTAGGGGTCGCCACAGCGCGTCATCCTTTTCCATGTAAGCCTATCACCTGCATCCTCCTCTCGAACACCAACTGCCCTCATCCATCAACCTTCTCTTTGGTCTTCCTCTAGCTCTCTTGCCTGGCAGCTCCATCCTCATCGATCACTCACTATTTCACCTCTGGACGTTGTCTCCAAAACATCTCTCCTTGGCTGTGCTTCTGATGAGCTCATTTCTAATCCTATCCAACCTGGTCACTCCTAGAGAGAACTTCAACATCTTCACCACCTCCAGTTCTGCTTCCTGTTGTCTCTTCAGTACCACTGTCTCTAATCCGTACATCATGGCTGGTCTCACCACTGTTTTATAAACGTTGCCCTTCATCCTAGCAGAGACTCTTCTGTCACATAACACACCTGCCACCTTCCTCCACCCGTTCCAACCTGCTTGGACCCGTTTCTTCACTTCCTGACCACACTCACCATTGCTCTGGACGGTTGACCCCAAGTATTTAAAGTCCTCCGCCCTTGCTATCTCTTCTCCCTGTAGCCTCACTCTTCCCCCTCCACTCCTCTCATTCATGCACATATATTCTGTCTTACTTCAGCTAATCTTCATTCCTCTGCTTTCCAGTGCATGCCTCCATCTTTCTAACTGTTCCTCCACCTGCTCCCTGCTTTCACTGCAGATCACAATGTCATCTGCAAATATCGTGGTCCACGGGGATTCCAGTCTAACCTCATCTGTATGCCTATCCATCACCACTGCAAACAGGAAGGGGCTCAGGGCTGATCCCTGATGCAGTCCCACCTCCACCTTAAATTCGTCTGTCACACCACAGCACACCTCACCACTGTTCTGCTGCCCTCGTACATGTCCTGTATTTTTCTAACATACTTCTCTGCTACTCCAGACTTCCGTATGCAGTACCACAGTTCCTCTCTGGGTACTCTGTCATAGGTTTTCTCTAGATCTACAAAGACACAATGTAGCTCCTTCTGACCTTCTCTGTACTTTTCCATCAACATCCTCAAGGCAAAGCTCCTCCTGTCCACCGAGAGCCTGTCTCACCTCTTCCCGAAAAGCTGCACAACACTCGTCCTGTCTCATCTTCCACCACATGGCTCTCTGCTCTGCCTTTGTCTTCCTAATCTTCCTCCCCACCACCAGAGTCATTTTACACACCACCATCCTATGCTGTCTAGCCACACTCTCCCCTACCACAAACTTACAGTCTGTAACCTCCTTCAGATTACATCGTCTGCACAAGATGTAAGCCACCTGCGTGCTTCTATCTCTGCTCTTGTAGGTCACCCTATGTTCCTGCCTCTTCAGGAAAAAAAGTGTTCACTACAGCAATGTGCATCCTTTTTGCAAAGTCTACCACCATCTGTCCCTCCAAGTTCCTTTCCTCGATGCCGTACTTACCCATCACTTCTTCATCACCCCTATTTCCTTCACCACCATTTTCATTACAATCTGCACCAATCACGACGCTCTCTCTGTCTGGGGTGCTCAGAACTACTTCGTCTAGCTCCTTCTAGAATTTCTCTTTCGCCTGTAGGTCACATCCTACCTGTGGGGCATAGCCACTAATCACATTATACATAACACCCTCAATTTCAAGTTTCAGCCTCATCACTCGATCTGATACTCTTTTCACCTCCAAGACATTCTTAACCAACTCTTCTTTTAAAACGACCCAGACTCCATTTCTTTTCCCATCTACACCATAGTCAAATAATTTAAACCCTGGCCCTAAACTTCTAGCCTTACTGCCTTTCCACCTGGTCTCCTGGACACACAATATGCTTTTCACCTCTTCTTCTTCTTCGACATCGACCCACAGTAGCTGAATTTCCACTGGTGCCCAGCAGGTTGAAGGCGCCGGAGGTTGTTAACCCGGGCCACGACCGATCCGGTATGGAATTCTTTGGATGAACGCTCATATTTGTTTGGCAAAGTTTTAAACCGGATGCCCTTCCTGACACAACCCTCTGCATGTATCCGGGCTTGGGACCGGCCTACAGTTTGCACTGGCTTGTGCCCCCCATAGGGCTGCATTAAGCTATTATGACTAATGCCAAAAATATCGTTGTTTTGTGTTTCTCACTTGTGGAAACATTCTTGATTCAGGCTAGCAGATATGCTGACTGGTCAAAGCAAAGCATGTCGTGGCAATTTACTGAGAGAAGCTCACGAGGGAGAAGCAACATCGCCCACACCCCCACCCCCCACCCACCCACCCCGCCCCCGTGGAGAGTTGCGTGCCCTGGGGTAAACATATCCTGTCCACTTACTCCAGCATGGTTGCTCAATTCACTTTTGTCCCCTTCATTCGTGTGAACCTTATGTCTTATTTTTTGTCTGCCAGAGCGTTTTACTTTAACTTAAAGTTAGTGGTCTTCGCCCAGCCGAGCTGATCATGTCACGGCAGAGAATGTTGGTGTGGACACTTTTCGGAAATCGGCAGATAACAAAAAAAAAGAAATTGTTTCGTTGCTTAATTTCACACTTGACGGGCTTGGCAGGCACTCCATAAACCCAACTATTTGTATACAAGCCATTAAAAAGTCAATTTTCCATGATATTTCCCTTTGAAAAGCCCATGTGCTGCATAATGTAATGTTTAGAGAGTGCTTTAAGTACAATATCTGAGATGACAGTTTTGCAATTTATAGTAAAGAGGATAGGAATTTGGGATCAGCCCTCTGATGAGCACTCCACTCCTCCCGGGAATGAAATTTACTGAAACTCCAAACCTCTAACATGCTGGCGCTATTATGGTGATGTTAAGAGAAAATTTAACTCAATTCAATTCATTCTTTATCCTTCAAATGAAAAAAAGATGCAAGAAAAACTGCTGTCTTTTGTCTGCAGCAGAAAGCTTTGCAATGACAGATTTGGTGTTCTGTGCATCCATTAGTAGTAATTACTGTGTCGGGTTGTCCTCTTTTTTGAGCAGTTTCAAAAGAATGGTACTTTAATGAAGTAAAGTCACATTTTCAGCATTACTCTGAAGAGAGGCATGCATTACACTCTGCATAATGTTGCACTTTGAAGTCCTAATCGGGTATTTGTATTGCTTCTTGTAAACTACAGTGGTACCTCAAAATGTAGGAAACCTTCTCTGCTTAAAAACTTATTAGACTACTACCCTATGTAAGATTTTTTCATTGTTAATTACAAAATATTATTTATTTTTCTGTATTGGTTATTAGACTAATCTTTAAAGCCTTTTAACTCAAATGGTAGAAATGAGCTGGACTGTTTAACAGAAAATCTAAAAGGATAGTAAAGCACTTTACTGTTTATTGATGTCAATTTACATATTGCCATTTCTGGACAGAAAAAAATAGTAATATAAATATTGCCTTTGTGCCATCTTTGTGCCAAGGAACTATGTTTAAGTGAGCGGAGGAGCTTCATTTAGACAAAAGTAGTGCTTTGGTGCCATCTTGTGGTATGTTGGTGCCAAGGAACTGTTGAAGTGAGTTGAAGGGCTTCATTTAGACAAAAATAGTGCTTTGGCATGATCTTGTGGCATCTATAGGCAACTATAAACCTTTTTGGGGGGAGTCAACCATTGAGGTTTCATTTTGCTTGAATGCACCACCCTACCATGACTTTCAGGCTTACTGTATGTTTGTTTTTGAAAAAAATAAAAAACACTGCTCATTCATTCACTCAGTCATTCATTCACGGCACATAATCTCTGGGAATCTAGAGCAATTTGAAAAACAGCAGCAGCCAGCAGCGGCAAACAGTACGAGGTCTAATCCAGGTCTCACGACAGTCGCTCGCTCTGTCTGTCACTCGTTCTGTCTTTCACCCCTTCCGCTCACCCTGTGCAAGCTGTGCTCCGTGTCGATGAATGCACATAGGGCTTACTTATTGTGCATTACAGGCCAGTTTCACCGAATAATCCAGCAACGTGAAACACTAGAGTGCTATTGCTGCTTTTGCTGCTGCTGTGTCTTACCCCATATGCCACTGTACACGTTTTTTCACCATCTGCCCTCAGTGAGAAAAATAGAGCAAAAAAAAAGGGGCCATGCAGCACTTTTGGCTTAGTGACTTAACTTCATAATTTAATCTGAAAGAGAGGTCAGTGCATTGTCCCAACTGAAAACACCAGAACTATGGAGCAAAATGTCTGGAAGTATCCATCCATCCATCCAGTTTCTGAACCGCTTCTCCTCACTAGGGTCGCGGGGGTGCTGGAGCCTATCCCAGCTATCATCGGGCAGGCGGCGGGGTACACCCTGAACTGGTTGCCAGCCAATCGCAGGGCACATACAAACTCTCTGGAAATAGTTACTTAAAATCACATCAAAAAACTGTCACGAGCATGGTAGGGGCGGATTTACCATTGGGCAAACATCGGCAAATGCCTGGACTGAGATTTCCAGGGGCTTCCAAATGTGTGATAAAACCTGATTAACTCATTCACTGCTGTGGATGTTTATAATCTTCCACTGATATATATACATTTGTCAACTATGCTTTTCAACGGGTAGGTGTGGAAGAGGGCCTCGCCTAACTTGTCTGTGAAATTCAGGTTCGTAAACCAGTGTAATGACAAACAGATCCCTGTAAATGGAAGCGTTGCATCGCTTTGGATTTGAGATCAGCGCAGCTTTTGAGTAGAAGATAAAGATATGTTGTGGTAAAATTAAAAAGTGTGCGTCGTGATCGTGAGAAAAGATGACATTTTATGGAATGAATGACGAACGGCATGCCGTGAGTCAGCTTTGCTCACAGTGAGTTTCACAGTTGTATATCTAAAAATACTGCGATTGGGTGGCAACCAGTTCAGGGTGTACCCCGCCTCCTTCCCGATGATAGCTGGGATAGGCTCCAGCACGCATGCGACCCTTGTGAGGATAAGCGGCTCAGATAATGGATGGATGGATGGATGGATATCTAAAAATAAATGATTATTTTCCCATCCAAAGCCCTTCCTCTGCAATGTTTTTGTTGGTTTAGAATTTGAGGTGTCACCAAAGCAGAAATTATGAGCATCTAAGTCACTGACGCTTGACGTTTCTTGCCACAAAAAGCTAATTTTCTCCGCTCCTGGTTGGAAACAGGTGATTTTGGTCAAATCAACCTATGTTCTACTGCTGATTGCTAAAGAAAGGAAAAAGCTGGAGACAAACTTTTTTTTTGGTGAAGGGAGAGAGTCTACTCTCTCTTTTGGTACGGTCGGTGCTGATATGGTCACAGAACACAATATTCTGTGGGTCTTGAAAGATCAGTCAGAATGCTCTAAAACGGCTGGCAGTATGGGAAACTGGGAAAACGGCTGGCAATGAATGAGTTAATAAAGTTTTCATCGATGGAAAGCAATTATTGTTGTAATCCTAATTCAGGCACTTATAAATGCAACATGTTTATCTATCATGAACATTTTGAGTGCTACCCTTCCCTTCTTATGCAATGGACTATTCCATCTCCTACTGTGCATATGCAAACTTGATTTAGGAAGAAGGTATAAAGGCACTATGAAACTACTGAGATACGTCGCTGTCAAAAATGAATTTGATACTTCATCCTCGAGAAGGATTTAAGGCCTTTATCAAGCTCAGAAAATAGGAGATTTTTTTCAAATTCACACTTCTTTGTTGATAACAATTTGTTAACCATTCATTTAAAAAATAATTGGAGTACACAGATGCGAAGGGCCCGTAAGTTTGCCTTTGGCCCCCAAATGACGAAATGCACTTTTTGGTGCACAGCGATTGTTTCGAACTCATTAACATCACGTCACCATTATTTTTGCAAGGTTATAGATCTTGCAGCTTCTGTGTACTGCGTCACAAACAACCGCAAGAGAATTAGCGAATGCAGCTGTTGTCTCTAGGAACGAGCACCATATGTTGCCACCCATGAATAGGCTCGCGGAGTCACCTGACACTGAACCGTCCCCCTGTGTGGCTTTCTTTGCCAGTTTGTCTCTTTGTCCCGAGTTCTGATTCATCGCCAAGCCTCATGCCAGCTGCACGACATCCATCCATTGTTGTTTATGTGTTGAGGGGAAAATAAGTCTGAAAGAAACTCGACTGCGGGCAAAATGTATTTTTAGATTACGCACTCTTGGGGTTGTTGTCACGTGTAACTTCTTACGGGGCGCAGTTGTTTCCCAGTTGAGGAGAATTTCTCATAGTTCGCACACACACAAATAACCACCTCTCACATTTTATAACTCAGTGTGCATTGAGTTGTAGCAGAGTTGAAATACGCAAGAAAGAAATAGCTTATACCAGGGGTGTCCATACTATGGCAACACTGGGGCGGGATCACACAAAAAGACAGAAATGACAGAAAGACAGAAAAAGCAATCCCCAGATATCACTCACATATAGGGGAATTTCTAAGGTCGAAATCATTCTCCATTTCGTTCGTTATTACAATCAATATTTCCCATGGGAAATAACGGAAATTTAGTTCCACAGTCAAACAGTCACCATTTTGAAAACGTTTTTGTCTGGGTAAAGTTTATGTAACATTTGATACAGACACAGTCATAAAGGTTAACTGCAGATACTGTACTTGTTCTCGGACCCCCCCAAACAATGCTATGATCCTGCAACACTGATACTTCAAGGTAAACACAGATGACAACACTGTTAGCTGACTGCAAATTATGCGACGCAAACCGGAATAACTCTCATCTCCTTCATGTACTCCTTTTACACAGTACCCCCTAGTGTTCAGAGACACCACATAACTGAAATGCCTTGTTACAGTCTACATTTAAGTGGCTTGTGTAGCAAGAAAACCACACAGTGGGATGTTAAAATGTCAGTGATGAGAAGTTGTTACTCTAAGAAGTGTTATAATTGAGTTAAACCTATGCCATGTTCAAGAAAAGTTTGTTTTGTCTTTTTGAACCATATTTGATTAAAATCATTTTCATCACAATTGCAAGACGTAATGCTTCATCAAAGATCGGTGCTCAGAATCGATGAGTACTAAAATTGAAGTACTGGTACCGTAGAAGTATGAAAAAAGTGCTATCGTGGATCCCTATTAATATTAAATCTAAGAAATTATACAGCAGGTTCTCACCATTCACTTTGTCGACAACTGAGTGACAAATGTGCAGATCTTGTGCATGGGAGGTGTGAGTCTCTACACATAAAAACTAAACAAAACAAAACTTCTGGGGGTCTATTTGCGTGACTGCTGTAAATACAGCGCTGCACGTGGTGTATCTCTGTAAGGATTCGGGTTAGACCTGGTTTTGGTACTTTCGGGACCGGCGTACATCAGCATTTAAAAGGGAGGCGCCTGCGCTCGTGTGGGCGTGTTCACTGCCAACTTCAATCCTGTCCAATCGAATCGCCTCCTCTCATTCCCTTTAAATAGTCTGGAGCCGTCTCTATATGCGGAAGAGTAGGCAGCGATCCCTGCGTGACAGGAGCATTGAACGTTACCAAGTAGCCTTATGAAACACAGAATGAGCTGGCGAAAACCACTGGCGACTCAAATATAGGCTCCAGCGATCATTCGTGTGCTCTCTCCCCCCCCCCATAGCTACAGTCCGTGCCGGACAGTACGTTGGATGATACAAAAAAAATATCATAAAAATGATAATAATATTAATGAGTTCAATTAATTGATTCATACAATGATTCAGAGGTTTCCATGCCCGCTGTTGAAATACGTCTGTCATCCACCAAATGTCTGTAGAGATCGCGTCTGTTTGTATGTGCCCTGATCAAATTCACCCAAATCGTATAAGACCACCTGCGTCAAAACTTAGTCATGGTCCAAGTAGGCTGAAGTTTTAGACTAAATTGGAATCTGTCATTTAAAGGTAAATGGAAGATTGTTGTTGCTTTTAAGTTGATATTATCGTCTTGTTAGAAGGAATCTTCTTTTCCTCTCCAACTGCAAACAGTTGTTTGAGCCCATGGCTAAACATTCCTTTGTCCCAATTACTCATTCAGGGGCACCATGGAAAAGGGCACCATCGGTGAACCTTTCCCCTGAGTAACACATCATCAATATGAATTATTAAAATGTTGCCAATTAAAAGCCAAGGTTGTCTAAAAGCACAACCATCTTTGTATCATTTTGGTGACCTTCTGATTTGACTTCTGTCTTATCGCCGGCAGCTCTCCGTTGTTCTCTGCTACTACTGCTGATGAAATTTTATTCTTGGGATGTAATTGCTTTAGAAGAAAAATACACTGCTTGTTATTAATAGCACTTGAATTACCAGCAGATACAGATGAGTCACGTTCCCCAGACAGTTTTCAAAGCATGGAAATGTCTCCATTGTTTTTAATCACCTTCCTTTGTTCCACAATGTGTGCAGATTGCGGTACAAGGAGGAGACTGACATGTAGATAGCATATTATAAGTTTTAACATTTCCCATCGCCTATAGGAGCAGTATATAATATCCTCTCTGTATCTGTGGGGAACACTGATACAGACCAAACAGGTCATTCTAACTCTTGAAAGAGTCTCAATGCAGTGAGTAGCTCATTTTATGTTGTCCCCTTGTGATCTGTTGCCATGGAAACTGATGTACCCCATCGGTGTGCAACTGGCTCTAGCTCCTGGTCGACTCCTTTTAATTGTTCTTTGTGGCAGTTTTGCTATTCTACTATGATTATATGTTGAATTCAACTCCAGGCAACACAAAGTGAGTCACTGGTGAGCGCTATAAAGCAGTGATGGTCAATAAATGTGAACCAAGAAGGAATTATTTAATTGCATAAATCGACTGGCCCATAACATTAGGTAAGCTTCAGTTCCAATATAAGAGCTGCATCATAAGTTCTGTCTTTACAAAAGATAGAACCTGTAGTTTGTGACTGTGTAGAGCGGTGACAAAAGGAGTCACACTTGGTACTTGAGTTGAAGTATATACTGTATACTTGTGTAGAAAAAGGAGTCTGGTAAAAGTGCCTTTGGCATCCTCATCAGAATCATCAGTCATCAAGAAACTGTAAAAGATAAATAAAACCCTGGGGTCTTATCATAAGTGTCCACTTTGACCATTTGCACACATAAGTACAATGATAAGTCTATTAACTCATTCACTGCCAGCCTTCCCAGTTAACATGGATATTTGACTTCTAAAGCCGTCAATGGCAGTGAATGTGTTAAAATGTTTCCTTCATTTTACATCGTTTTTTTTTTTTTAAATGGATGCATGTGATTTTGGCATGTACCACACACTGTTCAGCTAACTACAGTGTGTGTAATATGTGATTAAATGATACTAAATCATTTTTTCCAATGTTTTATGGTCCATAGGTTACTTGGTCATTTTGATAACAGACTGTACATTCTATGTTCATAATATTTGAGCATTTTGCATGTGTCCCTGAAATTGCTGTCCACCCTGTCATTATGGGGTAAGTGCCGCTTTAAGAAACATTCCGACTTTTTCAGTGACATTACATTAATTTTCACAGTATTATGTGTGTGGTTGGCTGTTGCCAGAGCTACACCATTCCAAACTACAGCTCCAGTCATAAATAAATTGTGTTTGAATTAAAACCTCATCTAGGACACGGTCAATCAAAGGTTAGCGTTGTTATCTTCATAAAGGGCAAATTGCTGATACAGCTCTTGTATGGGATCTCATTTCATTGTAGTTAAAATGTGTCTGCGCAGTACAGCAGAGAAATGACTGAGAAGTGTGTTTTATGCCTTAGCTGATTATGAGAGAGGTTCCTCAATTATTGCTCTTGGCTGTCTTGCGTGCATGCAGCTCGTGCGAGAAACTCACACAAGGACAGACATCAACTCTCTGGAGGGCGACCCGTACAGAAATGTGCAAAGTAAGCAACCCTTGCGCAAACTGTCATGCAACTCATGCTCGACATAAGCTCGGAATGTTTAATGACAGAAACAGGAGTGCTGTTGGGAGTTTCTTCTTCTTGTCATTAAGGCTCTCCTTGCATGTATATTTTACCAGCAAACCCTCAACTTTCAGCAAGAGGTCAAGGTTTGTCTGTTTACCTCCATTGTAGCTGACTAAGCATTTTCCTTAATGACTATCCCCCTGTGCTTCTTCTCTCTGATCTGCATGATCAACCATCGGACTTATCAGGGGAAGACGATGCACCAAAAATAAAATGGAGCCCTTTTAATTATTTAAGTTCAAGGAAAGATGAGGAAGCCCTAATTACCCCGGGGGTCAGCGTGCACGGAACATCTCAGTCCAGTCCTTCGGGGTCATACGTCGAGTTCAATCCGAGGGTGATTTATTGTAAACGTGTAATAGCTGCGTCTTCAACATCATGATGATGTTTCATTTTAGCACTGTGGCCACTAAGAAGTGTTCCTGCCCCTTTTGGTCCAATATTGACTCCATTATAGCTACTTCTTACCTCTGCCAACAAGGCTAACCGATGAGGTCAAGATGGGAAACACCAATATGTCATCTGTCATTTTTACTGTACTGTAAATGAGAGCTGTATCAGGAATTCTGCCCACTAAGAGGTGTTTCTAATATTTGACTTACCTAATTTAGCTTCATGATAGCTGTCTATGACACACACAGCACTCTCAAAACAAGTACAAGTGTAACCATGTGTCATGCCCATTGAATGGATGGGTTTCTTTTCCTTCTAAACTGGTATAATGGATCACCAGTATGGTCGTAGTCTGACAATTATAGAATGTTTATGGACCAAAAAGGAAGACAATAGCAAAATACATTCCTGTGCTTCTTGTCATCACTGTACATGAGATACCACCAGATCAGCAGATAACACTAAATCCAAAAGTAATACATTTCAAGCTCAAGAGGTAAACTCTAAAATAGTTCTTTGCCCAACAAGAGGAATCCAGCATGTCAAAAATAGATCTCTGCTGACACTTGGTGGTCTGTAGGGCAAATTACATTATATGATAATTAGACTGTATTCATTTCGGAACAGAAGCCTAATTATACGAACAAAATATTAATAATCAGTTATTGTCATTATTATCAATGATAATATTAATAATAAATGAATTAATTACTAAGTATTTTTCATTTATATTTCAAATTTATTATCATTTATTCCTCATTAGCTCTTCTTCTATAGAACTACGACCACTACTACTAAAACAAATAATAATAATAATTCTTTTTTATTATTTAACGTTTCCAGAAATAATAATAATAATAATAATAATAATAAATTATTATTATTAGTTGTAGTAGTAGTAGTACGAGTAGTAGTAACAATTACAACAAGAATTAAATAGCTCCCCTGCAGCGGTCGCTGCTCCGGCCCTAAAGGAAAATAATAATAAATAAACAAACAGAAAAATAATAAGAATACTAATTATTATTAGTAGTAGTAGTATAATGGCCCTAATGTTGTTGATGGTAAAAACTGAAATATATCATATTTGATCATATCCATTTTTTAATTTTAATTTTTTCACACCAGAACTGTGGGTACATCCCTCAATGATGAGCTTGTTTGAATGTGACATTAACGAATTGCAGCAGATATTGCCTTATTCTACGAACAGCGGCTGAGTTCGAGGCAGCAGAAGACTGAAAACAATGCCTGGTCAAAACAGTCACATAGTAACCAGAAGGGGGCAGTGTTGGCCAAGTTATGGCTCACTCGACGTTATGATGACTGTATTTATAATACCCGTTCCAATTGCTGCCCTCTTGTAAATGGATGTAGGAATATCAAATTGGATTTTTTTAGACGGTTTTCCAACCCCATGAAATCTGTCGTTGAAAGCCACAAATACCACCATTAATATCTTAATAAGGGAAAATATCCTGTTTCAGATTATATAAATATTGCCTAAAATATACAAAACGCACTTGAAGAAAAAAATAGTTCAGTCGAGTATGTGTTTTAGTATCTTCTAAAGATTATTTTGTCTCTTTTTAGTCAAATATAAGAAATGATTATTCCATCCACATTAGTAATTTAAAACAAACAAACAAACAAAAAAACTTGGAAATGTAGTATCATCCTGCTGCCTGCTCATTTAGGCAAATTTCATAGTAGGAGTTCGTCAAAGTACAAGTGCTGGAATTTGCCTAAAATGGCAGCAGCAAACCCAAATGCATGGTTGACTCCCTGTTTGATTTCAGCTATTTGTCCTTGAGACTTTTTCATGTGCACTGTTATGATTGACATGTCTATTGAATTCTGAGTTCATAAGTGAAACTGGTTTTGAGGCTATTTTTTTTTCTTTCCAGGGGGCGCTACTGACTAGCTTTTTCAGGGTTGCCCCTAAATGCAAATAAAGTTCACAAAAGGTGCAACAAGGTTGAGTTTCCAGGCACGTTGAGGCTCCCTAAAATCGCAACAATTAATTTGGGACTTCCCTCTTACTGGTGGTCACTGGTCAAGCACAAGTAATAATGATCATTATAATAATGTAATACTAAAGTTTAGAAAATGCTAATATCTCAAAGGACACCGAATTACTCGTGAAAGTGGCACAAGCAGAAGTGGATGTGTTCTCTGCTACCATGATCGGCAGTGTATTATTTCGCGAGACTAATAGCATAATTAAAATGTTTTCAGGAAACAAGAAAAAAAAAAAAAATATTTGTCAAACAAGAAGAGTCAATTTGCCTTGGTTCATTCAACGTTTCTGGATTTCCACGACCTTGACGACTGAGAACCTACGCAGATGTTCAGGAAAAAAAAAGCACAATTATTGGTCTTTTTTTAATTGATATTGTTACCTTTAGTTAAAAATAAGTGAGGAAAGTATGATAATAGGGATTTGTGAACGTCAACAACCATCACCCCTTTCTGCTTAGAATTCTCTCATTTTGTCCATTCAAGGTGTACTGTATCTGGGTTTCAACTGATATGGGAGAATTAGCAACAGAGAATTCTATATGGGAGAATTAGCAACAAACTTCTATACGCAACACATCCTATTGCGATGTCACTGTTAATGTTGCTAAAGTGAAATGTTTTTGTCACAGAGGACCCTAAAATGGTCGCCATAGTGTAAATATCAGCGTTTCTTGTGTATTAAATTTGATTTTGAGTTGTTTTTGCTTTTTTTATTTTTTTATTTACAGTGACTCCCCGCATATCCACAGTTAGACTTTTGAAAATGTACATATTTATGGACTTTGGGTATCGTCTACTTTGCCGTTACACTTAACTTGTATTCCTTAACATTTATTAATGTGTAAGTGGAAATGCCAAAAGGTTAGTTTGAAGACTTAATAACATTTGCTTTAAGTGTTAGTGTGCATATTTGTTTGCTCATGTGTGATGTCACGTCACGTCAATGTTCTAGCGTATTATTTAGGCTAGTATGCTAGCTAATACCATTGAGGAGCCTTATTTCAAGGTGGTTTGTTTGTGATTAATACTTTAAAGGCCGAATAAAGTCATTTACGCAACATGGATTCATGATTATGTATATGTTAGATGTATGGTGTTGATGCTTTATGATCCTCTCCGTTTTTAGTACGTTTCAGTGATCTTGTGGCATCTCCATCATTAAACCACTCTTATTGGGGTGAGTCAATTATTCATTGATTTTTGCTATTCACGGCGTAGCTCGGTACTGCCTCGTCAAATTCTGCAGTTGACTCAGATTGTTGATTAACATTTTATATATGTTTTTTTCATAGTGGAATCTCTTTAAAAAGAACCATAAGAACGAACGACTGAAAGCAACAATTCATCAGTACATCACCAGAGAAAATGTGAGCGAGGTAAATATTTTGATTATTGTTTTTCATTTATACTCTACACGATTCCTTCAAGCATTTTGACCAAATTGTAGATGTTGAAAATTGATTTGACTTCAGACAGTATGATGAGGAGGCTGTACATTGCTGGCTCCAGGGCATAGCTGTGTCTCAACCTCCGATGGAATTGGCGATCACTTCAAATGAGTAAATAGGAGAATTTGAAGCAATTCAGAAGATGATTTGCTTTGCTTTCAAAATAACACACTGGCAATCAAAGTTGTGGAGGAGGCTGTGAGAATTGGTCGGACAAATAGTTCATCACTGGCACAAAGATAGGTGGAGCTGGACGGACGAATGGACCGATGAATACATGAATAGATTCGGAAATGGATGAACAGACAAAGACTGAATATTGGTGAATGAATGGACGGATAAACTGTCAGTTGAATAGATGAACGGATGTATCAACAGAAGGACAGACAAACTTGATGACAGACTGACAAGTGACAGACACATAGATGGACGGATGGCCAGACAAACAAACGGACGGGTGGACAGACAGACGGACGGACGGCTAGACAGTCAACAGTCAACCAATGGAGGGACGGACCGACAAACAAAAGGGCAAAGAGACGAATGGACGGACAGACGAACAGATGGATGGACTGACTGTCGAAAGGATGGGCGAACGGACTCATGAATAGATGACAGACAGACAAACGGATGGAGGGAAAAATGAACGGATGAAGGAAGGCGGACGGTGTTAAAAGTCATCCATAAGTGTGACGGGGCTGCAAGAAAGTAATTCTTGGCGCCACACCTATGTAACATTCATACCATTTAAATTATGAATCACAGTAAGGAGAGCTCTGTGTTCAAAGCTGATGAATATTTAAAGGACGGAGTATACAGATCATCATATTGACAGCGCAGGAATATTAATGTCCTCCTCCCTGAGTCTGATTAGAGGTTAAGTCGAATGCAAACTGCATAATTCATTTTCATTCTTGCAATTTTGTACCTTTTGATTGGGCTCATTGTCTCCGGTGTCATAACTTTGTGGGGAGAAATCGGATGCCATGGAAATTTGGATTCGCTGACTGTTTTGGGGGGACTTTTGTGCACGCCACAGGTTTATAATGTCATGCCAAAACATGACGAGCCTTCCCGAGTACAGCGTCAGTTCGGTTCGGAGGCCGGCCAGCGTTCTCTGGCGGAATGCGTTTTTTTTTTCCTGGCAGAGAACGGAGAGCCCAGTACAGTTGAGAATGTCTAACAGTGAAGAAATCAATATGATGTAAATTATTAAGAGCTCAGGAATGCATCTGACCCCTACTGTCTTGCAGCGGGCTGGGCTCTGAAGGCTGGCAGGTGGACGCGAGCAAGGACTCCCCCTCTAACACTCATTAGTGGCTGGGAGCCCAGGCTCCTTGCGAGTGGAAAGGCAAGGATCACAGCGGGGAAGTGATGGCCCAGGCCTCTCGCAGCCCGGCTCAGCCTTCGCTCAGGCTCTGCCAGCCTCTCCCTGGAAGCTCATTAGTAAGTGCACTGATGCATAAGAGCTCGTCATTAGCGCCGGATCCCCCCCTACCCCAACCCTGTATTTCTTCTAGGTTCCCCCCCCGACACCGTGTCTGAGATCCTCAAGACCGGTGGCAGCGGTGGTTTTAAAAGAGAAATCCACTTTATCGCCGTCTAGACATACTGTATGGTTATGTTAGCGCTTCTTTAATATAAGAGGTGGGGGGGGGATGAGTGAGGAAGTGATGTGTCAATTTGGAGTCCTCGGAATTGAGTCCACATATAGCTTTGCAAACCAGAGAGTAAACATTAGTTCTTGACCGAGACTTTGGCTCAGTGCCCCTTTTTCTTCCACCGTGGATGGGTTTGATCTGGGGTATTTGCTTTTGCTGCTGGCCAGATCCCCTCAGCACCTGATAGCCGCCCAGGCTCGGAGTAAATAAGATCCCGGGCCCAAGTCTCTTTTGGGGCTGCTGGGTAAATAAGCTCTCTGGTGTGTGTAGTGTGCCTAGCAGCAGGGTGAGCAGTGGTGTGGAGGCCTCCAGGGACACTGCTTCTCCTCTTCTATATCTGGCTTATCGCACACGCACACACACACTCACAGTATATGATCAGATTTGACCGTAAATCCAATTTTCTTATGAACTCAAAACATAAAAGTACTCTCACTGGCCACAACATTAGGTACACCATCACAAGCTAATGAGGGACACATGCAAGCGTTGTGTCAACACATCTGCTTTCACAAAACAATAATATATTAACAACGCGCTTTATTTTTATGGTTGTAATTTGCAGTGGTGGACAACTGCCACTATTTACTGTATACTAAGGGCCTTGAAAGGTACTTATGAATACAATGTATTACAGTATATCGTATCATGATGATAATGATGATGATTATGATTATTTTGAACTGCAACAAATGATTATTTTAATAAGCAATGAATCGGATGAAAAAAAATCGACGTTATTTAAAATTGACAGAAACTGCACAAACTTTGATTCAGTCACTGGTGTGGTCCATAACAATATAAAATAGGCAACATTGTTGATTTTCTTTTTTTAAAGCAAAAGAGGATGTTTGCACATGTCTTATCTTGATTAAACACAGCGATATTCAATCTGCATGTTTTGTGGACGACAGAAATCCGAGAATATGAATTATTGAGAGGCTGAAATTCCAAGGGTTTGGACAATTTGAAGTTAAACATTGGTCAATGCTCGAAATGATGAAGTGATTATCAAAACAGTTGTCGATTAATTTCATAATCGATTAGTTGTCAATTAATTGATTATTGTTGCACCTCTCTTTTACTAGTTGTAGTAGCAGTAGTAGTATTAAACAATGTAATATTTATTATATATTACAATTTCGCTACAGTATAAAGCAGTTCATTAGTTATACCTTGAAAATGTAAAAAAGTCTGACCCGGTATATTTAAAAGAAGAAAACAAAAATAAGGCTTTATTATTATTATTTAAAACATATTTTCTTTGGTCTACACCAGGTCACTAAGCTTTTTGAAACCGAGAGCCACTTGGCTACCGATTAATGTGACGGTCTACCAGTTTGATACACATTTCTAAATAACAAATGTGCTTACATTACCTTTTATTATGTGATGATTACAAACAATTATGGTATTCCTATGCAAAGAAACTGATCACGATGACATTTTCTCACAATAAATATCAACAAAGACTTAACAAGGTAGGAAAAATATCAACATGCAGTACTGCAATTAATCTCTGCAAGTGTCTACATTTTCAAATGATCTCGTCGACATTCCCAGGAAATTACAATGTCCCCGTGGGCACCATGTTGGTGACCCTGCTCTACACTAACAGTTTGCCTTGCAGTTCTGAGATTCATTTTCGAATCTGTACTCTGGCTTTCCTGTGGGGAGTTTGCAAATTCTCCCTGCGCTTGCGTGGGTTTTCTCCCATATTTCAAAAAACAAGATGAAGTAGTTTTGTGCTAATGTACCTAATGTAGTGTCTGGCGAGAAGCGTATTCACTCATTTCTTTCACGTGCCGATGGACATGAACCACTAATAGAATGTAAAGTAATTAAAAGTGTTGGAACATCATGTAGGATAAAGCTCTCGTCTCGGAGGAACACTTTGGCATTTAGTAAGTCTTTTAATGTCAGAAAGATAAATGATAATGATAGCCCCTGTGATGACGGGATTGCTTTCTTGATGGTAATCTTCCAAGCCCACAAACAAATTGATTTCATATACCATGGAAAGATTAAACAATTTACCACCTGATGTCTCCATGACTTATTAAAACAAAGAGTGGTCACGGGGGACCTGCAAAATATTGTTGTGTTTCTATTGCGCAACCTCCATTATGGGTTGTAACCATGACAGTGTACTCTTGTGAGCGCTCCTGTGCACGTTTCACAGCAAAAAAGAGAATCATGTGGCGAAAGTGACATCAAATATGCCTTTATAGAAAGCTCAATGTGTGTCCTCGATATCGAAAAAATGCTCAAATGGCATTGATACCCTAATTATAGAATAAATGCTGAAAAAGCTTCGTACCCTTGCTATTGAATAAATCAGGGCTCTCCTAACTATGGCCCTCGGGCCATTTGTGGCCCACACTCCATTCTATGTGAACAGCGGCATATACTCAGAACAACATTTGATACAGCCCGCATTACTATTTATAACAAAGCGTGTTGAAAAAGTGTGTGTGTGGAGGGAGGGGTTTGCGACACCCACATCCCCAATTCAAGACTACTACAACTAAACTTCGATGAAAAAATATAGTTAAAATAGAGCTTATCAGCCTAAAAGCATCATTGCTGAAGACATTTTGTAATGTTTTCAGAAAAAGATACAAAACGCAACAAATTCATTAACAAGTAACTCAGTTACAGTTGCATTAACAAGTAACTCAGTTACAGTTGCCTTGATTCAACCTTTGCAATTACCATGACCTGGATGACTGAGAATCGACACAGAATTCTTTTTTAGCAAGCACATTGGTATTTTTATTGACATTGTGACAGTGAGACAAAAACGACTCATGCTATTTTGGTATTAGGCTCATGATATGCAAAGCTGCAAAAAAACCCAAAACTATTTGCAATCAAAACAGTAACAACATTTCTATTCATTACGCCGAATAAAGATAATAACCAAAAATAGTTTCCTCCACTTTCTGCTCCTTGTCAATGTCTGATTAATGATCTTAAAATAATGTCACTAATGATCGCTCTTGTTTTGGTTTTAAATGTGGAGCTCCACATGATGCAGGGGCTATTCTAGCGGGTTACAGGGCTGCGGGCCACCCCGAAATTTGCTTTATCCCTTACAAAAACTTGTGATGTAGTCGTTTTTTAAAATAATAACACTTTATAAACACTATAGAATTGTTTGGTAGATTGGTGTTAGTGTGTTCAATAAATTATAGGTGAAGAATGTCCAAGACGCCCTTGCCTCCTTCAATTTTTGTGTGTGCGGCCCTCGGAGGAAAAGGTTTGGACACCCCTAGAATAAATGCTTGAACGGCTTTGATATTGTTACTATCCAGCTTCCAGTCCATGTGCCAGTACGCTGCTTGTCCTCACAAGTAGGATGCTCGCGCTAACGAATTAAGGTGTACTGCAATGCCCTCGCGAGTGTGCAAGGAGAAACAGTCCGCGATGCACTTTCACTCATTTAATGAAAGGGACAAACAGTCAAACACACAAATACAAAGAGAGAACGCACACATGGAGCTGCTGTAGGGCACAACTCACGACCAGACGCTCACACGAAGATTAACCAGCCAACCCGACTCCAGCTCTTTATGTCACTCGCTCTCACAGTCAGGCGAGTGTACCACTACACCATCAGTGACCTAATAGCATTTCAATTCATTTCAACGGGGACAATTAATTTGACATACAAGTAACGAGCTGTCATAAGCAAAGGTACAGCTGTATTGCGTCTCCATTTTAACATGGTAGATTGTGAAAGTTTACTGAGTCGAATCTCATCGTCTTAATGCGATTTGGCGCGAGCCATGCTGAACGCCCTCGTGCCAATTAATCCAGGTTGTAACTCTCAGACTCCTGCTGACCGATTTACATCCACAGTTGATAGTTTTGGGCTCCGGGATCCTCGAACCTCCTTGTTAGAACCAAAACCGCACAAGAAACTCACCACCTCTTTCTGCCCCATCATATTGTTTCTTGATTGCTGGCAATTAGTTCAACCAGGCGGGCTGAGAAATGACAAGATGGGGGCACGACTATTGCAAACGCACGTGTCTTATTGGCTCACACGCCCGCTGAAAGCCCTTACAATGTTTGTTAACCCTGAGGGTCAACACTGATTCACTAGCGCAGGAAGGAAAACAAGATTTATGTTGCACAAATCAATAGCCAGTCCGACTTTTACCACTGCCGAGTGCAAAAAGCGGGCACTTCTCTCTATCCGTCTAACATGACACTAATGTGTTTTTATTTCTGTTTAACCCGGCAAATGATGAATCGGTTGGAGGGAGACAGTGAGAGGCAGGCCGCCCTTGATTGGTGGGGGAACACGCGGCAACACGCGGAGGCTGATGCAGCGGCGTGTCGTGAAGGCAATGGCCGATCAGTCTTTGGGCGTCCTGCTGGGAGTTGTTTATCCACTCTTAGAATGCAAACACCGATTTACATCCCAGCGTCTGACAGTGAATCAAATAAACTAATGACAACGTTCTTAAGTGCTGATCCCATTCAGCGCGGCTCTAAGTAAATTAGACCCAATTCACTAGCTGGAGTTCTCTTCCTCCAGGCGGTGTTCATTCACTGAGGTCCTCTTTATTCTAGGTGGCGCTGGCTCTGATGTTATTGTGTGAATGCTGAGAGACAAGCATTCAGGCTAATGCTATTGTGCATCAAACGGCAGAAAGGAGCAAATGCTGGCAGTCAAGAGGGCACGCTACTGCTATTGTGCGTCCCCAAAAAATGTTGCGTGAATGTTTGTCTCTCAGCATTCGCACATTCACAACAGCATTAGTGCTAATACCATTGTGCACAATTAGTACTTCAACTACGCGCATCAAAATGGATGAGTTGGCTGACGATAACAACTGAAAAAACACACCTTACCTGCAATGCTACCTTGAAATGCCAGAAAATGGTGGTTTTAATATCGTTTTACTTTCATTTTACTCAGTATCAGATCGGAGAGGATATTGGTGGTATCGAACATTACCAGTAACAAGCCTGTTTTGTCAAAATAAGGAGTAGAAAGTACACAGTAGTGTAAAGTAAAACGTCATCGGAAGAATTAAGTATAATACCGGTACCTGAAAAAGCTACTTAAGTTCTGTCGGTAGTGCCCTGTCGCTGGTATCTGGGGGTCGTGAAGATATGCAGCGATGCAGTAACAAGCCATGTAGTCCTTCAATCCTTTGTTTGTTTGTTTTTTCTTTTTGTTAGCATGATGTACAAGTTAAGTTTTCTTGTCATCCAAACACTAAAGGACGCGGGACCTGGCGGGAACACACCGTGGAGTTAATGCACGTACAGTCGGGAGCCTCCTTTTGCAAGCCGGCAGGCCAATAATGTAAAAAGTGTTTCATGTCTCCCCTGCTTATGCCGCTCAGAGGGGCAAATTGGAAAGTGACGAGAGTGACAAGTAGTGTTGTGCGAGCATTGAGCAGCAGCCACAATAGAGGAGCTGAGCCGGCTGCCAAGCTCTATTTCAAGGGTTGCATTCCAATTGATTAGGGTGCTTGTGAAACAAACGCCGCTGACAGAAACGAGACTACGACCATGGCAACTGCTGGGCACCGTGCCAGCTACTCGGTCTTTTGCTCGCAGCGCTCTCACTTACTCTCTAATTCACACATTAGTGACACATTAAGGACACCCACAATGTGCCCGCCGAGTGTACTGTTGCCCTCGTGCGTGTGTGTGTGTGTGTGTTGGTGTGCGTGTGTGTGTTTGTGTGTAAGTGTATGTTTGACTTATAATCAATTCTAGGACTCACCAAAATCCCCTTTACAGAATTCCCGGCACTTCAAGGTATTCCTGGAGGAATACTTGATCCAAAGCCAGTGTGTACACTACACGCACCCTTGACAATATGAAACACAAAAGAGGCGACAAGTCCAATATTATCGTCTGGTTGTATTATAAAGGGTGGCATGGGATACTAGTGGTTAGTTCTGGGGGTTTCGAATGTGGGCATGTTCTTCCAATGCGTGCGTTAGTTTTTTCCAGGTACTCCACATTCCAAAACATGTTTCTTATTGCACACTCTAAATTGTCCGTAGCTGTGAATGTGAGTGTGATTGGTTGTTTGTTTTTGTGCACCCTGCGATTGGCTGGCAACCAGTTCAGGGAGAACCTCACCTCTCACCCAAAGTCAACTGGGATAGGCCGGATGGATTCTTTATAAAGCAATTCCATGCACTTTAGGGACCCAGCTGGTCACAATATTAGGTACACCTTCTTAATATCCATCCATTTTCCGAGCCGCTTATCCTCACAAGGGTCACGGGAGTGCTGGAGCCTATCCCAGCTATCATCGGGCAGGAGGCGGGGTACACCTTGAACTGGTTGCCAGCCAATAGCAGGGCACACATAAACAAACAAGCATTCGCACTCACATTCACACCTACGGGCAATTTAGAGTCTTCAATGAACCTACCATGCATGTTTTTGGGATGTGGGAGGAAACCGGAGTGCCCGGAGAAAACCCACGCAGGCACGGGGAGAACATGCAAACTCCACACAGGCGGGGCCGGCCGGGGCTTGAACGAACTGTGAGGTAGACTCTCTAACCAGTCTCTACCGTGTCGCTCCTTCTTAATATAAAAAAAATTAAAGAAATCTGCTTTTACGAAGATAAATGATGATACGGCAATATGTATTCAGTGGCAATTGTTTTCAATAGTCTCTGAAAAACACTTACGTGCTGTTTTTCTGCCGCCATCTTGTGGCATCTTGGTGCCAAGGAACTATATTAAAGTGTGTTGAGGAGATTCATTTAGATAAAAGCAGTGCGTTACCACCATCTTGTGGCATCCATAGGCAATTACAAACCTTTGTGTGGGGGGTCAGCGATATTCTGGATAATAGGAACCAAGAATACATTTGTTATTGTGGGTTTTTTGTTTTTGGTGATCAATAATAAACATTTTATAAGTTTCACATTTACTGCAAAGTACAAAAACTTTTTGCAAAAAGTCAACATTTACAAACACCTTTGTCCAGGTAAATTCGATTTTTTTTGAGGGGGCGGGGGAAGTCAAGCTTTGTGAAGTTTGAATGGAAGAAAATTAAGTATATTGAGCAAGGTCTGAGTCGCTTGTAAGATTCAAGTTGAAAGAAATTCCAGAAATTAGTAGAATAATTTAAAGTAAATAGTCAGCTTGGATAGGCTTCTGACCACCCACGACCCTAATGAGGAAAAGCGAAAATCAACCCACTGTACTGTATATAAATATATGTACGATCATTTGTGTGTGTAGATGGCTACATATGGAGTATATGTCCAATTAACTCATTCACTGACTAACAACAATTCAACAGCCGTAAATGGCAGTGAATGAGTTAAATTGTATACAGTGTGGCAACTGTATATCGAATATTGTGGCTGGTAAGTGTACATCGATGCGTATGCGTGTTAATGTTGTCATATTGTCCGTGTGCGTGTTGTTCACCCAGCAATCCTCCCCCTTATTACAAAGTGAAGATGAGGGTCGGATGAACAGTCTGATGACGGGTTATTGTTGTGGAAAAGTGAAAGCATATGCACAATTTGCATTTAATGAGCAAGGCAGCGAGTATAAAACAAACTGTTGAACAGCAACTCTCACAAATAAAGCAGAGGCTTAATTAAAGTGATCGGATGTATCATCAACACAGACTGAGCCGCATTTGGAGATCATTATTTCATCAGAAACACTTGAACGTGCTTTTATTTTGGCTGCGTGTTTGTCATATGCGGCGCCACACCATTCTGTTATTTTGCTAATCGGCTTTGATTGCGACACACATGAGTCAGTCATGCATAAAATGTACGCATGGCTGATGCAAAGGCCTGTGCCAAACAAAATGCTGTTCAATTAAAACGGAAGTAATGGTATTCTATATAATGGAGGATATCTGTGCATACATAAACTGACAGAAAGGCATGATGGCTCATTCACTCCTGCTATGTAATTCACTTAATGCGTTTCCCCTTGCTCTTTAAAACACTTGCCCATTCAAATTTGCCATCATAATCTGCGTGACAGAGGACATTAATTATGTTCGTTGGCTGATTGCGGTTTCTCTACAACATCTTTGATTAAAATTTCACATGTTGTAATGATGTGCTCCAGCTCTAGAAGCTGTGAAATATACTACTCTTGTGAGTTCGTCTATATTCCTATTCTTTGGAGGTTTCGCCATTATATACAGCGCTGACAAAAATCTTTTTTCTTTTTTTGTTTTTGTTTCTGTATTGTTTAATACACTAGTACAGTGGTGCCCTTTCTTGTGCATCATGATGATTGGGGCTCCCTCTGGTGTGTGCAATCTGGCCATCGGTGGGAAGTTTTATACAGTTATGCAGACACAAACAAAGAAGAGTTTCACAACTACTGTAAGTGACTCAGTAAGCTGCAGTAGTATTCGTCATTTTCCACACAGGAGGAAGAATATATGCCTGTGAGTATTCCGTCTGTCATTTGGCATTCTTTGTTCGCATTAAGCTAAGGACACATGTTTGGGGCGGCTGTGGCTCAGTTGGAAGAATGGGTCATCAACTTACCGAAGGGCCAGTGGTTTGAAACTGTTATCAGGTGCCTTACCTGGTTAAACAAAAAAAATAATAATATATAAAAAGAATTGATAGAAATACAAATACCACAAATCAGACACAATAAAGGGCATGAGGAAAAGCTTTATTTATGTTTACATAGCAATATATACATCTTATCTACTTGTTCATTAAAATTCTGTGCAAATGAGGGCTGGAACAAAACTTCTCTCCAGACGTGTGTTTAAATTTCATGTTTGGGAAGTTTAATTAAGCAATAGATTATGTTTTGAAAGGAGCGTTCACTTTAATGAATCCCAAAAGAGCACAGATAAACACTGCGATGGTTTCAAAGCATTCATCTCTTTAATGGATGTGAAAATTGGGGATGCAAATAGCTTGGTGCCTTAGTTTTATTGCTCGTGGGAATAGTAACGTGACACTTATGTAACCTACATGAGACATAAACCTTCGATTTTTCACTAATGACTGGCCAATTTAAGGACAGAACATGAAATACCGTAAAACCTTAATTTGACCGCTAATGAAACTTGATTAGCAGCAATGGGTAGGGACTATTTTAAAACAACACTGTAATAATTAAACCCTATAATACACCTTCACAATCATGTCAATAACTCCAGTAATAGGTAGAATAGCATTTCTGTTGTTGCCATGGGGAACCCACATCACCTTCTTTAGAAGTCTCTATTGCTAGACGAGCCCGGTCACCTCTCATTTTGTGTTAGCATTAGCATCGGTGATCGCATTACTGTTCAAAGATATAAATTGTAGACACATGCTCAAAGGATCCCACAATTGTTTTATTTTTTATAACGCCACACTTATCAAAAAAACAATATTCCGATAATGAAGTCCTCATTATGGTAATCGTATACATTTACAGGAGAAGATGCTCATTCTCAAGAATGAAGTCTTAATGTGTTAGTCGTAACGATCTCTTTTCCCACTTATGCAGGAATTACAGTGAAAAGGTATAATGTGAAAACCCCTAAGTAATGGTTGGTTAAAAGAACGAGATATAGCAGAGGCATGAACGCTGAACTGCAAAATAGCGGGGGAAGATTTACAGTGACCGAGCCCTTCTGCGAATAGTTAAAATCTGTGAGTAATTGACAACCCTCCAAAAGGTGTAATGATTGTCTAGTCTTAGTTCTTTGACACCGAGATGCCACATGATAGCAGCAAAGCACAACTTTTGTCGAAATGAAGCTCCTCCTCTCGCCTCAACATAGTTCCTTGACATTAGGATGCCACAAGATATCAACAAAGCACTACTTTTGTGTAATTGAAGCTCCTTACCTGACGGCAACATAGTCCCTTGGCACCAAAATGCCTCCCACAAGAGAGCAGCAAAGCACACGTTTGTCTAAATGTAGCCCACCAACTCACTTCGACATTGACATTGTTCTTTGGTACAGCGATGCCACAAGATGATGCGGCAAAGAAATACTTTGCTCTCAATGAAGCTCCTCAACTGACTTTTCCACATTGTTCTTTGGCGCCAAGATTTCACTAGACGTCAAGGAATTAATTTATTGCTTCGGCACGAGCGTGCAAACAGCAATTAATGGAGGATAGGTTCCCAAGAAGAATTTGCGAATGGATGAATTCGCAAATGGCGAACCGTCAATATGCAGGTGTTCACTGTACACACATTTCAAGCGAATTTAAAACATACTGTATTTTCCGATCCTCACGTCACGTTGGAGTGAGCCAAGTTTGTGCATGTAAATATACGGCAGTCTGTCCTGTGAGTGTTTTCAAAAGGATGTATGCCTGTGTGTTTGCCTCTCTCTATTGGGCAGCGGTGAAAGCACTCCAGAGCCAGTGAACCCTGGCACACGGCGTGATGGAGGAGTGCTACGTGCCCGCCTCTCCCCTCCGCAAAGCCGGCTGTTGTTTATCCCCGTAATGTCCATTTTATTGGGAATCTCAGCGAGCCTTCACACGACCTGCTGTGCTCAGCAGTGTGGAGAAACCAGCGCCGGCAGAGTGGTGGTCAGCGCCTGTCAATCATAATCACAAGGATCAGTTGGCAGCCATCAAGCCGGAGACGCCGCACCAATATGTTGCCCGTCTTCCATTTTTTTGTTTGCGCTAACAAAACAGGACGCTTTACTGCTGGCTATTTATTCCATTTTGATCATATTTAACATATTGCAGAGAAGCTGAGAAACAAATGCATTGCTTGTGTTTGAAATGAGGACAAAATGCATTATTTTGATGCCCAAGGGAGGCTGCATGCTGCTGTCTTTGTATTGGCGCCTATAAAGAGCAGGCCTGCGCCCGGTGAAGAGAGCAGTCAGAGGTGATAAAACGAAGCATGACAATATACTCCGGTCGCTGTAAAACAAACACAAAACATTGATTATATCATCTTTACCGACACCTGCGGATCAACGCGCGCTGTGTTTACCTGGCATGAAGTAAACAGCACTTGGGCTGGAGACTTCTTATCTGCATTTCATTTGGCGCCTTGCCCCCGGTATATGTTCATCTGTGACCCGTTCCCACTGATAATTTCCTCCACCGCATTCAGAGCAGAGCCTCCGACGGTCAGCTTCATTACAGCCAATATCTTAAATCACCTCTCGTGTGTTTCCCAACAGTTTGGAGCCCGGTCTCCGCTGAACGGCAGTCATTTAGATGTTCCTGCGCTGATTGCGAGTGCAGGTGGTAATACATTAAGGGACTGAGACAGCCAGTGGCACAGCGCTGAAAGACCTTTATCCATTTGCGCTAAGTTTCCCCTCATATTCGAAGGCATGCGTTCAAATTAGGGAAATGGTTTTGACTATGGCCATATTCATATGGGACGGCTCACTTTAAGTTGTCCAACGAGGTTATTTTACATCACATATACTCCAGCGGGTCAATAGATGATGGTGAGGTCGAGGGAATTTCGAGACGAAATTGTACGTTAATGAAAGCGGAGAATGGCTACACAGAAGATTTGCGACAGGGTTACTGCTTTTTTCCCCTCTCCGTAACTTAAGTGTACCTCACGAGAGGTGATGAAATACCTCTAAAAAAAACAAAAAACAAAGTCGAACGCAGGCCATTTCGTTTCAATAGCTGCCTTCCAAGTTGATCTATTTTTTTTTCAAAACAAATTATATTGTCAAAACAAAACAAAACAAAACAATATTGTCAATAATGTGAAATTAATTCTATCCTTCCCTTAAAACCCTTAAAGACCCTGCAAAGTACATTCTGAGTTTTGTCTCTAAATACGTACATGTTTGAAGATGATTACTGGGAAACAAGCAAAGACTGACCGCTATGTGGTACTCAGTTGTGGAGGCATGGCGCTTTTGAGTGACTTGTTGTTGAGGCTTGGATATATTCCAGCCACTGGAGGCTTTCAGCGGTTATATTTCCGCGCCTCAAACGTAGTTATGTGTTGGCATAAGGAATATAATAGATGAAGTGGCATCTTTTTTCCAGGTCGTAATGGTGGTATTTGCCTAACATTTGACAATTGGGTGGATTTAGCGGACACGCCCACAATGTTTGAAAGCTGAGAGAATGGTTGATATATACATTTGATGAATGTTTTTTGTTTGTTTGTTGGTTTTCTCAAGGTGTTTGGCAGGGTCTTTAACAACACTTCTCGTGTTGTGTTAAAGTGAGAAGAAATAGATTTTCACTTTACAAGGATTTAAAATGTAATTCTACATATAAGGTTTTAAGTGCAACCTTGACACTATTAAGCCTAATGTTAGTGCAAGGAGAAGTTAACTATGCTGAAAAGAGAATCGCCACATAATAAAATGTCAGACTTGTCAGCAATTGTTCAAAAGCAAATACAATATTCATATTGGATGTTGGTTTATTAACACCGAACCGTGAGAGATAATATTTTTATTTTTTTTAAAAAGTCACTATTTGAATAAGAGTGAGTTTCACCTCTCGATGATGAGCTCTTCTTGCAGGTAAAGCTTCAAAAAGCCCCCTGGTCCATTTCCATTCTAGCTTCCAGCGGTGTGAGTGGTATGACAGCCTCTTGGGGCAAAGGGATTATCGAGATCAGGCCTCCCCCAGCTCTATGCCTCTGGCCTAGCCCGTCAAGCCGGCCCAGTCGGTGCCACGAGCTCCCCCTCCCCCAGTGCCTTACAGAAGAGCCCACCAGGCGCATAGAGAGCAAAGAGGCACCGGGGACCCCTCTAATTGTCCATGCTCTGGGCAGCTCTCGGGCAAGCCGGCATGAAGAAGGCTGCGCCGTCTCCAGGCTGCTCCATCGCTGGGCGTTCGGAGACGCTACGGACGATACATCTGCTCTCGGGCTTTATGTTTCTAAAGCTTCCTTACACTAAAGATGGAAATCGAGTTTTTTTTTTTCTTTCTTTTTTTTTTTTTTTTTAATTCATGAAATGGTGCTGAGTTTATTCAAGGCTAGAGCTACAGCAGGGTCACATTTCCAACATCTTGAATGAGTTTAATAGATGATTACTTAAATATGAGGTGATATATATACATACATACAGTATATATAAATTGAATTTAATCGGTTTTACTTTATCACTCGATCAAACAGTCTTTTTTTTCATCGCCATAGTCATAGCCATAGTCATGAACATGTTTTTAGTGGTCCCTAAGTGTGTGTTATCATAACCTAGTAGCAGAAGTAGTATTACTTTTTTTCTGTAGCGCTCGTCCTCATTAGATTCACAGGTGAGCTGGAGCCTATCCAGCCGACTCGTCGCCAGTCAATGGCAGGGCACATGCTATATAGACAAACAACCATACTCATTCACACCTAAGGGCGATTTAGTCGTTAATGAACCTGAAAGCATGTTTTTTTTTTTTGGAATGCGGAAGGAAGCCGCAGTACCTGCAGAAAAGCCGCAGTACCTGCAGAAAACACAGGTTTTTAACTCTGAACATCAAAACTAACCACTCGTCTACTACAATCTTTTAGCCAAATAATTGTAATTCTTTGCATTTAACCCTCGGACCTTAAACAAGACAACTAGAAAATACAAATATGAAACATGAATAGATTTGTTACCTCTCGTTGAAAATGTAAGGAGGCATGTTGGGGGGCAACTGTACCTGCACGGTGTAGTCCTCTCATGTATACCGTACAATATAATATTCTACTATTCATGTAGATCAGGGGTGGCAAACTCATTTTTGTCACGAGCCACATCGCAGTTATGGTTCCACTTGGAGAGCCGTAATGGCTGCAAACCCATATGAATGTATGATTGCCTCATATTAGTACATATACACAAATGAATGGATAATTACTTTTGAAATCAAAAGCCAGTAAAAACTGTTCAATTACAGTATGAATACATTTTATTTTAAAAGTGGGGTTGATAACAAAAAATGCTCGCAATATCTCAATATTTTTAAAAGTGGAGACAATTTGGAATTTGCAATACGCAATATGTTAAATATGATCAAGAAACACAAAGTCGATGCACACTCTTGCGGGCTACATAAAATCACCTGGCGTGCCGGATCTGGCCCCCGGGCCACCAGTTTGACACCTGTGATCCAGATCCACATGTTCTCTCACAACTGCTTTTCCAAGAACTAAGCGCCTCTCCAAATTGTTCAAAAACAATGCAATGTGTAATTTTCTTAAGCGGTGTTAGTGCTCTACTTCCGCAGGTCGGGTAGATCTGGTTACGACGGTAATGATTTACATCCACGCACACTGAGGGACCGCTGACAGTCGGTGGAGTTACTGTAATGACTGACATGTGAGACTGTCTAATGATTGTAGGAACCGTGCCTGAGAATCTGGGCAATCACGGTCCAGTTAGGCCGTCCGGGAAGATGAAGTGAAACAAAAGCCCCAAAGGAGCAGAAAAATGCTTGTAGATGGAAGTATCTCCTGGCCAGTGCATTTGTGGTCACTCCAGGCTACATAAGTTATATTTTCTACAGTGCTTGTCCTCAATAGGGTAACGGGTCAGATGGAGCCTTTGTCAGCTGACGTTGGGCGAGAGGTGGTGTACACCCTGGTCTGGTTGTCTGCCGATCATAGGTAACATATAGACAACCATTCACACTCAACTTCATACCTATGGACAATTTGGAGTCTTCAATTAACTAAAATGTACATTTTGGGTATGTGAGAGGAGGCCGGAGTACCTAGAGAAAACCGGCAGAACACGCACACAAATTCGAACCCTGGACTTCTGAACTCAGATCAGCTCACTGTGATGCTCTAAATAAGGTAACCGTTATGTTACAAACCGAGCCACTGACAACTCGAGTGGGCTAACTAAATTTTTGTCATTGTGCAGGAGAGTAATTATAAGTTTCATGGCTGCAATCAAATCTGGGGAATTTATGTCATGGTGATTTATGTAGCAATGATTACCTCTTCTGCATACTTGTTTTTACAGAGATTTGGGCATTTTGATAAATAACGATTTTGATTTTGGTCCAATTTAATGACAAACACAACTGAAGTACTGTCATCGACTTCAGTTTCATCGGTTGTATCCCGGTTAGTATTTTCTAGATTGCGGGGGGGGGGGGGGGACAACTAAAACTACAAAAAAGAACCAGATTGGTTTAAGTCCAAACATCCATCCATCAAATCTATCAATATTTCATGAAATATGATAACTTATACAAGGACATAAAAGCACTGGCCCCCAAGGTAAAGCACTACTTACTTTCTGAGTCTTCTATCATCCTCGGAACCTCACTTTCTCGGATGTTGGCCCAGTGTCGAGCTGATGAATCAGGAAAAGTGTCGACTGCAACAATGGACCCCCTGTATGTAAACATCGGAACTAAAACTTGATTTAGACCAGTATTCATCTGAAAGACTTAAAAATGGCAAACATGGAGGTAGCCCACTCTAGTTCGTAGTGGCTCAACTTTCAGTAGAATGTGGCGCAGTTCCACACCATTAAAAAATGACAATAATGATTATAGTACAAGCAGATGTTCACTGATTGTTTATGCGATTGTGTATGTATCACAGAAGGTGATCAACAAAACAATCAGGTTCCAATAAGTTCAAACGAAACTGTTAACTGACTATTGAATGACATTGATTCGATGACAGGCAGTTTGTTGGGGTAGTCGGATTAGCACAGTTCTGAGGTTCAATGTCGAATCTCGGTTCCGGCTACCTCCGACATTCAAAAGACAAAACAATTTAGGTTCAGTTAGGTCTCCAAAAAATTTCCCCTGAGCATGAATTATGGTCTATATTTGCCCTGTGATCGCCTAGCAACCAGTTCAGGGTGTACCACACCCAGAGGTTGGTAGGAATGTGTTACATTTACGCCGTTACATTTACTCAAGAAGCATTTTGGATAAATTGTACTTGTCTGAGTAGTTTTAATGCATCATAAGAAGAAAAGGTACTTTTACTCTGTTATAGTGATCTAGATGCCACTCACTACTTTTTTCCATCAATTATTGCATGCACGATCTAGATTTAGACTTTGCCTTCAACTTCCGCATAGGGCGCCATTGCGCCAAACCAATGCGATCACTAGTATCATTTGAAGCCACAATGCAGCCACACAAAGGCTTCGCGGGCCAGTGAAAGTGACTCATATTGGGGGAAAAAAATATCAGCCACCTGACAGACTGCGAAATAGAACAATTGTGACCACCCAAACTTGGATTATTTCAACCCACAGGTCAGAAGACACCTTCCAGTAAATTGCAAATGTTTTTGCTGTTGTTTTGGCTGTGCAACATTAGCTTTATTTTATGGTCATACTGTAAATAACTTTAAAACATGCATCTTTAGGAAACGTTCCGCAATATCTCTCTCACTCGGACACGCACGCACACATGCACGAGCGCACATGCGCACACAGACACACACACACACACACACACACACACGCACAGCATCAATAAGTCTGGTCCACAAACAGCTTCTTCATTCAGTCATTTCAATGAATAAAGCAACAAAAAAAAATATTTATGTAAGGCCTGCATGTGTTTTAAGGCAGTTAAAAAATGAAATGGTGGCAGCCTGGCAGGTGTGTGTGGGCTCCCATTTGAGTTGGAATGTGATTGGTTACCAATGAACACAGCCACATGCCGGTTATAAGAGGGAGTGCAACCAGATTTATCTGATATTACTATTATTATTATTTTATTTCAACTTTAACCAGGTAAAAGACGAGTTGAGACAGAACATCTCTTGCGATGGTGACCTGAACAACATTATTTCAGTTTATTTTCACCTCACCTCTCAAAAAGATGAAGCAAAATCAATTCAGTTGTATAAATTCAAAAAAAAAAAAAAGTCCATTAATGGTGGAAAAAGTTTTAAAATGATTTGTTTTAGTCTAACTTCTTTAACATCACAAAAACCTCTGACCACGCCTCTCGCCCAAAGTTCAGTTGGGATAGGCTCCAGCTCACCCTTGACCTTAATGGGGACAATTGCAATAGAAAATGGATGGATGAATCAATGACAAAAAAAATAAATAAAAATGACTTGCTAAAGGTTGAACACAGCATTCGAATGTTATTGAATGTCAGACCTTTGACCTCAAAACTCACTGCTATGTTTTTTAACATTGCTAAATAAATATATAAAAATAGAGCAGCGTTGTTTTTTCAAAGGCAGAATGTTTGATAAAAGATCTCAGATTAGATGTCATTAAATTGTCTACCGATTGTTGGGGCCTGTGAGTGTATATACATTTACTGATTCATTACATCAATCTATAATCCTGTGCGTGTAAAATTACCATAATAATTGGTACATTAGTGCTGTGAGTACAGCCTATAATGAAAAGCGTTTTAAACCATGCGTGCTTTGTCATTGCGACGCACTCTCTATGCATGGCGTCTCGGAGTTTGTGAAATGAAGCTGCGTTATCCTAGCGGCGGATGCTGGATGAGGACCGACAAGGCCGACCATACAAAGGAATGGGGCCAGACGCTTGTCTTGCAATGGTGGGGGTGTGGGGGGGGGTGGGGGGGTGGGGGGGGTTGATTACCACTCAGATACTGTAGAGAAGGAAGAAGTAGAGCCGCACCAATATTCCCGTTCACTTTGACACCCAGCGCTTGTTGCTGCTGCTGTCTTTATATTCCGGTGACTGCACGCGCATGCACACGCGGTGCCCATCAGGCTTGACAAGCGCCGTTTAAGTCTGTGGAACGATTTCAAGAATGAATCATATCGTTTATAGAGTTGAAAATCAAGACGCGGTGGCGTGACAAGACAGCTGCGGCAATCTGACTGCATGATCAACCAATTGGAACTAAAAGCAATTATGCACCACAATAACATTTATGTATGCATAAAGTTTTAAAGATTGACAAATGATTGTAATTACCGCGGACGCATTAGCGACATCGTATTGCACAACCTCCTTAGCGATCCAATTAAAGTCATTTCCTTTTCCTCAAAGCAACATCAACAATGTGGTGGGCATGTGTGTGTGTGTGTGTGCGTCTGCATGCGTGTGTGTGTGTGTGTGTGTGTGTGGGGGGGGGGCCTCTCCTGAGATCTTAACTGCCTTATAGGTGAGTAAAATGCTTTATATCGTCTACAAAAACGAGCTGTTTTTGTGGAGTGTGAGGTTTCACACAACATTTTTGATATGCAGAAAAAAAAGAAGGGTTTTTTTCTCTCTGTGTGAGTTTAAGTTTTTTGTCCTAGTAAGAATGACTGAGATCACTTTTTGTCACGTGGAAATTTGAGTATTTGAGTGTAAGAGGTTTTTGGAGTGTGTGAGAGGTTTTTCGTGGGTGTGAGAATATTTGGCTGTGTGAGTTTTTTATGTAAGAGTTTTTCGGGGTGTGTGTGTGTGTGTGTGTAAGGCCTTTGGGTGTGTGCAAGAGGTTTTATGTGTAATTTTTGGTGTGAGAGAGATTTTGGGGTGTTATGTTTTTTGTGTATGTGTGTATATGTTGTGTATGATTTTTTTTGGGTGTGTGCGTGCATTTGTTTTATTTACCGTATTTTCATCGACCATGAGGCGCACCGTATTAAAAGGCGCAGTCATGGTAAAACATACGCTAGCTTAAAACATATGGTAGCATGCATGCACGCTAAAACAATGTTTTAAAAAAGGCAGCCGGAGCAAAACTGAGTTCGGTTGTACTTTATTGAAGTATTTAACAATGTACTCAGGTTATTTTTTGATCAATTTTTTGATCTCATCCACAAATCCATCAAAGTCCTCATCTTCTGTATCCGAAATGAACAGCTGGGCAAGTCCTCAATCAAACACGCCAGGTTCGAGTCAATCTCGTTGCCGTGCGACTCCTCAGAATTGATGCCGGCTTTTACGAAAGCTCGAACAACAGTGCAAGCAGACACGTTAGCCCAAGCATCCACAATCCATTCACAAATTGTGGCGTAACTCGCCCGGCGCTGCCTCCTCGTCTTAGTAAAGCTGTGTTCGCCATCTGTCATCCATGCCGCTCGGAACTTCACTTTGAACGCCCTATTTACACCGATGTCAAGCCTCCCGGAATGATGGCAAGCTCCGAGTTATTGCACTCAGTCGTCGAATGGCGACTGTAGAGACGCTTCTCCCGGCTGTTCTTTACTCATTAATCCATTGCTCGAGTTGGTCTTCCAACTCGGGCCACCTCGCTTTGTTTCTGCGGAAACTCAGCTTCGTCTTCTTGACTTGGCGAAGCTCGTTTTCCTGCTTCCTCCACTTGCGAACCACGGATTCGTTGGTCTTGAGTTCTCTCGCGGTTGCGGCTGCTCGATTCCCATGTTGCTCCGCATAACTAATAGCTTGCAGTTTAAACTGTGCTTCGTCTCTTCGTAGGTGCCATTTTCGGGGGTCCTTAGCCAAACCGATGCACATACCGGAACTATAAACCTACTGGGGGCGTGTCTTTAGCCTCCTCTGTCATGCGCACTCTTCCCCATTTACGTCCGCATGCTGTCCTCAGTCACGTCCGCCTTCCTCTATATCAGTCAAGCGCAGCGCTCGTCGAAGTCACACAACAACATTTACACATTTTGGAACTCGGCTGCACACATAAGGCACGCGCCGCATTATAAGGCGCCCTGTCCACTTTGGAGAAACTTTAAGACTTTTTAGTGCGCCTTATGGTCGTGAAAATACGGTACGTGTATTTTTGGGTGAGTGAAAAACTGTCCTGCTTTGGTTTTTGTTGTGTGAGAGTTTTTTTGTAGTTCTTGAAGGTTTTTTGGTGTGAGAGAAATATTTGTGCTATGTGTGAGATGTTTTTGTGTGGGTGGGAGGTTTTCTGCTCGTGTGAGAGGTATTTTTGTTTTGTTTTGTGTTATTTGGTGTTTTTGAAAAATGTTTTGATCATATGAGTAGAAGCAAAATCATGCATTGAAAACATTCATTATACATAGGTAGAAGGGTTTACCAGAATTTTGAGGTCAACTTAGGGGCTGCGTATTATACATGTGTGTGCATTATAAAGAGAAATTACGGTACATGTTTGTTGCTGTGTGTGAGAGTTTTATTGGTGAGTTTAAGGCCTGTGTGTTTTTTTGGCCTGTGTGAGTTTTGTTGTTGTTGTTGTTGTGTGTGAGAGTTTTTCTAGCATGTGCGAGAAGTCTTTTAATGGGAGTGAAAGGTTTTTCAGTGTGTGTTTTTCATTTTTTGGGTTTTTTTTTTTTGGGTGAGTGAGAGTTATGTGGTGTGACTGACAGTCTTTTGGTGTGAGTGAGAGTTTATTTTGGCGTTTTCTTTTTTGTTTTTTTGCTTTGTGTGAGTGTTCCATAGTGCATTTGAGTAAGAAATGTTTTGGTCTGTCTTGAGGTGTGAGAAGTGTTTCGTTGTGCGCGAGTGATAAATGTAATTTTTGCCTCCACGGCATATTGCAGAGGAACCTGAGTCTGATTTGAAAGAGTTAACGTGTCCTTAATACAGTATAGTGGCGATATTAAACAAATATGCAATTTCAGTAAAGGGTTTGCAGTCGGTCATGTTGACCAATCGCGACTATACCGAGACGAGCGAGACACTGGCACCTATCTGGATGGCGGCAGGGTAATTATTTCCTGTACATAATAAAATTCTCTTTTCATAAGGTCACTCCAAAAGTGTAATTAAAAACGGCATTATAGATTATTTTGATTGAAGCAATTAAAGCCAAAAGCAAAACGTAATTAAATGGGGTGCTAATAACAGTGTTGGTCAACAGCATTTGTTTTGAAAGGGGATTTGCCAGTCTCCCCCTCTCCAATGGCGAAAACATATGCTTTCATTTATGCTCCATTTTGTTCAACTGTTCTTACTGAGTGAAACTTTGAATGGGATTTAATGAAATCTTTATCAAGAGTGATAATTGTTAGTAAGAGCTTGATTTGAATTATTATCTTTCTCCATGTGCTGAATTAATGAATCGTTACAATTGGCAATAGTGGTTTATAATTTTGTTAAATTGGCCGCCTTATCAGCAGTCAAAGACTCGGGATTATCGGCGTCTTGACCACGTGGACTGTGCCGAATTCCTTGTGGATGTACGTCTGTTCCCTGCACAAAGCCAAAATGAGAGATAATAACGGAAGGTTAAACTCCACAATTTTCCCTTAAAAGATGTAAGGAGAGCTACTGCACAAATGTGCCGCCGCTTTATGAGGCAAATCAGACCGGCGGGTCTGCGGGGCATTAACATCCACTTGACTTTGAGAGCAGCCCATTTCAGCAGCCAACACATACGTGTGGCTGACACATCAACTGTGTTGATCTCTGCAATTGTGTCAGCTACCTGAATTCAGATGATATGCTAATGGAAAGAGAAAATATGTTGCCCTAGTTAGCATTACAGGCCACTTGCATTTCACAAATGTATTTCTGAGATGTGCTTGCATATTTTCGGAAATTCACATTAATAATGTAATTGTCAAGAGGGGGTAAAGGGTACACTCAGGTAAAAGGTAAAGGAAAAAAATGAAGGAAGACATATTCTTTTGGAAATCAAATATAGGTGAATGACACTCTCTTGAGTGTGCATGTCATTAATCAACATGTGCTCATGGGAATTTAGTAGGGAACCCCCCCCCCACCCCCAAAAAAGTTAAGTGCTGCACTACTTTCCGAATGCAATATTTTCCAGCAACATGAGCGTGACTGTGCCAGGTTGGGCTCTGTGTGCTTGAACAAACCCCGGCAGCAATGCACTCAAAAGGAATGGGGAGATCTGTAGCAATGCGCGGCACAAACAGCGCACATGCCGAGCTGAAAGCCTCCTCTTTTGCTGTGGGGGGAAAAAAAAATAAAAAATGGTCATTTGTTATGTTAGGAGGTGAGTGACTTTCAGAAAATGAATGAAAAAAAAAACAATTGCTTGAATCGACCAAATAAGTCTGTTTACCAATAATTGCAATGTAATTATACAAAATCCCAAGTACATTCCTTTAAGTGAGAATGTTATTTTCATTAAACAGATTCAAAGTTTGTTTTCTGTACAAATTCATACTAAATACCTAAGAGATAGCTTTCAATTTTGATTAGGAACATTTCACATGTTGAAATAAACCCCAAAAATAGGTGATTTTGATTTTACTAATGACAACACTTTCTGGTACAGTAACATACTAAATTGTTAGAGATCATGTTATTTACATATAAACCCCTTAGCCGTGCATATCAGTCAGTTTTCTTTAAATTAAACACATAAGAAATCCCTAAGAGATATCATTTACATTTGTAAGTACCCCGAAGTACAAATATCATGCTACATTTATATAACAGCGGACATTATTTTCTTAAAATTGAATTTATAAACACAGTAGACACCCCAAATAAGTTGTTTCTACTAATTCCGGCATTTTTTTTTTGTACAAATTCATACTAAATCATAAAGGAATTGCATTTGGTTTTCATAAAGCACTTTTAAACATATTTAAAGGAGTCCAAAATACAAATATCATACAACATGTATGTGAGAGAGCATGTTATTTTCTCAAAATTAGTTTAAAAACACAATAGAAACCATTGTAGTACATTACTCATATTGCATGTTTGGATGGATAGATAGATAGATAGATAGATAGATAGATAGATAGATAGATAGATAGATAGATAGATAGATAGATAGATAGATAGATAGATAAATAGATAGATAGATAGATGTAATCCCATGCAGAGTTTGATATTTTAAGTGTATTTGAGGAACACTTTGCAATTAATAAGTTAACTGTGTCCGTATGCAGCTCACGTTACAATTATCTCTTCTTGATGAAATCAGTTTTGTAAAAGAAAATACTGCTTGTATTGTTTATAAAGATATGAAATCAAGGACAAAGACAACCAAATACAATCAATTAATCTCTCGGTCCATCAACGGTCAATACATTTGGCATGGAAAAGGATGTGTGTGTGTGTGTGTGTGTGTGTGTGTGGGGTCAGTTGGGATTTGACATCAAAATCTGCGATTTCCTTTTGTTTCCCGGTGTGCCATTGGGCCTGCGAACAGCAGAGGGCAGCTTGAATACATAAATAAAAATGGGATATGTGCATCTCTGCATCATCAAAAGTGTGCGTTCATTTACATGTGTGGGTTCCTACCGCTTGTCTGTCTGTCTGTCCGTCAGTTGTGGGCCTCTTGTGGGTGCTGTGATCACCATGGGCACGCACAGTAGGTGTAAAAGAACGGCCCTGAGTGACAAGTCATCGGCTAACAGCAGCCTTGTAATGTTGGATAGCTCGCTGTCAAGTCCTGAAAAAGTGAAGCTTTTGTGTGTGCGTGTGTTTTTTGGGTTTTTTTTTTTTTCCGTCTCACTCCATCATCTGCCAAAGAGTGTTACAGCATCCTGCTGCTGGAGAACAAACCTCAAAGACAAACTCTCTGCTGTTTTTATTGTTAAACCTGTGTTCAGCAGCCCCCACCCCCTCCATCTTTCCCCTCCCTCCCCTCGCTGCGGCTCAAGACGAATCTGCCAGCATGTGCCCGTGCTCTTCATCACTGTCAGATGCCCCATGGTGGTCCCCGTCCTCCTCCTTCTCAAACTGGGCACCAACTGCTGGCTGGAATTATTCTTCACCTCCAAAAACTCTTCCCGCCGTTTCCAGATGAATGTGGCTGTAGTGGCCGAGGAGTGTTGCTCATCCATCTTTGCACTGTGGAGTGTTTGCTGAAGTAGACACGGGCTCTAATAAGCTACACAGTCAGTGTCAGGATGGCCGGTATTGACAGTCCCGACCGCCGCAGTGGAAAAATGTGAGACACCAACTTTGTTTTCTTTCTTTTAGCTTTATTTAAGAGAAATGTTCTTCAGTTGTGAACAAGAAGCAGCGAAACTGAATACAACATCACCAAAAGGAAAGCAAAACCTTCAATTTTCACATAGGTTTTTGTACATACACCCCTGTTCAAATGCCAGGTTTTTGTGATGTCAAAAAAAGTAGACCATGCTGAATCATATTAAAACTTACTTGAAATTATTTAAAAATACTTGGATTTTTTAATTATTTATATTTAGCCCAAGACTTATTGGGCTAATCTGGGACCTTGGGTGTCAAATTCCGTGCCATATCATGTTTAAATGTGAGTTGCTACTACAATTATAGTCATTCAAACTTTGAATTTTGGATGGTTTTACTTTTTAGTTTACATTTAAAAAAATAGCAATCAAACCGAATTGTTGACTTAAGAAAAATCACAAAAACAGCGGATATAAAAAGTCGAGACACCTCTGTTCCAATGCCAGGATTTATATATATATATATATATATATATATGTATATATATATATATATATATATATATATATATATATATATATATATATATATATATATATATATATATATATAAAGCTAAATCATTTGAAAACATTTTCCACCATTAATGTGACCTATGACCTATACAATGTCATTGAAAAAAAAGTATTTTCAACAGGAAAAGTAAAAACAAACAATTGAATTAATTTGGTTGCGCATGGGTGCACACCCTCTTTTAACTGTGTTCAGAAAGAACTAGTCACATTCAAACTCATAAATGGGAGTCAGCACACAACTTGGCTTCTGCTAGAAAGCAAAAAATAAAAGTTAGGAAAAGCCTACTAGAATTGTGAAACTGCATATGGGGTGAATCAAAGGCAGTTTAAATGGTGGCGGGTGTGTTCTGACTTCCATTTAAGTGTTTAAATGTGATTGGTTCATTCTGAACACAGCCACATCCCCAGGTATGAGGGTGTGCACACTTGTTGAACATTATCTCACTTGTTTATTTTTACTTCAGATCTTTAAAATTTGTCTTTTTTTTTTCAATTGAGTTGTTTAATGTTGGAAAAAAGTTTTGTTTGATTTCTTTTCTTTTCTTTTATATCTCAAAAACCTGACATTTGAACAGGGGTGTGTAGACTTTTTAAATCCACTGTATATTTTGCTATTTTCCCAACATTATTTTGCTATTTTCCTAACATTAAAGCATCCAAAATGTAAGTATTTTCAAGTTCATTATTATTTTTGAAATAGAAAACAAGTCAAAGAGAAACAATATGTTCAAGAGTCAAACTGCTGTCATCCTATATTGTATCGTACCGGTAAATATACAAGCAATGATTTAAGTAATATTTTGCATTTTAGCTTTGTTAAGAAAACATTTAACAGTACACACATGCTGAGCCGACAGCCTGCTATTGCCATAAAAATGAATTAGTAGTCCTAAATTCAACAAGAACTTAGATTTGGTCAGATTCATTTTATTTATTCTTTTGAACCTCTGAACTACAGTAAGTCAGTTTTCTATTCATAGCGGTGCCTTTTGTACAAAATTCTACGAAATATCCTTGACAACATATAATCAATTAAAAAAAAAAACATCTGATCTCCACAAAAAGTTTTCTACTAATTGATATAGCATTTTGTGAAAAAAATATACAGTTTCATTAAATGAATGAATGAAGTCAGATTTCTAGTAATTTCAGTGCTTTTTCAGCTCACTTCTATTGAAGAAAAATTGTCTTTCAGCTTAGTCACTTATTGTACAGTATATACTAATTACAGCACATTTTGAACAAAATCCTAACTATATGTGTCAGAGAATGGTATTCAATACCAGCTTTTTGGAGTACTCAAAGTCAGTTTTATACCGATAAAACAAGTTAATTGCTAAATATTAATCCTTACTATCATACCATCAGCGTAGTGGGGTACAATTACTGTCTTCCTGTGAGGTGAGTCTCTTCACAATGACACAAAACACAGACCAACATCAACTCCGTCCTCAAAAAGGCCCAGCAGAGGATGTACTTCCTGCGGCTTCTGAGAAAGCACGGCCTGCCACCGGAGCTGCTGAGACAGTTCTACACAGCGGTCATCGAATCGGTCCTGTGTTCTTCCATCACAGTCTGGTTTGGTGCTGCTACAAAAAAGGACAAACTCCGACTGCAACGGACAATCAAAACTGCTGAAAGGATTGTCGGTACCCCCCTACCCACCATTGAGGACTTGCACGCTGCCAGAACTAAGACAAGGGCGTGCAAAATCCTCTCGGACCGTCTGCACCCCGGTCACCAGCTCTTCCAGCTCCTTCCCTCAGGTAGGCGCTACCGATCAACGCAAACTAGAACTAGTAGACATTCCAACAGCTTCTTCCCTCTTGCAATCAACTTCTTAAACACCTAACCTATAATTCCATTACAACAAGCTGGCAATTTTTTGACTTGAGTTCGTTGTCACATTTCTGTGGGGCCAATTATGTATTACTTGTGCACTCACTCTAGTTGTCTCGCCATGCTGCACTATTTGCATATACTGGCCACTCATGCCAGAGTAGCATCTGCTCCATTTGCACACTGATTGAGGAGTATCTGTAACATTTGCACAACCGACATTGTCCCAGATGATCACACTACTCGTCACTTTAAACCGCATACACTCCTTGAAGTCTCAGCGCCCTTTGCACAATGGTCATTGCACCGGACTATTGCAATATTAGTCGTTCGAACTGCTAGAGGACTCTGCATCTTTTTGCACAATTGTTTTTTTTCAATGTCTTTATGTCCCCAAAGTGTTCTGTAAATTGACTGTTTGTTGTACTAGAGCGGCTCCAACTACCGGAGACAAATTCCTTGTGTGTTTTGGACATACTTGGCAAATAAAGATGATTCTGATTCTGATTCTGATTCTGATTAGTGGCTATGCCCCACAGGTAGGATGTGACCTACAGGCGAAAGAGAAATTCTAGAAGGAGCTAGACGAAGTAGTTCTGAGCACCCCAGACAGAGAGAGCGTCGTGATTGGTGTAGATTGTAATGGACATGGTGGTGAAGGAAATAGGGGTGATGAAGAAGTGATGGGTAAGTACGGCATCCAGGAAAGGAACTTGGAGGGACAGATGGTGGTAGACTTTGCAAAAAGGATGCACATTGCTGTAGTGAACACTTTTTTTCCTGAAGAGGCAGGAACATAGGGTGACCTACAAGAGCAGAGATAGAAGCACGCAGGTGGATTACATCTTGTGCAGACGATGTAATCTGAAGGAGGTTACAGACTGTAAGTTTGTGGTAGGGGAGAGTGTGGCTAGACAGCATAGGATGGTGGTGTGTAAAATGACTCTGGTGGTGGGGAGGAAGATTAGGAAGACAAAGGCAGAGCAGAGAGCCATGTGGTGGAAGATGAGACAGGACGAGTGTTGTGCAGCTTTTCGGGAAGAGGTGAGACAGGCTCTCGGTGGACGTGAGGAGCTTCCAGAAGACTGGACCACTGCAGCCAAGGTGATCAGAGAGGCAGGCAGGAGAGTACTTGGTGTATCTTCTGGCAGGAAAGGAGAGAAGGAGACTTGGTGGTGGAACCTCACAGTACAGAAAATCATACAAGGAAAAAGGTTAGCTAAGAAAAAGTGGGACACTGAGAGGACCGAGGAGAGGCAAAAGGAATACATTGAGATGCGACGTAGGGCAAAGGTAGAGGTGGCAAAGGCCAAACAAGAGGCAAATGATGACATGTATGGCAGGTTGGACACTAAAGAAGGAGAAAAGGATCTATACAGGTTGGCCAGACAGAGGGATAGAGATGGGAAGGATGTGCAGCAGGTTAGGGCGATTAAGGATAGAGATGGAAATATGTCGACTGGTGCCAGCAGTGTGCTACCTAGATGGAAAGAATACTTCGAGGAGTTGATGAATGAGGAAAATTAGAGAGAAGGGAGAGTAGAAGAGGTAAGTGTGGTGGACCAGGAAGTGGCAATGATTAGTAAGGGGGAAGTTAGAAAGGCATTAAAGAGGATGAAAAATGGAAAGGCAGTTGGCCCTGGTGACATTCCTGTGGAGGTACGGAAGCATCTAAGAGAGGCGGCTGTTTAGTTTTTGACCAACTTGTTCAACAGAATTCTAGCGCGTGAGAAGATGCCTGAGGAATGGAGGAAAAGTGTGCTGGTGGCCATTTTTAAGAACAAGGGTGATGTGCATAGCTGTGGGAACTATAGACGAATAAAGTTGATGCCACACAATGAAGTTATGGGAAAGAGTAGTGGAGGCTAGACTCAGGACAGGAGTGACTATTTATGGTTTATGGTAACAGTATGGTTTCATGCCTAGAAAGAGTACCACAGATGCATTATTTGCCTTGGTGATGTTGATGGAAAATTACAGAGAAGGTCAGAAGGAGCTACATTGTGTCTTTGTAGATCGAGAGAAAGCCTATGACAGAGTACCCAGAGAGGAACTGTGGTACTGCATGTGGAAGTCTGGAGTGGCAGAGAAGTATGTTAGAAAAATACAGGACATGTACGAGGGCAGCAGAACAGTGGTGAGGTGTGCTGTCGGTGTGACATACGAATTTAAGGTGGAGGTGGGACTGCATCAGGGATCAGCCCTGAGCCCCTTCCTGTTTGCAGTGGTGATGGATAGGCTGACAGATGAGGTTAGACTGGAATCCCCATGGACCATGATGTTTGCAGATGACATTGTGATCTGCAGTGAAAGCAGGGAGCAGGTGGAGGAACAGTTAGAAAGATGGAGGCATGCACTGGAAAGCAGAGGAATGAAGATTAGCTGAATGTAAGACAGAATATATGTGCATGAATGAGAGGGGTGGAGGGGGAAGAGTGAGGCTACAAGGAGAAGAGATAGCAAGGGCGGAGGACTTTAAATACTTGGGGTCAACCGTCCAGAGGAATGGTGAGTGTGGTCAGGAAGTGAAGAAACGGGTCCAAGCAGGTTGGAACGGGTGGAGGAAGGTGGCAGGTGTGTTATGTGACAGAAGAGTCTCTGCTAGGATGAAGGGCAATGTTTATAAAACAGTGGTGAGGCCAGCCATGATGTACGGATTAGAGACAGTGGCACTGAAGAGACAACAGGAAGCAGAGCTGGAGGTGGCGGAAATGAAGATGTTGAGGTTCGCTCTCGGAGTGACCAGGTTGGATAAAATTAGAAATGAGCTCATCAGAGGGACAGCCAAGGTTCGATGTTTTGGAGACAAAGTTGGAGAGAGCAGACTTCGATGGTTGGGACACGTCCAGAGGAGAAATAGTGAGTATATTGGTAGAAGGATGATGAGGATGGAGCTGCCAGGCAAGAGAGCTAGAGGAAGACCAAAGAGAAGGTTGATGGATGTCGTGAGGGAAGACATGAGGGCAGTAGGTGTTCGAGAGGAGGATGCAGGAGATAGGCTTACATGGAAAAGGATTACGCGCTGTGGCGACCCCTAAAGGGACAAGCCGAAAGGAAAAGAAGAAGAACCCCTTAGGCATGATTTGATTTTACCACCCTTGCAGCACGTTTGTGGCCATTTTTGGCCTCGTAGTGTGTTGTTTTTAAGCGTTTTTAAAATCTTATTTTGGCTTACTTTACTGCAGAAAGATTTTTGACAAACATCTGTTTTCGTCATTAGCATGAAATATTTTAAGTTGTTATTTATTTTAGTTTAATTCATCCGTGACATCGTTAATAACTCGAAAGACTCAAATCTAAAATCATCTTTCCCGACTGAAATGAACGGAAATGACATCAATCCGTTCCAGCACCTCGTTTGTGTGTGTGTGTGTGTGTATGTGTGTGTGTGTGTATATATATATATATATATATATATATATATATATATATATATATATATATATATATATATATTTCATGGTTTTTAACTGGCCAAAAGTGGCTGCAATCGAGCCCAAAGGTACTATTTAACATAAACATTTTACTATTCATATATTTAAAATGCTGAAGTTGGAAATGACGAAATTAGTCAATAATCCCCTTGAGAATAGTTTAATTACATTTTCATGAACGCAGCTACTATGATTTAAAAAAAAAAAAAAGAAGCGAGGTGGACACAATGGTCAGCATAGAGTCCAGACAGTTAAGTTAAAGGGGGGTTTGCAATTAAAAAAAAAAAAAAAGTCCCTCCCCATATTTGTTCAAACGGAAGCACGGTGACCGACTGGTTAGAGCGTCTGCCTCACAGTTCTGAAGACCGGGGTTCAATCCCCGGCCCCGCCTGTGTGGAGTTTGCATGTTCTCCCCGTGCCTGCGTGGGTTTTCTCCGGGTCCTCCGGTTTCCTCCCACATTCCAATAACATGCGTGGTAGGTTGATTGAAGACTCTAAATTGCCCGTAGGCGTGTATGTGAGTGCGAATGGTTGTTTGTTTATGTGTGCCCTGCGATTGGCTGGCAACCAGTTCGGGGTGTGCCCCGCCTCCTGACCGATGATAGCTGGGATAGGCTCCGGCACGCCCGCGACCCAAGTGAGGATAATCGGCTCAGAAAATGGATGGATGGGTTTGTTAAAACTATCAGTATAACCTGACGTACTACTAGTACGTACATGAGTCAAATGATCTGCGGGAAAACATTATGCCCTCTCTAGCCCCATCTTGTGCCTCTAATTTGATTTGCAAGATACCTCAGCGCCTGAGGAAAAACAACCAATCCAAGACAAAAGGCTTTACTAACAAGGTGTCAATCATTTCTCGTTGTGAAGCGTAATTAAATTGTGTTAATGTACATTTGTTGACAAGATAATTGAGGCTATATGACTAAACAGTAACTTTAATGCAAGACACTAGTGCTCATATAGCATGAGAATGTGTCCTGGCTGGTCCGCCATTATGGTGGGTGATCCACGGCTCCCGTGGTCACGAAAGAGTCACTCTTCCCCTTAATCAAATTTAATTTCAAAACACATCTGCGGGTGTTGTGTTAAAGTACCATTACGACTATAAAGTTCATTAAATGAGAAAAGCACCTGTAATACAACTTGATTAGCAGCTAAATGGAACGGCCTCCAATATAAAACCTTCAGTTGATGACTGGTGATATGCGTCTTGCCTTTTTCAGAGCGAATCTTAGCCAGTCACGATTAATATGCATTTTCTTTAACTTGGCCAACTTCATTTTTTAAATGGTTTTGTAATTAACAAGTACTGTAAGCCAAGCTTTAAGATGTCACATTTATTGTATTTTCATATCTCTGAAATTCAGTCCTGAAACAGAATGATGTGTGTTTTATAGCAGCTGTGATAAGAGGCTTACGCAGTGAAAATCTCTATATAGATCATTTGACCAACGTCTTTGGTGGCCGCTCGTTAAATTGGTTTCACCCGCATATTTGGGCCTTATTTAAAAGATATCTTTGAATAATGGTAAGCAGTTTAGCTCATCTGAAAAGAGAAGGGTGATGCAAATGAACTCCGTTTCACTCGCTTTTGTTTAATCTATAATATTGTACATTTTCCGCAGCCTTTTTTTTTTTCAACAGAGTTTATAGCTTTTACATTCTAGCATGGATTAATACAGCTTAGGCGCACCTATCTTGAATTTAAGTCAGCCTAGAACTCCTTGCTGCGTTGCAAGGACATATGAGCGGACACTTTATTAAGTACACCTGCAGAATCTAATGAGCTCTGCTATAGCTTTTACCATTAAAAAACGGTATTTACAAACATAATAATGATCAGTTTGGACTGACAGGTCTTCATTTAAAAGTGACTTCTTAGATTTGTTTCTACGTACATTATACATGTTTGAAGAAAATTGCTGAAAACGTGAGAAGACAACTACGCACTACTGAATTGTGGCGATATCGCGTTAAATTGTTGTGTGTGGTGCCCTTTGATGCACTTGGGTGACCGGCATGAGTCTCCCCTGCCTCACTATCGAAAAACTTGAGCAATGGCGGCTGATAAACAGAGGGGCGCTAGGGCACTGCCCTACCAGTGAACCCCCTTGTAGACAAAAAAAAAAAAAAGAATGTGTGTGTGTGTGTAATAATAATAATAATAATAATATTATTATTGGAAAACCTTTTTAATATACATCTACGGGCTGAGAGTCGGAAGACTGTTAGCTGGGGAGTTCGGTGGTGGCCCGCGCCTTTTGCTGGATGAAGTAGCATCCCGTTTTCAGCGGGGCGTGGTTTCACGTATTCAGCGGACACGCCCACAGCATTTGAGAGCGGCGAGAAGAGCATGATTTTTCACGATTTTGAAGCCTCATCTTACCTACTTGCCGATTTTGTATAAATCATACAAAACTTGGCAGGGCTAGTAAAAAAACTCTTCTCTGTGGTGTGTCCATTTTGTAAGACACATTTATTGAAGGGACTTTAACAGTATGTTTATTAATGTGGTTTAAGTTTGCAGGGCTGGTCAACCGATTTTTATTCCTGTAGCTCCGTGAGAGAGACAACATATTCTCTTAGTATGATGCAATGCCCAGCAACCACAATCCTAAACATATTGTTAAAGTAACAGCTGTCTTACATGAGCATTGTTGTCTTTGTAAAGTCATGCCGTAGATTGGATTAGCTTGTGCCTAATATAGGGACTAATTATATGATATGTCCATTCCTTGGATTTACACGTCAATGAATACAATATGACAAAGCGGCGCTCCTCTCAGAAACTCATTAGGCTACTGCTAATTCCATTAATATTTATTCAGCTAAAATATTTAAACACACGTCTCATTACACTAGTAGTCTCTCTGAAACTGTTGCTGTAAATACGCAAATGTAGAAACAATTGAGCAAAAACATGTTTTTCACTCAGTCCAATCAAGATGTTAACAGTTTGAGCGGTGGGCAGGTGAGACTTAAATGGCACCGTATACTCACTGTGGTTAAGCTTGTCACACTCACATCTGTTTGGAATAACAATGTGCATCTGCTGACAATCACTGTACGTGAAGCAGCTGTAGTTTGCGCCAACCCATAATAACCACTGGAAAATGTCTTTAAAAAATGTAAACGGTCAATCACAGACAAAGAGCATTATTTAAAAAAAATAATCAAAAAAAATAGCCCCACGCTTTTTTTTTTTTTTTTTTAAATCTCTTAGAAAGTTTCTTACGCTAAGTTCAATTTAAAGTTCAAGATTTTTTTTAAAACAACCGTGATTACAAGCAATTGTCATTAAAAAAAAAAAAATGCTATCATTGAGAAAATTGTGATCTGAAAATGACTTAATCTTTGCAACCCTCAAATCACAAAGAGTGGTTATGACCGTTAACGTTATTTACTAACATTATCCTGCAATAAAACGATAAAATTATGTTCATCCCACAGGATAATCTTTTATCAGAACTGTGTCTGTACAATACAGACACTATTACGACGGTGTCAAATTTGTTTTATTTGTGGGCCGCTTGGGTTGTGGCAGTATAATAAAGTCATGCAGACACAAACACAGAAGAGTTTCAGTCATTTTTCGCAGGGGAAAAACAATATATGCCTGTGAGTATTGTTATATTATTTTTGTTCAAATCTCCATAGATTAACGCATTATAACACAGCCACATAGTTGCTATTCATTAGCCCATCTATAGTATTTTGCATTCTTTGTTAGCATTAAGCCCAATCAACATTTTCTAAGGCAAAGCTATGTGGTTGTTTTAAATTCACAACATGTAATTTTCTTTCTTTATGTTTAGTTTGACAGTAATCTCCAACTGGGAGTGTAAATAAAAAGTTTGAAGCCTCATTTTTGAAGAATTTTGAAGCCAAACTGCTGCTGCCAGTCGTGAAGCAAGTTGAGTTCACTGCCACCATGCGACGTATGCATCACCAATTTTTTTTGTACACAGTCAAAGCAAAATAATGACCAAATGACGGCTCCCATCCCGAAAAAAAAAAAAAAAAAAATCATGATTTGGGTCACTCTTATCTCAAGGCACCACTCTAGGCTTACATGTAAAATTACCCATTAGTGCCGCTCAAGCCAGAAGTTGAGCTGCACTGTGTTTGTTTGCTGACAAGTCGTGTGGCAGTTGCACTTCTTGTCGCTTACTTAATATTCTACTACTGCTACTACTACTACTACTACTACTACTAATAATAGTAGTATTAATAATTACCCCATTATATAATTGCCCCTGCATGTTATTAATATTATTTTTATGTTTGGTATTTAAGTGTGGGTAAGCGTTCTGAGGCAAGCAAAATAAATGGGAGGGCCTTGATTTTGACACCGCTGCATTAGTACTACAAATCCCACAATGCACTGCAATAGCATACCACTAACTAACATACAATCAGATAAAAAAGAACCTCTTTTTTACATTCTTCTGTTATAGGAATTTGCGTTTTTAATTTATGTTCTCCAGCATAAATTAGAAAATGGTAATATCCAGTCATCCTATGTCCTCACAAGTGTGAATTATTTGTTGTTTATTATGATTATTGTGTTTTATTGGCAAAATGTTAGGTTGAACCAGGAGTTAACTGACTTGTGGCAGGTTCGAGATCCCCCTCTTTCCATTCATTGTCATCTTCTTCCTATTTCTTGTACACTGCTGATTGCGTCTACTAGCAAATGTTTTAACACTTGGAGGTCTGCGCCCCTGAACTATGGTTTTGTAGCTCATTCTGTCTTATTCTTAGATAATACAATTGACCATTTCACTACTTTGGTTGATTTTGTAATTCTGTATTGAGGTTAACAAAGGTGAATGGTAAGATATTTTTCAAATACTGTGTTATTTTCTGTTATTCCTTTTATTCTAATTTCGCAATGAAAAAATAGAGAAAGAAATGGGATTACTTACTTGACATTCTCATCCTTAAGTGGTCAGATCCTTGAATAGCCTCTGTTATGTCGGTACAGGTTAATCCATATTTTATTGTCTATCTCTAACAAGTGACCTATTCAGTTAAATTTGATTTGAAAGAACTTCACTTCCAAGCACCAACATCCAAATGTCACTTTTCAAACCCTCAAAACACGCCAGCTACATTCATGCATTTCGAAGCATTTCAAGCACCTTACCACAGAATAAAACATTACGTGAATAAATTGTCGCTTGTTGTTTCACATCTCAAATCTGTGTCCAAATATTTTGCGTTTGGAGGGTGTTCTTTTTATTTTTTTTTTTGGTTTCGAGCGGTGAAGCATTTTAGCCCCGCCGAAACGCTGGCTGTCAACAGAGTTCCCGTCATAAGCGGCAGTACCATCCAGTGCCTGGAGCGTGTGGCTGTTTACTCTTTTTCAGCCAGAGCACATTCTGGCAGCCGCACGCATGCACACTGGCCGAGGTCAAAGCTGTCACTTCAGAGGGCGTTGTGGAATCTCAGCCGGTGCTGGATAATGTGGGAGTGCTCCCTACAATCACCCAGATGTTTTCAATCGGCCTCACCCTGAAAAATTCAGAGGGCCACTGGAAGCCTCCTTTAAAAGTAGAAGAGAACGGCTGATTAATTGAAACCTCTGCTGACACCTTAACCTGGAACTATGCGTTCTTAGCTTCAACTCGTCACCTCGCATTTGCATTTTTTTTTCCCCTCAAAATTAAATAAAGTAAATGCTCTGCTGATAATGAACCATTTGTGCGGAATAAAACTGATTCTGACTGTTTTACGGCATGTTTCAAGGACAATAATGTTATGACACTTTTTCCAGCGCTAATTAGAAGAATTCTCTCAATTAGCAGTAAAAAGAAGCAGAGTGAGAAGTGGGCAAAAGTCTTAGTCCAATGTTGTTTTAATGGGCTTTTCCCCCAGCAGTCCTTTTTGACAAAGTAAAACACAAACATTTTACATATTACACACACAAAGGAAGACTGATTTCCCTTAAACTTGAAAGAGTGCTAGTTCACGGACCAATGAAGAATCAAGTACATTTTCTTAAGCTCTGGGAAAACATTTATTTTCTCATCACTATTATAGAATAGCTAGGGACCCAAAATACATTTTTATTGGGTTTCCGATTGTCTGAGTAAAATATTGTGATCTATTTTAGAGCTCATGATTCTTTTTGGTTGCGATAATTTCATTCCTGTTGTTATTTGTAAATTAAAGTATGAATAAAAGTTCATCATTGACCCTGATACAGTAAATAAATGACCATTAAGGAGGAACCTTGGAAAAAAATATCTTAATAGGCCTCCTTTGAATGAACCTTTGTTTTGTTTCACTTAATCAGATCATCATCAATATTTTTGTGTAAAATTGTTTCTGTTTTGTTAAACAAAGTATTATTTACCTTAACTTTGTGATCTAAAAAATGCTATTCTTTCATCTACTTTTACATTTTAAATAATAATAATATATTTTTTTAATAATAATCATAATTTTATATTGTATTACAGTGGTGCCTTGAGATACAAGTTTAATTCGTTCCGTGACCACGTTCGTAATGCAAAACACTCAAATCATCATTCCCGATTGAAATGCATGGCAATGCCATTAATCTGTTCCAACCTCTCAAAAAAGAGGAAAAACATTTTTGTAATGTGGTTTAGGAAACTAGCACTGTATAATATTGTACAGTTCTTCGTTAAAACATAGTAATAGAATAATGAAATATAATGAAGAGAATTGATAGAATAATTCAATATAATACAGACATATGGATATAAAGTACATGGAGCTGGTCACAGCTAAACTCAGTAAGCTGCAGTAATATTAACTGTATTTCACAAGGGGTAAAGAAAATATGCCTGTGAGTCTCGTTGTATTGTCTGTTTACATGTGTTGCTCCACTGTTAGTGTTCAAATCTATGTTTATTTCAGCGATTAATTAATCAGAAAACAGGGTTGATCAAGTTAATCCTTGGGGTATTTTTGACATAAGCATGTAACTGGAATCTTATTAAAACACATGAGAAATGATTTGAACTGGGAGGGGAAAAAAAAGTTTCATGAATTCCTGCCACTCTCACGCTGACATGGTCCACAATTCATTAGGCTTCATACCCTGATAGGAGTGGAGTTGTTGAATTGTACTGGCAGTACGTAATGCAGCAACGGAGGTGCATCACAAAGCTTGGAGGTCGCTTAGCAGCAGGCAAAGGGTCAATCGGAACACTTTTTTTGGACAGCCGCCCTCTAACATGTTAATCCTACCATACGAGCGAGCATCATTGTTTCCAAAGAGGGCATGAAAGTTTTGACTTTTCTCCTGTTCCGCTGATGCTCAGTGGCTCTGAAACTCAAGATAAATGCTTTTTTTCCCTCTCCATTGTGTGGAAATTACAACTCCACGCAAAAAAATAAATAAATAAAACAAATGTGACGGATGACAATTTTTTATTCTATATACTTGCACTTCACGGAGCATAAACGAATCATCCTTGACTTCACCACAGCGAGACAAGGGATGCCTTTTCCACCGAATGCAAATTACTACAATTTGGAGTGTTGTATTCAGCGGGAGACCGTCGCTAAATGGTCATACAAGCTCGTCACAGATATTGAAATAAATTATGTCTGATTTGAATTTTAGTCACGCCACATTAACTAATAGAAAGTTATTAACATTTCAAACGAGGACGGGGGGAAAAAAGCTTTTGCCTGCAAAATTAACGGTGGCTGGGCTGACCTGCGTGCCACGCAGCCTGATCGGCGTAATGACGGCATAATGGCATATTTACATTAAAATCTGGCCAGCTAATATGGGATTCAGAATGGGCGGCTCAGTCAAGGATTATTTAGTGTGGCCCGGTGGCCTCTCGCTCACTGTTTCAGTCTTAACTTCAATACAAAGTCGAAAGTTCTCCTTTCATGACTATTTATGTGCTTGGTCTCTGTGGCTTGTTGCCTCTCTGCCATCAGCACCCCCCACATTCCACCCCTCAAACTTCTCTGGAGTTCCAACCGTTTAGCTTTCATCTCCTCTCGCTTTTCCCGCCTCGGCCTTTCAAGGCAATTATCTTTACACTTCACAAATGTCAAAATCCTACTTCAGCTATATCTTGACGAGCCTTGTTGGAATGAATTAAATTCTTAACCGCAAAGATGAGCAGCTGAAGTGCTAATATTGTGACGTAGCACGCTTTGAAACAAGAGAACAATTTCCTTCAATCTCATATGTTGCTTATTTACCACTCATTCGTAGAGGGATCTCCTATTCATCAATTCGCTCCTTTTTCGACAGCGCTTGTACTCATTCGGGTCGTGGGTGAGCCGGAGCCTATCCCAGCTGACTTTGGGCGAGGCGGAGTCCGCCCTGGACTGCTCGCCAGCCAATCACAGGGGTTAAAAAAAAACATACAGACAATTCAGATTCTTCAACTGACCGAACGTGCATGTTTTTGAAATGTGGGAGGAAGCCGCAGTCACCGGAGAAAACCGATGGAAGCACAGGGAGAACATGCGAACAAGATTCAAACAAAAAAGATTCAGAGCCGAGATTCAAACCCCGAACCTCACAACTGGGAGGCACACATCCTAACCACTATTTCACCAGATACAGTTTATGAAAAATGATGCAGTTTCATATATATATATATATATATATATATATATATATATATATATATATATATATATATATACGGTGCTGTGAAAAATAACTGGCCCCTTTCTCAAATTCTTATATTTTTGCATACTTTCCCCACTTTAATGTTTAAGATCATCCAAAAAATGTAAATATCGGACAAATACAACCCAAGTGACCTTAAAACGCTGTTTTTAAATGGTGTTTACATTTACTAATGGGAAAAAAAAACTTTTTAAAATTGGTGGCCTTGTGTGAAAATAATAATTACCCCCATGGTTAAATGAGAGAAAGAACATCATACCAACAGTGAAACATGGTGGTGGTAGTGCGATGGTCTTGGGCTGCTTACTGCTTCAGGACCTGGACAACTTGCTATGTTTGATGGAAGCATGAATTCTGCTCTTTAACAGAAAATCCTGAAGGAGAATGTTCAGCAGCAGGATGACGATCAAAACACACCTGCAAGTCAACTTCTGAATGGCTTAAAAAACACACATGAAGGCTTTGGAGTGGCCGAGTCAAAGTCCAAACTCGAAACCAATTGAAATGCACTGGCATGACCTTTAAAAGCCCGTTCATACTCGAAACCCTTCCATATCTGCTGAATTCAAACAATTCTGCAAGGAAGGGTGGGCCAAAATATCTCCACAGAGATGTGAAAGCCTCATTGCCAGTTATAGAAAATGCGTGATTTCAGTTGTTGTTAGTTATTAGGTTTAGGGGGCCATTACTTTTTCACACAAGGCCAGGTAACTTTGAATAGTATTTTCTCCTTAATAAATAAAATCACCATTTGAAAACTGCACTTTAAATTCACTTGAGTTATGTTTGTCTTTTGTATACACACGCCATATACTGCATGCACATTGCCTCCGTTTGACATTCTGCAGGTGGGAGTCGGCGCGTCTTTAAAAAAGGCAAAATGACATCGTCTGTTGAGCATTGCCACTCGTTTCCCAGACCGGGTTCAACCCGACCATCTGCTCCCTTGCTCCGACGGAGCTCCACTTTTGGCAGCGCTCGGACTTGCTCCGTCAGGCTCCATCTCAAAGGACAACCGCGATCATCAGATTTCCGTCGGCCGCTAAAAGCGAAAAGCAGATAGCGGCTCGGCAAGAATATGCCGGGAAGAGGCGGGAGAGACGACAATAACACGCCGTCTCGCCGGCAGCCAGATACTGTCACGTTACAGATGGAATCACTTCACAAACGTGGAGAATTAATATCCTAATGAAGCTTGGAGTGGCCATTAGGTTTGTGTAATGTGGCTCCAGGGGGCTAGGATGGATGTCCAGCAGCTTCAGGCCCTTATTTGTGCACAGTCACCTCAGTGGTGCCTTTTATTAGGGGGGCATTAGAGGAAGAGCAAGGCAAAGGACAGATAGCGTTTTATTACTCTTGTTCCCAGGGAGCCATGCTCGACCTGTCACGGGGACACAAAGCATGCTGTGTTAGTTCATTTTACAGCTAAATATCTCTTTTACAAATGTCTCTGTCTGTGTAATCTGGTCAGGCGGCCCCTTGCGCGCGTCACGCGGTGCACGCAAAGGGCCCTGCAAATTACGCAGGGGCCCACGCCTACCCCTCGTGTCAAAACAGGTGTCATCGGTGGCAGGCTGGTGCTGACAAAAAGATCAATATTTGCACACAAATAAACGGCAGTGAGTTGGAGAGTACATTATGTTCATAAAGCAGCCTTATGTTTTTTTTCCCCACCAACATGTTGATTACATTAAAGTGAAGATGAAAATGGCGGGTTGTTGGACTTAACTGTGATGTCATTGAACACCGTCATAAACAATATGTAAATTCTGATACAAAATCATTTTCATGGTACAATGTTTTATACTGAGAGGAAGCTTTTAGGCACTTTGAAGATAATGGCGTTTGTAATTGCCATGGAAACCTCTGTCTCTTGTCATGTTGTGGTAGGACTAGCATTAAAGCTAAAACGCTAAAATGTATTGAAACACTTAATGAGTGTTTTGTTTATGTTCAGGGCATACATTTATTAGGCGGACTTGTCTTTGTCGCTTAACAACCAGCTGAATTGTTCTTGTATTTACCGCAATGACATACTGTAAATAAAACAAAATAAGTAAGTTACGCTCCACAATTGAAGACTGTGAAACTATTTATTACATATTTAAAAACATATTTCACATACATAATTCAAATATAATCCTTTATAAGGTTTCTCTGCACCTATAATAATTTATTTGCAACTAGTACTATATTAACATCCATATTATCAACATAGTGGCAATATAGTGTTCCTTCAGTGCCGCAGGTAAGCACTGTCCAGATACAGAGAGAGAAAATGTGGAGCTTTAAGCTTGCTGTTGGAGTTGTTCAAATGAATAAATAAAGTGAGGAAATAAGTACCTGATAAATACACGCTCAAACAAATAGCTGCATGAGTCACAGCTTGGAGCAATAACATGTGCATCATTGAGACAATCTCACCTAAAACCAACATAGTCAGGTATGGTGTCCTAAAGATTGATCATTTAAAGTGCATTACACAGACTAGGGAACATTCAATTATTTCGAGCAATTATGATAAAACAGCTACGGTGAACTTAAAATATATACTAGAAGAGATGGATTTTTTTTAAAAAATAACATGTTATTGAAAGAATATGTACTTTTTACAATCAATTTAATTTACTTTTACTGTTAAATCTATATTTTAAAATATAGCTATTGACAAACTTGTTTAATTATTGTGACATTTATTTATTTATTTATTTAATGGAATAGTTATTGGAAATTTCAAATCAACAGAAATTGTCTGACTCCTTCGATATACTGACATTATAAATTACTCTGACATCTTGTATTGTTCATGATACTATTATTTGGATGTTTTGGACTATAGGTGTTTATTTGACCACAAAGCAAATTACAGCTTACACTCAAAATCCCGCTATATGGAAAATTATGTGCGATATAAATATGGGTGGGGGGGGGGGGGGAATCTGCAATGCAGGTGAACCCCGATATAGTGAGGGAACAGTGTATTTTATTTAAAACATTTTTTTTTATCTTTACAGATTAGTGGTATTTGCACAAAGTATCAATATTGGATTAGTTTGAATTTTACAAAAACATCCGAGGGGTTCAGGTGTGTCTGTGTCAGGTCAAGAGAAGGATGGTCAAGACCAATTTTGGAAATCACATCCGGCTTGGCTGCGCCAATGGTGTGCGTAGATTGTTTAATTTGTGTAATGGTGCAAAATGAATGTACTGCAATCATCTTTCACGTGTAACTGATCTTACACTGTGAATTAATACACTACACGTTCATCCCATTTTCCATCTCGGCTTGTGGTGACAGGCGTGCGCCTGCCTCTGCTTTTAATCTCGAAACAGTTTCGGGGTATGATTCGCTCTCCTCTGTCACTTGGCTTTGGCCGAGAATTCATTTTCAGTGGGTCAACTGTTTCAGAATGTCATCTTTGACAGGACGCAGCCGGCACAATGAATACCAGAGAAGACATGGTCTGCTTTTTTTTTTTTTTTTTTTTTTGTGCACAGTCACACGATCTCCATGCACAACAAGGCACACAGTGTCCATGTTAAAATCAATACTTAATCAAAACGCTCCTCACTCATGAATAACAACAACAGAAGTGTTAAAAAAAATAGTATTGGAGGGTGGAGGGTATGCTACCACAGTCAACTAATGAAGGTTATGTAGCATGGCAGAATTCAGTAATTGCAGTGCACAAGTGAGGTATTAGACAGGATGTGGCTAATGGAAAACAATCACATTTAACATGGCTCCTTGGTTGGAGCTGCTCAATAAGTGAGCAGCAGGCTGGCTCGTAGCAAGCGGGAGGAGGCGATTGCGGAGGGGTCGTGCTGAGCGGGGTTTTAATGTGATCGGACTATAACAGACAATCTATTTACAGTGTGCTCTGGGGAGCTAATAAACAAATGTTGAGTAATTTCAGCCAGCAGTAATTACCCTTGCAGCTGACAAGGAGAGCGTGCTACTCTCTCCTTCACCTCCGCCTCAGTCCAGGAGGTGCGGGCCGGGCTCCTCCGAGCGCTCCTCCTCTGCTCGGAGAAATGTGGCTGGTGGCCAGCAGTCAAAAAGCACAGCGTCGTTTGAGAGTGTCCCGCCCCGCATGCGATTGATTCCACCGCTTCGGCCTGAGCTGAAATACAACAAACGGTTAAATGCATGGGATTTGCGAGTTGAAAGCCGTTTTTTTTTGTATTTTTTCACTGGGAAGTGTTTGAACATTTCCTACATAATCCAATTAAACTGAAACTCAGGCAGCAGAAGTTTAACTCCCTTTATGTTAATTAATATGTGTGCACATCTTCGCTCCCTTCAGCCACGTGCTATTGAACTCTAACCTCATTTATAAATCAGTGGAAAGCAAAGAACAAATATTAAGTTGGGGAAAGCAGAAGAAATTACGCTGCGGTTTGGATAGGCAAAGAGGGGGAGCAGACATCTTTATCCGAGGAGCTCAGCCGTGATCCTTCAGTAACGGTCAAATAGATTTTTATGCAAATACGTGCCTATCGATCGCCGAGCCTTGCCTTTCACGGAACAGATCGCAGAGGACCTCATTTAATTAGTTAGAGGTAATCATTACAAAATAATCAGTGTTTACATCGGGAAAAGATGATGGGAGACGTATGGCGTCTCTGTTTCGATACACTCTAATAATGTGGGATTTTAGTTTTACAGTGAGCCACCGCTGTATCGCAATTCATCATCCATGCTGCTACTATATCACGGATTTTCAAGGAATTATTGCTCATGTTTTTTTGCAGTATACAGGCAAGTCAACACTCGGCGGCATTGAACATTAGCAGGTACACTTGTCTCTTATTATTCATCTCTGGAAACTTAAATATGTCCACTGACTTCATGTACTGGATCTACCAACAATCGTTCTTTTCACCTCCCCACCCCAACCTCCACAGTGCCGTGTCGGGGGTACAGACTTTTATTGAAAAAGTCTTTCAAAGAGGTTTAAGATGTCATTTTATTGCAAAACCAGAGTACTCCAAGAAAATGATTTTCTTCCCAAAAAAAAAAAAGTTTGGTATTGGTAGCCAAGTAGTAGTCTATCTGGGCTTCTCAATATTTTTGTTGTTGGTGGTGGTTTTATACGATATACTTTATGAACATGACAATGCTATCTTATTGTGTATACGCCACTTTGTTGCCGTAAATGCGTTCGAGCTTGTGATCGATACAACCAGGGTTTTGCTCACCAGCCACTGTGGTTACTGGTTTCCCAGTTACCACCCGCTAAACATTTTTACTAGCCCCAAAGGGGTTGGGGGGATCTTTGCTGATGGAACCTTTTACTAATCAAAATATACGTTTGTCAACGCGAGTGGTACTGATAGAACCTTTTCCCGATTGCAATCCAACCTGCCAAAGTGGCTAGTGCTGAGTGGTGGTTTTACCCATCACACCTCGTATTCACCAAACACTTGGTGGGTTGAAGGGTGTTAATGTCAAGCCCTGGAGACGACGGCCGCAGTATAATGCGAATGGAACTTGTCGGTTTCTGAAATAATAACTTTATTTTCGGCAAGTCTTCCCAAGGAGGTTTTGTAGAGTTAGGAAACGCACCGTGGAACAATACCGTAACAGGCAGTGTGCTAGTAGGAGTGGCTCTATTTTTCCTTAAATTGCGCTTGTCGACTTTTGTGCTTGAACTCGTCGCCTGTAATAGAAAATTAACAGCATTTCAATGAATTCCAATGGGGCAAAAAATAATTTGATACTGGCTTATGGTTAGTGTATCGCGCCGGCCTCAATAATGGACACGCATCCTGTACAGTATAATAGCAAAGGCGGGTACTATTTTCTAGCTAATGTGTGCCGAGAATTGTCACGGTCCAGCGGTGTTATGCTCTGTCGCAGCTTCCAGTGCATTAGCCTTAGTCCAGCCGGCCACCCATCCCCCATCTTTTCTGACCAGTGTGGCACAAACAATGCCACACATCACATCCCCACATCCTCCCCAGAATAACAAGGAGGGGAGAGCGGGGAGCGCATGGGCGTGAGGGGCTGACAGACGGACGGTGAGCCAGCCTGTCCCTTACACTCAGACGGGCAGATGTCCCTCTTTCCCATGCAGCGTGGCCGGCTGCTGACCAGGGGGGAGCCAGGCGGCTGCTGAAATGAAGAAACTTGAGAGCTCCTCAGGGGGGTGAGCTGGTCATTTGATGTCCACCACGAGGGCAGGGTGAGATACTGAATGAGCTGAGGGCGAGAGAGGTAGCCTCTGCAGTCTGTCACAAAAGGCCAGGCCTGACGGCTGGGAAGGAGGGAAAAATACTGAGCACAGGCAGATCATTACTGCATCATCTTTGTGTTTTCTGGGAGAGGAAATGATTGTGAAGCTCATGTAGCCTGAGACAAACAAAGGTCCACGTTGTTACTATACACAAATTTGATCATAATGTCCCAGTATAATATGTTTTCTTTGTTGTATTTAAAGATAACTTACGATAGTTATTTGCACATTACCATTTTAAGTTCATTGGCTGGGAGAAATCACAAAGTTACCAAAAGCAGTGGCGCCTTCAGATACAAGTTTAATTCATTCCGTGACCAATCTCGGTAGTTACGGCACTCACGGAAAAAAAAAAACTAACGAAAAATTGAATGAGGAACTAGCACTCTGTAATATGTACATCATAAAACACATAGTAATAACATCATTAAATAGACTGTAAAGAATGAAACAGTTTGTCCATCAAGATTAATTCATTGGGACTCCATCTGGCGTGTGCAGCTTGGAGGCAGTACAATACAGTCTTGAAGACACAAATGAAGAAGAGTTTCACAACTAATGTAAGTGACTCAGTAAACTGCAGTAATATTTGTCATTTTTCGCAGAGGACAAAGAAAATATGCCTGTGAGTAATATTATATTATCTGTCGACATATGCTGATGATGTGTTCCATTATGCGCTGCTTAAAGGGTTATGCGACTATCTGTAAGCCAGTTTATTTGGTTTTGCCTCGTGTGTTAGCATTAAGCTAGTGGACATTCAAAGTGATGTGGTTGTTTAAAATACACGATGTGTATTTCTCCTTATTATATACTTAGTTTGACAACAAACCTCCACTGTGAGTGCCAATAAACAGCCTGAAGCCTCTTTATTTGAAGAATTGTTCATTATATCCCCTACAACATACAGCTAATGAAAACCCACAATTCCCATTGTCAAGAAATGTTTATACTTTATTACATATGAAACATTGTTTCATTAATTTATATAATGTGCGAACTCTTCTTTTTTTCTCGTGCTTTTTAGAGCATTTCCACTTTTGAACGATATTTCTTGCACTGTACGCTGTTTTAATTGTACTTATTTTTTCTCTCTTTGTTTTAAATGTTTATGAGCAGTTTTTTTTTGCTTTGTTTTTAAATGCTTAAACTCATGTAAAGCACACTGAGTTACCCTGTGTATGAAATGCGCTATATAAATAAATTTGCTTTGCTTTGCTATACAAAAAAGGTATTGGGACACCTGGCCTGGAAAATGGAAGAAAGTACAGTATGTAGTTGCCCTCCGGATCTTTCCAGCTACAAAATGCCCACTCTTCTGGGAAGACTCATACCCATTTCACACTGAGCTGACACCAGTGCTGTTTTAGAGCTAGAGGCAAATTACAACCGGTGCTTTTGTTTTTTAATTTTTTATTTTTTGTATGAAAAAGGAACGCTCAAAGAGTTGGCAAAAACTAGTGCCAGAGTAGCATCACCTATTTACTGGTCCATGGGGAAGGCTCCTCGTTCAACCATTATTTGAGGGCAAGAACCAGCAAACTCTAGCTGCATGGCGGTTTGTAAATGGAGACGCATACGATGATAGGATGACGTTATACTGATGAGGTAATGATCTTAGCATATTTCTCTGCCTGCCAGTGTGAGGCCAAATTTGATCCAAAAGTAAGCACTGGCACTGAAGGAGATTCGAGGATCAGAGATTAAGCGGTGCCAAATTTCAAATTGTTTTGTATGTTTTAATGCAATTTCATTCCCACATTTTTGAAAGAGAAGCAGCCCTTTTGGTGAAGGTCTGTGACTAAACCATTAAATCTAATAAAGGTTTATATATATATATATATATATATATATACACCCACAGTATGTTCAACCACAGCAAAAATTGAATTGATTGGATTTATAAAACAAAGACTTTGCAACCCTACTAATTTCTGAGGGGAGAAAACTCATTTTGATACAGCAGCGCCTCTACATACACATATGTATTTTTGTTGTTAAAATATTATGTTTCAACCAAGCACTGTGTCGTTAGATGCTTTACTAGCTTGTTTAAAGTGGGCATAGAGTAAAATAAAAATAAATAACCTCTCCAATTTTAGGTGTGCTGGGATTTACTTTGTGGGTGCTTGCTTGTGCCGTCCTCCCATCCATACTCTATTCCAGTGATTCCCAGTAAGAAAACAGTTTCAATCTCCGGATATGCGGACGCCAACTGTATTGTTTTCACGATAGTCCTAATCAGTTGCTTTCAGCTGCCTGGTGTGCGGCTGGCCTAACAGGTTCAGTTTTGTACCCTGGATGAGCCTCCAATTGTTATGTTACCCTCTAAGAACACATTCCTATATGGTGTCACTGGTTGAGTAATGAACAAAAAAAAGAAAGAAACTAAAACGCTGAACAAATGTGGTCCAAATGTTTTCTAAAAGGGAGTTGGGAGAATAAAATGAACCCCAGCAATTCTATTAACTCATTCACTACCATTGATGGCTGTTGAATTCAAATATGTAAACATGGAGGACTGGCAGTGAATGAGTTAAAATGACAGTTGAACAGAAGTGAACATTCAACCAAATAAAAAATATTGTTGGGAAACACACAAACATACAGCCAGACAAATTTACTGATGATGTTGACAGTGAAATGAGGAGAAGAAGAAGGACTGGTGTCACAAAAGATGTATAATGGTGCCTTGAGATATAAGTTTAATTGGTTTTGTGACCATGCTCATAGCTCAAAACACAAAAGTAATCATTCCCCATTGTAATGGATGGAAATGCCATTAATCTCTTCCAGCCTCCCAAGAAACCCAACACAAAGTTTTGTAATGTGTTTTGTAATAAGGAAAATAGCACTCTATAATATTGTACTTTATGAAAACATAAATGTAAATAATTAAATATTTTGGGCATTATGATTAAGTCATTGCTGCCCCTTCTGGTGTGTGTGACTTGGCCACTGGGGGGAACGATAACACAATCATGTGGACAAACGTAGAAGAGTTTTACTGTAAGTGACTCAGTAAGCTGCAGTAATATTAGTAATTGTTCGCAGAGGATGAAGAACATATGCCAGTGAGTGTCCTTTTATTGTCTGTCTACATGTGTTGATGCACCTTTTGTGTTGAAATATCCATTGCTTTAAATGTTATAACGTTGCCATACAGATGCTATTCGTGAGCTCGTCTATGAGGTTTTGCATTGTGTGTTAGCATTAATCACTGCCAGTCCTCCCAGTTAACATGGATATTTCACTACTAAAGCCGTCAATGGCAGTGAATGTGTTATTACGTTAGTTGTAATTCAAAGTGATGCATTAAGCTGAAAAGACTATTAGGGTAAAGCTTCTGTATGTCCTTGTTTTAAATACACAACGTGTAATTCTCTTTGTTTTATCTTAACTTCAACTGGGAGTGGAAAATGCTTGAAACCTCTTTTATAAAGAATTGTTCATTATCTGACAAACTGCTGCATGTTGTGAAGTGAGTTGAGTTCACTGCCACCATCTAGTGCATACATCTCAAATATTTGCTCAGAAATCAAAGCAAAAAATCGTCACAACGACAGCTTGAACTTTAACCTGATCTAGGTCTCCCAGATATTATTTAAGTAATTTGAACTCGAGCATCATCAATGCAATGGCGTCTTTTCTTTCCTACCTGCTCCGACTTCGTTATTGCAGCCAATGGAGATTCCTCTGTAGGCTCAATAGACTTTGAGATCAACCACTCCAAAGTACCAGTGCCTCAGTGTTGTAATTAATAACCGGCCATGCGTCACACGTCCTTCCTACAGCCTTGCCCCACATCTCCCAGGTGACAAAAGCCCTCGGTCACCAGACGTTGGACACCGCCAAGCGCTTGTTTCCATTTTTGGGAGAGACAGCGACGGCGTGTGTGTGTGTGTGTGTGTGTGTGTGCACGCACGAGGATGGGGGTGCTTAGGGTGCATAAGCCATTGCTATGTACCTTTCATCTTGGAGGAGATTTGGAGAGGTTTCAGACCACAGAGACTTCTTAATTCTCACTAATTCATTTGCGTTCCAGATTCCCTGGGCCCGGGATAACCTGAGAATGATAATCAACCCGCATGGGGAGTGCATGGTCCCATGCCTTTGAATGTGCTCAGAATAGATTCACATAATCTTTACTGCTCAATCGTTTCTGGAGAAAACTCTCATTAAGAGTGATTTTTTTTTTTTTTTTTTGTCTTGAGGTGTCCTACAAGTTGGCGAGCTTTAACTTTGTCTACGGATGCCCCGCCCCCCTTCCTGACACAATGACTAGCATTAAAACGCAAATATTGATGTAACCCCGAGAAAATAGGTGTGAGGGTGTTGTCCATTTGAAAATCAGACTTTATAATGAATATTTATCTGTGAGCTGGACATAGAGAATCAATCAATAAACTCTGCCTACCAGCTTCTGGAAAATTGAGCTTCATCCAAACAATATATTCTCATCACAAATGGGAGCGAGTGCTATTTACATTTATGGATTCAAATATGTCATTTCAATATAAAGCACCAGAAAGAAGTCAAACAGTGCAACTTCTCAAGGCAAATGGCCCAAAGGTTTTACAACTCAGAAGTCAAACAAGATTTTGTTTAAAGTTGCACAAAACTTCAGTTCGCTTTCATGTATGACGTCATACAGTACAGCAGTGCCTGGAGATGCAAGTGACTCGACTTACATGTTTTTCGAGATACGAGCCGTTAATCGGGCGATTTTTTTTTTTTTTTTACTTGCTATACAAACTTGAGATACAAACACTGTATGGTGCCAGGTAAATTAACTCACTTCACAACAAGCAGCAGTTACAACATTAATAAATATATGCTTCAAAATTGAGGCTTCAAGCTCTTTACTGCTACTCTCAGCTGAAGGTGTTGTTACTGATTGCCACTACAATTAAGGTTTTATAATGGCGACAGTTTGACCGTGTGATTGATTGTCAAAACTTTGAGCATCTAATGTATTGTGTTAGCAACAAATCAGAAGCACAGTTCAGTTGAGTGGCTGTCAATTGCTCAAAATTCTACAACAGTTGTCCCTTGTTGACTTATCATCAGCAACTCTTTTCTTCTTTTAAGGGATTTTCTGGAGGTTTACAGGTCTGAGGGGTAGACTGCAAACTCTGTGTGAGAAAAGACAGGAGAAAAGCCGCCTCACTTCACGGCTGGTCTCATCTTTGGTCAAACAGAAGTGCGCTTAATTCTGGAGGTCTGCCTTTGGGAATTTCAAAGGAGAAAAAGCTTTGAGTGACGCCAAGCTTGAGCTCCCTGATGTTGGTGAGATGAATGAAAGCAGGGTCTAGAGGCTAGAGGCCTTCTCACACTCCCACATCAGTGGAGGTCTTTTAAGATCTCATCAGGATAATTATATATAGCCTGCTGCAATACTGTATGTGAGGCAATGTTTTATAGAAGTCAGCAAGCCAATCTAGGGTCTGATCATCACATTCGACGTTGATGTTTACATTATGTTAAAGCAAATTATGAAACGATTTCTACCCTAGTAGAGTGGTTCTCAAACTTTTTACCACCCAGGAAATCAATTGGCTCTCCAAGTACTACTATAATGACCAACATTAAAATAGAGGACTGTACTAGGCCTACTGTACTAGGCCTAATTTTATTTATCAAATTTGAGACAGAGGTTATATTCCTAAATTTGTAATATCCATCCATCCATTATCTGAGCCACTTCTCCTCACAAGGGTCGCGGGCGTGCTGGAGCCTATCCCAGCTATCATCGGGCAGGAGGCGGGGTACACCCTGAACTGGTTGCCAGCCAATCGCAGGGCACATACATACAAACAAACAACCATTCGCACTCACATTCACAATCACAACAACGGGCAATTTAGAGTCTTCAATTAACCTCGCATGCATGTTTTTGGGATGTGGGAGGAAACCACGCAGCCACGGGGAGAACATGCAAACTCCACACAGGCGGGGCCGCGAATTGTACCCCGGTCCTCAGAACTGTGAGGCAGACGCTCTAACCAGACGTCCACCGTGCCGCCAATTTGTAATATTAAAAAAATCTATTATTAAAATTGTTTACAGGAACCAAAACGTTGGTGACCCATGAGCTATAATTTTGGTGGACCAGCCAGGGCACTTTTCATGTTGTGTTACGGCTAGCAACCATGCTAACGTTACGATCGGGTTATGTACACTGTTTGTATTAACAATGCTGCAGGCTAACAAAACAAATTATAACCTTTGCCAAGAAGGTTTGCAGGATTAAGCAAAAAAATACTTCTTTGTACAAAACCTTGGAAGTGAATCCAATGTAAAACATTTCCACGACAAAAAAAATGGACCAATCTTAATAACAAAATGGAGGCATCTGCAGGAGTTGGCATGTGTGAAGGTGTTTAGTTTGGTCCTGATCCAATGTAGGATTTTGTTTTCTTTTATACCTTTTGACTTTTGCAAGAAAGACTTGAGAGCAGAAAACATCCCAAAAAGATTCAACCGCCTGCAATTGGCTGGCAACCAGTCCATGGTGCACCTCGTCTATCGCTCAAAGTCAGCTGGGAAAGGCTCCATCTCACCCGTGACCCTCATGGGGACAAGCACGATAGAACATGGATGAAAATCCATTTTGAAAAACAAATGGAAAAGACTGGGCAGCACGGTGTAGGGTGGTTAGCGCGTCTGCCTCACATTTCTGACGTTCGGGGTTTGAATCTTGGCTCTGGCCTTTTGTGAGTTGATACTGTATGTTTTCCCTGTGCTTGTGTGGGTTTTCTCCAGGTACTGTGGCATCCTCCCACATTCCAACAACATGCTTGTTAGGCCGGCCGCCTACTGAACAACGCGACTGAAGTGGAGCATCGCGCGAAAATTGGAGCTGGTGTCTCTTTGCTGCACACAGAACGACGCTGCAGTAGAGGAAAAAATAAAATAAAATAAAAAAAAAAAAAAAAAAAAAAAAAACGTGGCCATGTTTTTGAGACGCAACATACAGTACACCGTACTGAATTATTTTATTAGTGAACCACAAAAACATGGCGCGATTGTCAAAGAAGCGACTTGAAACAAAGAGGAAACGGGTAAATGTACATTCACTTAAAAAAAGCATTGAATGTGCATTAACTATACGGTGAGTGAAAGGAAGACCACAAAGTTCCAGCAGGCTCTTGAAACTGGAAAAAATAAATAAATAAATCGACATATTTTATTCCCTTCCTCCAGGTTTTTCTTCTATTCAACAAAAGACTTATTGTGCTTTTCTACATAACAGGCCAGCCTTGCAAAAGAAAAGCATGCTTCAATATTTTATATATATATATATATATATATATAAATATATATATCTTATATGTTAAGATTTCATATAAAACAGCTCTTTATTCACAAACAATTCACCAGATATGACATGAGGAATACTTAAATCAATAGAAATGTATGTTTATGATATATCCTAGGTGCTGTATGTCCACAGAAAATCCATTTCTAACTGTACAAACAATAATGGGCCCAACTCCATTTTCCTTGACACCACCCCTCCCCCAACCCCAAGTTGAGCGTTATCACTGCGCTAGTTGCTGCATCGCAGACTAACAAGCACTATCTGATCAGCTGTCCCAGTCAGACACATGATTAGGTACAGCAAACAAGCCTGAAATTGATGACTCAGTCTCAGGTGACAGGCGAGTCTGTTTGAACGGTGACAGTATCTATTAAATATGACGTATTTTTCCCATCTTAAAGAAAGCCGTTTGTAATCTGATTACATTTCCAGATCTGGATTCGCTCACATCTGGCAGTCAGCCATGCGAGTGAAGGCGAGTGAAGGGACACACAGAACGGCAAAGCAAGAAGAAGAAAAAAAAAAAATGCTTGGGGCAAATCATTCCTGCCAGTGTGCTGGCAGCTGCACTGTTGCTGTCATTTCAATATGTTTTTGTGCACCTCAAGCTCTGCTACAATAACACGACGCCTTGCTTATGTCATCACATTTTGACAAATTCTCAATTGCTTTTGACCTTGATTTAACCATCTGCTTTCTAATCTTTTTTTCCCTTCTGTTGTGGATAAACGTATATATACTTTAAAGTGAAACGGGCCTCAGATCTAATCATCTGGAAATTCAATCGACCTTTTCGTTTTTTCTTTGGCTTTTTAGCAACAGCAAGAAGAAAAAGCCAACAGAACAGTGATTCCCAATTATCTAATTTCACTTAATTGGTCTGAAAATGATTATTGATATGTATCTTTGTTCATCTATCGATGCAAACGACATATCGTGACAGACGGAACAATTAAATGCTTTTCCACTAGGTGGCAGAATGTGCAATTAACCTGTGCACCCACCTGTTGCCATTCAGACAACAGAATCATAGTTTTGTGTTCAATTAGATTTGAGTCAGTTTTTGTGTGTGTTGGTGTGTTTGTTGTGTACATTGAAATACGCTCATATTTTTTTTCCGGTATATAATGTATACATTTTGTGAAATTTCTTTTAGTGGTGTGCTGTGACATTTTTTGAAACAGTTTGCAAAAGATAGCAATTTGTACCATTTCGGTCAAAAGATTATCATGTACTGTATGCCCAGCCCAGCATTTTTTTAGGATGCTGGAAAGTAGTGCACTTTGAACTTAATAGACAATACATTACAGTTTTCTTGGTTTCCTCCTGACGTTGCATCTGAGCAGTCAGAATGAATAAAAAGACACTGACATTACATTAACAGTGTTATTGGCTCATTAAGTACAAGTGGTGGTAAATAATGAAGTACTTAAGTAGACATTTTAGGTAGATGTACTTTACTTGAATGCTCATTTTTCTGATGAGTTTTTACCTTTACCCCTTACTTTGTTTAAGGCGTACTACTACCATTTTTTTCTCGATTTCTACTTAAGTTCAGTGTGAGTACTTTTGTCACCTCTGCTAAACAGTGCAAGTAGGCTATCGTAATAGATTCTCTGAAGGTATTCAATATGACATTAAGAAGTGTCTTGTTTCACAGATAGTGATGAATAAACAACATTCTCCAGTGAATATAAACCCTCCACAGTTTGACATTTGTCTCTGATTTTCCTATCTGTGCTGGAAATGACAGTCTATGGAACATGTAAAAATGCCATGGCAGATGTGAAATCAATTTGCATTTCCCCTAGTGCCGGGATAACATGGCCCCTGTCAGAGGACTCTGCAGATCTGCCGGAGATAATGACGTTCTAGAGGGCGGCGTGCGCGCCGGGAAGGATGAAAGTGAAAAAGAGTGACGTTCCGTGTTTCCCATGATTGCCTTGACTGGGCGGCGAGTGGCGAAGGAGCATGTGCTCGTCTATCTTTGCTCCCCATTAGCTCCTCTTGTTCCCTGCCGGGGGGGTGGAAGAGACACATCTGACCAGTCAGCTCTTTCCTCTCTCACAGATGCTCCCCCCCCCCTTTAACTAATTAATTAAATACCCCCCAGTACAGGTCACTCAATTGAAGCCTCTAAATTTGCAACGACCTGCGTTAGGACTTCAAATATGACCATTAATTAGACATTTCATAATTAAGTTACTAATGAAATATCTGGTATCAAACAATTATGCAACTTTTGATGCTAACCATTAATTGCAGACGGTAATTAATACACTGATTAAAGGGACGATAACTGACCCAAAGGCAATGAATAGAAAAAAAAAAAGTGAACCCACAGAGGTGGGTAATAACAAGCTCATTACTCCATTGCATTTGCTTATGTAAATTGTTGGATAAATGGTGCTCAGCAGAGTAGTTTTAGTGCAACATACTTTTTACTTTTACTTGAGTAAGTTTTTAAAGAAGAAACTACTTTTACTCCATTGCATTGAGCTAAATTCTGCCCTCTACTTGTATTTTTATCTACAGTGGAGTCTCGGTTTTCAACAATTATCTTTGTCAATATTTTGTCCTCATTTTTATACACGGGCCGGTTTTCGGACAAAAAAACCCACATTTCCCGGAATTGATGGGCGTTCATCCGAAGCACCATATGTTGTATATAAAGGTTTCAACAGACGGCAAGGAGTATTCCACAATGCAAGCTTTTATTGAAAACTCAAAGCAATAAACCTCCCGCTCTGCTCTGCAATGCTGAGGCAACAGCTGCGTAACAAATCCAGTCAAATTCAGATATTTAGAATACAAATATACGGTGTTAAACGTTACACTCAAAAAAAAAAAAAAATCACAAAATAATTTGAGTGTGTCAAAGAAAATGTTGTGAAATTGTTATTATATTGCATACTTTTATTTTGAAGGTCTGACTTTTGACACGATGTTACGCCCATGTTGCCTCAATTTATCCGAGTATTGCCTAGCAGACTGGAAGGCTTGTTATTGCCTTGAGTTGTTAATAAAAGTTTGCATTATTTTTTGTGGAATACGCCTTGCCATTTGTTGCACACTTTTTACACATTATGACAGAAACCCCAGAGTGCCGGCCATTTGATAAGAAGGCGTGAAACACAATAGAATTCAAGCATGGCTTCCCTGTCTCCCCTCCTGACTGTATATGCCATCAAGTCTTCAATAGAAGTAAAAGTGATGTTAAATGTTCATTTATCCACTTTATTAGTCATTTATATTTATTTCACACTGTAAAGATATAGTATGTCTAATGAAATGTATTTATCGTCAATATTGTGGAGGGTCTGCAACGAACGGATTGGATTTTCATCATTCATTAACTATGGCAAATGTTGCTTTGGATTTTGTATGATTTCGTCAGAATTTGTGGAACAGGTCAATAATGTAAATAGAGGTTTCACTGCATTTTTTTATTATGAAGAACAGCTCTTTCATCTGTGTCTGCCTAAAAATGTCGACATTTCAGCCTACAAGAACTCCACTTCCTTACTCACTGTAGAAAGGGTTTTGTGCATTCAGAAGTTGCAGTGGGAAAAAGCAACCCGAAATGTATGCACGGCCTTGAAAATAAAGATGTAAGTTGGCAGATCTCATATTGCTGTCGTAGTTCAATATGGTTAAATATACATAATTATTTAATTAATCATCTCTGTCTGGTGATCCTATTGTGTGGTTTCACAAGCTTAAAAGCTTAAACAAGGAAACATCAACAGTTACTCACCAGTTATACTTAGAACTTGAGAAGTTTTTTTCATTGGATATTTAATTACTCAGGCGGCACGGTGGACGACTGGTTAGAGCGTCTGCCTCACAGTTCTGAGGTCTGGGGTTCAATCCCCGGCCCCGCCTGTGTGGAGTATGCATGTTCTCCCCGTGCCTGCGTGGGTTTTCTCCGGGCACTCCGGTTTCCTCCCACATCCCAAAGACATGCGTGGTAGGTTAATTGACGCCTCTAAATTGCCCGTAGGTGTGAATGTGAGTGCGAACGGTTGTTTGTTTATATGTGCCCTGCGATTGGCTGGCAACCAGTTCAGGGTGTTCTTGTGAGGATGAGCGGCTCAGTAAATGGATGGGTGGACTTAATTACTCTTACCCAAGGAATATTTGGAGGACTATGTTTTACTATTACTTATTCCAACTGTGACACTAGCGATGATAAGCAGTATAGAAAATGGATGTTGCTCTAAAGTAACACTACTCTTACTGGAGTACAAATTTTGGCTACACTACCCACCTGTTTATATATGACCAGGGGCCACCGCACGTGTCAACTGAGCTGCCATCATGTTGTTTGGAAGAAGACCATGCACACTAATGTCTGCCTTGACACCACTTTGTGAAAATGTAGCAAGGAATTACGTGAATGGCAGCGATCACACACGGTAGTGCGCTGCATTTGTAAGGCCATGTTATGATGCAGAATTATTGTGGTAAAAAAGAAAAGGCAGGCAGGGGGCGCACAAAAATACACTACACAAATCTAAACTACATCGGTCGGTCATTTAGGTTTATTGGATCCACTTAGCGCTCATCAGATAGTGTAAACCTGAAAATATAGACTTTTATGTCTGACTGCTTGCCACTTTAGTAAAGAAAAAAATTGGGCCAGCTATTTGACCTGAAGGCAAACAATTTCACATTCCATATTGGCTCAAATTGCTGCCTCCGCTCGACTAGACGATATCGAAATTAGTGACTACATGTATCATTGACTTGCCTTTTTATTGCCTCAGGAGAAAACAAATACAGTAGGTGGTGCCAACAGGTAACTGTGATTACCTTTAATCTCGTCACATTTCCAACAAGTGCTACATTTTGGTTTGGGTCACGTTGGGAAGTTGTTGTGGGTGCTTAGTTTATGTAAAATCAGCATGGCCAATGATCTGAACAAAAATGGGCTTTATACTAAGGTTTAGATAAAGCAACCCATGAGAGGTGGTGAGCTGTAGATAAGAATTTAGCGATTCCCATTCCATTATTGATATTGATTATCGATCCATTTCCTTATCGGTTCTGTCATCGATTCTCATTGGGGGAAGGAATTAAATAATACAAATGATATGTGATTGGTGTCATCATCATTACATACAATTATATCATATTATAATTCAAATGTTTCTGCATAGTGCTTTGCAATATGGACACATTTTATATCCTGATAAAGATATAGAAATAATCCAAATACAGTATTTTTCCTTAAAATTACATGAAATTAATTGCAATTCACTTTATTTAATTCAGTTAGTTATGAACACATTTTATATACAAAAAAAAAAAACAATTAGATAAACGATAAATAAAAATACACTACAATAAAACACAAATATCCAGTCGAAAAACACCACTGACCTGCATTTACAACCTAAATTGTATTTCAAATTTGTCTTCATAGCGCCAGAGCGCTGGTCCTCGATGATGTCAGCATTTTGATGCCCTCTGATTGGTCGGTTAGAGCCAAACGTGTTACAGCCGACTTCCACTAACATAGCACCTCCCACTTACATTTAATTCAGCAGCATATCCGGTGAGTATGATGTATTTTATTTATTCTATTGTATGGTTTTATCATGTTATTACATAAATATTGGTTCTGAACTGCTCCATGTGATGATTTATGTGGCACAGTTATGTGCAGTTATATTGCATATTTGCTCAGTGTTGATGGTTTCTATCATTGTGAGGGAAAAGTGGTGGTATTAACAGGTGGATTAAGTCAGGTACGGCCCGCTACGGAATAAAACATACGACAAACAAAATACACATCAGCTGATTAAAAAACACACAATTGTTTTAGACAATGTACATTTATAGGGTGGGATTGGGGTAACAAGGAGATTAATGAGGAAGAAAAGGGCCAATTTCTCATATGTTATTATAATGAATAAAATATGTGAGGAGAACCCCCCAAGAGAACCTTGTCGAGCCAGACAGGCAGGAAGTGCATACAGGAATGTGGAGCCCCATTAATGAGTTGTCTTTAGGAAATTCACACAAGTCAGATCAGCTTGTGAGCTCATTTTCTTCCTCTCTTATGCGGAAGCCAGTCCTCGTTGGGTTCATGATTTAGCTTGCCATTGATCAGTCTCTCATTATTTTGTTCTCAACACAATTACATCATGTAATCAGTAACGATTTTCAACTGGAAATTTAAAGTCACAGAGAACCCTGATGTGTGATTTTAGTCCCCGTCAATTTTTGGGAGAAGTGTTGTGTTTACATTTTGTTTCTCACTGGGTCAAACGTTCTTGTGGAAGTTAATGGCGGTGGAGCATGTTGGTGCGGGAATTTTAGTCATGATTTGTACAAAAACGCTTCATAAAATTTAACATAAAAGTTTTTGTTTTAGATACAAGCAGTCATCTGGCTGATTTTTTTGCTTTGACTTAAGAGCAAACATTTGAGACAAGCGCTACAGCATAGGTGTCAAACTCAAGGCCCGGGGGCCAGATGCGGCCCGCCACATCATTTTATGTGGCCCGCGAAAGCAAATCATGCTCGTCAACTTCCGTGATTTTTGCTCAAATCTGTACTCAAATTCCAAATTGTCATAATAATAAATAATAATGTTGAGATATTGCATTTTTCTGTTACCAAACCCTTCTTCGACAGTAACTTAAGCAATACTTGAACAACCTATTATCCTTGTCTTCTGATTTCAAAACTAGTTATCCCTCAATTTGTTGTGTAATGGTAATAATATGATTTGGTGATTAAACATTTATATGGTTTCACTGTTCTAACGGCCCTCTGAGGGGAAACATAACTACAATGCGGCCCAAGACAAAAATGAGTTTGACACCTCTGCGCTATATGTTGGCAGTGAAATTAACTCACTTCACAACAAACAGTAGTTTGGCATAGAGTGAACGAGTCTTCAAAAAACAGGATTTAAACTGTTTAATGCCACTCCGAGTGGAAGAGAATTACATGCTGTGTATTCTAAAAAAAAACAAAAAAAAACACAACTCTGCCTTCTGCTAGCTCAATGTTAATGCACAATACAAAATGCCATAGATGGGCTAACAAATAGCATTGATGTTGAGGTTTTAAAACACTATTAGCAATAGATATTTGAACACCAACAGTGCAGCAACACATTTGAAGACAATATAACAATACTCACAAGCATGTATTCTTTATCCTCTGTAAAAAAATAAAAATAAATAAAAAATAAAAAAAAAGAAGAAAAAAAGATTAATATTCCTGCAGGTTACTGAGTCACTTACATTAGTTGTGAAACTCTTTTGTGTCTTCATGACTATTACACTGCCCCCAAGTTGCACACACCAGATGGCGCCGCAATGATTTAATCATGATGCATAAACAGTTTGATTCTTTATATTCTATTTCATTATTTTATTACAATGTGTTTATTTAAAATACAATATCATATAGTGTTATTTTCCTTATTACATTTCTGTTGTGTTTAGGGAGAGGCTGTAATGGTATGCATTGTGTGTTAGCATTAGTCTAGCAAAAGGCAAAGCTGTGTGGTTGTTTTGAATACACAACATGTAATTCTCTTTTTTTGATGTTTAGTTTGAGAGTAACCTTCCACTCTGGGTGGCATTAAACAGCTTGAATCCTCTTTTTTGAAGAATTATTCACTTCTGCCAAAATGCTGTTTATTGTGAAGTGAGTTAAATTGAGGTTGCCACAATACAGCGCTTGTATCATTCATTTTTGCTAGCAAGTCAAAGCAAAAACAATCGGCCGAACGACTGCTCGTATCTCTACAAATGCGTAAGTTGGGTCACACGTATCACAAGGCACCATCAAATTAGGTAAAGTCGTGAAACGTAAAAGGAGGGTTAAACCTTAGCTAAATAATGTAAAATAATGCATTTTTAGTGCAAAATCTGTGTTGTGTTACAACAGGACTCGCAATTGTGTTGTTTTGGGTGTTGCGATGATGAAAATGCGCAGCGCTTAACATTCTCGCACGATTTCCTACTAAATTCTCCTGAGAACAGGTTGAACAGTGCATTAGGACGAGCCAGTCATGTATATTACAGGGTCACACTTAGAATATATGAAGGAGACAAGCAGATAATGAGATTTCTCGGATCTAATCAACCTTTTAAATACCTGAAGAGGCACAGCGATGTGTCGATGGCCTCAATAACAAGTCTCAATTTGTCCAAAACATCATTTGATCCAGTCTCGTCGGCTTCCCCCAACCCTCGCGCGTGCTGTGAACGAGCCTGTGTTTTTCCGCAATCGTACTCGTACACACACACACGCACGGAATTCCGCTTGTCTGTACGGTTTGTTAGCACTCGAGAGATAAAACTTTACATGTTGCTCCCAATTAGCACAGCAGTGACCATGCGCCGTCTCCCGTGCGCAGCTTTTTCTTCTGAAGAGGGCCAATTTATGTGAAGACTCATGAGAATGTGAGAAGGGAGGGAGATATGGACTTGAGAGATAGTGTGTGTGAGGCGAGAAGGGTGAGAGCGGGGGAGTGAACGGAGGCGATAGAGAGAGAGAGGCAGAATGGGAATGGCTTAAGCCTCCATTCTGAGTGGAGAGACAGGTCCTATTAACATTTAACAGCATTTGTGCAACTTGGTGCCGAGGTTATGATGCAAATGAGGAGAAATTAAAAGTGGCCAGAGGTTTGTCATTGATGGATTGCAGGCTGGCAGCGCTGGCACTTCCTAGTGTCCATCAGAAGAGATTACTGTGTAATTAAACCTTATTTCTGGACTCTCCGGCGCATAATTACTTTGTGAATGTAACCATCATCTAAAAGCGGCGAAAATGCTTTAGCATTTAGCGGAGCAGTTACTCGCGCGGCTTGTGTCAGATATAGCCATCAGACGGAGCAAAAGAACTGTCACTTTTAATAAGAAGAAAAACATTAAATGAAACAGTATGCTTATTATGGGGAAAAATTAGGCTTTAAAAGTCCTTTCTGCTATTTGCATAATTTATGCCCCCGCCACCCCGTCATTCACACACGAGCTGCGAGCTTTGGACAATTTCCCCCTCGCATTTAAATAGATTGCACATTTAAGGCTACTTAAGGAAAATTATCACTTTGCATATTTTAATTGTTACGAAGGAAGTGATTTGAGAGAGGTCTGTGGCTCATCCTCTTGAGCCATGCGGTTTGCGAAGCTGTCTGATTTGGCTGCTCGGCGCTGCAGCTCGCCAGATAACCTCCGAGTTCACGCGCATCCACTCCAGTTTCATCAGAATGCAAATGAAGCATAGACCGCTGTGCCGTGCGGATCTTTGATATTTACAAAATAGCCACTAATAACTCGAGTGTAATTTGTTTGACTCAACTTTACTTTTCTCTTATCGCTCCTGATTCCCTTTTCAAGTCCAATAGCTCTCGTTTAAAGGGCACGTTCGCTGCTAGCCTTTCAAGAGAAGCATGTGTACTGTCTGGATGCGCAGATATGCGGGATGTGGTCGATAAAAACAATTGGAGTCAACGAAGGACTGTTGAATTCCCATATTCAGCCAAGTTTTTTTGTTTTGTTTGTAAAGATGTCATTCTGAAAACATATTAGCAATAACACAAGCCTCGACATCAAAATTCAACAGTATTTGTTAGTATCTCTGTTCCGTGATGCTGGTGGTCTGGTTTGTTCAAAATCATTTTCCGTCGCAGGAAATAATGAAAGTGAAATACAGCGAACCCCCACTACAGCGCAATTCGTCATTTGTGCTAGTAATGTGCGGATCGATATTGAAAGAGTGATACTTCTGATACCCGATCTTTATGCTCTAAATCGATTTTCAAATGAAAATATTGATACTTGTAAAAACTTCATTCATGAACAGGAACTCAAAGTAAGATCTGGTCGAACTGATATGCAGTTGGAGGGAACTACTTTTTCTACCGCCTGAGTAAGTACATAATTCGTAAGCGGAAAGTCACTCTGCTCACTAAGTCAATCGCTCAGCAGACAATGGCAGAGCGTACACGGAGTCATGTGTGGAGCTATTTCAACTCTTTAGATTTACCAGACACATTTGATGTATTTGCATAAAGTATCGGTATCGCAACGATATCGCCGATACCAGCATGAATTTGACTCGGATGGGAAAGGAAATCAGTGGAAAACAAACAGCACTAATTTGTGCCCCAACTATATTGTGGATTGGTTTTATGGGTTTTTACAGTGCAGGCTAGTCTGAATTTAGAGTTGCACACCTTCAGTGGAGTACCAATACCGGGCAGTGCTGAGGTCTACTGGAAGAGATGGAGCGTAGTTAAGAGTAAGAAGAAGAGCCAGAGGAGGCCCCAAACCAGCCAACTGCCTGGGCCCTCAAATGTTTTCGGCTACTTAAAGCAATTATTATTGTTTTAGTCTGAATCTACGTGGATTATTTCCAGTGCTCCCCCCTCCCTTCTCATGCAACGGACTATTCTATCTTCTGACCGCGCGGAACATTTTTAAATTTTAACCTTTTTCACAGTGCCACCAAATGTGCGTAACTGACAGCGACACCACCAAGAGTCAGACGCACTTGCCACTAGTAGCAGCACAGTTGTCGTTGTCAGGAGAATGCAGTAGAGAGTGACACGAGTGACATCAGGAAGATGTGAGTATTAAAGTGGTGGAAATTATTAACTATATTAAATGTTGATTAGCGTTCCTATCAATTACAGTAAAAGCATTGAGATGAGTCACGTTTTAGATAATAATCCTCAACAAGAATTTTAAGGACTTAATCCAGACCAGGAATAAAGATAATCTTCTGAAATTCACAATTTTCAGTTGATGACAAACATTAACATTACAAATATTTGCATACATTAATGTGAAGATCCCAATGACTGGGTTTGCCTTGGGCCCCCAAACGACTTAATACGCCAGTCCAAAAAATTATCTCCAGTAATAGTCAAACCCTACCGAGCAGAGAGAATATATATATATATATATATATATATATATATCATAAACAGCATATATATATAAACATAACCACATAAACAGCATATATAGCATAAACAGCATATATATATATATATATATATATATATATATGCTTGTGAGTAATATCATATGTTCAGTTTGCATGCATTCATACTCTATGTGCATTAAGTAGCAGTTGGTTAAGGGTTTATAGTTACTGTAACCTCGACGATAATTTCCCTTAGCCTGTCTATGGCGTATCCATTACATGTTAGCATTAGGCTAGCGGACTTTCATTCAATGAATTTTTATGGCTTGGTTGAACATTTTGGTGTTTAAATATACAATGTTCACCATAAAACGTTAAACAACCACTACAAAGGCAATGCTTAAATCAACCTTTTAACAATCTTTAACTGTCTAACCATTGCATAATAAAACTATATGAAAAAGCAATAAATTGTGTACTTACCCTTAACTTTAACAGATGCAGAAGTCCAAGGATGAGTGTCTTAATTTTTCTCCTTTTACTATCGAGATTGACTTATTGTCCAGGTAGCCATATTGTACTGAGCAGCCAGGAAAGAGAGGCGTGGACCACTTTCCTACGTCGTAACAAATTCAGTTTCGGTTTGATGGTCATCATCACACTTTTCTGATACCTTTCTGTGGTGGGGTCACAAAAATAAAAATGCTGAAACAAACTTGTGGGGTGTATCATTTATGATCACTGAGTTAAATGCCATGAATGATGTCAGTCTAACATTTTTACTGAACATGTGGGCTGAACTCTTTTTTTAGAACCCCATAGTTTCCACTGTATTTCAAACTTTTATCGGAAAGTACAAACGTAAAAAAAAATATTTTTGGCTAAAAATATTATAAACTTCATATTAGGGGAGCTTTTCATGAGACAACAATGATTTCAATATTGTCATGGTTTTTGTTTTTATTATTGTACAGTAAGTAATTTTTTTATTTTTGTTTTAAATCTCAAGAACAATCAACTCACATACAGTATAAGGATTTTGTCGAGAAAAACGTAAGCACTACATAACATGAATGAGATTTATTTTATTTTTTTTGGGGGGGGGGAGCACCTCGCAGATATAAAATCTCCCAAAAAAAGAAAAAGTCCTGCCCCATACCCTCCAAAAGATTTTAGAGATGCTGTGTTGGGGGGGAAATGGCAAAGAAAAGCTATATGTTATCTATATTGAAACAAACTATTTCCACTTTCTTTTGTTTTTGCAAGATTATAATACATTTCTCATATGAGCTGGCTCCCTTTCAAGGAAGGTGATTTTTAGGGTTGCTTGCATAAAATATTTACCCAGATACTTCCCTCTTTGTTCAGTGTAAATGCCACCCTGTAGCATTGTGCATTAGATCAGTTAACACACAAAGAGAACAGAACCTCAACTCATTATTATGTCTTAATTAACATGACATAACATTTAAAGAGCCGCAACATTTTTATGTCTTAGACTGAAATATCATTATTGACTCGCCTCTTTCAGGCCATACTGACACTGTGTTTTTCATTGAAAGGATAAAGTCATAAAACCATAATTGGGAAATCTATTAAGTGGCTTTAAACAACATTTATGGGCGATGTGGTTATGGTGGTTAAAGTATAAAATTGCAATTAGTCTTCTACATTAGCTGCATTTATTCCATAGCCATACTTTATTTGGTAATAATAATACTAACAATAATGAGCAAGCTGTACATATATCACATTAGATTTTTTTTTTTAGATTTATAAAGTTACATCATGTGGGTTATTTGATGATACAATAACAAGGACAGTGGTGCTTTGAGATGAGAGTTTAATTCATTCCATGCTTAAAACTCAAAACAATTGTACCTCAAATCATCTTTTACGATTGAAATGAATGGAAATGTCATTAATCCATTACAACCCCCCCCCCCCAAAAAAAAACAAAAAACAAAAAATTGTAATGTGTTTTAATGATGAAAATCGTACTCCATGATTTTCTATGCAATAAACCAAAGTAATACCATATTTAAATGGAATGTAAGAATTAAACAATTGTGCATGATGATTCATTCTTTGCGACTTCTTCTGGTGTGTGTTACTTGCCACCAGGTGGCAGTATAATGCTGTCATGGAGACAAATTAAGAGGACTTTCACAACTCCTGGTAGTGACTCAGTAAACAATAATATGCTGTAGTGATGTTAGTTGTTTCACGCAGACGATAAAAAATATATGCCTGTGAGTATTGCTTTCAAACATCAATTTCTTGAAGGGTTATAATGCAGCGAATATCTATACTATTTATTTAACTGTCTATTTTTGCATGCAAGTCCAAGCCAAAAAGTCAGCTCACTCTTATGTCAAGGCCCCACTGTATAACTTATTTTTGAATGCAATGCAAAGTTGACTCCTTAATATTTTAATTATATTTAAAAAAAAAAAAAAAAAAACATCAGATGTTCAGGAAAAAATGAGACATTTTTATTTAGTATTTCAAAAGCCTCAATAAAATTAAAATACATTTAAAGTCACTGTACTATGGCAATACATACACACGTATAAACATGTATGTGGTGCTTTTTATGTACTGTATGCTGTAGGCTATAAGCAAATGTACAATAGGTACAGCTATGTGCAAGTTCACTGTCTGTACATGGATAAGTCCAAATGTGTCCCCACCCTTGTACACTTGGAAATTGGCACATCCATATACACTGACATGACAATAGTTCACATTGGATTGGATTTTCTCAGGTGGGGGGAATTCACATCTTGCAGTCCGTAACACTTTTTAGTGGGGAATGAATCCAATTATACTTTCTTTACCCCACCAACTTTCCCCCCCTGTGTGATTTGCAGTAGCCAGTGTAAATAAAGACAGTCTTTACGAGGTAGACTGTTCAGTTTCAAGGGCACATTTTTTATTCGTTTTTTTGTGTTGCTGACTTTCCATCTTTTTTATTCCACAAATGATTGACAATAATAATAAAAACAAAAGACATACAAACTACATCTACATTATGCAGTGATTATGAGGTAGAAATGCATACAAAGAAAGATTACCAGCTCAAACTACATACCGTAACGGATGGAAGCAAAAGTATGAAGTGAGCGAAAAAGACAAACAAACAAAAAGAAAACGTATCACCGTGAGGATTGATGTGCTTATCAAAGATTCTGCTCAAGTATCGTCGGTGACCACGGCCCTTCTCGGCGCGTCACCCTTAATAATGAATGACAAATTATAATTCTAACATTGACAGCAGGTGAAACACACACACCCCGTTTGAATAAATATGTGACTGATGTGACTGTCCTCATTTGAGATGTGATAACAATTAAACCCACACTAATGCGACTCCTTAGCCTTGTGCCATACTTAGGAATGATTTGCCTTTTCCAAAAACCTGTTTTGAGATCATCGCGATTTACATGTTCTCTTTGTAAGCGTACATCACTCTGTATGTTCTTGAACCTCTATATCGCTTAAACACATGAATTCTGTGCTTTCTAATGGCACTTAGGGCTTCTTGTCACCGTCTTGTCAAATAAAAGCTTGCAATAATATATTCAAATTGCCAGCCAATAATACAGCTTGGTAAAGCATGCTTTGAACAAGATTGGACTGTGTTTGTTCAATAATAAAAACAAAAAAAGAGTCAAGCCTGTTAAACTATTTCCCATACCATGACACAATACTAAACAATGCCAGATGAGAGTGTAAATATAATAAGTGTCAATTTCAAAATATCTACATGTACCACAGCTGTTTTGAGCTCTAACATAGTCAAAAGAAAGCTGTTTTACTTTGGCCTCAATCAAGAAAAGTGCAATTATTCATAACATTGTACTTTTTTCTTCGTTTTTTTTTTTTTTTAAACTAGTGGGTGACCCCCAATTACTTGTTTTCTACAAAGTAGGATTAAAGTCGCATTGAAAAGACAAAAAAATACATACTATGAGAATAATGAAGAAAAAGTCAAAATATTACAAGTGTGAACATGCAGTATGCCTGTGTTAAAATGACGACTGCTTAAGATGTTTTCAAATTCAACATGTCACACAACAGCAAATGTAATATTGTGACTTCTTGCAATTTTACCACTTTGTCAAAAGTCCTGCTTTAGCTTTTCAAACGTTTTTTTCTTTTCAATGCATCACTAACAACCCTTAGCGGTTACTACACTATGTCGCAGTAGTAGTACTCAGACACATTTTCTATTCATGATTGTAAGTGTGTTTATGAAAAATCTACACATATTTCGACATTACGCAAATGAACACCCAATCAGCTTTGGAAAGATTGTGGATTCGTGTTAAATTATCAATCATGAAGAAATAACAGCAGTGAAACACACATACTAATATACATTCTACTTAGGTGAATCAAAAATAAAAATACAATAATAATGAGCAATGCCCATGATTCCCAAGTTGATCTCACAGCGCATAAAAAAAATGAAATGGCATCTGGATTATTGTGTTTAGTTCATGAAAATGTATTTTAAGACCAGAATGCACAGTAAAACTACACATAGGCATCACAAGCTTTGTAGCTTCTTATGTTGTTATGTAGCCACACATACAATGAAATCCAATATATAGTCCTGTAAAAACCTCTCTAGGATTGAATGCAATTGTACACAAAAAACTCTAAATCTTTTTCCGACAGTCTCCATCAAACTAAATTCTTGGATTGAATCTCATTAGTGCATAATGACGCGACGTGAGTGGAGCTATATAATGATAATCATCTGCTAATTGTCAATAGTAAGAAAAAAACACAACAGGACCTCTTTGAAACCAAGTTTAGTGCAACAGAACAACAGTGCTATCTACTTCAGTGCCATTTTTTTTTTTTTTTTTTTTTTTTTTTTCAATCACTGTGCGAGTACTTCGTGTTGTTTCAGGCCAGAGGACATCATACATTCAAATGTGCCAAACTCACTTGTCAGACGTGCTCTTTCTTTTATCGCCAAAAACGTTGTTTGGATTATGTACCGCTTAATAACAACAAACAGGTATAAATAAATGTCTAAAAATAACACTTTGTCACATCTTGCCACTCGCCCTCAAGTCAAAGGAGTGCCACTCAACTCATGGATGTTACAATTATAGACTGAGACAGTGTCACAGCGTGTCTTCCATAAACATTCTGCTTTTTTGTTTCTTTCAAAGTAACTAAGCTGTTAAATGTGGAAATAGATCTACATTGTGTGATATCGTTGTGATAAGTGATCATATATTAGAGCAAACACCATCAGTGGTATTCCCCTTTTAGAGGATCATGTGTTATCAAATTGTAAAGCACATATAGAGTGGATATAAAAAGTCTTCACACCTATGGTCAAATGCTAGTTTTTTTGCGTGATATGAAATATGAGACCATGATAAATCATTGCAAAATGTTTCTTCCATTCTTCATAAAGGCATTAAACGTGCACACACAATTAAAAGAAAACAATCTTTTAGGGAGAGTGAAAAAAAATAATAAAATTGGGAAAAGCCTACGAGAAGATCTGAAATTGATTTGGGGTTAATCAAAACCACATCCAAAGAGGGTGTGCACAGTTGTGCAACCACATGATCCGAGTTTGTTTTTCCTTCCCACTTGAAAAGATTAAAATAAATTAGTTGACTTTTACAAGTTATAGGGCACATTAATGGTCCAAAAATGTTTTGAAATGATTCATCCTGGTCTAATTGTCTTATATCACAAAATAATGGCATATCAACAGGGGTGTGCAGACTTTTTAGATTGACTGTATTTTGCACTTACTGAAAAATAAAATAAAGTTAAATAATAATAATAATAATACTGGCATTCTTTTAAAACAGCTGCTGTCACATATTTGTCTTTCAGAGATAACTAACAAACTGAGGTAGAAAAGCAACTTAGGTGATACATAATCCTTCGGTTTCATTAATGATAAAACAGCAGCAGGATGGAATGAAATGGCTCCGGGCAGTTTTTCTCGCTCAACCCCAAGATGTTTGTCTGCACCTTTTTCAAATTCTACACGGCTCTCATTGCGAGATGTACAGCTGAGCCTCCAAACGGGGGAACTCAAAGACCAGAATCACTGTGTATGATTTTCTGTGTGATAGCGCCTTGAAAATAACTACAGAATCAGCCGCAGGCAACAATTCAAGATAAATAACAGTACCATTCTCTTCAAAGGCAAATCTCTAATCATAATACAATGTTCCATTTCAAGGAAACACCACAAAGCAGATTACTATTGGCCTCGGAAATAAATCAAAATTAAATATATACATTCATTGTAGAAACCATCTCATTTCTCACTTGCTGAGGTATTACAGCCGTATATGGTTGTTTGATACAATTTCAGATGTAAGTCTTCTTGTGGTGTGTAGTGTTGGAAATGTACAATTAAGCCCAAAATGATTCGTACCCTTGCAAAATGTGGTGTTAAACTGTTGAGTGGGTATCTTTTAGCTGGAAATTACACAAGAAATTTGTGAAAGATGAAGAATCTGGGTTAGAGATAATTATTTTACAGTTTATAAATGAACCATACCAGTGATCTGATCGACACACTTTAGAGGAAATGCAATCTTATGCACAATTCTAAAGAATTCGGTGACTTCTACTATAACCTACACTTCGACAGCATTCTAATCTACTAGATGTTTCTGTGAATTATAATATATAATAACTTAATGTCGCTTAACATCGTCTTTCTCAATGTCCTCGCATCATTTCCAGAGATCAGCATTTTTGTCCAGCGCTGAAACGATTAATCGAATAACTCGAATAACTCCATTAAGTCAAAGCCAAATCTCTGCCTCGAAGCCCGGCAGTAATGATTTTCCCACACGAACAAACGTTACTGCACTTGCACGCACCACTCTGTATAGAAACAAGTGACAGGGCTGAGCCAGGAGGAAAGTGCGTAAATGTCTGCGATCATTTCACACTTGAGAAGGAAGAGGAAATGCAAAAGGTGTGAATAATATTGGGCTTAGCTGTATTTGGTGACTCTACCTTAATCACTTTCCTGAGTTTTCAAAATAAAGAACATTGGATGGTCTCATTTTACATGTAGGTCAAACACTGAATTACTAACTAACAACGATTACATAGTAATTTATTGGTTAAAGTGAAACCACATTGTAAAATAATATTGACTCTATGTTGTATCTACATTGGAGGAGCGAAAAAATACCAACTTGCTCGACTCTTACTGGACCAAAGTGTGTATGCAAAGTATGAGTACGTAAATGTTTTTGTTTTTTTCCCCCGTAATTAAATCATTTATACATACAGTACAAAATATGCCAGAAGATGAAGCTGAAATTATGCCCATAAAATTTAATTTAGCTCAAAATAACTGTTCACAAAGAGCACACAACAGACACAGCTGTTCTAATGGAAAAGAGAAAGCAGGTTTTTTTGTCTCATTTTAAAGCTTTTTTTTGTTGTTGTTTTTTTTGTTTTTTAATTGCACTATTAGCACATGTCACCAATGAAGATAGTGAGGCAAAAAAAAAGAAAATTGAAACAGCACCACCTCAGGCACTTGATAGCAACTAAATCTCAAAATCCGCAGTATAGTATCGTCATATATATGTATGTATATACAAAAACAAGAAGTGGGGAGTGGGTATCCTTTACAAGTCTTTTAGTGAACAAGTAACTCCAGCCATGTACCAATTTATCAAATTACGGGTTGCTCATTTTACATCTAAAGCACTCAATGCCAAACCCTCGACCATATCAAGTGTGTTCATGTTAGTGATTCTTCCAGCCCAGTGCATGATAACCACCCAAAACTCTTTTATGAAATCACGGTAGAAGCATCTCATTGATTTCCTTGACTGCAACCAAACATTTTATTCCATTCAGTGTATGTGTCAAGTTCTTTTTGTGATATGCTAGGCTGGAATTTACAAAACACATTGTCGAAGTCTTGAAAAGAGACTGGTCTCATTTGTCTTGGGTGGATACTCGACAGGTCGGAACCAGGAACGCCGTGGAGAGTGCCCACCACGGCCTCTTGACAAAGCTGAACCACGTCCAGTCCTGAAAAACCTTCTGTCCTCTGAACCAGTAATGACATCTCTTTGTCACTAAGACAGTAGTTGGGTTGTGAGAGCACTTGGCTGATTATCTGGTGTCGTGCCGTCCCGTCGGGTAAGGGGATGAGCAATCGCTTGGTAAAGTACCTCCTTAGGGACTCCGGAATCTCTTCGGGTTTACTGGTGGAGCAGACCACAAGAACGTGGTCCTCAGCGGAGGACAAAATACTATCGAGCTGCATGAGGAGTTCAGCTTTCAGTCGACTCACTGGGCTGTCCTCGCTGAGCTGGGCCGACAGGAGGAGGTCCACTTCGCTGATGAAAACCACTGCCGGTTGGCGACACCGAGCCACCAGGAAAGAAGCCTGAATGACTTTGTCCCCCTCCACCAACCACTTGGTCACCAGTGTGGAGCTGCTAAGTCGCAAGAAGGCGGCCCCCAGCTGGCTGGCCATGCAGCGAGCCATCAGCGTTCTGCCCGTTCCCTGAGGTCCAAATAAAAGAAGGTTACGAGGTAATGCGTGAAGTCCATTGAACATATCTGGCCTTAAAATGGGCCATAGTATCTCCTCCTTAATGGCCGCTTTGGCCATTTCGAGTCCGGCGATGTCACTCCAATCAACCTGAGGGCACTGCTGAAGGATTTCTGCCGTCACCATGTCCACCAGGTTGGGATCGCTGTTCTTCAGTTGTTCCTCTGCAGCAAGGATGGACGAGGTAGGCGTACCGACATCGGGCCCCGATAGTGAGTGAGGCAGGTGTTGTCTGTGCTCTTCGCTTTGTTCGCTCAATATCGGGGATCCAAACTTGCTGTAGGGCTCGCCAGCTCGGAGGTCATCCACAGAGCTTTTAGACGATCCGAAGGATGGAGGAGTCAGAGCCCTGCTAGAGTGTATACTAAATTTTCTTTGCTGATCAGAAGATATTGTCTGTTTGGTTGTCTTGAATGCCAAAGAGGAGGCCTCAGCATTTCTGTCAAAGCCATTGCCCCGGTTGGAGTCTGAGACACTGCTGTCCGCTAGTCTATACATGGGACTCTGAGAAGAGCGCTGTTGGTTGTAGTTGAAGTCACCATAGCTAGAGTCCACTTCTCCATGTCCACTCATGTAGAAAGCCTTTCTTTTTAATGAGTTGGATGTGCTGCCATTTAGAGGTGCCGGGGCAATCGGCGTATGATTGTGGGACTGGTAGGTGTAGCCAGGCAGAGTGGAGGAAGGAATCGGCGTGGGCGCCGCGATGCCGGATGGCAGATAAGCAGAAGGAGGGGGCACTCCCCCGGGGCTATAACCGGGGCCGACAGCCGTTTGAGAGGGATACCCTGTTGGCGGATAATTGTAGTTGGGAAGGTTTGGAGACGCGCCATTGTAGCTCGGTACTAAGGTGGGGGGAGGAGGCGGCGGCGGGGGCTGTAAGAGCCCGGCGCTGTGCAAAGGAGAGGGATGTGGAGAAGGGAGGGCCGGGGTTGTCTGGCCACTGTAGCTAGAATGCAGGTAGGGGCCGTTGTAGCCGGCGCTGTATTCCTGAGAGGAAAGGCTCGAGTGGAGAGTCGTGGCCGTGTGGCTCCCGCAGTTACTGCTGGAATAGCTCGGCTCAGACAAGCTGCTCGCCACCCCCGGGGAGCTGCCTATGCTAGCTGACGCATCTGTAGGGGGTAGGGCAGCTGTCATTCCAGCTTTGCTCACAGATATAACATCTGGAGCACAGTTCATCGGGTAAATCCCCTCCTGCCAGGGCTCATTCTCCGACTTTCGTCCATTCAAGAGTCCAGTGGTGCCGTCAGAGTAGGAACAGAGAAGAGCTCTTTCATTCGGGCCTTCGAGGATCCCAGAGTACTTCTCTGCGTACTTCTTAAGCAGGTTGGAGGCAGTCAGTGCGGAGATATCATCGTTTGCCCACGCATACTGGTACGTTCGCTGTAAGTGTCCCCGGTAGGCCTCTACCTTGTGCGCTGGAGAGCGGGTAGTGGATGAGATGTCAAAGTGTTGTTCTGCCCATTGTGTGTGCTCTGGGGTCCACTGCATCTTTAGACCTGGGTGTCATGCATAAGGGAAACAGATGTCAAAATAAGCATTCACTATGATAAGTGATCAGCTGTGAAAAGAATGGTGTAGTTTTAAATTTTACACGACTTGAAAATGTTCAACATATCCAACTACTGTATGCTCGAGCCAGTGCGTTCGCGCAACATGTTTTAACACATTAGAGGGCATCTATTGAAATATAAAATTTGTAAATTCATGTTTTTCAATTATTTCTTGTTCTTGTTGTTTTGTCTGAGAGAGTTATGCTTTCTTTTTTTTTTTTTTTTTTTTTGATAAATAGAAACAAATTGAGAGTTTTTCATTGAACAGCAACTGTAATCATAAGTTTTTCAATGTTACAATTGTTTTCGAGTACAATTTGCTCTAAGAAATCAGGGGGTTTCACTGCCCAATTTAAGTTACAAATACGGTTCCTTGCCCACTAAAGGGTTAAATACTGGCAGCGCGGCATTCACACGTGTCCCATGCGGCCAACAAACAACACAGCAGTCACGTAACATGCATTGATGAGGATGTGAAACACAGCGCTGTGCTGTAATCCACCCAACACGGAGCAGAATGACACAGACGGACAACGTGGGTCAGTCCATAATCCAACTCTCATCTGAAGCATTCTGAGACAGTTTCAAATCTGCTTGGAGGAGCGCAGCAAAGCAATCTTCCTTGGCAGCGCTCCGTTGCTTTCATCACACAAACCCCTCAGCCCAGCAGGAATTACATCCACATCAAGTCTGCCCACTGCTTCCCATCCCGAACGAGAGGGGGGTGGGGGCGGTGGGGGGTAACACATGCTTGACTGCGAGCGTCTCTCGGCCTATTCAGCCTTGAGATGTGAATGACATCAAGGATCAAGTTAAACCCCGACGTCAATGCGCAAATAAATGTTTTCATGCATGTGGTAATTTTTTATATTGTCGGGGAGTGGGGGGATTATCTGATGATTTACACCCTCAAAGAATGTTTAATAGACAGCTGCTCAAAACAGGCTCACATATCATGTGGAGGACGCATCCAAGCACATGTTTTATTTCCAAATGCAATTATTGCGCCTTGGCCCAGCAGGTATTGCAGTGCTGGATTCCAGTATTGCAGTATTTGCAGCTCGTCCTTTCACGCGATTTAAGAAGCACCAGGCAGCTGCGGCTCGAGGCGCATGACAAGCGCAGTTATTGTCTGGAAAGAATAACGGATGATTCCCTTCCTCGTCTGACTCCATCTCCATCATTGGCCCACCCACCACACCAGGAGCTAATTAGCAGGATTACGCTGCACTAATTGTGTTAATTTACAAGGTTTTAGTCAAAGAGATCCATGCTATGCCTTACATGCTTGTCAACCATCCAAGCTAATGATGAAAGGAGGGAAAGCTCAAGGCAAAAAAACAAACAAAACAAAAAAAAAAAACTGGCAGACAAATATAAGCACAAGCTACTGAGGAGGACAAATGTTCAAATATATATAATACAAAAGAATATAGAAACAAATGTGGGTGATGTAAATAGCTCTAATACAAAATAATGTAGTTTGGATAAGTGAGATAACACAATTGATAAAAAAAAAAAAAAAAACAAGCCGTGTGTGTGTCGATTTTTGCAGAAAATATCAGGTTAAAAAAATTACCATATGCAGGAAATGGAATAAAAATCATTGACTGATAGAGATTTTTATAAACACAATATAATGAAATAAAATCGGTACAGGACACTTCAAAAAACATTCAAATTCGAAAAATCAGATACAAATATTTTTTCCTGATTACTGTTTACTAACTGATTATTGTTTCTTATTTAGAATTGTTTAATGAGTGATAAGAGGGAATGATGAACTCGCCAACCTTTTTTTTTTTAAAAACTTGCGAAGGGATACTAGTTTGATATAAACTTCTGAAGTTGCTTCTGTTTCCACTACATGTCAATTACCGGTTATTCATACCATGGCCGAAAATAAAGATTGTTTTTTTTTGGGGGGGGGGGGGGGGGGGGTAATTAATTAAACTGACTAATTATTTTAGCCATGAATTGATTATGGTTCAGTTCATGGTTTGTCCCGTAACGTGTCAGAGAATAGGCAACAATTTTATCGGTTTTCAAAGTAAAAGCAGATGTTTGCAAATGTCTTATTTAAATTCAAGACAAAGATAATCCATCCATCCATTGAGAGAATATTTACAGTAGAGAGGCTGCAATCTGAGGATTAGGACAATTTTAAATTAAACAATGGGATCATTGATCATCAAAAAAGTTATTTAAATAATTTGATAATCGAGTAACTGTTGGACCTCTAAACAAGGTCATAAATTAAACAAAGTCCCTGAATGGTTAATCTATTACCAAAATTGTTGTTGATTAATTTCATAATCGATTATTTGTCAATTAATTGTTGCACCGCTACTGAAAATGATATACTTTGCCAAAATGTTATATTCTTCCACAATTTCTTTCTGGTAATGGCTTGTTATATTTGACTTTGTTCTTAAAATAAGACATGTTCACGCACCTAAAGTCAAAGTCTGTTGGAAATATAACAAAAAAGTTCTATTACATTCTTCTATCTCAAATTACAATTATTTCAAATAGCAGAAACAAGTAATTTCATCTATAAGTATTGTTGATTACAAAACCCTCCAGTTTTGAACATTTCTGCCATCATCCACTCAAAGTAAATGTCTGTCTCAATGGAACCAAGCACATGCATCTGCATTGGTGTGAATATTATGCTCTCCGCTGTCTTGACAGGTTTTGAGTGTTTATCTCAACACAGGTTGTCACAGCGTTAACTCCTGCCAACACTAGAACACGTCAAAGCAATTATGGCATTATTTCTGATATGTTCAAATATTCTCCCACCGATGAATCTGGCCCGTGGCATGCGGCACTCGGTGAACCGAGAGTATCAGCAACGGACTTGGTCAAAATCGTTCATTAACACTCAAGCAACATTTCGTCAATAGCAAAATTGCACGGGGGCTTATTGAGTGCGTTTCCTCTGTTATTGTTAATGGCCTCTGAACAATGTGCCACTTAAGGCAATCAAAGAAGTGCTACTTGCAAAGTGTACTTGTCCTCCATGAGCATCCAGTTTTTCACGTAATGAACCATCCATGATGATTACCTGAAGCCATCACGCTGCTAACACTTTCCGTGTAGGACATAAGCACAACACAAAGGATTTTGATTTGTGGAGCAAGATTAGATTTTAGATTGAATGAAATGAAGGTAGATTTAATGTCTGGGTGCGATGGGTGAAATGACTTAATTAACTAATTTCCTGTTATTCATCAAGTCTACTATTTTAAAGACAATGCGAATAACTTCTCTTTCCTAGAAGTCTCTGGATAGCAGATATATACAGTATGCGTACTTAAAATACAGTATAACTATGCACACATGCCTGTGCAGACGCTTCCATTTTTATGTCAATGGTTCTCTCAAATTCAACAGCCACAGGTTCCTTTGTTTTATGTGAGGAGCTATAATTAGATTCAACTTGTGGAATTATTACACAGGGTTGAAGATCACATTCCACTGATCAGCCTGCATCAAATACAGGCTTTGTTAGCCCATCCTGCTTGACAATTTTGAGTTTTAAAATTAAATGTTTTCAAGAATGTGTGAAATCCAAAACTGTATATACTGATTTAAATGCATTTTGCCTCATCTCAGAACTAAAACTTAACCACCTTTATTGCAAAAAAAAAAAAAAAAAAAGGTGAAGGTATTTCATACCAAAACACAAACCGGTGGGTCAAAACACGCATTTGACACTGTGATGACACGGTGATATGCGACGCTACGGTGTTTAATTTCAGGTTCAGTGATCAGCATCGATGAAACAGAAATGTTGACCTTTTTGGGAACTATTAATCTGGTAGCCAGGACCGTTTTTTAAGCAAACAAGAGTGGGCCTCCACTCTGTCCATCCAATTTCCCAGTGTGTAAATTGGACCGCCGCTTGGACAATTCTCTATTCATTACAGTGCGGCTGAAAGGAAGCACCGAGGTGGCAGAGCTGTTTTCTTTTCCTTTTTCTGTGTGTGTGTGTGTGTGTGCGCGTGTGTATGGCGCATGTGTGTGTGTGCGTAAGGGAGGGGGAGAGAGAGAGAGAGAGAGAGAGAGAGAGAGAGAGAGAGAGGGAGAGAGAGAGAGAGAGAGAGAGAGAGAGAGAGCGAGAGAGAGACCGAGCATAAAGAGCTGGACTTTCCTTCCTCTGTTTTTGGCTTGGGGGAAGGGAGCATTGAGGGAGATGGGGGAGGGAAAGCTGTCATAATTGAAACGTGGCCTAATCAGAGTCATTACCATTTTTACCAATTTGCACCACCCAAGATGCTTATTAGGTAACTGTGTTTAATAAGTGCTTCTTTAGAAAACTAACTGTAATGAGCTCTTTAAAGTCAGACTGGAGCATGATTATGCACTGGAAGCCAAAGCAGACACGGCTGTGCAAAAAAAAAAAAAAAAAAAAAAAAAACTGGGGGGGGGGAAAAAAAAAAAAGGCCACATTTAGTGGCGCACAATGTCATTATTAAGCTTCACAAACTCTGGACTTCACAGCACACAATAGCCCCCACTGAGGCGGCAGACGTGCTGAGAAGTATTTATAATTACTGATCATTACAATCCTTGGATATTCATCTCTGGATGTAAACATAATTACAAGAGCTTTTGCTTTTATTCCACACACACGGGCCACTCTTGACAGGCGTGCAAATATTGCCGACAGACACTAATTACATCTATGGTTAAAAACAAGCTCCTATTCAAATTTACTGGAGCTATTCTAAGAAAGGGTGGGGCCAAACATTCTGATACAGTGTGAAACGCTATAATCAGTATCTCATTCATGCCACATATTAAGTTAAGACTACTTAAACTCAACAGATAGCTCCATGAGGCACTAATTCCAATCTTTAGATAGCAGCGTGCCATTTAACCCCTCATTTGGAAAAGAGATTTTTTCATTCCTAGTATTTGCACGCCTACTGTCCATAAATTTCACAGTCTGACCACCATGCTGATTAATGACTGCACGTCAGCACACTATCAAGCACATTGATCCTAAAGGGCTGTCCATACCAGGATACCGACGATAACAATAATGACTATGACCACATCAGCTTAAAAATCACTCTCCGGGCAAAATGGGCAATGGAATGGCTGGATTCATTAGTTTCAGAACAATATGATCACAGAATAAATGATATATGTTACGGCAAGATTCATTCAAATTTAAAAACACAATTCATACATATTATTTGCAGTCATATGAAAATATGAATGTTTAAAAAAAATTTTTTTTAAAGTGTGTTCAGTTAATGTCGACATACTGTCATATCAATTTGTATTGTACAATTTTAATTTACAGTAATTAATAAGGGCCATCATGAATATCAATTTGTAATGGATAATTCTATTTACATTAAAACAGTAAAACTTTCTAGGGTGTATGTTATAGTCATATCTACAGTATTTATTATCATGTTGTAATGTTTACACTTATTTGTACACAGTATGTATAGTAATTACTGTTCTTCACTGTTTACATTTCTAAGTCTAATCATATATGCTCAGCAGGTCTGTGGACGTATTGACATTAGGGGAGGGCATTTTGAAGAAATTTACTTGATGGGTAAAATGAATGCTCAATTACTAAAGTACTAGAAAATAAATGGATCAGACATAAACAAAAGCAAGTGTGAAAATATTGGAACTTTTAGTTGTATTAGCCTGACTCTTGTGATAAATGTGTGCATCGTGTTTGTTTTTTGTTTTCTGTTTTTTCTTTTTATTAATTTCATTTTGCTCCATAAAGATGACCTGAAGGTTTTCTTGCTGATGTATGTTTTTTTTTTTTTTTTTAAAAGAAGAAAAAGACAGACGTTGGTATAATAAGCTGGTGCTTCACCCTATTTAGGTTAGATTTATCCTTGTTGTGTTTTTGAAATGACTCATTGATTGAACGCTAATCGAACAAACACCTACCGACCTACCAAAAAATGTATTGTTATTTTAAAATATTTATTAATGAGATCCCACAATGTTATAAAATCCTGTTTCGATGTTAAGTGTTGAACCACTAACGAGCTGAGTCACCAGCATATCTGCTGGTTGCACCCAAATAGTGCACTCCATTTTGCCTTAATTGCCTCAAGAATTGATTAATTAACAATCAATTCCACACAATTGGCTGAATTCCTCGCAACCGATGAATCGATTACTCTGCCCATCCATAATTGACATCATTTGCCCTTTTGGACCTAAACCTACAAAACTACAGTCCTACAGACTGTATATATGTGTATATATATATACACACATACATATATATATATATTAGTAGTAGTAGTAGTTGTAGTTGTAGCAGTAGTAATAGTAATACTAATAGTAGTATTACTACTTGCATTGCAGCAACGCATGATACTATTTTGCTTTCTAAAAAGGAATATCGTCAACTACAGGAAGTTGACGATGCTACAGCCACGTTGACCACAGCTCTGACACTACATAAGGGCAACATTATTCTAGTTAAGACAATATTGGCATAAAAAAACATATCCAGAACAGCCAGGGAGATTTTTCCAAGCCATTAAAATAACATTCATCGATTAAAATTCATTGCTCATTTCCCCAATTGTCTCACCTCATCAAGGAAATGTAGTCATATGCCCATTTCTCGTTTCAAGTCATAACATTACACAGCAATACATTTCTTAATTTCACACACCAATATATCATTGATATAACAGAGAGACGCAGTAAAATGTTACAATAAAATTGGCCTAAAGAATTTCACGTTTTGGTTGAATCAACAGACTATATTAGAGCTTATTAACAATGTGGGGAATTTTCTCTCATTCATGTGCCCAATTAGTGAAAACAATTTTTTTTTCTCTCTCTCTCCTATAACTGGTTCATATTCAAGCACATACGTACGTTGTCATTACTTTAACACCATTGCCATATCGTAACTGCAGCTAACAAGTCTAGATCTCGTGTGTCTCTTTGAGCACGGCCCCTGAAAAGCCGTTGGACATGTCTGATGTAACCTTGCTTACGGCACTCGCATTTCATCAGTGGTAATTATCATCTGAAGCCCAAAGCTGTAGATTCACCTAAGTAACCACACTGGTAGCTGAGCTTATAAAGACACTTGTTATATGATCTCCCTAGCAGTAGAGGAAATAACAGTCAGTACTAGTATTGAGATCTTGTGTAGATTTACTTACAAATTCTGTCTCTCAATCAAAATTTATTACAATTAGAGCACATGAAATTAAACTGAAAGTAACAATAAGGAATATTTTCAGCTCCCTTACTGTTGTGGAATGATATTTGCTTTTCAGCCAACAAAACTAAAGTCAGTGAATGCATGTCTAACACCAACATTTCTGATCATTAGCTTGCAGCAAAGTATGTACAAGTCTTAAAAGTAACATTGGCATGGAGGCCACCATTAACACAACATGACAGGAGTCCTGGCTGGTTCACAGCTAAAATAAGTCATTCATAATCACCATAGCAACGGTAAATCCATCCATCTATCCATCCATTTTCTTTTACTGCTTATCCTCACTAGGGTCGCGGGCTGCTGGAGCCTTTCCCAGCTATCTTCGGGCAGGAGGCGGGGTACACCCTGAACCGGTCGCCAGCCAATTGCAGGGCACATAGAAACAAACAACCATTTACACCTACGGGCAATTTAGAGTCTTCAATCACCCTACCACGCATGTTTTTGGGAAGTGGGAGGAAACCGGAGTACCTGGAGAAAACCCCCCCAGGCACGGGAGAACATGCAAACTCCACACAGGCGGGGATTTGAACCCCGGTCCCCAGAACTGTGAGGCAGATGTGCTAACCAGTCGTCCACAACGGGAAATCTATTTATTTATTTATTTTGTTATTTTTTTACTCATCACTACCCTTTGACATGATATTGAAGCTTTTCATTTAGAGTAAAATCAACACATTGACATCGATGGCCACTGCCCATTACTCAGCAGGAAAGTTCGTTGGTAAGCTTGCGTAAACAATTAATTGTAGTTATGTTTTACGATGAACAGCATCTTATTAAAGCTGACTGTTACAAATGTAACTGTACATGTACTGTAACGTTGTCTGTACAGTAAGTAAAGGATTTATGATATGTGGTAATATATTTCCATTCCATTATTTTCATTGGGAAAAATACATTCTGTAAAACAGCAAATTGTAGGTCGACCTGTGTCCCGAAACAGATGTCATCCCAGCTGTGTCAAGATTCTAGCAAAATGTATGTTTAGTGGTGCCTTGACTTGCAGGTTCAATTCCATGACCACACCCGTAACTCAAAACACTCAAATCATCTTTCCCCATTGAAATGAATGGAAATCCAATGAATTAGTTGCAATTTCCCCCCAAAAACACTAACATACATTATTGTAATGGAGCACTCTACAATATTTTACTCTATAAAAACATACAGTAAAAATGTCATGAAATAGAATGTAAATAATTAAACAGTTTGTGGATCATAATTCATTGGGCATTGTGCTGCTCATTCTGGTGTGTGCACTTTGGCCACCAGCGGCATTATTATACATACAGACATAGTAAATGTAGATTTGATGAAAATACACAGAGGAAGACGGTCGCATCGAAGCAGCAATAATATTTTCGCAGATGATAAAGAACACATGTCTGTGAGTATTGTTGTATGCTCTGTCTGCATGTGTTGCTACTGCCTTGTTAAAAAACAAACAAGGTTTATCATTACCACATCAATGCAAGTTTCGTTAGCTTGTCTACGCCGATTTGCATTGTGTGTGAGCAATAAGCTAGCGTACTTAATGGTCTGGTTAAATACACAATGTGTAATTCTCTTTGTTTGAGGTTTATTTTTAAAGTAAACTTCAACTGGGAGATTAATAAACAGCTTCAAGCAAGCACTTAGCCTCACTTTAAATAATTGTTCGCTACCTGCCACACTGCTGCTTGTTGTAAGTCCGCTGCCACCATAGCTCACGCATGTAAACAAAAATGTTTGCTCGCAACTCAAGACAAAACATCAGCCGAGGGACGGATAATATCTTAAAAAACTCACAAGTCGAGGTACCACTGTAAACTAAACCTCCCACTCGACGTTGAAAATGTGCTGGCCAAAATATTGTTATGACTGTATTCATAAAGTATGTTACTATTATTTATATATTTCTTTAAATTCTACTGCATGTATTTATGGACAATGACTGTCCACATTTTATAAAGTCGAAATGACGATTTAAAAAAGATCGCTAGTAATGTCAACATGTCTTGTCAAGTAAAGGACATGTGACACAAGCAGGAAAACTCCGAAAGGCTCAACCCAGCCATTTAACAAGGGATGATGCAATTTTCAGAAGAAGTCTCCTCTGTAGAATGCAAACACTCGGTCCTGGGGAATGTGCATTAAGGCATTACTTTGAAGGTTCCATTCTACAGTGTTTTTATCAGTCATGACAATTTTCTTAACACATTTTGTTTGCTCTCAAATTCTTTGCCTTTGTTTCAAATAACCTGTCCTGTGCCCTGACTGACTGGCGACCAGTTGGTGGCATAGTCCACTTTTCGCCCGAAGTCAGCTGGAGTAGGGTCCAGCTCCCCGTAACACTGAATAGGATTAGCGGCATTGAGAATGGATGAACCTCTTGTCCTTCCAAGCACCACAATACTTTGTGGTACATAGTTAGTTGTGATTGATTTTTATTGTACATAAAAACACAGGTACCTTTTTAATTGTTTTGTTTACCATATATAAATCTGAATTCTTGGTAGAATCCCCTGGATATTGTCACACTCCCGTGAGGTTTCTTGGTTGGAGGTAATAGCTAAGTCTAATGGCTAGAGGGGAACATGTATTTCTCAATTTTTCCTTTAATACAGTAAATCAGGAGGTTGAGAGAGTCGGTGAGCTGTCATTTCTCAGTTTCAGTGATGCTCATTAAACCATGACTCTCCGGGCCAAGAGGCCCCTGAGGCTACGTCTCCCATTACAACCCTCAGTGTGGCTAAATCCACACAAATGCTCAAAGAACAGCCTTTGACACACAAGTTCACCAAATGCAACTATGACACAATTGGAAGAGGCAGGGCTCATGACGTTCTGTAGTGCAAGTTACGGACAACAACGCAAATGTCTTGTCGGTTCAGACAAAACAGCCGTTGAAGTCAGGTAGCCGGGGTTTAATGGTGGAAAATCCAGTAGAAGCAATGATTTTTTTGTAGACCTCTGTGGTTAATCTGCCTCTCAAGGGGTTACATACTCACACAAGGGGTTACTACACACTCCAAGAGTAGAGAGGTGCATTGTGACCTTGCTACATGAAGCCTTATTGACCAAATGCTACCCACTAACATCTTTATTCCCAAACGTCCTGTTATCCCTCAAAAGAAAAAACCCTAATCAAAGATGCCCATGCTAAATGTAAACAGCGGGGGGGGGGGGGGGGGGGGGGGGGAAAGAGCATTTTATGGGATTTTCCAGAGTTCTATTCTATTTAGTAAGTGCTGACGTTTACTGTAATGAAGCAGTTTAATGGCGTCAGGAGGCAGTCGTCTGGTGTACAAACCAAACAGGGGCAAGCCTCATTGGAAATGAACAAGTTATCTTGTTCACTGATCCCATTCCCAACCATTACTTTTTATAGCCGCGGTAACCTGGTTAGGATAGCGGGATATCGCGTTGTAAAGGAAGCTCATCCTTCACGGTGTGATCACGGGACGCGCGTCAGCCTGATATAAAAGAAAGTGTTTTCACAGCCTCTCCTATTACCTCAACCTTCATGTTTTTAACGGGGACTTTATAGGCATTGAAGGATTGTATGGGTTGTACAGTATAGCTTTGACCACAGTATGAATTAACATTTGATGTCTGCGACTGCATTCATACACCCGCGAGCAAATATGAAATAAATATAGCACGACACTACCGAAAAGTTAAGTTATAAAAGAGGAACTGCTCCCAGCTTTTGTGCAAAAAGGGATATGTTAACATTCCGCGTCTCAAAGAAGGTCGCTTGTCCAACACAGGCGGGACAAAAGGTGAAATGAGACAACTGAGGCAATCTTAGATCAATATGAGATGGGCATCTCTCAGCTACATTTGTCAAAAAGTTACTGATGGCATGTAGGGAAACCAGAAATATGAACTTCTATGTGGAAAAGACAGTATAGGTGAGTGCTTCAAAATAATGATGGTAGCTTCATCACTTAAATAATAACAAGATACACTTTCACATTTAATTTACTACTAATTTGATATTGAAGCTGTATAAAACACTAAAACAATATTTGAAATAATCTGAAAGACATCTTTTTGTTCCAGTCACTTAAACTGATATGTTTTAAGTCTACCCATAGCCCATTTTCATGACTGACAGAAAGGCTTTGAAAGAGAGCTCAAAGTGCTAATTAGAATTATCTGTAAAACAACGTGAACAAAGGATGGTGGGCGCGAATCTTCAAAGAGTGCAATTGAAATGAGAAAAGGAAGGGCGGGTGCGAGGAAAATGATGCCCGAGCATTTCTTAAAGGCTATGAATAGAGGGAAATGTTAACCTGTGTCAAACATGAAATTGTGTGGGAGGTAAAACACCAAGTCTTGCAACATTAAATGTTGTTTTAGCAGTTCTATTATGATCATAACTACGATTCATTCTGCAGAGGATAGAGCTCTGCCAAGGCCAAAATGTTAATAAAAGTGAAAATATGAGTGGAACACTCGAGATTCTTTTTGTATTTCATGGTTGTCTGTGATTAGTACGGCTGCAACGATTCACCAAAGTTAAGATTCGATTAGTATCTCGATTTCTGACTCACAGTTTGATTTATAATGAATAAATTAATATAATAAATACATTTGTCAGAATAGAATGTGCCTGTGTTTTCTTTCGCGCCCGGCAAATAGTCTGGGTCTTGTCAACTACAAAGATTTCCATCTTAGTTCTCAAACGAGTAACAGAAATGCTACCTAGACTAAATAAGATTGGAGGGTCCATAATTTCAGGGTCATTAGTCATACTAATCATGTTTCTTCTTCTCCTCCGGTCCGCTCTCCCCACGTAGTTGAACAGAACTCGCATTAACATTAGAGGTAGCCACAGTTTTGCCCTTGCTGACGAAATGTATCTTCAATCTAAGCTGACGTTTTTGGAAATTAAATTAAGGCGCTAATAATACTGCTAATTATAACTTAGTTGTGTAGCACTGCAAACTCATATGGCTGTATCTAGATTGGAGGCACACATTCTGGGAGTTTTGACCCTGTCTGTCTTCTGTAAGCAGGCAGACAAACATAAATTCTGTCATTTGGTATCAGGTTTAAAAACATGATTATTTTCTTTTAATGATATAGTTTTTATTTACTTTACATTTGTAAGTCATATTGATCTTCTACCGTGGAATTAAAAGCTGGTATGTGTTGCGATATTAACTCTTTAGGAATCGTTCCAAATAAAGATCCATCCATCCATTTTCTATGCCCCTTATCCTCACTAGCGTCTGGGATGAGCTGGAGCCTAGCCGAGCTGAATTCAGGCAAGAGGCGGGGTACACCCTGGACTGGTTGCCAGCCAATCGCAGACCACATAGAGACAAAAATAAATAAAAATAATTATTCAAACTCACATTCACACCGAAGGACACATTAGAGTACTACTAGTTAACTTAACATGCGTGTTTTGGTCATGTGGGAAAAAGCCAGAGTATTGGGAGACTATGTAAACTCCACACGGGAAGGCTGGAGCCTGGATTCAAAGCCCGAACCTCAGAACTGTGAGGCCGATCTGCTCACCACTTGAGCACCACATAAAGATTTAAAAAGCAAATTCATTAATAATACTACAATGTTTATGTGAGTCACCATTGTCTGTTTCCACTCTATTATCCAGCGCAACAACGTGTGGAAAAGGTCCTCGTTGGCAGACCGTTTACAATAATCTTCCTGTGGCTGATGTGAGCTTCCTTGATGAAGTGTGAAAAGCTTGCCAATGAAGAATCTAAATGTACCAGTCCACTTTGTACGGGGCAATTTGTACAGTCTTGCTCATTTGGGTATGCATGTAATAACAATATTCTACAGGGTGCATTGTGAGTTTCAATCATTCGGGGTCAACTACACAAGCAGATTCCATACGAGCTGCCCTGTGGCCATGGAGGTCTGGAATCTACCTCCCTCCTGGCCGGGTGACGTTGCATGTTCTATTTACAGACCGAGGGTTGAAGTAAGGCTGCGGGGAGTGTAACACTGACCCACATGACCTGTGGCCTAGAAAAGCTGCCTGAAGCGCTGCACAACTCCTTGCCCATTTGCGGCAGCCTTTTCAAAGCCAAACAAAAAAGCTCTTGCGCAGTGTATGTCTTGTCTTGCCAAATGATTTGCATCCGTTTTTTTATTCACGCCTTTGACTTGTTGTCAATGTATTCACGGCTGCCGCTGCCTAGTCTCAAGTGGGTATGAAATGGGAAGGCGGGCGGGCGAAAAGTGCTTTACTTTCAGGCCTTGTGTCTGCAGGCCACACGTCTGCAGTCATCTGTCACTAGTTTACATACGTGCTATGACACTTTCTCTCTCTGTGGGAACCCATTGTCACCACTTGGCCGCCAGCAGAGGCTGACTGGGTGCTAGATGGGTCTCCCCCAGGTACCTCTAGGGAGCCACATTAGGCCTAACTGACAGCCTGACAGCACCGCACACACTCACACAGACACTCACATGCACTCCATGCCTGGCCCGGGCGCCAGCTCCTCTAACAGCACATCAACTGGCAGGGTCCCAAGGCATGGCACGCTTTGCATAAAGCAGTGTCTTTGCCATGCACCGCCACTTTTTTTCTTTTATTATTATTATTTTTCACCCCTCCAGCCTCTTTGTGCTCTGTGTACGTTTTGAAATGAATAATGGAAACAACAGAGCTGATGACTCATGGGATCCATTTCAAGATGTGGGAGAGGTAGACAATGTAGAAACAACAGCTAAATGGATTTACTATTGGTCTCAATAATAGAGATATTTTGCTATAAAATGCTAATTTCTGATGACGTGAGGCCACAAATAAATGAGAAGCGACAACTTTTTGAAACTGCCAGGACATTTTGGGCAGTTCAGAAATCAAACTGGCATCATGAATCTCTTGTGAGACTTCAGCTCAGTAAGCATCTGAAGCAGGAGTTTTTTTTTTTTCTCAGAGGGTCATTATGCCTGAAAACCATACAAAGGTAAAAAGTTAACTGTCATTTTTTTTTTTTAATGAAGCAAAGTATCCTGCAAAGTGATCTGATTGCATATTTAATAAATACTAATTCATAAAATTAGACTTTACCATAAAATATGATTATTTAAATCCTTTACAAATATGTTGTTTTTTTTTTTTTTACAGATTATGCTTATACCAACTATACGTTTATTTTCTTTAAAAAAAATGTTTTAAAAGTTTAAATCCGGATTTAAGTCATGTTTTCACTCAGTCTGGTTACCCACTTTGAAACATTTTGAATTTATTCCAAAAGCCACATGGTAACACAGTAAACTGCATCATTCCAATCCTCTGCAGGCCACGGGAAGGCCAAAAGAAAGTCCACTCATTAATATTTCTGTATTGTTGATGCTATTTCAACTATGACTCAGAGGATTTTAAGAAATCACCCCAGTCCTGTGGCTGCGGGGGGTGGGGGGGTTATGGTCATATGCGCCACGTCTCAACATGCCATTAGCATAAATGTCATGTGGCTATATTTCATGCATTTCCTAATTCTGTGATGAAAATCAAATTCAATAATTGGTTCAACTAGTTTTACAAATTATTTAGTAAAAAAAAATAACAAAGGGGCAAACAATAAAGGGCAATTCTCAATTTTACTACAGATTTTACCAAGACATGAAATAGAGGCACATGATTTGCTTAGGCGGGCTACATAAATGATGTGACAGGCCCGATGTGGCCTGGGCCTTGAGTGACACCTGTGATCTAAACGATTAATTAGACATGTATTTTGCTTTTTGTGTGTGTGTTTTTTTTTTTTTTTTTTTTTTTTGTAGAATAGGATTTGATGATGACCATAGAGGAAAATGCAACAACACCCAAAAGTCGTGAACGGTGTGCTCAATACAATCTGGCAAAAGCGACAATAAATTGACATCAATAGAAAATTACGAATAAAAAGAAAAAAGTCAGCTATATTTAGTGAAAATGGGTGGAAAATGGCCTTCCAGACACAGTGGCCTTCTGCAACCCCCTCTCTACACTTTGGTACACGCTATGCATCTGTCACTTTCATAAAAGGGTGTGTAATTCTATTTTACTTAGTTTCATCGTTCAGTTGGTTAAGTTTTTAAAAACATTTTGAGGACACTCTCCACCTTGTTAAATGCTACAGATCTTTTTAGTTTTACATGTTTAGGACAGTTAAGGATGTAAAATTGTTACATACTGTATGTCTATAATTAATAAAGGTTTTATGATGGAAACACGTTGACACTAGGATGGCTTATCTACCGTTCAATTTTTTTTTTTTAAAGGGAAAGCTGAACAAATATGACATTGATCACCCAAGTGGAACGACTGCATTCACTTTAAAGGTTGTACTGTAGATAATATATAGGCCAATGGCTGTTTTCCAACTGTGTTTGGCTTTTCTCAGCAAAATCTTAGCCTGGCATATCAGCCCCTCATCAGATGATTCTCTGTGTGGAAGTGAGCGAGCAGGCAATAGGGCCATGTAACTGCAACAGCTATTTCAGACCGTGCCAAGTCAACATAACTCCCGAAGGTGATTTCCTGTTAATGAACACAAAAGGAGCTTCGGCCCTTTTAAAGCTCGGACAGTAGATGATACTGAACTCTTGAGTGCTCATTTCTTATATGTTTTCTCTTCTTGTTAAATTCATTGAATTCCCGGTGGAGCTTAAGAGGCACAGTCAAATGCAAGACTAATAATAGTAATAATAATAATAATAATAATAATACAGTTGTGCCTTAAAAGGCGAGTGACCTGACTTGCAAGTTTTTCAAGATACGAGCCGTCATTTGTACAATTCTTTTGTTTTGATTTGGGAGCAAAAATCTTTGAAATATGGTGGCAGTGAACTTCATTCTCTTCATAGGAAGCAGCAATTTGGCAGATAGTGACAATTTTGTTTCTTAAAAGAGGCGTGCAGCTGTTTATTGCTATTCCCAGTTTAAGTTTACTGTCAAACTAATTATGAAAAAGAGAATTAGGCTTGCAATTTGTATATTTAAAGCAACCACATAGCTTCAGCTTCAGCTTCGGCTAACAAGTCCATATAGCTTAATGCTAACGCCTGAGACAGGCTAATAAATAGCATCCTGGTTGCTGTCCTTTAAGCAACGGACATTTGAACACAAACGGTTGAGGAACACACTGACAGATAAAATAACAACATTCACAGGCATATATTATTTATCCTTTGCGGAGAACAATTAATTGTACTGCGGCTTATTGAGTTGTGACCGTCTCCCTGTACACTACCACGTCTGTATTATACTCACCATAGGCGGCCAAGACATGCACAACAGAAGGAGCAGCACATTGTTCATAGAATTGAAGCAAAAAATGTGGCGAAAACTTAATTTTTTAGATTGTATTAAATTATGGCATCACTGTATGTTTTAATAAACTAAGATATCACAGAGCGCTGTTTTTCTTATTAAAAACAAAAATTTTTGTTTTTTGGGGGGCTGGAATGGATTAATGACATTTCCAGTCATTTCAATGGGGAGTGTTTTGTGTTAAATTAAACGTGTATCTCAGGGAATCACTGTAATACCTAACTTACAGAAAATATTTGTGATTATAGCAGTTGACTAACACAGCTGCTTCCAGCCTGATAAGCTGGTCAGCGGTAGAGCAGATCGACACAGCGCTGGCTGCTGTAGTCATGTCACAGTGTCACTGCAGATACCCGCTGCCTGGCTGCAGTCGAACGCCTTAAAACTACACGACAGCAAATAGGAGCCTCGCCGTCCTCCTCCCCCTCCTTCGCTCCTCCGCTCATCACATTCCTCGTCTCCTCTCCACTCCGTCAGGCAGAATACAACCCCTACACCCCCTCCTGCCCTTCCCATCCTTGGCACCGGAGCCTCCCCCCCACCCGCCAGCGTCTGGCATTCTGCCGACCCGGCGTCAGGTGATCTGCTCTGCGCACGATGAATGAATTGTTAAGGACCTCCATTGCTGCCATCCTGACCACTCCAACTACATGCATACAAGGAGTGTAAATTCAACTGAAATCCGTCATCTAATAGTTATACATGAATCTGGATGAATAACAAATAACCCCATATCGCCAAATGTTTTAGCATATGTGCATTTACAGCAGTAGAGTGCATATTTGTCGATGCATATCTATATGAGTCTATATACAGTATGTCAATATATTGATGATTTAATGGTTTACTGTACCAACACCTGAAAATGGAAATATGAGTTTTCGAGGTGCAACATTTTATGGATCAAAATAACTGACAACTATTTCGAAAATGTATTAATCATTTACAGACCTTTTAAAACTTAAAATTGTGCACATCCTTGGAATTTTAGCCTTAATAGGAAATGTTCTCCCATTTCTGCATTCCCCCACAACTGCACAAAGATTATCTTTGTGTTTCATCAGAATTTGATATTTGCCAAAAACTGCTTTTACTTTGGAAAACAATGATCAACATTTTTGCCTATTTTCTGACATGTTGGAACCAAACCGGTAACTGAATGATAATCAATTTATGTTTGTGCATTTTCTGCACTGTCAATTTGAACAAATGTCTTGTTTTTAAATAAAGGGATGGAAATTTAAAAAAGGTTGTTGTATCTGATTCATCAATTAATTGACAAAAATAATTGACAGATTTATTGATTATTGCAGCAATCAATAAATGCAGCCCGAACAAATTTTGAAAAGTGCTTTTTGAACCTGGAATAGTAAACCTGTTATCAGACAATGTATGCTATATGTTTATATGAATCTATTTATATGTATGTAATATATACGACATCATAAGGGAGCAAATGTTATTTATTAATAATAATGAAAAGGATGAAAATATATTTAAAAAGATGGTGAACATGCTAAGATGGAAATGCTATTATTTGACATAAAAGCTCAGTTTCTAATCAGTAATGGTAAGGGAGGGTACATATTTCTATGACTTATTTTGAATTAAATGAAATAGGCTGTAATATATATATATATATATATATATATATATATATATATATATATATATATATATATATATATATATATATATATACTGGCGACCAGTTCAGGGTGTTGTCTGCCTGCCAGCGCCCCGCGACCCTAACCAGGATAAGCGGTGTTGAAAATGGATGGATGGATGGATGGATATATATATATATATATATATATATATATATATACACTACATTAATTACTAATACTAATACTATTACTACTATATTACTAATTACATTCATTCCTTTTTCCATGAAATTCTTGTGAGAGCAATTTCTGCAACATAGATGCTCATATATGCTTATGTCAAAAGAGACTAAATAATTAACGTTCCTTTCAATTTGACAAATATCGAAGAAACATGAGGCCAGTGATCGTCGCTTCAGTCCTTGCATGCATATGGTTGGACACACAAATATGAAAATGATTCTATAAACAAGTTAATACATGCATATATGTATAGTAATCACTGGGTCGCATATTTCAAGATGCAAACTATGACATATTGTGCTATGGCAAGATGAAATGAGTGACACTGATCCTACATTAAGTCCACTGCACCCTTCGTCTGCAAAAATTAATTCAAACTGAATTTCTAACTAAAGTTACACTTTCGAGCTTATATTCAATTTGTTGACGTAAAGCCAGAGGTATCGCTCTCAGGGTTTGCGCTTGTTGAAAAGAGTTCCAAACACACGCTACCAGGACTTGCATATAATGAAGTTGACAAGTGTGGTGAAATAGTGATGTAATAGCCTCTGCTGCTGCTGCATGGCCTTTTCAGTCCGGCAAGAAACGGCGGCCTCGATTGCCAGATTAGTCCGAAACCATATTGTGAAAACACAGGAGGAATTTCAATATGGCCAAATATTGAGTTTTCTCTTATCCACTTGTGAAAGGCTTACTGCATTCTCCCAATACAAAACTCCCCAACAGCATGCAATAATGAAACACCTTGAAAGAAGGACAGAGGAGGAGAAAAAAAAAAAAAAAAAAAAAAAAAAAGAAAGAAACGCCTCTCTTCACCAAGGTTACTCAATGATAAGCAACTCAGGCGCACAATGATGGCAAAAAGAGCTGGCTATTATCAAAAGTCATAGAAGTACAGATTCGGAGAGTGACTGTAAATAATTTGGACAAATACCTGAACAATAATGTTTGTCTTTATAATGTGTTCAAACATTCGGCAATCAGTGCAAATAAACATTAAAATGTCACAAAATATTATTGTATATACCATTTTAAGGGCAGGTTCAAACAGCAACAATCTCAGCCTCATGTGAGAGCACCCGCACAGTGATGTTGGTCACGAACGCACCGTGCTGTGTAAATAATGAACAAAAGCATACTGAGGTGATGAAAAAGATGATTTAGGAAGGGGAGGATACAAATAAAGTCTCGCGCGCTTGCACCGGGGATATGATAATTACAGAGGCACCTTTAAGAATGCACATGAATCTCCTCCAGATCCAGATTAGAAGCCACAACGCTAAACCTAGTTTGGTCCACCTAGGGATTGTCTATTCTGGCCAATCCCCAGTAGGCATTCAGCTACCTTGACTCCTTTTGAGATGAAGAAACATATCAAGTAAAGGAAACGAGATGAAGCGTCAATGTGGCGACAACAAAGCAGCCCTACAATGTGAACTACAAGCATGTTGCTCTAATGCGTAAGCCGACCATGTGTAAGCACGCTACACATCACGGCAGAGATGGCAATAACATCATGGAACGTGTGCTGCAAAGATTAGCCGCTCATAAAAACAAATACAAGGAGACAGAAAGGGAACAAGACATTCTGTGCACCCTCAAGGTGGTTCTACGGGGGAGTGGTCGGTGGTGGGGGGTTGGTGACAAGCACAAAGAGAAACAGACGCACACACGCTCATAAAGTGCATGAAAACACATTATCAATGACAGGCTAATGTGCAATTAAAATAGAATAAAAAGAGAAATACCGTGGAATATCCCTTAAGTCATTCAGTATGGGGACATTTAAAAAAAATAAATCAATAAAAAATAAAAATCTGGTGGTGGCCAAACTGTCATTTTGTATGAGTAAGTTCTTACAAAAATGTTGCATAAATCTATATAGCAACATATTCCAGCGTGTCTTTCGGAGAAAAAAAACGCCTCTAAAGTTGCACCCAAAAAAAAAAAAAAGATGCACAAATAAAACTAGGACCACCAATCATGCATGATGTCACTCTAGACCAGTGATTTACAACCAAGGGTCACCTTAGTGTGCTGTTAAGAGATCATCAGGGGTGCCGCGGAAAATTATCCAATTCCACTTCATTGGTCCCAAAACTATTAGCTATTAACTACAAATATATCTTTGCTCATCTATCTATGCCAGCGACGTATAGTGACAGGCAAACAAATTAAATGCTCTTCCATTAGCTATCCACCTGTTGGCATTCATATAACAGAATAAGTCATGGCTTCCTGTGAATATATTCAGCTTTCTATTAATAGGACAAACAAGCCAAATTAAACAGCATTTCACATTGAATAAGTCAATTTGTGAGGAAATTAAAATGAGAATATACTGTATGTATTTCAGTTTTGATGCTTTATGTGACTTCTTTTTTTTGAGGGGGGGGGGTTGATTCTTCTCATGTAAAATTGTCTCAATAAAGGTTGGGAATCACTGCAACAGACCAAAGCAAATTTTACATTTCTTCGGATCAGAGAGAATCCAAAAGATTGAGGCCACAATTTGCTTTGGATGTTGGCAAAGTGGGAAATTTCATGATTACCATTGAACCACAAATGGAACTTATTGCAACATCGGGAAGCGGTATACACATCTCTGTCCTCGCTGCTCAGTACAATATGAGCAACACAATTACAACCCCAATTCCAATGAAGTTAGGACATTGTGTTAAACATAAATAAAAACAGAATACAATGATTTCCAAATCATGTTCAACCTATATTTTATATAATACACTACACTGACAAGATATTTAATGTTAAAACTGATCAACTTTATTGTTTTTAGCAAATAATCCTTAACTTGGAATTTTATGGCTGCAACACATTCCAAAAAAGATGGGACAGGATCATGTTTACCACTGTGTTACATCATCTTTTCTTTTAACAACATTCAATAAACGTTTGGGAACTCAGGACACTAATTGTTGAAGCTTTGTCGGTGGAATTCTTTTTCATTCTTGATTGATGTAGAGCTTCAGCTGTTCAACACTCCGGGGTCTCCGTTGTCGTATTTTACGCTTCATAATGCGCCCCACATTTTTTAATGCGCCCCACATGCGCCCCACATTTTCAATGGCAGTCCAGACAGGTCTGGACTGCAGGCAGGCCAGTCTAGTACCCACACTCTTTTACTACGAAGCCACGCTGTTATAACACGTGCAGTATGCGGTTTGGCATTGTCTTGCTGAAATAAGCAGGGGCGTCCATGAAAAAGACGTTGCTTGGATGGCAGCATATGTTTCTCCTAAACCTGTATGTACCTTTCAGCATTAATGGTGCCTTCACAGATGTGTAAGTTACCCATGGCCATTGGCACTAACACAGCCTCATACCATCACAGATGCTGGCTTTTGAACTTTGCATCCATATCAGTCCAGGCGGTTCTTTTCCTCTTTGGCCCGGACGACACGACGTCCACAATTTCCGAAAACAATTTGAAATGTGGACTCGTCGGACCACAGAACACTTTTCCACTTTGCATCAGTCCATCTTAGATGAGCTTGGGCCCAGAGAAGCCGGCAGCGTTTCTGGGTGTTGTTGATAAATGGGTTTTGCTTTGGATAGTAGAGTTTCAAGTTGCACTTACGGATGACGCGCAGAACTGTAGTTACTTACATTGGTTTTCTGAAGTGTTCCTGAGCCCATGTGGTGATATCCTTTACACATTGATGTCGGTTTTTGATGCAGTGCCGCCTGAGGGATCGGAGGTCACGGGCATTCAATGTTGGTTTTCGACCTTGCCGCTTACATGCAGTGATTTCTCCAGATTCTCTGAACCTTTTTGATGATATTATGGACCGTAAATGATGAAATCCCTAAATTCCGTGCAATTGTACGTTGAGGAACATTGTCCTTAAACTGTTTTTCACGCACTTGTTCACAAAGAGGTGAACCTCGGCCCATCTTTGCTTGTGAATGAGCAATTCAGGGAAGCTGCTTTTATACCCAATCATGGCACCCACCTGTTCCCAATTAGCCTGTTCACCTGTGGGATTTTCCAAACAGGTGTTTGATGAGCATTCCTCAACTTTCTCAGTCTTTTTTGCCACCAATCCCAGCTTTTTTGGAACGTGTTGCAGCCATAAAATGTTAAAAGTTCATAATTATTTGCTAAAAACAATAAAGTTTATCAGTTTGAACATTAAATATCTTGTCTTTGTAGTGTATTCAATTAAATATAGGTTGAACATGATTTGCAAATCATTGTATTCTGTTTATATTTGTGTTTAACACAACGTCCCGACTTCATTGGAATTGGGGTTGGAGTTGGCATTTTAACATGCGGATGAGAACTACATACAGTATGATGTAGCCGGAAAGCATACTGGCTAATGACTAGCACTAAAATGATCAGGGATTACCAACAACATTGACTAACAACTTCTTCAACGGTGCATACCTAGGGGTGCGCAGTATATACGGAATATGCAGTATACTGTATAAATTTGGAGTCTACTGGCAAAACGGGATAATGCTTGTTGATAACATCAATAGCTGCCCAAGTTTAAATGTGACGGACGATAAAAGATCAATTTAAAACTAGGTGAACTTCAGGGAAGTATTTATTTATTAAAATTATTTTGTTAACTTTAGAAGAGATGCCGCTGACAACAGCTACAGTGAGCACACACGACAACCCGAAAAACCGGAAATGAATGAGTCCATTACCGCGTACGTCAACCAGGAGGAGGGGCCTATACGGTCAAAATTATATTTATACATTAATTATTCATAATAATAAAAAATTTATTTGTGTTTGTTTTGACTTCTGCACAATAAATGTCCTCAAAATAACTATCTTAGTTTTTTAAATGTTCATCTATTTTCAGCTTTTCTAAAGGACTATACCACCCATTCAGAAATATCTTGATTATAATTTTTATAATTAAATTCATATTGGTGATATATACCCTTAATGTGACGCAATTAAATTCATACTGTTGTAAGAATTTTAGGCCATTATCACCCAGCCCAATGCATACTGACAGCATAAATAGTGCCGGTGACAGACAGACACGCACAAATCATTCTAGGAATAGCTATAAAACTGACTCCTGCTAAGGTAACAGTATCGATCTGCAAAGGATTGTGTAGTTTTAATATACCTACAAAAAATATGACTTGAATAGTTAATAAAGGATTTCTGATGGTTTGAATCCGAAACACATGAATTCAACTTGCATCGTTTCCTAAGCGTCCCAGAATGGAGTGTGTAGTATAACAATGCATCAACAAAACTATGCAGCGAGAATGACTAATTAGGCAACCTGGTTTGCTTTGTCTGCCTAAATCTAAATCAAATGTGTTTCTTCTGAGAGAGACTACAACATTGAGACATATGCACGGTTAAAAAAAAAAAAGAGAAAAAAAGGATGCATTTTAGACTCTGTGCTGTCACTCAGAAAACAAATAAAAGAGGAAAAAGGTCTGAGCGGACAGTTGGATGTGTCTAAATGAGATGGTGGGAGGATGAGGGAGGAGGAGAGGGGTTAGAAAGAGAGGATGTCAAGGATTCACGGTCCTTCATCTTCGCAGTAGAGCAAACACATCCCTCAGTGTAGCAACAGACAGCTGCCTCCACTTTCTAACACGGCCCAACTTTAGATCACTGCAGGAATTGTCAGGGTGCACAGAGATAACATGGAGAGCGGCCACCGGGGGAAACAACCGCCACGTAGAAACAAGGTGGAATAGAGAGGAGGAAACAACGAAGAGGAGTCAGGGAGGAATACATTGATGCCCGTTCTGTGGAGTGGCACGCTCCCACTGGGGACTTTCTCTGCTTTTTGTATGAAAATGAGGAGAGCTGGCGTTTAACATCTTGTGCTTAAAAATGACAATCCTGCACTGATCCCACACGATGTAGTCAAAGGGCTTCATGTCAAAAAGATCCATCTCCAAAGATGAACACTGTATTGATTTACAACAGCAACACCGAGATCCCAGGGGCTGTGTTTTTTTTTTGTTTTTTTTTAACTCCACAAGGTAATCACGAGCCGGCTTTCCTTGTCACCATTAGTGCACATACATGGAGTGTCAGTGTTGATGTTTACTGCTCCCTTATAGCGACGCTGTGGGCCCGCGCTGTCAATTTACACCATCACTAATGGTGTTACACACTCCCCATTATGGGCTGATCGTTTAGAGAGGGCTCACACACTGCACTGAAACACGCGTGCCAATCAAGTCATAGGGGAATCAAATGCGCATATAATACAGTAACTCATCTATGATCGCATATTTGAACAATAAAAGCACCACACGCTCACACAATAAGTACACAAAAGCTACTAAAAAAAAAAAAGGTCTTTACAAAGATAATGCTCAGTATTGATTGACATTATCAGAGAGGTAAATCAATTGACAATACGCTCATTTTTTAGATGGTTGCATAATGCCAGTGCCAAACTGCGGTAATAAATAGTCATGAAAAATATAGATATATATTAGACAACCCTGGTTTCTTCAGTTTCTTTCTCCATTTTAATGCCTGGTTCAATTAAATATACATTTGTTTGGACAAATATAATGATGACAATAAAAATAGCTCATAAGAGTTTCATTTAAAATCTAATATCCATCCATTTTCCACCGTTTTCTTGATCGTAACCGAAATCTTACATCGATTGCTATGGCATTCTACTACCAAGAACAGTGCTTTTAGGCATTCCGTGTTTTCTTTTCATTGTATTCTTCAGGTAATATACCTTTAGTGGAACCAGGCATTAAAAGGAATAAGAAATTTAAGAAAGAAAGGGTCGGCTAATAATATTGTGTACGGCTGCATATGACATTATTACCAATACATTTGGATCCAGCTCTTGTGTTGGATATTAGCTTTACATACCAAAAAATGCCGCTGGTGTGTGCATTTTGTTAATCATATTTTCGACACTATTGCAAAAACTGCACCAATAGTCATGAAAATATAATTCAATTAACACCTTTTTTCTTTTATATAGCTGCTGTATTGAATCCCAGGTGCACCGACCATTGTGGCCATTGGGTACATTTTCTATATAACATGCTTTAAATCTGACATATTTTCTCGTAGTGCTTTTATAATATTTGGTTATTTAGCTACACGAGAGGGGCAAAATATAAGAAACACTTCTCAACAAGATGCAGCACAGTTCTACAGCTATGAACAATGATTGACGACCTTTACATGTGGTCACCACTGTGAGGTGAAGCAATACACATTGTGCTCATTAAAAGCATTTCCGGGAATTTAAAATTGTTGCACTTTGCAGGTTTGTACATAAATAATAAATAAGTTAATAAAGCTGCATTTTCTCCCAGATAGGAAGGGGGTGGAGGTGGGGGGTGGGGGAATCACATTTCTTCTTCTCTGACTATATAAACAAGACTGGTAAAGCACCAAATGTGTAATAGGTATACTCAAAGTCGTTCCTATCCGCTTCTTGTTCTCGTTCAGCTGCACTGTTTGAAAGTGTGAATGTGTGTGTGACATTCAGCAGAGTGGGAGATGAAAACAAGGGGCGAGCGGTCTGTCATCACATTACGCTGCCGAGCTTCATATCAAGCAACAACTTGGATTAATATCTTAATTTCAGATGTGCCACAGCTGTCATGCACACTGGAGGTGCCTGAGCGAGGTTAAGTAAGGACCTGTCACCTATAAACACTACAGGGACCCTCATAAAACCACCCCAGTACTTGTGTGCTCACTAGACACTTCATAGGTACACATGGGCAGTCTAATTGCACCCAACATAATAACTGAATTGAAAATGATGCCTATATAAAAAAAAACAAGAATTTATTCACAAATGATACTCTGGCTGTAGTTTGTAGTGGTGTGGAACTGCACTACATAAATAAATAAAGGTATACAATACAAAAAGTCATGTCCAACACAGTCATGTCATGTTCTGCACCACTGCAATAATGAATATATTGTTTGACAGTGTCAATCTACTCGTAAATTGAGCATTATCCTCTTTACAAAAATGGAATTAGATAATGTGCTTCATTAATATTGTAGCTGCTGTGTGTGTTGTGAAGTAATCAATAATTGGGATAACAAAAATATATATATTTATTTTTGGCATACACTGCACTAACTTGACGTTATTGGGTTAATCCTTGATCTCAAATTGTATATTTAACATTCTAGAAATACGTCCAATTACTAAATGCAAAATGCTGGTCAAAATTAGTGTAGAAAAAAATGTGGATACTGTAATGACATTTTTGAAGTACAAATAATCACCTGCACAGTCTCAATATGGAAGTCATGGGGAAACAAATTCTGAACAACAAATTTAAAACCCACTTTATGACAACACATTAGAACTAAACACTCCAACATAATGGATGTACTTTTTTTTCCACGTCCCCACTGAATGACGGGTGCTGGAATGCTGTTATTTTTCTTTTTTTTTTTTCAAGAGGAATGAAAACATACTTCAGCTCATTGCTGATGATGCTAATTTACTCTGCAGAAGCAGGCGGAAACATGCAAATGAAATGTTTGAATACAATTAAGTGGTTTGGTCTATGGAGGTGGACACGGTTCACTTAGGACAGACTGTTTGCTAAAGTACACAACTTATGCTCACTTTGTGTGTGTGTGTGTGTGTGTGTGTGTGTCTTTGTATTTTTCCCATTTACTGGTTTCTCAGAAACACTGCACAGTCAAATCAGCAAAATAGGGTTGTGCCTTTTTAATTATGTATCTTTGCAAAACTGCATGCCAAAAACTATACAATGCATGTATATGTATGAACGTGTAATGTATGTATCACAGTGTCAAAAATAATACATGTGAGTAGATACACTTTTTCTGTCGTGACTAAATTTTCCAGTCAGCGTTCTGTTCTGCTTTGTTTTTTGTTTGTTTTAATTAGCAAACACATATGCTTTAATGCAACAATTGGGATAAATTAAACGATTTTTTCCCCCACAAACTTGAGCCTTTGTTTAAATGTTAAAGGCAAATACACCATGCACTTCACTTTTCACAATTAAAGCACATTTCATGAAAATATTGTGCTTTGACAAACACCCCACGGTTGCATTAAAATGTCTTCTATACATGAATGTACATTAATTATATCTGAATAAGTGAGACACATGACAATGGTGTGTTTTCCAGCAAAAATGAGAAAGGAAAAGTTGAATTGCAGCAGTAGCAGAAATATAATTAAACGTGGTTCTAGTCCTTTAGTCTTCCTAATGGGCTGTACGTGGAACCTAATTGATAGTGTCACATCTATTGATTATAAATGGAACATGACTTTCCGCAAAGGTCTCAACTGTCACATACTGTACATTTGAAAAAAAATAAATTGGGGGTGGGGGGACTTTGCATGCACACATACACAAATGCAATCCTCTTGTATGGCGATAAAAGGCACAACATGAAATAGAACAGCAGAGATAACAGATATTAATTTGAAAAGAGGAACATACCATAAAAGCTGGTGCTAGTAAGCATGTCTTCACGCCTGGAAACGAGAGAAGGAAGATAGCAGATTCACAATGTTCACCAGGTGGAATTCCAATGGGTTGCTTCTCATTGCAGCCACACTAGATCTCCTTTCACAACTTTCACACATACACACACACACACACACAAAACGATTACGATTAAAAATAAAAAAAAAAAAAAACCGCAGGGCTCCCTGTTGAGTCCACGCAAATCAACGTGCATGCATGCAAAGGAGAATGACGCTGTATTTAAAAAAAGAGAGCGAGAGAGAGAGAAGAAGGCTGCACAGGAGTGTGACACTTCTTGCAAGAGCTGGATGAGACATACTGAGGATGACATGAGACACACACGTTCCTCATGGCGCCCATTCGAGGAAGAGCCTAATAGCCCCCAACCCACCCTCACCCCTCTTCCTCCTCCTCCTCCTGTTTTACTTTTGGCAATAGATTACTTGCAAACAGTTGATCAACGGAGTCTTAGCATCCCGACGCTTTTTAACGCGGCACGTTTTGCGTCCGCTTTCCCCCTCGGTTTTAAAATCAACGTGCACAAACTTGTTCAAACTTATTTAAATGCAGACGTGCGTCATCATTCTGCAGCGCGTCGGCTTGTCATGCAATGCTTTTTTTTTTTTTTTTTTTTTTAAGCTGCATATACACGCACAGCAATCGAATAGATAACAACAGAGATGGAGAATCGCGTGGGGAGAAAAAAAATAAAAATAAAAAAATAATATATATATATATATATATATATATATATATATATATATATGACGGAGGGAGGATGAGGCTTACCTGTGTAGGTGACAGGGCGGCTGCGGGCTTTTACGCGAGCATCGATCCGAGTGCGGCGGTCTGGTGCTGGTCGCGGGGCGTTAGAGGCTGCCGGAGCCGCGGCTCGACATCGGAGAGCATTCCAAGTTGCTGCGAGCGAGACTGACCAGTGCCTCTGCCATGTTGGAATTCCAAGCCCTTGGACAGCTGGCTCGCTCGGCCGACTGGAGGGGAGGCAGGCACTCTGCACACTGCGCATGATCCCTGCAGGAGAGAGCCAAATTCAAAGAAGAGCCGCTAATGAGCTGCGCTTTCACAAGGAGCCTCGATCATGACAACACTTCGCCTGAAAGGCTTTTTCACATTTTAATATTTGCATTACAACCGTGTGCATACACTGTACTGGACGCAGGACTTCAACTGGCTCTGCATCATGGGGACATGAAAACATTTATGGCTCTCAGAACAAAGTAAAGCCTGTAATAAATCTGTTCTATTGTTACAATCCATAATCACCCATCTTGGAACTGAGACTTTAGTCAAGATGGAGGAAATTATGAACAAATACCAGTTCGTATTGGCACAAAACCTTCAGGCTTCTGCTAGAAGGCAAAAAACAAACAAACAAACAAAAAATATATATATATATAGACATAAAAATATAAAAAGCCAGGAAAAGCCTACTAGAACAGCTTAACTTTGTTTGGGGTTAATCAGAGGCACTTTTGGCAGCAGGTGTGTGCTGGCTCCCATTTAACAGGAATTCGAATGTGATTGGAAATCATGTTTGACTTATGTTCAATTCTGAACAAAGCCACAGCCCCCATTTTAAGAGGGTGTGCACACTTGTGCAATCATTTTATCTAAGTTGTTTAATTTTACTTCACCTCTGTTTTTCCCAATTGAGTTGCACAGGTTATACCTCACGTTGACAGTAATTTATTTCACACCAAAAAAACAGCATTTGAACAAGGGGCGTAGACTTTTTAATTAATATCCACTGTATGCCTGTGAGTCATGTTGTATGCTTTGTTTGTGTGTTGCTGCTCCCCTCGCTATATAGCAGTTCATCGCTCGTGCCCCTGTATAGCGCAGATGTTTAAGCAATTGTTTTTTATTTTTACAGTATAGAGGCAAGACCTAATTTTGAGTTGCACACCTTAACAGTGCCTTACCATGTTGTGTCGCAACATGCCGACTAACACCGAGGTGTACTGCAAAGATGCGGTGCAATTTACAGAAAGAAGAAGTGGCAGGGAAGGTTCCCAACCGATCTGCAGTAATCGTCGTCGTTCCCACAGAGCAGAGACAACATACGCCTGTGAGTATTGTTGTATGCTGTTTGTATGTATTGCTGCTCCGTGTGTGTTAAAGTAGCAGTTGTTTGAAGGTTTATAATTAACGTCACATCTACGCTCATTTCCATTCACGCCCTCTATTTGGGATCTTAGTAAAAGATCGCAAAACTCGTATATATGTTGAAATGAACACACAATTTAGTGTCCGGTATTTGGGATCTTTATAAAATTAGGCCCAAAGTCTCTAACACAAAGCTATTTTGTGTCTTATTTACAAACTACATGAAACTAAGGGTAGTATCATTGAAACAAATATTGTGCGTCTGCACTATTGTATTTCTATGAGCATGATAAAATGAGAAAATAGATTTTCTTGTTTACACATGGTTGCTGGATGCAGAACACACATATTTGCAGTACAGGTACTGAAATGAAAATTGTGCTGAAATATATTTTTAATACTCTCCGACAGAAAGGTGGCCACAATTTTACATATGACTAAATGTTACTGTGTTATTATTCAATATTTATTTCATTGTCACATTAGAGTGGGCCATTGCAGTGCCTCCACCTCTTCATTACGTGTCGGCGGCCTTGACAGAGGGAGGTAATCTCTTCTCCTTTGGGGCAGCAATGCAGGGAGACCCTGGTTAGACACATGATATGAGCATCGGCACCAAAAGTCCCATTATGCCTTCTCATATCCATAGCCAAGGCCCTAAGAGTGATGCATTGATTCAACCTCCACCACTCCCCTGGCTGCACCATGCTAATTCAAACTCGATGAGGTCTTCAGAGAAATCCGACCCATGAGGCGGGACACCACTCATGCGGCTACTCCAGACAAAGAGCCGCTCCGTGTGCATGTTAGTCGTAGATTCTATTTTATTAAAAGGTTGGATTTAATTCCGTATACATCACTTGAGCGTTCAGTATTTTGGATGTCGGTCAGTACAGCAGCAGATTGTAAAAAAATGAATAATTACATTGCGCCTCTGTACATTAATTCACAGTGCAATGACGGCCGAAGCAAACGTCCGCACGTACAAGAGCAGCCTGTGGAAATCTCGGCCGGGCTTAGAGGTCACGGTGAAAAACAACAGCAGTGCATTTCCAGGTGTAGCCACAGCCATTGTCTGCTTCCTCATATGGGCATGTTGAGACGGTGCCTTTGTCCTTGTGTCAGCAGGCAGGACATTCTAAATTATTTTGCTCAGCTGCCTCCCTGAACCCTTGCTACGGCACGTCAACGCACACATCACGCCGACACCCGCACATACGGCTTCGGAGATCACAGTTCATGTCCATCACAAGCTGGAATCCTGCTCGGGAACACGTCAAAAGCTTGACGATTTGAAGAGGATATTTGTAATTGGTGTTTTGCGAACTTCAATTATGCTTCCGCACAACCTGACGAATGTCACATTTGATCACTTAAGTGAGTAACATTCAGCGTTTTGTAACATTGAATTAAAAAAATATATATATATATATAATAAAGGATGGGCATAATAATCGATTAGTTGATTAAGTGACCGTTAAGAATTCTGCTAATTGTGTGGAAGTGATCGCATCTTGAAGCAATTGAGGCAAAAAGGGAGAGCACTACTTCTCAGCAACCACCCGAGGCACTGATGATTTGACGCAGGCATCGAAACTGCAGTTCTGTACAGAGAGATATTCTCCAAAAACAAATCATAGATAAAACATAATGAATCGATACTCAATTGTAATTTCCCCCCATTGTTGAACATGGAAATCCTACCACAAATGTAGTATGTAGTAAATGCCGACAATAATGCTCTTCTAGCTGTGTCACAAAAGCAGGCTTCCATTGTTATTAGAGGTTTGCGTGATCTCTCATTCATCTTGTGAATAAGTCAGTATGACTCGTTTTCAAAATCAGAGTTCATCATTCAAGATCAGATTTTTTTTAATTCACTATTAGCAACTACTAATCTAAATCTGATTGTTTTTTTTCTCCCCTTCAACTATTGCCATAATGAGCACAGATACATTGCATCCACTCAAGAGAAGACATCTTTAAGGAGGAGCTGTAGACATTTTTTTATTTCTTAACAATGTTCTTTGAACATTTATGTATAAATCCTTAATGTGTATATTTTGTTAAGTATAGTGTTTGATGCTATAATTGCTATAATAGTATAGTATAGTGAAACCAACTGCCGGGTACAAATTCCTTCTCTGTTTTTTCATACGAGGCAAACAACAATGTTCCTAATTCTGAATAAGACAAAAGACACTATGATTTTGTCTTTAAATAGTAATTTCTGACATTTATTTAAAGATGTGTATCCAAGTGTGCCCATCTACCAGGACTTGAAATCTTAATAGGGCCAAGCTTTGCAGTGAATAGAGCCCACAGAGGATAAGCTACTAAATCTTGCAATAAAAGCAATGTGATTTACAGTAAATTCCACAAGGCTGACAGTGCCACAGCTGAGGGCATAAACATTCCTTTCAATGCTGTGCCTCAATTCCGTCCGCTGTGAACTACAATCACGCAGGCACGCCGCTCGGCGCCACTGACTTTGATAAATTGCCAGGAAGTCTTACTGTTGGCACAAAACTACAACTTGTTCACTCGCATTTCTGCATTTGTCCCCCCCTTTTTTTTAGTGCACGTGCAAGTGCAGTCATCTGTCATTGATTGATTAGGTGAGAGCAAATCTCATTTTGACTCACATTTCAGACGAGACTGTTTTATTTATAGGAGCTCTATATCTAGGAATAGGGTCATTTTTAGTAAATGTGTTTCCCTATTTACCTGCAACACAGGTACTAAAGTCCACTCCATTACTTGACTAGACCAGCAGTAAAAGAGATTAGAAGTGGCAAGCTTTAGTGGGATTTCACTTCCTTAAAGCAACAAAATGTAACAATTTTACCCTAAAATAGCAGCTTCAAAGTCACTTTGGTGTACACTGTGTGACAAATAGGACCACTGTCACTTCCATTAAATGTCACTCACTTTAGGTATCTATAATTATAGTATAGTTTATAGTATAAACCAGGAAGGATACGTTTTGTGTTAGCATCAGTGTGGCTGTCGGGTCAGTGTAATGATTTTCTCATGCACATTTTTTTTAAATTTCAAAATAGGGGCTTAACTGACGAGCTCACGTGTCGACTTTACCACTCCGCAATGACGGTGATAGCTTGAGGTCGATGAATCGTCAATCAAGAGTTTTGACAACAGCACAGACACCTTACTGAAATCAACATGTGGTGGGTTCCCGCAGCAAACTAGCAGCGGTGCCCCAAGTGCGCGGCAATATTTTACTAAAAACGAGGCTGACGTGAGGATTTCTGGCCGCTCGTCGTCAGATGGATTCACATAGCATTTCTGCTTTTCTTATCTTTGAGGATAGACTTGCCTTCTGCATATTCACCAAATGCCATCCTGTTAACAGTGTAAAGACAGATAATATACTGTACTGTAGCATTTGCTAAGACGATGATAGGAAGACAACTGTTAGTTGATCAATATCCTCTTTATTGTAAAAAGAAACGATTAATGACATCAAAGTTACGTTTCTCTAAACTGTCAGAATTAAGGGCTCATCCCAAGCCTCTTGATAACAACAACGTTCCTAGCTCCTCACTCCTCAAAATATTGAAAGCGAGCCAGAAGTTATTCTCACACCGCCATAATAAGGAGCGCCTCAAGTGTCATAATCCAGCGTCGAGGTCTTAAATCGAGGGACGTCTGATGTATCCTCTGGGGAAGTCTCATAGCTTCTCGATGGTGACGTATGAAAATGGGTGTGCACCAGCTGGATTGTGAACAGAGCAGGACTTCAAATTAATCTTCTGTTTTCGACATTGATTATTTTAGTTTGACTCTACATATTTTGCGGTGGCACGGTGGGCGACTGGTTAAAGCGTCTGCCTCACAGTTCTGAGGAACGGGGTTCAATCCCCGGCCCCGCCTGTGTGGAGTTTGCATGTTCTCCCCGTGCTTGCGTGGGTTTTCTCCGGGCACTCCGGTTTCCTCCCACATCCCAAAAACATGCATGGTAGGTTGATTGATTGATTGATTGATTGATTGATTGATTGAATGGATGGATGGATGGATGGATATACATATTTTGCTGAGGGCCTGTTCTATTTGGGGCAGTATTTGATACCAAAATGACTTCATTACACTGGCTCATGGTTACTACACTTAACCGAGCACTTGTTTTCTAAGGTTTGTAGTAAACACATCAAGAAAATAGAAATGTTCTGTTGGTTGTACACTGTTTTTGCATTCAACAAAATACATGGGGGTGGAGACGGTCTCGGGACAGACCAATCACAATCGTCTTTGCATCTGCAAAGTTGTGAAGAGTAACCGTGTTGATTACACAGTATTTGACTTTCATGCAATCCCATTTGAAATATAAAGCATAAAGTGGACATTTGTGGTGATAGTAACAATTCAGGCTTGCAGACGGTTCATTTGTGACACGCTTCAATGACATCATCTTTATCATTAGTAAATGATTCACAATTGGAGAAAAAGGAAAAGCTGTTCAACCCTTGCCAGCTTGAGACATGACCTCTATATCTATGTACTGCTAAAGCACTGCTAAAATACTGTGCCATGTACTGTACTCCCCCCCCCTTTCATCACTATGTGGTTTTGGTGTCATGTTAGTGCTTTGGCGCAATTTCACGCTGTCGTGTCTTCAAGTACTAGAAGAGATTCGATGTGCTTGTGTCACCTATAACGACTTGTTGTCAATATGTTTGCAGGTTACCGTTTTGCTGTGTTTGTCTGACTTTTTATAACCAAACAGTTGAATTATGGTTACCTCTTGTCTGTCTTTTTTTCTGTTACTTTGTTCTCCGCTAATTTCTCCACGTCCATCATGTTTTCGAAATTCCTGCTCCTCTAGTAGTGCCGTAAATGAGTATTTGTGGAGTAAAAATGCTACCGCAAAGTCGTAACGTTGGTAGATACACTATAACCCTCACTCATTGTTCATACAATGTTAGTGTAGGGCGTTTAAGATCAGACAAAAAACCCAAAACTCGTACTCTCTTGGACGGCATGCACACTGCACAGACCCTGTTTATTGAACTCTACTCACATGTGACCAGCGTCACATAATCGTCACCTCTTTAGCACGTCAACCAACGCTTAATCCAACCGTTCCATTCGTGTAACATTTGGATTGAGCGTGGGTTAACTGGTCACGGCTGGAGAGCGAGGCGCACGGATGACGTAATAGAAAAGCGACTGTTGTGTTACTGTCTCAGATGCTACAGTAGCGACAAAGCTAACCCAATCTCCCACACATCAAAATAATTATAGAAACAATAGAGGGTTATATCGTACAGAACGACATATATTGTTTTATCCTTACCATGCTTTAATTGAGGATTTCAAGTAATATTTGAATACCTTGTACTTTGGAATACAGTAGAACCTCTTAAGTTGCACAATTAAGAATTTGACCTAAATTGACGTCAGCAATATCGTACAAGACCTCAGTTTAAAACATCAAAGAATTACCTCTGAGCATGTAGCTTTTTCTTTAACTTTTTTTTGTGACACGTGTTCACTGGAAAAGACTCCCATTCAAAGCAGTAGGTCTGCAGGGTCACCATTACGTCGTTACTAAGTTAACATGAACTGCGTTGTTTTTATACAAATCATCATTGCATTACACCTGTGTCTTTTACAATGAAGCAGAGTGTTTTATTCTGTATATCTTTTACCAGTAGTAGTGGTTAACCTCTTTTTGCACTTGTGGGACTTATTTTTACTGTTTTTTTTTTTTACTTTACTGACAACATTGCCTGTGTCGTCAATACGGTTTTTATCATTGTGGAGGGAAAGGGATTATTTCTAATTAAATTCTTTCCTATTGGGAAAATGTGTTGAAATTGGCAAAAAAATCAGATGTCGCTCTGTGTTCAGAAATGAATGTTTGCAATCATTAAAACATATCTATTTTGAATGTGATAGAACTGGTTTACAAATCAATATGGAAAAAGTGTTTTGTATTGATTAGTCTTTTCAGTAGATCCATTTTAATTAAAATGTAAGAGAGTGCACAGCACTGATAGCAACAGTTCTTTTTTTTTACTTCTGTTTTAAAAAGGAAAAGGCATGGATGAGAAATGCTTGCATCAAATAACATGAAGAATGGAATTAAAGCTTGGCTAAATATGATGCATTTTGTATTTCAATAATAATAATAATTTGGTTACATGTTTCAAAAAAATTGTGTGAATATGAACAACCGTGCATGCATTTTAATCGAGACACTTAAATGGTAATTATTCCACTCAGGCTCAAACGTAGGTAACAAATGGAATTCAATCAGTGTCCGTGCATAATGATGGTCATTAGGAGAAGGAAAATAATAATGACATCCTCTCTGCATTAAACCTGGAGACACTTTACACAATGATTCTGCCGCCATTATTGATCTCCATGGAGATCAGCGATTGTCACTTCTCAGCAATATGCTTGAATGTTAAATACAGCTCATTTTGTTTTCCTGCTCACCGTTTCAGCCAGCACTAAATGTTTCATTTAATATACTTCCCTACTTGAAATCCTTGCTCTCATTTGACATGATTTTAATTTGGTACATTGTTGAAGCTGCCTCTCCAGTTCTCACTTTTTCTCCCAGTTTTGTAAAAATAAATAAATAAATAAAAGATTTCTGCTTTAGTGATACTACAATGGAACAGTTGAGAAATTAAGTGAATTTAGTCGTGACTCTTGCCGCCCCCTCGTCAACACCTTCACTATAGCATAAACATAAAACTTAGCAAGGATAAGCCAAATAGTTGAATCAAGACTCATTTGCTAATTAAGGCTCAAGGCTGTTTTCCTGTGCATGATTTTTAATGCAAAACCCAAACACATTTTTAACAGCACGTATGACTTCAATTCCAGTCTTTGGAACGCTCATGTTTAGTTGATTATCCCAACAGTTGCTTCCACTTATCATACACAAGACGGTATGAATTGAAGCTCTCCAAGACAGCCACTTGGTCGAATAATTAAATAAGATCTCCAATCAAATGATCCATGATTTGCATGCCGTCTGTTGCCAACGAGCTCCATCTGTTTGGCTCCGAGAGCTCTGACACTCTTGCTCTTGTGAGTGAGACAGCAATAACGTAATTGTGGATGTGACAGCTACACCAGATGATGCAGGGACTGTTCAAAAGTCTGGTCCAAGACATACTGTACAAGCACTGTGTCATATGGTTGGCAAGCATGACAAAAAAATAACAATAATAAAAGAAATGGCACCCTAACAACAAAGAGCTTCTCTCGTGATACATTGTCTCTTTTTGCACATGCATGCAACATAAACTGGAACTCAAGTACCGTTGCAATACAAAGTTACTGTAAATAACTGAATAGCAGGAAACCGAGCATGGGACGGGAGGTGGGAGTGAAGGACAATAGTACTTGTGCCAGTTTGGCCGGGCGCCAGTGGGCAACGCAGTGCTGGTCTCAGCTCTCAGAGGCAGGCGCAATTCAAGGCTGAGTCAGTCAAGACAGGCGTCCCCGCTTTGATGGGTCTGTCATAGCAGGCGGGGTCTGCCTTCAGCGAGGGTTCAGGTGTTCTCCATCAATACATGCTGCTATCCCATGTCAGGGTGAACCTAAATGAGATCCAGTACAAGTGCTGCATCAAAGATAATAATAGAGAGAACCCCCACTATATGCGGGGTATAGGGAATGAGCCCAGCCACAAAGAGTGAATTTCCGAGAATAACTGCAGTGATTGGAGAAGCAATGTGAAAAGATATCCAAAAAATGACAGTCTGTCTGGTTGGAATGGCCACTTCAATCCTGATTACAACACACCAAGAATTTTGAAAATTGGATGATGGCTTCCGGAGATATTTAGTTTCTAGTAGTTGTTGGGGTTTTTTTGGAAAAAAAATTGCCCTTTTTGGGCAACGTTTTTGTTTTCTATCGCCTATAGAAGATCTGGTCAAATACGCCTTCAAATTAGAGTATACAGTATAATTTCATTATTTCTCAACACACCTATTGGATCCTTTCATTTTTTTTCTGCTACTCGGGGAACCCTTCTCAGATTGGCTGACAATGTTCTGTTAAAAATATCCTTCAATAAGGTCGTATGGACCGAAATTCTGAAGGATTCCCCAAGTGGACCCGTCAAAATTAACGTAACGTTTCAAACAGCATCACTTTGCCTAAAAACGCAACTTAAATAGCACAAATGGAAAATTATTCATGAGAAGTGTGGGCAGTCGAATAGGTCATGGACTTTAGTAATCAATTGCTTTTTTCCCCCCTGAATTTATTTGCCATGGAGGATTTTAGAGGTGTTTGAGGTGCTCATTCCACGTTCATTCATTCATTCATTCATTATCCGTATCACTTATCCTCACTTGGGTCGTGGGTGTGCTGGAGCCTATCCTAGCTGACACTGGGCGAGAGGCGGGATACACCCTGAACTGGTCACCAGCCAATCGCAGGGCACATATAAACAAAGAACCATTTGCACTTATGGGCAATTTAGAGTCTTCAATTAACCTACCATGGATGTTTTTTGGGATGTGAGAGGAATCAGAATACCCGGAGAAAGCCCGCGCAGGCACGGGGAGATCATACAAACTCCACACAGGCGAGGCCGGATTTGAACCCAGGTCCTCAGAACTGTGAGGCAGATGTGCTTAGCAGTCGAGCACCGTACCGCCTCATTCCATGGTTATTTTTTATAAAATTGCACAAAGATGGCAGTTATGTGTCACATTGCTAATTAGCTGCCTATATTGATCGAGTTTTCCTGATTTGATTACGTGATCGGAAATGGGGGCCGATTACCAAATTTTCAGACTGAACAGTATAGTTTTAATGGTAAAAATAATCCTCAGGTACAAAGATATGCCAAATGGAACAGCATTATCTTAGTTTTATATTACGTTATATTGATGTAACGTTTCAGGTTCATGTGGTGGTGTGAAAAGGACAAGAGGCAGAAAATTATGCTGGGATTCAACAAAACTGCTTGTCGTTTATTGAAGCTGCTGTCTTTTGAGAGCGGTTGTACAGCACTTCTTTTTTCATACATGAACCAAAAACGGGAGACCGCACATTACATAGCATTATGCGGTGATTTGATTGACAAAAGAAAATAGGAGTTATTGTATATGAAATGCGTCCATCTATTAGGAGGGATGCACATCAAGCGGAACAACACAAAGGTACTGCCCAATTTCGTTGCGTCTAGGTGACACACAGTAAGAGAACTACATTACCCAAACAACTGTTTTATTGGTATTCATTGTTTGACGTGGAGTTGTTTGACATGCTCTAAATTTTACTTCTACAATCTTTCACTGTGTGAAATTGAGTCATTGGCCATTTAAGATCTTTATGTTGTTACTGCACTATGTGGAATTTCAGATTTTCTTTTTGATTTTACTTTGTTTATTTAAGACGGGATATTTAAATGCATTTTGTTTGTATCATTATTTTGTGCTGAACCACAGATATGCTATAATAAGATTTTATTTGCTTATTTGGTTTGAACCACTGCTGCACTAAACTTAAAGCCATATAAAAAGGTATCATGTTGGGCTTTCTTCCTGTGAATAATAAAAAGTCAAGTTAAGATGATTTGGATGTGCTCTCTTTTTTTTTTTTTTTTCTTTTCTTAATGCATTGTTGAGGTATCGGATTAGGACTCGATATCAGCAGATGCTCTAAATCAATTGACTTGGAAAATGTGATCTGGACATCCTTATCTTCAAACATTGAGATCATTTATCTACAGTATCTGCCTACCCATCTACTACAGTGTCAAACAATCCATCCATCTCTCTACCCTGTCATGTCTAACGAGATGGACCAAAATTGCATTTTAGCATTTTACGACACACACCGCGGCACGGTGGACGACTGGTTAGAGCGTCAGCCTCACAGTTCTGAGGACCCGGGTTCAATCCCTGGCCCCGCCTTGTGTGGAGTTTGCATGTTCTCCCCGTGCCTGCGTGGGTTTCCTCCCACATCCCAAAAACATGCATGAATTGGAGACTCTAAATTACCCGTAGGTGTGACTGTGAGTGCGAATGGTTGTTTGTTTGTTTGTGCCCTGCGATTGGCTGGCAACCAGTTGAGGGTGTACCCCGCCTCCTGCCCGATGACAGCTGGGATAGGCTCCAGCACGCCCGCGACCCTCGTGAGGAGAAGCGGCTCAGAAAATGGATGGATGGATGGACAACACGCACCTCCGCTATTGCTTTGGGTAATTTAATTCAAACCTAAAGCAGAAGTGGTGTAACATATTACAATTCAGAGACACTTACGTAATATGGTGAGTTACTTTCAAATGAAAGTGAATAGCAATAAATAATATGCATACATTTTGGAAGTAACTTGCCACATACCGATCATTTTATACCAGGTAGAGTATCTAGTCAAGAGTCAGAGGGATTATAATCAGTGATTATAATCCAATACACATCATGTTGAATTTGATGAATATTTTATTTATATTTCAGTTCGATGTGGATGCACGGACAACATAATCCAGTTTTCATTTCCAGTTGTGGCTGCGTAACGCAATTGGAACGACGACACCAACAACGTAGGGTCTCTTCCTAAAGCACTCTCACTCTTTCGGGATCTCGCCAGAACAACACCGTGATGTGAATTAAACGTGAATAACATCGCAGATGCTCCCATGCCAGCCCTGTGTAAAAAATTCCACTCATTATAGAAAACTTCCGATTCTCTGTTTGTGTGCGTCTATTTTAGTCCTCATGAACATGGTCACTCTCACCAACACTGAGCCCCAAGGGATTTTCTTATATAAATAGCAATACCTGTACATTACAATTAGTATTTCATTGGCATATCTTTTTTGGAAACATGGAAAGGGGACATAGGGACAAGATGGGAAATATACTTCCACGCATACATGTTGACACACTGCATTGAGAAACAAACACTGATATAACAAAAGTCGATATACACACCCGTACGCCACATGCGCACTCTGTTGTACGGTGAGGAAGACATTGCCATTGAATTACTTAACCAACATATGCGAAAGAATTACTTCAGGAGAAGAAAAAAAAAAAGTTTATAGAAATTGGCTACTGGCCAACCTGGTTTTCTGACCTCACTACACAACTAAAATAATATTTCAAACAACTTTTTGGGTGTAATTTCTGAACTAGCAGAGCGAGAATTGTATGTAGCTCAACTTCGTCGCATACTTTGAATATGTTGTTTGTTGCTCATTTCTAAAGCAGCAGGAGAACATATGTAGACAAACCCACACAAGTTGCAACTGGCCTCGCGCAAGTACCTCTTGCATCAGTAGTGGTACAATGGTAATGACCAATGTTATGTTTGTAAAAATCTTTTGGGATGTGACATGATGACTGTATATCAAAAGGTGTAACACCAAAACTGAATTTGTATATGGTGGTGCAGTGTTTTATCTGAACTTTTGGACGAATGTGGACTGAACGTAATGTATTTCTGACTGATGAACATTTTCGAGTACACGCTCATGCTGGCATCGATGAATGGTTTTTCTTCATTTTCATTCCATAAAGTGCCATTTTCCTTCGACTCTAACCGGCGCAGAATTACAGGCCTTGCAGGAGTGAGGTAACGTACAAACCAATTACGTGTGAGTTAAGCTATCCCAGCTGACCTACTCAGCCAATCAAGGCCATGCCCCTTAAAGCCACACATCCTATGACCATCTGATTTTTGAAATTATTTTTGTATTGCTTTATTAACTGTTTATACAATAAAATGCTATTTTTCTGATGTAAAAACACGTAGCAAATATCTGCAGTATTGTTGGAGGGGCTGGAATGGATTAGTAGCATTCAATTAATTTTAATGAGGAAAATTGATTTGATATACGATGTAGCGGACATGCACGCCACAACTTTGAGGCGTCACAGAGACTAGCGACCACCTGAGAACCCCCACTCCTCCACGCTGCCCTGCTGTGAGACGGCGACTAGGACAGGGCCTGGTGCACGTCAAGTGGACCTTAACCTAATTAGCAGCTTCCCGTCAAATCTTGATTCTTGTCTTCAAAAGATCCCTTCCCGGACCAAATGGTTGGGGAAGACTATGTGGTTAATGTCCCCAGATGCGCGTGACGCTCCACACACTCGCGTTGAGAGGAACTGCAAACACCAGAACTTGTGGACGTGCCTCTGATGTTTGTTAACAGAAGATAAAATGTTTGTTTTTATATCTTGCAAACTCTGTCGAAATATTCCAAATGTATGCCTTGGTGTCTGTGTCCCCATTCTCACTTTGACAGGTCCTCTGCATTTGACAGGTCCTCTGCATTTTGAAAGCTGTTCATGATTTGAAATCAAACAGTACAAAATGTTGTATTGAACAATAAGCAACCCATCTGCCACGACCAAAGTTTAAAGTTTAAGTTTGGGCAGCCGTGGCCCAATGGTTAAGATTCATTGCCTACCACCGTGGGGGACCCAGGTTCAAGACCCCAACTGGACCATCCGCCAACATCCCCGGACTCACGGCTGTGGTGTCCTTGAGCAAGACACTGATACCCCGAAATGCTCCCCGGGCGCTTCAGCTGCCCCCTGCTCCAGTGTGTTCCACTAACATGTGTATGTGTTCACTATGGGGCGTTAAATGCAGAGAACAAATTTCACGTGCATGCATGCATGTTCATGACAGTAAAAGGTGATTCTTCTTCTTTTTAAATAATGATTCTATGCGTGAGAGTACAAAGTTAGATATTCAAATAATAATCTCTAACACTCCTATTTACTCAAATTTGTTGACAAGATTCAGGCTGGTGGGCGTGGTCTTCTCCAAGTCGGCACTCCCTCTTCCTACGCCCCGCCCCTGGGGTATTTAACTCTAAACTCACACCTTTCTCAGAGAGTTGAGAGTCACATCCTAACGACATCAGCCAAGGCAGATCTCCTTTGTACAAAAATTACCTTGTTGAATCTGCCTCAAAGCAGCCGTGCCTCCACTCAAAATGGAAAGAAAGAATCCTGAAAGAATCTAAATCTTTGTCAAAATTCTTCCCATGTGCCCTGGCACCTCCTGCTAGACTGGAGTGGAACGGTATTAAGGTCAAATTGCATATGTTTTACTGGAATCACAGTTGTGACCATATACACACTTCGGAAAAATACAGCTATCACTGTTGCATTTAAATCTAGCCATTAATTTAGCAACAACGCTACTTTGAATTTATTTTGCTTACTTGACGAAACATCCGGAATATAGTCTTCTTGTTCCCTTCTCATGTTCTTCATCTCTTTACACCCCTTGTGTAAGAACGTCAGAATCTCTTCCAAATATTTTCATCATCTTCCAAAATATTTTCATCTACTATAGCACGTTCTTTGATGCCAGTGTTTTTTAAAGTATAATTACTGTAATACCCTCACATGTGGGAAAGGAGAGGCGCAGCAAACTTTTATTATCCAAATGAAACACTGATTGCAGGAATCCTTAACATGTGTCCTAAGATCCATTCACAGCCGGCTGACATAAGGAAATCAGACGCCACCACAATTGAAGTTGCATTCATTTTGCCAGGCTTTCGCCTTTCCAAACAGCGCCAAGCCTTCCTGATCGGGTGTAATCCGCAGCTTTCACACACACACACGAGTCATTGAGAGCGATGAAGTCCCTTCTGTTTACTCACTCCAAACCGAATGATCTTTCACAAGTAGAACACTTCAGTTGTGAAATGGAATTTGCCAGGGTGTTCTATTCCAAGTCTATTTCTCCCTTGGCTTTACCAATTCCCAAACAGGGTTCAGTCGCTCACATATAATGTCTGTGAGGATTGAGCCGGGCTCCTCTGCTGTTTTTTTTAATGCCCCAAGGGAAAAGATATTTGACAGAAGTGTGGACCCAAAAAAAAAAAAAAAAAAAAATAGTCCAGCACTTACACACAATCCCATTTTTATTTAGTCAACATAAATGATTAGACTGTAAGTCTTTTACCTCAGCATGCTATTCATTTCACATAATTTTGCTAATACGATAATATAAAATGTATAGCAGATAGTTTATAGTGGATGGTTTGATTCTAAAAGCATACTGTATACAGTAATTTACTTCAATAAACAGCAATTTACTCACTCACATGTTGGATTTACAAGGGAATAAACTGGCTGATGGCTTTATCTCCTTAGTGGGTGACAGTGTTACTGCTTAGCTTCGTAGTTATGATAAATGGTTGTTGTAGGAGGGCTGCATTTACTTTGTAGAGTCATTATGAGAATAATATGTATGAGAAAACAACCATTAATATTCATTATAATTGGAAACCATCGGCGGAATGCTGATGCGCTCAGATACCGACACAGGATGACTTTTTTCCCGGCCTGTAGTCCTTGTTGCATCAATACTGCGGCATAAAAGCCATGGCGATATAATCAGATTTTTACCTTGACTATTGAGGAGTCATTTACTCCACAGCGATATCCGTATGTTTGCGTATTTGGCCCACTTTTGCCGAGTCTGCTTCATAAACTGCACTTTATTCTCTGAAGGATAAACTGTTCTTATTCCAGTACATAAGAGCCCCGATTTTGTTGGTGTCCGGTAATTGGAGCCATTGTGAAGGAAGGATCACTGATACATTTCCCAGTCCACGTGTGAATGAGGCTGTAAAGGTCAGAGCCTGTTCTAGCCTCCATCCCCCAAGGGCCCTCAGCAGTAGGGGCCAGAGAACACCACAAACAATTAAACGTGTTGCTCCTCGGAGTAGAGCAGCCGGACTCTTGTCGGCTGGTGAAGTTTTTATTTATTTATTTTACCTCCGCGGGCTGCTGTTGGTCACTCTTCACAGCAATAATCTGGAAGTCTGAGCAATCAATACGAGCGCGACAGCCTCAGCCTCCATTAGCGCGGACATCCCTGGAGTCCATGATGTATTCAAGCTCATGCACAGATTCACACGGGAGGGCACCAAAACGTGGAAGGTGAATAAATCGACACATTAAATACTCGAAATGTACTCACAAAACACATTGTGATTAAAAGGAACAGTATGTAGCAATTGTGGCTAAAAAAAATCAATATGGAAAATAAAACTGCCCATTTACAATCACCTAATTTAGCGCTTTGTAAAAGTGTAGATAGCCCATACACTCTTGTGTTAGCATCAGCGCTAATGTTGTTAAGAAGTGCTGAGCCCTTTATAGAGCAATGAACCCTATTTGGTAAGGTGAACTTATTTCAAAACGGACACCAAATACCTCACGATAAGACCATAATTAAAAAAGATAAAGAGAATGTTGGAATTAATTAAACATAATTCAATACTGTCATAACATATTGGAATTGAATTATTACAATATGATGATTTATTTTTCGTTTGACATTATTTAAATGAAAACAATTACAGTGGTACCTTGGTATACGAGTGATGAGGTACGAGCGGTCATTCGGACAATTTTTTTACTTTCGAGCTCACGCAAACTTGCAAGTCATAACACAATATGCAGAAGTTTGGCAGATAGAGCCACAACAATTCCTTAAAAATGAGGCTTCAAATGTTCAATGCCACACCCAGTTGAAGTTTATTGTCAAACTAAACAAACAAAAATAATTACATGTTGTGTATTTAAAACAACCAAACAACTTTCCCTTAAAGGGTCACTGTGTAGCATTTTTAGTTGTTTACTGGTCAAAATCAATGTCTGCGTTTAGATATGTATTATGACCTCTGCTAATAATCTCGTGAGCAAAGAATTCTATATTTATTGATACATAAGAGTGGTGACCCAGTCGGGGAGCGCCATGACAGTCTGTCATCTTGAAAATACAGCCACTGTATGGGACAAGCATCACCAAACGCGGAATAACTAGGCCGTTAGATTGAGACGCTACGCTACGGTAATACACACACACACACACACATATATAAATTGTGTGCACGTATATATACATACACATATATATATATATATATATATATACACATATACATATTATATATATATATATATATATATATATATATACACACACACACACACACACACACACACACACATTACCTGAACTTTTAAAACAGATGGTCAAAAAGCAAACACACATGCAACTTAATTATCTCCATGTACCTTCGTCCGACATGACATGTTGGTATTGTTCGCCGATCGGCTTCATCATGTTAGGGTCCTGCATCCACAAGTTGATAAACTGCACACGAGATGATAACGATTTATAATTCTTAAACTGCTCCAAAGCATAGGGACACCGCACACAAGGTAGACAAATCCGCTGCACACAACGGAGCCAGTAAGTCCAGCCGATTTGGAATGGTTACAAACGGGCAATACCTTGTTTGGTAAATTTTCTTAGAGTAGGAGAAACGTAACGTAAAAAGAAAATGTATTTCTCTGTTCAATCGTACATAAATGTGAAAAAGCAGAATTTGATAGTGGTGCAAAATGTTTTATTTTGACCTGACCTGACTCCATAGTGCATGTGTGTTTTTATCTGTTCTTCCCCACTGTAACATGCACATTTCTCCACTGTGAGATGAATAAAGCATGATCTTTTCTATCTAACATGATTGAATGCTTCCATGTAATTTTGTCGCCCCTTCCAATAGAAACTAGTCTTGAACTACTGTCAAGTGTCGTATTGGATTTTCAGTCCCGCATATAGATGAATGACACTAAATAAAGACCACGTTTTATCATATTATCCCATGTTTAAGTGGAAAATTCACTACTAGTTTGTTTTGATAATATTAGTTGTAAGGCCATTGAATATTGTATCGCTAAAGTTCCTCTTTTTCGTATTTGAGTAGGGCTTAAAAAATTAAATTGTGTCCTTTGCAAAGATGCGGGTTTGATAAAAGGAAAGCAATTGTAAATCTGAAAAGAACTCAAGGTTGGTGTAGAAGCCGCTGTTTTTCTTTGACATTGTCATCATCGCTACCTTTATCACTGTATTGAAAACGAGGTGTTGAATGGTGCTGTAAGGGTGTGCAGGATACACACCGCACCATTACATGTTTTTGCACGAAGCAGATAATGTTTAACACACTGTTCTGCGTCATTTAGTCGAAACCGGTAATGCTTTACTATCTTTGTAAGACTTTGTACATAATGTGTACGACTGGTGTAAAAGCCTGCATTCAGGTGGGACTGTACTTTTCATTTTGCATTCGTTAAGTAAGCCGGTGAATCTCTATGTGCACTCCCCAGTAGGTTGAGGTGCTTTAAATTGTTGAGTGACCTTCCTACACAGCAATTAACTGATGAGTTTCCTCGTTCTGTGGTTCAGTATCATTAGGTTGCAATCACTGCAAACACACTGAAGCTTCTCAGAAGATGATCTGGCTTGATGTTCAAGCACCCTTACCTTATTGGACAAATTACAATGATCAAAAGTTTTTGTTTTTTTTTAAATATCACAAGACAATTTTCAGAAGCCTGAGATGGCAGAAGCGAGCGAGCTAAAACAAAAGTTGTGTCAAAGATAAACTCATTCACTGCAGTGCATGTTTATATCCGTCAAGTGGAATCCAAACGTTTACTGCCACCTACATATTAGAGATCGACCGATTATCGGCATGCCCGATTATCGGCACCGATATTTGGAATTTTGGCTGAAATTAGCAGTCGAGCAACAGCCTGACACCAGGAAGTCATTTTTGCCAATCATCTACCAATCATTTGCACCAAACCAATTATGCATTCAAACAACCCCTTTTTTTAATACAAAGTTTTCAATTAAAGACAAGATAGAAGATGGCAATCCAATTAGTTGCTAATGAATGTTTTGCAGATAAATGTACAACTTTGCTCAAAAATAAAATAAAAACAATGTAATTTGAAGCAGAAGTATTTTTTCAAAACATAATAAGGCAGCTAATGACTTAAATAAATGATACAAATCACACTTGCTTTTGTGTTTTGCCATGTACCCTTGGCCTCAGTGTTTAGACAGTGAGACCAACAACAGGGCGCACTCATTACTGACCAAAACAACATTATTACTATTGTTTGTGCAGTTATGAAGCTTGCCATCTTTGTTTAAGGGACAGATTGGGCAGGAGAATTGTGGTACTAATAGATTTTGTGCAGACATATTTGCTGCTGGTGGTATCAGACAGTGACACATATGTAACCCCGGTCTCCAGCCTGTTCCACTTAGGGGCAACCCTGTTGGGTGGTGTCGGCGCTAAACAACCCTGTTGTGGTATTTTTCCAGCAAGCGAGGCTGTCATTACGGTGTTACCATGGAAAAGATGTGTCTCACGAATACAGTTTTAACAAGGGTGCTTAGCTCAGAATGCCTCTAAATGGGATAACTGGGCCTTGCTCCATCGCTTGTGTAATGAATTCCATATCGGCTTCTTTCCACAGTATATAGGACATATCTAATTGTTCTCGTGATGTGGCGACTGGCAGAAGCTAATGGACAAAGCACATCACGTCCGCCCACTGTTCTCCCCCCCGAGTTGTGTTCTTCTTTTAAAACCGCAATTATCAGGCGATTAACACGTTGATTCTGCCGCAACAGGGTGCGCTGTGAAAACGCATGTTGTTTCCAAAGGCACTTGGCTGGTTACCATCTCTCAAGGTGACAGAAATATTGCAGATCTTGCATGGCAGTGAAGGGCGCTGGACAGGCCGGGCTGTGTGTGGCTTATGAATGTGAAAGTCACTGCAGTTTGGCCTTCCTCTCTGTTTTTACTGCCCCACGCCAGCAGATCAGCTTTACTCAGCAGATTCCTCTCCAGTGGGAAACACAGCCGGCTGCAGGTGGCTAAAAACAGTCTCACATGGCTAAAGCTCTACTGTCCTAATGTTAATTATTGATCAGTTGATCAAGAGAGATGAAGGGATTTCTTTTTTTTTTTTTTAGGTGAGAGCTCTGACTTGTCTTGTGAGAGCTGCCAAAAGATCAATACTTTCAATCATGCCAGAGAGCTCTTGTGTCAGTCACGCTGAGTAAGGTGATTACAATTGAGTCTTAAGACAATGAAGAACTTCACGGGGCTTCCTCAGGCACACTCAACCTCCTCTCAGGGAACCTGATGAACTCAGACCGGCTAAATAGACCTGCAAAGCACTTAAACGTGCACCCTGAGAGGCTGACACCGCTGAGCTTCAGCCAAACTCAATGGTTCAAGCCTGTGTGCAAACACAATGTGCACTCAAACCTGTAAGAGACACGTGAACAAGATGTTGGTCAATATCACTGTGAAGTGCCTTTGGTGTCCTCATCAGAATCATTCAGTCATCATGAAAATGTAACAGAATAATGCAACTCTGAGGCCAAACATTTGCACACATACCAGTACAATGAAAAGCCCCTTATAATGTGTTTCCTTCATTTTATATCATTTATTTTTCATTGGGTGTATGTGATTTTGGCATGTTCCACACACTGTTCTGCTAAATACAGTGTGTAAGGAGTTAAATGATACTACATGAAAAAAAAAAAAAAAAAACATGGTTTTATTGTTCCCAACAAGTTATTTGATGTCATTTAAATCATGTATATTCTATTTTTGTAATCATATTGAGCATTTTGCATGTGTCCCTGAAATTGCTTCCTGCCCTGTCATCATGGGGTAACTGCCCCTTTAATCTGTGATATTATGGCCACCATTTTGTCTTTCTTCAATGTAGGCCGAACGGTGGGTAGTTGCAGAGTAAATATTGACACTTATGTTTGTAGGGTTAGTTTGTCAGTTAGTTTTCATATTACGTGTAGTTGGATTTTGTCAATATTAACATATCTGCTCTGTCACAGTGAAACATTAATTGATATAAAAACAATTTTTCTGAACTTTTTAATATATCTGTTAAACAGGACACAGTCAGCTTAATCTTGTTGCTAAGTGAAGGTCCACTTGCTTACAACTGCTTGAAGTTTATTTATATCTATTTTTAAAAAATATGAAAAAAAAACCTAGGAGTTTGACCAATATGTGTAAAGTGGAAAATATCAACTTTTGGAGGGTGAAATGGGGATATGATTTAAGACCCATTTTATCTGGGTAAAAATGGTATCGTGCAAAAGGAAGATATTGCTTTCATTTATTGTGCTGAATAATACATTTTTGAAACTCAATGAAACTGTACACATGTCCTTCCATGTCCATCCATCCATTGTCAACATTGCTTACCCTGGTTAGGGTCGTGGGGTGCTGGAACCTATCCCAGTTGACTTTGGGTGAAAGGTAGACTTCACCCTGAACTGGTCGCCAGTCAGTCGCAGGGCACATATAGACACGGACAACCATTTGCACTCACATTCACACCGTCACAGAGTGGGAACTGATCCCACGCTGCCTGCACCAAAGTTAGGCGTACCACTACACCATCAGTGACTGTCCTTCCATGTGTAATGTGTAATTTCCTTCCATTCAGGATAGGAAAAATACCTGTGCACATCATTGCATCTTTATAATTGATTAAAATGTGATGACCTGAAGTGAAAACCTGTGTCAAGGATATCGTTTGAGATAGAATTTTGTGATGCCTCACTTTCATACGTAATTGCAATATTGAGTCTCAACAAAGGCCAGCATTTCTTGTATTGGATCGAATTGTACCGTTTGTGTTTCGAGTAAAAATCAACAACAATCAACATGACAGTGAGAGGTTGTCTTGTCTCCCCTTGCAAGCGTCGAAACCAAAATCCACTAATAGCTTAGTGTTGAGAATCGTTCTGTGTCTTTACCATTGCTCCAAGTGTGACACCAGCTTTTTACAGAGCAGGTGACTTGTTAGTACTCTAAGCAACAATGGGAACAGATGTGTCCCTGACAGTGGATGGATGGTCAGGGTCCATCTGGTCAGTGCAGCCCTGGACAGGAATGATGAATACAGCTTCATCAGTGAATAGCTGTCATCAATCGCGGGCCGCGGCGATGGCCAGTGACAGCCACACGCCAGCGCCGGGCCCCAGGTGTGCCGAAGAGAGAGTGGACGGGCTCTGGAATGCAGGTCAATCAGCCAAGTCTGAGCCAATGTTATATATTGCAATGTAAACTGAATGCATTACAAAGCAAGTGATGAGCATTCCTTTGTATGGCTGGTAGGCTTGTTCTTTGACAGAAGCTTTGGTCTTAGATTTATTTCAATGCAGGTGCTGTTAGCGGGCCCGAGCGCTAAGGACGAGCACCGAGCGTCTAGACAAGTCATGGCTCCACATTGTCTTCCCCGGCGGTCCCAAATGAAATGTGCTGCATCCTTGTCTACCTCAGTGCATAGACATGAAGAGGTACTAAAACAGCGACCTTGCACAGCGCCATTCTGAATATGTTATGGCCCCCGCTTTCCTTGAACTGTCACAACTTTAAATCGACCACTTCTAACGGTTTCATACACTGCGTGCTCATCTTTATGCAGGACAGCCCACCTGCTCTTAGCCTTGAAGGAATGCTATATTAACACACTGTACATACTTCCAAATGCTGTTTATAAAAGACAAATAGCCGAAATAATTGCGACAAATATCATCCACCCATATGGCCAGGAACCTTCTGGTGGGTGTGTTGTTTGCCCTCTATGTCAATGAAAAAAAAATTTCTGCCAGGAAACTGCAGATAAAACTGGGGAAAGATACAGTATAACAAATATAGTCTTAAGGAAGTTTGAATCCATCTCTAATTGATCCAGAGACTGTGAGTCAAAAATTGAGTGAAATATATACATGACATATATACATGTGTGTATATATATATATATATATATATATATATATATATATATATATATACATACACATATGTATGTATATATATGTATATATATATATATACATATGTATGTATGTATATATATATATATATATATATATATATATACATACACATATGTATGTATGTATATATATATATATACATACACATACATACACATATGTATGTATATATATATATATATATATATATATATATATATATATATATATACATATACACACACACACACACACCCAATTCAATCCCCGGCCCCGCCTGTGTGGAGTTTGCAGGTTTTCTCCGGGCACTCCGGTTTCCTCCCACATCCCAAAAACATGCATTAATTGGATACTCTAAATTGTCCGTAGGTGTGAATGTGAGTGCGAATGGTTGTTTGTTTGTATGTATGTGCCCTGCGATTGGCTGCCAACCAGTTCAGGGTGTACCCCGCCTCCTGCTCGATGACAGCTGGGATAGGCTCCAGCACGCCCGCGACCCTAGTGAGGAGAAGCGGCTCAGAAAATGGATGGATGGATATATATATATATATATATATATATGATTCAGTGTTTTTCTGTTACTGTCATTTTATGTGGAAGGCCAGATGGCTCTTATTGTGAGGTTCGCTGGTAAATAAAGCATGTCTTCTGTTAACTGGCTCGTTTGCGCTGGCTGTATGACAAGCTATTTTATTCAACCCTTTTCAAGCGAGGATTAGATGCGAAGAAGCAAGACAGTTAACAGTTTGTTGTCAGTGGAATGACTGATTAAATAAACAAACAAGTCAATATTTTTGTAGCTTGTCGCTCATCACTTTTATCTAATATTCGTCGGTTGTAGAACCGTATAAAAGTGGCGACGTGCCAATGACCGAATCATTGCCCTGACACACACACACACACACACACATAGTAAAACATCACTCCCTCCCGGGTCGTATTGCTCTGGCTCTCTAATCTCCAAAATTAATAATAGCAATAATTTGGTGAAACATTTTTTTTGAAATGACTAAAATAATTAAAAGCAACAGCTCAGAGGTATGTTAATAAAGGGCCGTTGGGACACTGCGCACAAACAAGCTGCTTCAGGTGAAGAATAAGAGGTAGGACCTGATAAGTTTTTCACTTCTTCCTTCTCCTATTGAACATGTACAGTACATTGTGTATGCACCCTACATTACTGCAACGCAGTTACATGACGACGATGTAGTCCACCTTTTTTTTTTTTTTTTTTTTTTATTCTTTATTGAGCATATACAAGCAAGTCAACAAGACAGATCCATATATCTTGTGTTGATTTTCTTGTATATGTAGGTGCATACTGTAGCTGTAGAGCTGTATTAAAGAAAAAAATTAAAGAAATTAAATTAAATTAAATTAAATTATTAAAGAAAAACTATTAAAAAGAACTTACTTGTTCAACCTCAAGAGCTTTCAAAGTACACACAATAACCCGACCTTCCATATGATAACGATGCATTCTAAGTGCAAAACCATTGTCAAACACCCACTTAAAGATGTGCCTTTCGGTGTGTGCGTGCATGTAGAGGAGTTATAGTCTGTGACAGTCCCAGTTTAGTTGATGTGCTGCTATATGACGTTTCTCTTATAATGGGTTTGCTGGGGGTCACCTATGTTTACATTAAGCAGCACTACTGGCTCTAATTGGAGTTAATTGCAGAAGCATTTGTACAAGGTGCTCGTGAATGACAAGCAAGCCCAATTTACAGGTTTACAAATACAACTGATGGAATTAAGAAATAGATTCCCCACTAGCACTGACAGATTTGTTGTGTTCACATAAAGGTTACTTTAATCATCTGTAGGGGTGTAAAATGAAATAATTTATGTAGAATACAATGCAAACAAATTTCTGAGGTTGTTTTTTTTTTTTACCCTTTTATATAGTCATTGTGAGAGTATCGAATTTTTTTTCCATTACTGAATAAATTCACTAATCACAAAATTGGCACACCTACACACCTTTAAATGACATTCAACTCAAGAGCTGAATCAAAAGCTGTGCACTTACAAAGATAGTGAAAATGGCAGCATAGAGCTCTACCAAGGTTGAACCATGAACAAAAGCGAATTGCGTGAACAGCTCACTTCCTGTTTCATGGTAGACGAGGTAAAATGACACGACCAAACTGTTTTTTAATTCAGGGATATGTGTAATGGTTCTCGGTTAACTTCAATGGAAAAAATACACAAACATTTTCAAAATTGGGTCGCGTTGTGTGTTTGTCAATTTATCATCACAGAGAATGACTTAAGGCAGTGAATTAAATATTCAAACTGTGTATAATGTAACAGACAGATGGCTTAAAATCCAGTACAGTACATTTGCTTTGTACAGTTCAAATTGTATTTAACTTTAAAGTACAATACATTTGGATATACAGTGGACCACCTAGTCACAGATTTTTTTTTTTAACCTACCTCCCTTTATTCACATCAATCCCCCAAATGTTGTAATGTTAAATATATACTTAACATACAAGTAAATATATACTATAAATGTTTTTCAATACACAATTATATATAATACTTTTAGCCCTTGCACACACTTTAGACATATTCAAATTTGTTAAAACACACTTACACACAAACAAATGTTTGATTTTTTTTTTAATAGCAAATACTGTATCTATTGTAGTCCCAGTGTACATTCATGTGCCTTAAGAGGCAGGGCCTGGCAGGGTGGTGTGTGACTTCAGCGATTCCGCATGACTGTCTGCGTGTGGATTGACGACTGTGGCTCTCCTTTCCCACATGTGATGACATTATTATATTACATGTCCTATGTTTATAGTAAAAGTTTACCATAAAAGCCCAAAAACGACAACGGTATAGCGGGACTTAAACGATGACAGACTCTGCAATGTGCGCTGGAAAAAACAATGACAACTCAATATATGATCATTTGTGGCATTATCTAACTATGGTGAGGATTAATACTGCCACGGTTTTACCACTGTGAACTGCTTCAGCAAAGAGAGGCTGTGTAAGCTGGCAGAGAGACGGTTTTGTACATTTCTGCTGCCCTGTCGCTTTCTCTGCGGGGTGTCTCCTGGGAAAATCAAGGGAAGGGGTGAGGTCGCGGGGAGTGGGGTTGGAGGCGGGGGGTAGGGGCTCTGGCTGCAAACACACACACACACAGGAATCACATCTCTAAAAGGCATCGCAATGTCGGCTCACTGATGCTGCTTATGTGTGATTAAGCATCTGCCTGCAAACAGCCCATAGTCTGATGACCCTGTTGGTGTGTATCTCTGAGGTGTTGTAGCACTCTCTCTCTCGCTCTCTCTCTCTTTCTCTCTTTCACTCTCTCTCTCTTGCAACCTTCACCCCCCACCATGTTTTTCCCTCTTCACCCCTCCCAGATGCCAGGGACGACTGTCTCAACAAGAATCGCTCCCATGTAAGAGGCAAGGCACTGCTTTGTGAGGCTGCCTGAAACTGACATTAATCCACTTTTTCTTCAATAGACTGACAAGAGCATGGGATGGGTGGTGTCACACTTTGACAGTGGAGAGGCAAAGTTTGGCTCTGGCAGGCCTGGTAAAGCACTGCCGCTGCCTGTAACAGTCAGAGAAACACAAATTGGAGATCCAGGGGAAATGATCTGTAAAGAACGTGCACGCCCATGGTGTTAAAGTACAGCTGAAGAAGGGAGATACACAGTATAAACAAAGTCCTGTGTTTTATAGTCATTTATTGTTCTTACACATTTTTTAAGAAGACTGACCAACAATCAATAATACTATTATGTGACATTATTAAGCCAGGATTTGTCAACAATGAAATTAAGTAATCATACAATTACAATGTAATTTTCCTGTGAACTAGTATAATGTGCTCTACTAAGCCATTTTAGCATTAGTATTCAATGTATCGTATTTCTCACGATACACCATCATAATATCAATACAGCAAACCCCTCCAAAATTGCAGGTCATTGTTTGCACCCCTGCTACATTTCGGATTTTTAAGCAATTGTTTTTTATGTTGTTGTTTTTTACAGTGTACAGGCAAGTCCGAATTTAGAGTTACGCGCCTTCAGTTGAGTGTCACATTGTGTCGCAACATTCCAGGCAGCACTGATCTCTACTGGATATACAGCAGTGCATGCAGCAAGAACAAGAGGTAGAGAAAGTTCCAGAGACTAAGCTGCAGTAGGCTAAAATTCGTTTTGACAGAGCAGCACGAATATATGCCTCCGAGGATTGTTGTATGCTGTTTGTGTGTGTTGCAGCTCTGTGTGTGTAAAAACAGCATTTGTGTGAAGGTTTATAATTATTGTAACAACTATGCTAATTTCCCTTTGCCCGTCTATGGCGTTTTGCATTGTATGTTGTCACTTAGGAAGCGGACTTTCATTTGATGCAATTACATAGTTTGCTAAACATTTAGTTGAAATATACATTTAATTCTCTTCTGTTTTATCTGTCAGTTTTACAGTAATCTGCAACTGGAGGTAGTCAGAGATAGTGGCGTGACGGCCAGTACGTGGGATGATTTAAAACAAGTATAATAATGATGGTGCATTCAATGAATTGATTTCTTTAATGATTCAGAGGGTTGGATGCCCGCTGCTGAAATAAGTCTGTCATCTGTCATCCACCACACATGGCCGAGGAGCTCGCGTTTCTGTCTGCTTGCATCTGCCCCTATCAAATTCCAAAATCGCATTCGATCACCTGCGCCAAAACTTTGACGTGGTATGAACAGCCCCAGGTTTACATGGATTTTCTGACACCAAAATCTTACTCCGCCAAACACATCTCCAAGGGCATACCCTCACTGCACCGACAAGCCCAGCTTGGCACAGACAGGTCTGCCAAATAGGTAAAGACGCGCAGCGAGTCTTTCGCTTGCACAGCATCTGAATTATGGTAATATAATATAATGTTGTGGATTATTATGTCATTTCCACCTCTCTTAGGATTTTCAAGGTTTTGAGTTACAAAAAGGTTATAAAACTATTTTTCCTCTGTTGTTCTGAATTAGTTTCTTAGAAATAAATTTATGGGTAAATGAGGCCCATTTCTGTCATGCTAGCAATATTTCCAGGGTGAAGATTCCAAACTGTTCTGTTTATAATTATCCAATGAAGGATGTAACACGGAAGAGGTAATGTGCTGTGTAATATGAGGCCACTCAGCTGTTTGTCAAGTGAGTGTGCTTCACATCTTGGCTGGCTTCAAACAAAAACTCTCCATCTCTCTGACATCTGCCGGAATGTTGAGTTTCACCAGGACCCCTCAGTATGTATCAGCCCATGTGGGGACGATTGTTTTATTAAGAGGAATTTGACCAGGTCACATGCAAAGATTAATTATATGCTCTATACAAGCAATTTTCTTCAGACAACCAAATTATGCAGCAACATAACTCAATTTTCACAACACTTGTGCAGCTGCTTGGCTGCAATGATGCAGGACTCCTGGTCCGTTTAAACAGTTGTTTACTTGATTACTTTAAAATCCATCATTTGATTATACACTCATGGGCTATGACATTGGGTATACCGGTTAGCTAATCTAATAAACTATGTAAAAAAATATGCATATAAAAAAATATTTATGCATGGAGATGCTTAACGTTGCTTGACTTAAATGATCAACAATGTGGAAAATTAATGATTTCATCCATCCATCCATCCATTTTCTACCACTTATCTGAGGTCGGGTTGCGGGGGCAGTAGCTTTAGCAGGGATGCCCAGACTTCCCTCTCCCCAGCCACTTCATCCAGCTCTTCCGGGGGGATCCCGAGGCGTTCCCAGGCCAGCCGAAGGATGTAGTCTCTCCAGCGTGTCCTGGGTTGTCCCCGGGGTCTCCTCTCAGTGGGACATCCCCGGAACACCTCAACAAGGAGGCGTATGGGAGGCATCCGAATCAGATGCCCCGGCCACCTCATCTGGCTCCTCTCGATGTGGAGGAGCAGTGGCTCAACTCTGAGATCCTCTCAGATGACCGAAGCGGCCGAAATGATTTCATCCATCCATCATCTGAGCCGCTTGTCCTCACAAGGGTTGCGGGAGCGCTGGAGCCTATCCCAGCTGTCATCGGGCAAGAGGCGTGGTACACCCTGAAATGGTTGCCAGCCAATCGCAGAGCACGTCAACAAACAACCATTCACACTCACATTCACACCTACAGGCAATTTAAAGTCTTCAATTAACCTACCATGCATGTTTTTCCATGAATTTAATTCATTTATCTTACGTCATGTTGCTCTTCTTGAGACCTCAAACTAGTTGAGATTGAACAACAGCGCCTCTGGAGGTCTGTTTTGCCTCAATTGCTTCAAGACATAATTAATTAATCAATCAATCCACAAAATTACGTACCGAGTCAGAACACACAAATGTCTTTATGTTGCTGCTTACAGCCTATAAGGGACAGGTTGACACGGTATCTGGGGATCGCAATGATATGATATGACATGATGTGAGGTATTGATTGCCATTGTATCGCTCAATTATTTTCAGCTTTGGTTTCAGTTTAGCCACAACATTTCTCAGCATTCATGCAAATGCTGAAGGAACTGTAATTTCTTGGTCCAAATATACACTAATACTTTGACTTAAGAGTGCCCGAACCTACCAGTTTTTCTAGATACGAGCTGTCACTTGGTTGATTTTTTTTATTTGTATTGAGAGCCAAAATTTGAGCGAGATACTACAAAGCACTTTCAGCCGTTTACTGAATGGTACAAACAGTCAAACACACAAATACAAAATGAAACCATTAGCACAGCACTACAGTCAGCCAGAACTCACGCACAGAATCTCGCACGAAGACTAATCGGCCATTTTCCTGACATCACTCACAAGACCACACCCCTTAAAGGCACTTATACAACACCACAGCTGTTGTTGTTATGACTCAGTTTGCTCCAACGTACAGTAATTATACTTCAGAAAAAAATCTGTTTATTCCTTTACACTTTTATTCTGTTTTTACACTCCAGTGCTTTTTTATTTATTAAAAACACAACAAAAACGTGGGCAGGAGAACAAATTGTCATTTTATTCTAATAGGGGGAACATTCATTTGAAAGAATAGTAAATTCAGTTACGAGTTTGGACACACAAATAATTAAACCCGTAAGTCACCATAAGTGGCATTTTATTTCACACTGTGGCGGTTTCTGGTATGTGCAATAATGTCAATAACGTCAGCCTCACAATTCTGAGGAGTGGGGTTCAATCCCCGACCCCGACTGTGTGGAGTTTGCATGTTCTCCCCTGCGTGGGTTTTCTCCGGGCACTCCGGTTTCCTCCCACATCCCAAAAACATGCACGTTATTTGAAAACTCTAAATTGCCCGTAGGTGTGAATGTGAGTGCAAATGGTTGTTTGTTTGTATGTGCCCTGCGATTGGCTAGCAACCAGTTCAGGGTGTACCCCGCCTCCTGCCCGATGACAGCTGGGATAGGCTCCAACACGCCCGCGACCCTAGTGAGGAGAAGCGGCTCAGAAAATTGATGGATGGATGGGTTTTGTACTGGCATCATGACATGTAACTTATTGGTGTTTGTATGGGGAATATGCACACCATTGTGGAGACATAAGAGGTCTTCAAGGATTTCGCTGATAAACATTGAAGTGTTAAGGAAGTATGATATGGTGTTGGTGGAGTGGGAGACATTGATTTGACAATTGATCCCAATTGTTCAAGCAGATATTCTGTTTTGTCATGCACCACTAATTGCATTTAAAAGAATAAGATAGTGCTCCTAGGGTGATAACTGTACATTTTTCAGTGTGGCGTTACTCTCCATACCCTGTGGGACACCAATTACATCAAGAGCTTTCCACGCTGCACAAAGACTCAAAGCTGATGGGGAGAATCAGTTGAGTCATTTGGAGGCCTTGCATATCTAATGTTCTGGTGATGGCAGATGCCTTCATCCTACATTAAAGTCACCCTATGAGAACGAGTGGCCTGTGAAGAAGGACTACAGTAAAACTGACAATGGCAGCTCTGTTTTTTTTTTCTACATTTATAGCGCCCAGCAGGTGTCAGCTACAGCAGTCGCTCTGCCCCCAATGACACCCCATGGCTGGCCATCTCTGACGCATGAAAGAAAAGCAAGGAGATGGATCGGGCTGGGTGGGGGATGTTAGCTGCCGTCTGGGATTAGGTACCTGAGTCTAATCTTGAGGGGCAGTGGGCTCCAGTGGCGGTAAACTGTTTTCTGGGGGAATTTCTCGCCGCCTCGACCAGCTGATTATTTCCAGATTTTAGTTCTGCCTGAGCGGAGAAGAGATCTGCACAGTTTTGCCAGGCGTGGTTGAGAGTTACACTCAGATGAGTTGCAAGCAGGCGTTAGCACTAACCATTCACTAAATGTTAGCATCTTCAATTCTAAAAGTGTAGAGGGTAAATGTGGTAAGGAAAAAAAAACAAAAAAACAAAGGCATTCAGCTCTCTATGCCTTCCCCCTTCCACCCGTGTCAGCACTGCTCTGTCTACTCTTGCTCATTAACCTTGCTTGTTCTTCCACTTCATAGAACTGCTAATATGCCCACCACCCCCAATGCTTAGAAGTCTCTGGAACCCTTTGAATGAGGGTAATACATGCAGGCATTGAAATACTGGGGAGATATTTGCCTCCACCAGAAATCGGCTACATTCACCACCCAATTCATTAGATACACCTACAGATGAGATGTATAAATAAATCTCCTCACAATGATGCATGGTCTTCTTTATTTCTTCCAGCAAAATATAAATGTGAAAAATAAATAATTGTTCAGTAAGTGCTAGTTAAAGTAACCGTATGCTTGAATTTATTTGAGATTTTGCTTTTTTAATAACTGCAGAAGTTTAGTTTTAATAGCAAGCAGTTATGTAATGTAGTTTAGGAAGAAGATAATTGTGGGTGCTGGGGGGCAGTGCAATTATGAAGAGTATGATTTTTAAAATAATGCCTAGCTAATTGTGAAATATATTATATAAACAGTATTAAACATGGATTTTTATTTAGAACATTCTCATTTAAAAAAAAAAAAAAACATCTAGTTTGCATAGTTACCAAAATCTTGTGTGTAGCTGTCATGTAATATAAGCCTGTTTATGACGATGAGGTACAGAAGATCATGAATGGCAACGCCTCATCCCTCCAATATGTGTGGTTTCTCATATTCATTCATTCATCATCATCATTCATTAGTAAATGTTTTGTTTTAATTGTTTACACTATATTGCTGCTGCCCAGTGAAGTCAATTTTACAACAATTTCAGACATTGTTAACCAAATGACCCTGCATGCACTGTCAACAGTGTAGCTAAACACAATGAACATGTTTTATAATGGCATTTTTAACAACAGAACTGTCCTTTAAAAAGATCATTCCTTTTCAGATGGCACTTCCCCCATTGTTTTGAAGATGAGCAAAACATCACAAGACGATCAAGACAAGAACCGAGCACCCTTATTTTGTTAAATAATTAAGTGCCAACAACCTTGGATAACAAATGGAATGTTTTGAGCATATGACTGACAATAAAAGTATCATTTTACTGATCACAGTCTGATTGATGCATGCAGGTAAATATGAACAAATATTATTCATTCAGCTAATTTCAATGTAAAATATATCGCTAGTAATTTTAGAAATATAGTAGTGACAAATCAACTTTCCCCATTAAATTGAATCATGATATTAATAAATTCTGACCCACCCCCACCCCCAAGAAAAAAAAAAAAACAATAATGAAAATAGCATTCTGTAATATAGCAATCTATAAAAACATAAATTGAAATTGAATGTGAAGAATTAAACAGTTTGTGCATCATGATGAATTCATTATCGCTCCTTCTGGTGTGTGCAACTTGGCCACCAGGTGGCAGTATAATACAAGTGTGCCGACAAATGAAGAAGAGGTTCACGCAACTATTGCAAGTGACTCAGTAATCTGCAGCAATACGGTAACAGTCATTTTTCACAGAGGATAAAGAATATATGCCTGTGAGTATTGTTAAATTGTCTGTCTACATGTGTTGCTGCATCATTTGTGTTCAAACAGCCATTCCTCCAAGTGTTATAACACTGCCACATATATGCTAGTCGTTTGCCTATCTATGGTGTTTCCCATTATGTTTTAACATTAAGCGAGTAGACCTAAAGTTATGTGGTTGTTTGAAATACACTTGTGTCTTTTATTATGTTTAGTTTGACAAACTTCAACTTGGAGTGTCAAGGTTTTTTTTTTTTGGAACATGTCGTTATTAAAGGGACATCGGGGGAAAAAAAGAAACTTGTTTCTCATTCGAACGAGAAAGTTTAAGTTATTTACACACACACACACACACACACTAGTGTCCTCTTCTGTTGCCATTCTCTCAGCTGAGGTGCGCTGGAAGCAAGTTGTAAATAAGCTACTTTACGGCTACCCGAACGCAGGAAGCTACCGCTAGCAGGGAAATAAGCTACAACTCACAGGTAGACGTTTCCCATTCAAATGAGAAACTTTCCCGTTCGAACGAGAAACTCTCTCATTCGAACGAGAAACTTTTTCATTCAAAAGAGAAAATTTCTCATTTGAATGAGAAAGTCTCATTCGAATGAGAAACAAGTTTCTTTTTTTTCCATGTCCCTTTAGGGGCTCCGTATACAACAAAGTAATGGCTGTGAAAAGATGCAGGTGGTAAAGATGTCTACTATCTTTTGTTGAAAACTAGTTTGAAACTGAAACGTGATGTAGACAATTGTCACTGGACAATAAAATAATACTAAAAATACTACTAGCACAATGGAAAATGCAAAACAAATGTCGAGCTTATGCAACATGTACAAGTTTCGTACACAAATAAAAGTGTAACAGTCCACATAATGCACATACAGAACCAGTATGTTCTGTCAACAGCTGATATTTTTGATAAACTGAATCAGAATCATCTTTATTTGCCAAGTATGTCCAAAACACACAAGGAATTTGTCTCCGGTAGTTGGAGCCGCTTTAGTACAACAGACAGTCAATTTACAGAACACTTTGGAGACATAAAGACATTGACAAAAAACAATTGTGCAAAAAGATGCAGAGCCCTCTAGCACTTAGAGCAGTGCGAATGACTAATATTGCAATAGTCCGGTGCAATGACCATTGTGCAAAGGGCGCTGAGACTTCAAGGAGTGTATGCAGTTTAAAGTGACGAGTAGTGCGATCATCTGGGACAATGTTGGTTGTGCAAATGTTACAGATACTCCTCAATCAGTGTGCAAATGGAGCAGATTCTACTCTGGCATGAGTGGCCAGTATATGCAAATAGTGCAGCATGGAGAGACAACCACAGTGAGTGCATGAGTAATACATAATTGGCCCCACAGAAATGTAACAACGAACTCAAGTCAAAAAATTGCCAGCTTGTTGTAATGGAATTATAGGTTAGCTGTTTAAGAAGTTGATTGCAAGAGGGAAGAAGCTGTTGGAATGTCTACTAGTTCTAGTTTGCATTGATCGGTAGCGCCTACCTGAGGGAAGGAGCTGGAAGAGCTGGTGACCGGGGTGTGGAGGGTCCGAGAGGATTTTGCATGCCCTTGTCTTAGTTCTGGCAGCGTGCAAGTCCTCAAGGGTGGGTAGGGGGGTACCGACAATCCTTTCAGCAGTTTTGATTGTCCGTTGCAGTCGTAGTTTGTCCTTTTTTGTAGCAGCACCAAAACAGACTGTGATGGAAGAACATAGGACTGATTCGATGACCGCTGTGTAGAACTGTCTCAGCAGCTCCGGTGGCAGGCCGTGCTTTCTCAGAAGCCGCAGGAAGTACATCCTCTGCTGGGCCTTTTTGAGGACGGAGTTGATGTTGGTCGCCCACTTCAGGTCCTGAGAGATTGTAATTCCCAGGAACTTGAAGGTCTCGACGGTCGACACAAGGCAGCTGGACAACGTGAGGGGCAGCTGCGGCGAAGGATGCCTCCTGAAGACCACGATAATCTCTACAGTCTTGAGCGTGTTCAGCTCCAGGTTGTGTCGGCCGCACCACAGCTCCAGCCGCTCCGCTTCCTGTCGATATGCAGACTCGTCACCGTCCTCGATGAGGCTGATGACAGTGGTGTCATCTGCAAACTTCAGGAGTTTGACAGTCGGGTTCGCTGAGGTGCAGTCGTTCGTGTAGAGAGAGAAGAGCAGCGGAGAGAGGACACAACCTTGGGGACGCCCCAGTGCTGATGCTGCGTGTGAATGAGGTGGCCTCCCCCATCCTGACCTGCTGTGTCCTGCCCGTCAGAAAGCTGTAAATCCACTGGCAGATGGCAGGTGAGACGCTGAGCTGGAGACGCTTGGATGAAAGGAGTACAGGGATGATGGTGTTGAACGCTGAGCTGAAGTCCACGAACAGGATCCTCGCGTAGGTCCCTGCACTGTCGAGGTGTTCTAGGATGAAGTGCAGTCCCCTGTTGACTGCATCATCCGCAGACCTGTTCGCTTGGTAGGCAAATTGCAGGGGGTCCAGCACGGGACCTGTGACACTCTTGAGGTGGTCCAGCACGAGACGTTCAAAGGACTTCATGACCACAGATGTCAAAGCGACAGGCCTCTAGTCATTCACACCCGAGATTACAGGTTTCTTGGGGACTGGAATGATGGTGGACCGTTTGAAACAGGATGGAACTTCGCACATTTCCAGAGATCTATTGAAGATCTGAGTGAAGACTGGAGCGAGCTGGTCCGCGCAGACTTTGAGGCAGGATGGGGACACATAGTCCGGGCCTGCCGCTTTGTTAATCTTTTGTTGTTTGAAAATGCGTCTCACATCCTGTTCATGGATGGTTAACGCAGAAGTCAGAGGTGTGATTGTGGTCGCGGGTGTGTGGTGTGAAACTGTCCTTTTCAAATCTGCAGTAGAAGGTATTCAAGTCGTTGGCTAGTGTGCTATTGTTCTCAGCTTGGGGGGATCGTCGCTTATAATTAGTCAGCGATTGGAATGCATGCCAGACTGATTTAGAGTCATTTGTGCTAAACTGATTTTCCAACTTTGCTGCAGAGATCCTCTTTGCAATGTTAATTTCTTTAGTCAGCTGGTTTCTAGCTCGATTATACAGGGCCCTGTACCCGCTCTGATATGCGTCCTCCTTAGCTTGGCGAAGCTGCTTAAGTTTAGCAGTGAACCACGGCTTGTTGTTGTTGAATGTGCGAAATGATTTTGTTGGTACACAAACCTCTTCACAGAAACTGATATAGGATGTGACAGTGTCCGTATATTCATCCAGGCAGCCAGCTGAATTTTCAAAGACACTCCAGTCTGTGCAGTCTAAACAGCTTTGAAGTTCCATCTTTGCTTCATTGGTCCACTTTTTCACTGTTTTCACTGTAGGCTTCGCACATTTAAGTTCTTGCCTGTACGTCGGTATTAAGTGAATTAGACGAGCCCAGGGCTGCACGAGGTATAGCACGGTATGCGTCTTTTACCGTAGTGTAGCAGTGGTCTAAAGTATTATTTTCCCTGGTAGGACAGTCGATGTGTTGCTTGTATTTAGGGAGTTCGTGGTTGAGTTTAGCTTTGTTAAAGTCCCCGAGAATAATGAGGGGTGAGTCCGGGTGTTTTTTTCAATTTCGTTGACTTGTTCGGCGAGCGTTAGCAGTGCGGCGTTCGTGTTAGCTTGAGGCGGTATGTAGACTCCAGCCAGTATGAACGATGCGAACTCACGTGGTGAGTAGAATGGTTTACAGTTTAAAAATAGCGACTCCAAATGCGGGCTGCAGTGTGTGCTGAGCTCCTTGACGTCCGTACACCATTTTCCGTTGATATAGAGGCATATCCCGCCGGCCTTTGTTTTCCCCGATGATTCCATGTCGCGGTCCGCTCGATGAATGAGGAAGCCGGGACGCATGACGGCGCCATTGGGTACAGCCTCACAAAGCCAGGTCTCCGTGAAGCACATGGCCGCGGAACGTCCGAAGTCTTTACTGGTCTTTAACAGAAGATGAAGCTCGTCCATTTTGTTGGGTAGGGAGCGTACATTCGCGAGGTGGATCGACGGGAACGCCAATCTGTGTCCTCTCTTGCGGAGTTTCACCTGAATGCCGGCCCGTTTCCCTCTGTGGCGCCGCTTCCGTCTCCATGCGCCGAAAACCGCGGACGCCGCTCCGGTGAGTAACTCGGGGAAAAAACTGAGCGGATTTGCGAAAGTTGGTGACAGAAAGTCCGGAGTAGCCTCCTTGATGGTTAGTAGGTCTCCCCTTGTGCAAGTGAGTCGTGTAAGGTCTCCAAAGACGGACGAAAAACACAAAAACAAAAACAATACTCGAGACCGCGTTCCTGAGGCGACCACACTGGTAGGCGCCATGGCTAATGCTAACGACATTAACTAGAGACTACGAGGATTAAAAAATACAACAACAAAAACAACAAAAACAAACGCAGAGTCGTGTCCATACGAATTGATTGCCAAATGGTTGATGGTATGTTGCAACTGTTGGTTACCATAGGAACTATACTAACGACACTCATGCCCTGTTATTACAATTAACCCATTTCACAGCTCTTTCTGATTGTGTTATTTGACTATTATTTATTTTACAAATTATATGCATAAATTATAGTGAAATAAAACTTTTGGTGTAAAGCAGATTATGTTTCTTTTTTTCCTACTACAGCCACTTCAGGTGATGAGCTTGGTTTTAAAAAATGATGAAAAGACAATTTCCCAAAACAGTGTACTATTTTCAGTGGCTTCAATGGCCGCAATTACTATTGTTACAATTATTTTTTTTGACACCTCACAAACCCCTTAGCCACATGTTCTTACCTGCTTGTCCTCCAATTTGTGTCATTCTGAGCCAATCAGCCATCTAATTTTAAATTATTTACCAGTAAAGTCCAAATACCAATTTGATGACGTATAGACTGGCATGGACCTTTAATTAGTTTTTTTTTTTTTTTTAAGTCTTAATCACATTTTCTGCAAGAATGTTCAAGTTGTGGAAATATGTAATGCCAATAGCCGCTTGAAGGGACTTTTACTGTGACCATGACGACAAAGGAAAGGTCCTATAACTTTATGAAACTGGGAAAATTAACACTGCTGTGCCTCTCAGCCTTAACAAAGGAAATATGGTATTGTAAATCTTAACTTTAACCAACCCACATTTGACTCTAGTAAATTATGTTACCCCCCTTTGGGAATGTGGGCTTAAAGTAGATTGTGTGTGTATACACTGTAAGACATCTTGGTCTATATAGATGTTTTAAATCTCATAATTTGCAGAACATGTAGTTTTTTTTACTAAGAAAGAACACTTCAGGGTAGTGTTAGTTAATTTTAAGATTGTCTCAACATCTTTTGTATCCAGGGAAAGATTCAAATGTACACATCAACATGAGAACACTGGGTTTCTCTCAGAGGTTTGAAATTAATTAAGTTTAACATTCAACCACTTATCTGCCATCCATAATTTTTCTAATGAAATAATAATGTTAGATATAACTTAACAGGACATCCAGAGAGAGATTAACACATCCTCTTAGAAATTGTTCAGTATTTAAAAAATAATAATTATAATGGATAAAAAGACTACACAATATGTAGCACCCTTGTTCAAATGCTGGGTTTTTGTGATCTAAAAAGTTGTAAAGGTCGTAGGTTGCATTAACGGTGGAAAAGGTTTTGAAATGATGTAGCTCGTTCTTATTTTTTTCATCACAAAAACCTGTCATTTGAACATGGGTGTGTAGATTTTTTATATCCACTGTCATTGATCCTCTATGCACTTCAATAGCCCACCAAGGAAGTTTAGTAAGACACAGGGGTCTTCGGCTATATTGCGGTTCAGAATTTGCGGCTACTCGCGGATTTCAAATGTGAACAATAAATTATTGTCTTGCAAAGTCCTCGTTATATTGTAACATCGACAAAGTCTACTGCTGCCGGATAATTTATGCTGTGCACTCCAAATCATGAACGTCAAAGTCATCATACTGCTGATTCATCATCTTCTTCACTCAAGTTTTATACAGTCACTGCTAAGTACACTGAAATTTATTTACAGTACGTACAGAGTGGACCCGCACTAAAATCCGCAGGACATTGACACCTCAAAAATAGAAAACTTAAAAACTTTACAAGATTGAAAAAAGAAATTGAACAAAAATGTTTTAAAAAAATCTGCCGACAGGTGAATCTGTGGGGGCCGAACCCCGAATAGGCAGAGTTCCACTGTATTAATTTGGGGTTTATGGGTTTACGGATACATACGATGTGTTTAAAGAATAATTTATGGTTTAAACTACAGGGGGAAAAAAGTCCCAGGTATTCATGGATTTTCACTATCGGCACAGGTTTTGGAACATCACTCCTGTGAAAATTAGTGTTTACTGGAACTTATGGTTTTCTTATCAGTGTTCTGTCATTTTAATTTTATATAGATTCATTGATTTATTTAAGTAGAACGACACAACCTTTAACATTTATCCAGGCTTGGGACACTTGCGACACACTGCACTGTCAAGGGGCTGGGTGTTGTTGCAATTGACCAGCAAGAACTTGGGTACTTTAATACTCTTTTTTTTTTTTTTTACACATTAATAACATTCTGACAGTCACAATCAATACTGAGCATTACTACCTTTACAAAGGAAGATATTGAGCTACAGTCTATTAGTACAGGACCTCATGAGAGAATGCAGGCATATGTATTTTCCAACATTACTTATCACTAATAACCAAGATTTGGGTCATTCAGCAAGGACAAGGATTTTCGTTTTATTTCTTTAAGGACATTGTTTTGTTCTGTCTCCACACAATGTGTGACCATGGGTGTTGTTTCATTATGCTTTGCTCACTGAAACACATACGGCTAACTGACTTGAGTGGGTGCTCTGACAAAATAATCTAATTAGTAGGTGCAGAAAGACACGGGGAAATCAGAATGACCCTACAATCATAGGACAAATACGCCTACCGAAGCTTCAATTCTCTCCTTACTTAAGCTTAAAGAGTATATCAAAGCTCTTTGTTGTCTCTATTCATCGCCATTTGATGGCACGTTCAACACTGTAAAACCCTCAGCGCTCGCTCTAATGATGACAAAGGAGGCCAATATGGCAGAGGGATCCAGGGGAATTTTACAAAATCCTCATTTAAAGGTCTAATAATTAAGCTATTGATTAATTAGTACTACATTGATTTACAGTCACACTTTATCAAACCATGACGCTCTAATTACAGTGCCATTATGCCACAGGCTGACCTACTCCTTTTTTTGTCACATGTAATGAAAAAGCATTTCTTTAACAGCCTTTTAAATTTTTGACCTGTAAAATTTTAATGGGGACTATGGTGGGTGTTGAATGTGGATTGGCAGTAAAGTCATGGGTGGCTAATGTCTGTGAGGCTGGTTAAGTGGCTGTACACACACCGGGGGCTGAAGAACCTCTCTAGAGGGATTGGTCAGGATTGCTCTGCTTCAACAAATTAGTATCCGAAAAAATACATTTAATGGTCATAACAAATCCTGGCTTTTGTAGTGTTTACATTTCAAAAGGGTGAAAACAGTAGTGGTGGACCTGCAACATGTTTTGAAGGTGCCTCCGTAGCAAAATCATCTCAAACATGGTGTGTGCGTGGTGGTTAGTTAATGAAGAGGTGTTGAACAGGAATTGAATATGAGGTTCCACTCCAGTGTCATAAAATGGCACTTCACATACTCAGGAACCCGCATTTTCCTCCTGAAATTCCAATGGGGACATGAGTGTGTGGTAAAACCATCAACGCAGTTTCGCCTAAACATTGGAAAGAATCAGGGGGGTACAGTCTTGGAATGTTGCACTTTACGTGGTGCCCCCTTGGCCTGCTAAGTATCAGGGTGGGGCATTTTCATAAACCCTCCTTCTGTCTGTATGCAGAAACAAAAGAGGCTGAAAATATTCAGCCTGACTACAGGATGTGTTCTCCTTCCTCGACATGCTCAACACATGCAATAAAAACTCTCGGTTGTAGTTTAACAGAAGTGTCATGAATTCAAAATGTAAAAAAATGGAGAGACACCGGTATAATTATAGTACTTAACTTGAAAGGGGGCATATTATGTAAAACTGACTTTTTAATTGCTTGTATACACACATTTCGCTGCTGCGGAGTGCCTGCCCACCCATCAAGTGTGAAATTGTACCACCAAGTAAATGTTTTGTAAGCCTCCTATGTCAGAACATATCTTTACATAAGCCATTCTGATCTGGGCCCTACTATTACTGCAGTAAGTAAAAACCTGACCCTCACACCAAGTTTCTCCACCCATGATTAGCAACTCGATGTGTGCCACCAAATATAATACATGTATGTGAATTTGCCCTTCAGAAAAACAACATCGTTAACACTGTTTAGGTCTCAATTAGTATTTCTGCTTGAGCTACTTCAAATGTGCACACATTAGCAACAGGTCAGCTAGCCTAGCATGACAGAATAAAGGTAAACATCTCTCAGTACGTACTCACCTAGATGTGGCAGGTTATAAGCCCAGCTTCAAATACACTCACGCCTTGCACTGGAACAAAGGTATGTTATTAGTAACAATATAAAAATATAACCTTGTATTTTAAAACAAGGAGGGAAAATACGTTAGCTTGTGCGCCACTTGACATCTGGACCTGTTCTTTGCTGCAGCTCTATAGGGGGTATTTAACATCTCTGTTGTCCTAGGCGCCATCTAGTGGCCTGGCGCATGACTGCACTTGTAATTGGATCATTTTATAAGGCAGAATAGAAATAAACCTTGTAATTGGATCATTTTATAAGTCGGTATATAAATAAACATAGAAACCGGGCGATCTGATTTAACACAGTTAACTTTAAGTTAAAACGGAAGCTATCTTAGTTTTTTAATTTTTGCAATGTATACACTCAAGTTGTTGTTTGTCCCCATCAATGCATATATGCTTGATGTAAAATGCATTTATCATGACTAAGGAAGTCCATCCATCCATTTTCTATACCGCTTATCCTCATTAGGGTCACGGGTGTGATGGGTCCTATCCCAGTTAACTTTACCCGGTACACCCTGGACTGGTTGCCAGCCAATCAATCGCAGGGCACATACAGGCAGACAACCATCGGCGCTCACATTTACAGCTGTGGACAATTCTGGAATCTTTCATTAACCTAACATACATGTTTTTGCAATGTGGGGAAAAAGCCAGAGTAACTGGAGAAAACGTGCAGAGCATGCAAACTCCCAACAGGAAGGCCGCAGCAGCCGAGCCTGGATTCAATTCTCAAACCTTGAACTGTGATCACTCGGCTCGAGTAAGTAAGTACATTTTGTTTATATCTCATTTTATCTCATTAGGAATGCGCATTTGTTCTCGGCCTCTTCTGCCTCTTCCTCTGTTTTGCCTCCCAACACTCCTCTTCCTCTTCTTTTCTTTGGCTGTTGTCCCCGTCCAATGCCTTGTCCTTCCATTGTCAGACATTTTAACATTGTGTTGTGCTGCAGCTATATATACAGTGCATCATACTTGCCAGTTGATGGTTAGTCAAGATTCACGCTGGAAAAAAAAAAAGGTCTGATGGAAAAGTCCAATGGATATACTTTGACATATAACGACAACCTGTTCATCCAGTTTGCATGTAAAGACTATTGCAATGGACTACGTTCAATGTTTTTTTAACAGAGAACACTAGAAAACATTTCGATCAACATGACATAAGCAATTGATAATGTAGGAAAAAGCGGTGAAAACAAGTTTCACACGTTCCACTTCAAGTTGTGCCCTCTTGAGTTCACAGAACTCTCTGGTGTAAATGGAAACCCTTCAAAGACTGTATTTATTGACATTAATATAACATGAGAGAGAACCTTTTCAGGTTAAAACATAATGGAGCACTTTTCACAAATATTCTTCACTTAAAGCCACCCACATGGTTTTAAATGCTTTACAGATGCATATTACATGATCTATTGTGTAGATAGATAGATAGATAGATAGATAGATAGATAGATAGATAGATAGATAGATAGATAGATAGATAGATAGATAGATAGATAGATAGATAGATAGATTTAAAAGGTTGAAGCTGATATCGTTTCATATTTTAATGAGCATGAACAACCTCCGTGATTTTGCTGTATCAGAACCTATATCCACCCCACCTTTGTTTGCACCCTGTATTTGCATTTCAAAGGCTGCCCCTGGGAAGCCGCTTTGCATATTTACATCTGATTAACGACTTTAAATGAACATGTCAGAAAGCGAAAAGTGTTCACGGCTGACATAAAGAGGCGCCGTTCCGATTCCGTACCACAGGCTGCGGGAACGCTTAATGCGGGAATGCTTAACACAAGGGGGGATTAATTATAGGATATCAAATTACACATCTCGGAGTAACAGTTTTATGACAAGAGCCAAAGTAGTAATGTAAAAATGTCCCCGTATACCTAAGAAGTACAAAGTGCCATATTTCCTCCTGGCCTTTTTACTCTTCTGAAAATATGCGAGACGTTTGAAGTTGAAGTAAAGCGTCCAAGGAAGGGTTTATTTGAACTAATGCTCGTGTAAGAGTGGAACTAGACACCAATGGGAATTGAACGTCTAACTGCCTCACAGTATCGTCTAACGCCTAACGTATTGTGTCATATTATTCTTGTTTCCTACAATAATTCAGCGCCGCTAGAGGCGGTACTAATTGTTTTCTGCTCGTTTCCTTACCATCGAATATTATAGCGAGTGCCGTGGCCAAATTACATTTCTAAATTTGCTGTACGACCATGATCATGGATATGTTCTTTGATATATGTTTTATTCAGTACATCCTTTCTTTTCAACCCAGGTGCTTCGATGGTAAGAGAAAAATAAAATAAAGCCTGAGCATTTATAAATATCAAGGTACCATGCCCTCCATTTCTTTTTGTTATATTCGTCAATGTCCTTTTATTGTGTTGCGAGTTCATTTGGGTTGGACATGCCCAGGATGCTGTTTTTCAAGCTATTGATTTTTCATCTCTCACCATAATATTCAACATGTAAATAAGTTTTTCACTGATTGGATCGATGTTTATCTTAATTTGAATATGACGTAAGACCGCAGCTGTGGCGTAGTCTACACATCGAATGTGTAATTTGCTTCTACGGCCGACAGCTGTGAGCGAGTCGTACTTACCAGATACACTAATTTCCTCGCTCAACATTCTCCAGGTCGGCTCATATTTCAGCAGGAGTGCCTGGTGCCAACAAATCACAACGATCATTGTATCCGCCGTTGTTTGAGGATGTTAGGAATCACACAGCGTTTTCTCAACACCGATTGGCTGTCTCGACACAGCGTCGATCAAATTTGAGTTGAGCGGGCAGGTAGTTGAATATTAATTGTCAAGTCTACGTCGCCGATTTCAAATTCACCCGCTTTGCAAGCGGTTTGGTTTTCAAAAGCTATTGCATACAATCGACAAACCGCACAGATGTCACACTTGAACTATGTCACAGACTCCTTTTGATCGAGGTTAAGCATAAAACAGTAGGGGGAAAAAAATGGAGTTTGATGGCACGGGATGATCATTTAAACAGATATAATTTGGCCACATAACGACCAATTTATCCTCTAAAATGTAGTCGCTGACATGTTATTGTAAGTTTGCATTGTTAAGAAGAAGTATTTTCTGTTGCGTTCTTTGTTCTGCCGAGCTCCCTACTTGGTGTAAAATATGAAATAACTATGTGATTATTAATTGGGCCCATTGTAATTTGAGGGTTGTGGCTCGCATATTGTTGGCAGCTCTCCACGGGCTCTGTCTGTGCAGGAACGTGTCGAGGGGCTACCCGCCGCGATGCCTCAGCCATTTAGAGAGCAGCTCGCCACTCGCCCATCGGCATACCAATGAGCGGGGTTAAAAAGGCATGGCTCCTCTCAGAGACGGCCTTCCTTCGCTAGCTCGGCTCCAAAGGGTCTCCACGGACTAATTTCCAAAACCACCTCTTAATGTGGGCTTGTGTCAATCACCTGAACAGACAGCTTCATCCCCTGATGTGGAGTCCTCACACAGTGCAGCCCGGACCACCAAATGCACTCGTACGTCTTTGACAGTGCAAAACCATATGGAAAGATAAAGCTGTTTAATGGTTTCAACACTTGGAACACGGCAGCTTTGTCCACATTTACATTCGGTCATTTGCATCACTGTGATAATGGACTTTTAGAAGAACACGCATGGACATGAAAAGTTAAAAATCAAACAATTTCTGGATGACTCTCCAAAGTTGATACTTGACATTGAATTAAAATCACTTCTGTTTGCATTTTAATAGATGGGAATCTAGAAAGATGTACAGTCTGTTATTAAGTTAAAGCTGTTGATGTTAATTTATAAAACAAAAAATTATAATAATTAAAAATGTAACTATGTTGATGGGAAGCTGCATCACAGTCAAAAGAATACGAATTGTGAAAATAAAGTATCAAAATCAAATACAATATTGAAAAAACAGTTGAGGCAAAGATAGTTAAAGTAAGATCATGTACTTTCACAGCCCTGCAAACTACAACAATTATAAACGTATTGTTGAAGTATTTGTGAAGTATCAAAGAGGGGTTGACAAGTTTCGAAAATAAATAACTGTTTTCATATTTGTTAAAACAATCATTATGACTTGACAGTAGAACATGATAAATACAATCTGTTCAAAAATCAATCGGCCCCATCTTGTCAAGAGACCAAAGGCTTGACGTACAAGGTGTCAATCATTTGGTACCGACTCGCAGGCACACTCATCACGGGCACACGCCCTCAGCTTCGCAAAAAAACAAACAAAAACAAAAACTTAAAAGATAAATTTGAGTGCTACAGTAGCACTCCATTATGAATAAGGTGCTTTACTGGGATAAAAAGGTAACAGGTCAGCACGAGGCAGCAGGGGTTTGCCCACGATGAGTGTGCCAGCGAGTGTGTGACAAATGATTGACACCTCGTAAGCCACGCCTTCGGCTGTTTTTCCTCGGGCGCTGTGGTTTCTTGTAGCTCAAATAAGAGGCACAAGACAACAGAGAGACAACAGATTTTTTTTCACAGATCATATTTATTATCATAAAAAAATATGATGAAAAGTATGTTTCCACCACCCCCCTCCCCTTTTTTACAATGTGCATTAAGAATTGTTTTCTCTGTAAAGGCAGATCTTGTGATGTACGAGGTGTGTCAGAAAAGTTCCAGGACTTCTGTCACAACAGATACGTTATAAACCCCCAACATTTAGAACCTTTTCTACACACTGTTGATAAATCAGCCCCTAGTACTGGGGTCACAAAAGATTTATCTTATCCCCATCAATGGGGGGCAGACGATCCCAGCACATCTCCACAGAGACCCTCATTCAATGTGTGAGAAGAGGTGAGGCTTGTGGCAACTCATCAAAGCTTCTTCTCTATGACAATGCACCTGTTCACAATGCACTGAGCATCAGACAGTTCCTGGCCAAGAAAAATCTTCGTCGTGCTGGAGCACGAACGGAAATGCCATTATTCTCACTATTTGTCAAAATGCCGCTTATTGAGAAGCGAGTTGCATTGAGTTTGCTGCCACCATACAACACCCACATCTCGAGTTTGCGCTCGCAGGTCAAAGCAAAAAAAAAAACCCTCAGGTCGCTCGTATCTCAAGGCACCACTGTACTTAAATAATTCCGCTCGCGGTATCATGCTGCATTTATGATTTGAAGCTAAACAGTCAAATGTACAGTAGTGTAGCAGCTAGCAGAAATGAAGTCGTCAACCCATATCTCACTTCACGCTTCTGTGGCTTTGCGGCGCACTGAATGGCGGCCAAACCATCCCTCATACCGAGTTTTACCTGTTTGTGTTCCAATCCAAGATGACATACGACACGCGAGATGATGAGAAAACCGTGGGGAGGCTTCCAGTAGATTGATTCTCCCATCGCTTCATTCTTTTCTAGTTAGTCTTTTATTGGTTACAAAGGTAGAGGCGTTGGGAAGCGGCGTGAGAGAGGAGTGAACCGGTCTGCCCTGTTTAATCCACGGGGGCATTGAAGGAGGGTGATCACTTCTTAAGCGCACAAAGGCCTACAAGGAAATCATTGGCGTCCATGAGATCCCAAAGCTGATTTAAAGCAGAGATGTCCCAGCTTGGGCTCGAGGCCTTTACCGGGAATAAGGCCATTCTGTAGCATAACAATCTAAGACCCCAGAGGAAAGCTTTATTCATGGTCAAATAAAGTCTCAGGTTTTGGATGTCCTTTATAGAAATAAAGACCTCTTACAGGAAGAAAAAGAGCTGCTGGAATTATTGTTCGCTTACAGGCAGATCAAGTCCATCTTTACTCAATGCTGGATGGATGAATAGCAGACAAGCTGCTTGGAAATGAAATCCTCGGTACGGTCTATTTAACAATAAATAGGAACCTGAAAATAAGGATGGGGTTTACACACGCACCTCACTGAGAAACCAGTTGGTTGCAAAAGAGTTTGCGAAATAATCAGCGTGCTGCTTTTTTTCCCGCAGCTTCAATTCAAAGCTATTGATTGCACTTTTGAGCTTTTATCTCACTGATGATGTGCATTCATTCAAACAATGTTAACATTATTCCAAACTAATAGTTCCTTTTATAACTTTTATTGAAAATAAGCCTTTGTGCACGGGCAGAAAACTCCAGCTCTATATTTCTGAGTTTTAAAGATAGAGTGCATAATTAATAAGAGGGAACTCTGACTTTAAGTCAATGAAAATATGTCATTAATGTTATTATTCATTCACCTCTGTGGTGCAGAATTTATATCACAGAGACCTCATGTGTTGAATTCTGATTGCATATATTTCCATTTCTCCGACATCGGGGGACCCGAGAGCGGGTAGGGGGACATCTGGGATGTTCTGGATGAAAAAGGCTTGAGTGACGTTGGTGTAAATGAGTCTGGAATATTTTTATTTCCTTTGTGCTATACTTTATACATTTAAGATTTTCATCTACCTTTTTGTCCAACTTTTAACAGTTTATTTCATCGGACTTGTATAGACAATAACTGGCCACAACAATCGGTACACCCGCAAAATCTAATGAGAGTGACAAAAAATTAACTGCCGTTGTAAAGATAATGCTCCCTTTTGACTGACACTGTCAGAGAGGCGTACCTTGAATAATAATAATCAGCAATATGTGTATTATTAGCACCCCCAGCACCAGGCAGTGCGAAGGCCATCTTGGAATCGCTGTTTATTATAATTCTTCCGATGAACTAATTGCCTTTTAGGGGGCATGAACACGCCCTAAATCTTACTTTTTTTTTTTTTTTTTTTTTTTTTAAAAGGGTGAATCCTGGTTTAAACGTATCCAAAAGCTAATTCAGTAGCACATCTGGAAAAGTTGCAACAACAACAAAAATATCAGCGCTTAACACCACTTTCATCAATTAACACAATTTTGGGTGGGCATGTCTATAACAGGATGGACTTAGTTTGACAAACTGCAATTTGGGAATTTGCCTAGATGGGCCCCAATTGGAAGACGGTTAGCTGAGAGAGCGAAATTGCGAATCTTTTTTGCCCACATCATTCAATGTGGGCACAGCATGGCATCAACTATTGTCAATCATTTTAAGGAGTCGTCATGAAAAAGTGGTGACAAAGGCACAGTCATCGTTACTTGCAAGTAATTAAGTAGCACTTTGCACAGAGAGAAGTCACAAAATGCTTCACATAGTTAAAACAAAATCATAAGTAAACTTGCTGGCATCAAGCAGAATCCCCGCATCGCCAAAACCAAAACAAAAAAAAACAGCATGTTTGTTGATCCATTAGCATTACATTGTCAAAGAAAGCAAGACATTTTTCTACACTTCAGATTGGTCATTAATTTCTAATAATAACAGACCTTCATGGAGACTGACCAATAATATTGATTTGTGCAACAAATGTGGACTTGACCAAATTCTGCCCAACAGTGACGATTTATAAAATACAGTTTTTTTTTCTCTTGTATAGAAGAGGGAAGGAAAAAAGAAAAAAAAAAAAGTCACTCAAAACAAATAAAAAGCAATCTAGTCTTTCTGGAAAGCCTGCCCAAACAAATGTGTTGTTGTTTTTTTTATCAGCTTTTTGAAAATGTCCACTGAAGAGGCTACTCTCACCTCAAAAGGAAGCGCATTACACAATTTTGGGAGTGAAAGGCTGTCACCTTTACTTTTTTTTATCGTGTGTGAGTCAGATTAAGTAAAAAGCGATACATTGTGGTTGTAATTTGCAGTAGTGGCGCTTCGAAAATGGTGAGAGAGGACAAACATTAATATCCCTTTATGATGCTAGTCAAAAACGAGGAATTATTAGCCTCTGCCAAAGTGAAGAAGCAGGAGCTATAGTTTTAGCTGATGTTTGTTGGTTGGCTTGCAGGCATACTTAAAAAAACAACAACTGATTTGCAGTGCTGAGGGTTGGTACATGCTGGGGGAGAATCTATAAAAATGTAAATCTGGTTAAAAAAATCCAGCTTGTGCTATCTATTTTTCTTTTCGCCATTCGACTCAAAATGCAAATGGTGGAGAGGCCTGTTCATCTACAGTATTTTTATTGTCTTACTTCATCCTCCTAGAATTAAAAAGTAGCCTGGGCGTGGGTGCATACGCAACAATACTCTGAATCCAGAATGTGCTGTATGGCTACAGTTATGTTCACTATGCTGCTTGAATAGCAAAATACTTTACAGCATATACTGTACCATCAAGATTTGAGGACTGCTAAATTTTTAAACCATGATGTCTTTGAGAGCAAACTGATGGAGTTGGAGATGTACTTCAAAGCTATGTGCTGCTGTAGTGGTTATAGAAAACACTGTAACAAAAAAAAGAAGAGCGACACTCCATGTAAAGTAGCTCATGTGGCTTACAGTACGTGCGCAGTGTTAACCTAATAGTTGTACTATTTGCTGTAAGATATTTTGACATGATTTTTTTTGCTTAATATAAATTGCTTGTAGGTTATTGCATTCAATAGTCACACCCACATTACGCCATGTCACGTTCCTTTATACATTTCATCAGTTAAAATAAAAAATAAAAAACAGAGAGCCTAACTAACGTTTTGTTGATACATTTAGAAATGTTCACTAATCCCACTTTTTTCTGAATCCTTTTACACATTTAAGACAAGTTTTACAAACGTTGGTTATTTTAATCCAGCTTAAACTGTTCGACTCTTCTTCAACCCAGTAGTTTGGAGCGATAGTTGTTCAAGTCCCTGTAAAGTGCCAAGTACAAATGCCCTCTAAAGCTGACACACCACAAAGAAAAGTGTTGTTAACAACCCCGCCAAATTTCAATAATGAAAAGAAAAATAAAATCAAATATAAAAAAATGAGGCTTCAAAATCAATCCGTTTTCTCTGCTCTCAAATGCTTTGGGCGTGTCCGCTGAATGCGCTGAAACCACACCTCGGTAAAGTGTCCACTGTCAATAAAATACCACTTCTATGGCCTGGTTAATTTGTCTAGCATGTTTCTTATGCCTACACATAACTTCATGTTTGAGCAGAGAAAATATATCTGCCTCAAGCCTTTGATGGCTGGAATATATCGCAGGGTTTTTTCACGAGGCGCTCTAGAGTGGCCACAGCAGCCTGAAAACCTGGTCCAAATGTTGCTCTCAAGTCGGACTCCAACGCCCCCTCCACTCTTCTGCCTTCTCTCCATGACGCCGCACACTCACGGCTGACAACGAGGCGCTCTAAAGTGGCCACGCCATCCCGAAGCCACACGCTGGTCGGACTTTTCTCCTCATTATTCTGCCTCTCTCTGCATAATGTGCATGCACTCATGGCAGACAACGAGGCACTCTAAAGTGGCCACACCAGCAGACTATCTGAAGGGAAGAGGAATTTTCACCTTTCAATTGTGCTGGATAACCGCTGATGTGAAAGAAGACGCTGGGAATGTAGGGGCAGATGCCGAAATGAATCATCGATCGCCCTTTCAGCCACGCCCAAAATATCAGGAAAAGTGAAAGGGTGAAAAACTGTTTAAAGATTCACAATTCATCATTGCACAATTCATCACTGTGGAGTTGTCAGTTTTCAGGAATTACCTTCATACATGTATAATCTATTAATTCACTTTGCAGGGCTCTTCTTTAACCCTATTGGTTAGTGTGATAGTTGCTAAGACGCTCCTTTCAAATGTTTGGCCCAAGATTGAAAGGGTGCTAAACGTTGCTTTCAAAGTGCAGAACAAGAGGTGGCGCATTTTAAATGAAAGTCGTAAAGAACTGAGCAGAAGAAATATAAATATAAGTTTACTTTTGTACATTATATTCTGAATAGTTTAGCAACCAACCGACATTTACACACACACACACACACACACACACACACACACAAAGCCCAAAGTCCGTAAGCGTTCCTCGCTCCCGTTGCAGTCTTTGGAGAAACATGACAGCAATTACTCTGGCAGCTCTGTGAGTTGTCAACCCCTGCAAACCATTACACGTGAATATGTTGTGATCCCCGTGTTCAGTGTGTTACGGACAAAGATGAATTCCTTTCCTTTTAGCGTGCAGACATTTCTGAGGTCACGGCCGTTCTGTCCATATCCGATTTCCCGGTGTATATTTAGCAAGCCGAGCAAACTGCGGGCCGCACCAGTGTCTGAAGTCTTCCTCTGTTGTGAGGGGTCAAAGAGGAATCTTTTGAAAACACACAGATAGGAATATCGTCCGGCGCTAAATGAAAGAGGTTTACAAAGCTGTGACTATTCTTCTAAATGTCTGACCAGAGCAAAGAGATACAGTATTCAGGCGAAATACTCGTCATTCTACCTACACCTACTCCATTGCTTTTTTACCTTTAGAAAGGTGGAAGCTTCTGGAAGTCAGTTGACAGTCAGATTCAATTAACTTGTTTTATAATAAGGGGCACAGGCTAGGAGTAAGCTGTACACTTCATAGGTCCAAAGGTACGACTGACACGAGTTTGCAATCAGCCTCCAAGTAAACGCACACAGAAAAAAAAATAATAAAACGTGTACCTGTATAGAATAGTCAAAAAAATAGCGGCGGCACTTTTGAGGACTTGAAATGGTGTTTAGCCACTTTTATAAGCTGTCCGCCACATAGTGATGTGCATGCATGCATTGTGGAGCTGCTGATAAATTGAATAAGCTCGTGTGCTGTAAATCCCACAGATGAAGGACAAGCTGTAGCTCATACTTGCCACTATCTGAAGGAGGGCAAAGCTTCAGGGTGATGATAGAGAGGGAAGAGTGAAAGCACAGAGAATTCAATGTTTCCTTTCTTTATATATTCATGTCAAAATGGAGATGAAGGCAAACGGATCACTATGGATTGCTGTGTTTTTGTCACTGCTCGAGTGAGCCTGCATGTTTTGCAGTTATAGATAGTAGCTTTTGGTGCGAAACAGGTTGTTGTGTGTCGTATTGAATAAATCTCATTGTGATATCTCGTCCTTTGAAAGTCTTACATGACATACAAGTGTGCAACAGATGTTAAGTGCATGCTTATGCTACGAGTGTAATCTCAAGATTAATTTTTTAATTCCCTACTGCGTGTTGGGAATTAATATGCAACACAATGCACAGTGGAACCCCCAACGTCGAAGGTTTTGGAGAAAATTAGGATTATACAGTATATATTGCCCAAACCTCAAAGGTCCTCGGCTCAGCAAGCTACAATATTTTGGCTTTTTTTTTTTTTTTATTCTAAAAGATCAGTTGCAGTCATGGATGAAGTCACAAGAAAGTACAGTGGTGCCTTGAAATACGGGTTGAATTCCTTCCGTGACCACGCTTGCAACTCAAAACAGTCATAGCTCAAATCATGTATCACTATTGAAATGAATGGGAATGCCTTTAATCCATTCCAGCCTCCCAAAAAACAACAAAATGTTTTTAATAAGAAAAACGGGACTCTATAATATTGTACTTAAAACATAGAGTAATGCCATTGTTAACTATCTGAACTCAAAGATCTAAGACTTTTTTTCTATGTACACAAAAGGCTTATTTCGCTCAAATATTGTTCACAACTCTGTGTTCGAGCGCACTTCTCCTTAGCCGAGATAATCCGTCCACCTCACAGGAGTGTTTTGTTTGAGGAGTTTTTATTGTTTCAAATAAATCAATTACCCAAATACTTAATGCGAAAAAAGAATAAAACAATATATTGAGCTCTAAGTGGCATGTGGGCCATACTTCGCCCACCCCTGGGATGCACATCTGCCTCACAATCCAAGGTTCTGGGTTCAAATCTGGCCTCATCGCTTTGCATGTGGTTTGCATGTTCTCCCCTTGTTTGCGTGGGTTTTCTCAGAGTACTCTGGCTTCCTCCCACGTTTCGAAAACACGCATGTTTGGTTCATTGACGACTCTAAATCAGGGGTCACAAACCTTATTGAAAGTGAGAGTTACTTGTTGGCTATTGATTAATGGGGCGAGTGCGAGCCGTTTGATACACACTTCTGAAATAAACTTGCTCCAATTACCTATAATTATGTTAGTAATAATCATTGATTTGCTTGGATGGAAGGACGGATCTATGTCAAGACACTGATCATGTTAACGATTTCTCCCCAAAATAATCAGCAATGATTTAACAAGATAGTAAATAGATACATATTAATTTCGAGAATCCCTGCTCTAAATTGTGCCCTGTGATTGATGGTGACCACTTTATGGCGTATCCCGCCTCTGGAAGAAAATGTATGGATGAATGCAGTACCTTACTAAGATTCAGCGAAACCCCGTGACAGCCAGTCTGAGCATTTCCAAGCAGAATCTGAGGAAATAATCAAATCCAGTTGAACCGGTGTGATTTTAATTTGAATTAATGTTTCCCAAGCAGCGTTGTTTGTAACAGTGTGGCAGCGTAATGAAACCGTAGGAGTACATGTGTTTGATAACCGCAAAGCCTCACCTCTCGGCGTGAAACAGTCACTCCCTGCGGTTGCTGTGTTGGAGCGTGCCATTAATGTGTCACCGTGCGGGAATGAATGGCTGATCAGTAGGTCGTGTAATATGATTGTGCTGTGTTGATGCTTGTAGGACTTGTGGGACCGGGGCCACACCGGAGAGCATCGGTCACTGATAGAGACGTGATTAGTCAGCAAAGCCTTAGCGAAGACGCACTGTTAGGAGCTACAAATATTCTTAGCATTTGTAGAAATTTGGAAGATATACTTGTTTCTTTGCTTTCTTTCACGATTTTCATTAATATTCACATTCAATGTGTGCTACTTCTTTTACAGTTGACAATAAGAGTTCAAAATAATGAAGAAATTCATGTTAATCATTCTTGTCACTTTGTTGTTGTTTTAACTGGTGGCGGATTTTGGGATGTGCGACACGTGCGGCCGCATAGAGAGGCAATTGCGGCATTTTATCTCGTCGGTGTTATTTAGAGTGACCTTGACCTCAGGTTGTTTTAGCTGTATAAAACATACACAAATAATATTGGCTACTATTGAGGTCATTATGGTGTTTTATTTATTTAAAGTGCCATTTACGTCATCAATAAACAAACGTAGGCCATTCCACTTGAATTGGTGGCATTTACGTCCCCCGGAAATAAAATGAATAAATGTAAAATAAAGTTAACTTCACATTTTTTATGTATTTTAACGTAAGCAATGTAAAGTAATGTAAGTGGCCTCCAAATTGACCCTAAGTGTTTTATGTGAACGACAGTACCTTCAACACTGGAATTTTTTAATTTGAAGGAGTATTTAGGGAGTCAATAAACAAACAAAGAGTAGATGGGCCTAAGGAATGTGTGCCTTTTGCATCCACAAGAAAAAGATTGATAGATAGATAGATAGATAGATATACCCTAAAAGATTCATTTAAACTACCTTGAACACTGGAAAATATGTAGTATCAAATATTAGACTTTACCATGAAGCATATTCATTTAAATCCTTTAGAAATGTTATATTTGTTAACATATTTGTGCTACTCTTAACTTTATTTTTTTTTTAAAACACATTTGTTTAAAATTTCACACTTCAGTCATTTCCCTGCGTTTTCACTCAGTCCAGCTACCCTAACACATTACCCCCGCTGAAAAATTATGAATATTCCACGAGTCACATGGTCCACAGAACGTTGCATCATTCAGATCCTCTGCAAGCCATGGGAAGGCCAAACTTCACTTGTTTATTTTTCTGTGTATTTGATGATATTCCAACAACGATTCAGGGGGAGGGGGGGTTAAAAAAAACAACAACAAAAAACAGCACAGTCCTGTTACCTGAATTGTCATTTGTTTATTTTTTTAAAATTATGTTTTTATTGAATCACTGCAATGGGCTAAGGGGCCAACATGCTGTTAGCATCAATGCCATGGCTACATTTCATGGACAATGTTTGCCAAGTCTATGCTAACAATTCACTCCTGTTACGTTCAGTCCTCTTACTCAAATGAGGAATTCGGTATAATAAAACAATGTCATAAAAAAAGTTGCCTGAGATATATATATATATATATATATATATATATATATATATATATATATATATATATATATATATATTGAGTAGATCAATATACCAGATTTAGAGTTGAAAAAAGACATTTATTAAATTACTTTTGTTTTTAAAGAGTTGCAACATGCAAATGGTACCGATTTGGTGGAATGGCCCACAAACAGTTACTGTTTGCAGTATGGTGCTGTGTACTATGTATACCAGGTATAACGTACCTGACACATAGGGTTCTATTTTTGGAGACAGTATATCTGCGGCAAATGCCGGCAGCAGATCCTGTTTTTCTTGCAAGCGCAAGGCTCACTACACGTGTTTGCCAATTGGGCAGACGGTCTCCGCCAAGCTTGGTGTTCCATCGCAGCGAGGGTTTGCCCTTGCAGATGCGCTTATTGGAGTGACAATTTGGTGGCAGAAAGTCGGTCGAAAGTTAAATCTGCTCAGACCACGTCGAAATTTTGGCGTAAGGTAAACCGTTTGTCTGACGAGTATTTTGGTAAGTTCGATCAGGGCACAAGCAGAAAGACTGAGGACTGCGGATATATTTAAGTCGCCGGCGGTTATCGCCAGCTCATTCTGTATTTAATAAGGGTACCCGCTCCCATTGACTGTTGCCACACCAGACAAGGACAGTGAGAATTCTCGACTCACACAGGGATCACTGCGATTACACATCATCGTCTTTGGCACAGAGATGTCACTGTCGAGACTGTCAGTGTGCTAAATTTAAAGGGAACGAGAGGAGGCGCTTTGATTGGCAAAGAGGTTGGCTGCAAACACACCCACAGCAAAGCAGCCCACCCACTCTCTGATCTAACCCGCCCCTGGTGCACAGCTGCGTTGCTCACCGGGCTGAATTTACTGCCAGTCACAAAATCTTGGTAAGCAAGTTGAATTTTAATTATTTTAAATATCCAGCCATCCATTATTAATATCGCTCGTCTTTGGAGAGAGGCGAGGTCTACACTGGATTGGTTGCCAGTTAATCGCAGGGTACATATAGACAAACGGTCGCTCACACTCACATTCACACTGATTTACAGTCTTCACTTAACCGAACAAACATGTTTTCGAAATGTGGGAGGAAGGCTGAGTACCCAGAGAAACCCCACACAAGCACAGGGAGAACATGTAAACTCCACATAGGAAGGCCCGAAGCAAAGGAGGGTACAATAATGAATAAATGACAGTAAAATGTGATGTCCGTGATGTATTGTAATATGAATCTTGGATTAAAGACAAATTAATGAAATGTACATCTATGAGGTACACGGTAGAGATGTCGGAATCTCGGTATCGCATATATTAATACACAAGAACAGTATAATGGAGCCACTTTGACTGGTAAACTGCAAACAAAAGAGCTGAATAGAGACATCAAAGTAAGTACACAAACAGAATAGATTACCATAATTTAGAATCAACAACATGCTACACTAACACAGATTTTGACTCTGAGCCAGATTATATGGAAAGTGAATCCGTTCGCAAATGCCCAGCAAAAGGTCACCATGGTATTGGATTTTTTATTTATTTTTTTCTTCCACATATCTTTCAAAATACCTCCTGGCATTGCAAATACTTTTGACCACTGTGTAATTCTACGGGGAAGGATGAATCCCCACTCTTCCATGCCCCCATCGCTTTCTCTCACTCTCTCCTCTTCACACACACACACACACACACACACACAACGGCTGCCAATCTGTACTGAAAAACATCGCTCTGGGTTATTCATCGATTGGCGAATGAAATGCCAACATAGGCTGCTCTGCTTCTACTTCACTGTGCTCTCAAAAATGGACCATTTCCTCATTCTTCCATGAGGCTTCCCACTCTGTTCAGGAGTCACTCGCACACAATGTAAATGAGAGTGGAGGGGAAAAAAAGAAAAGAGAAGAAGCAGGTGAAGCTATCCAGTATGTGTGCAAATGCGCTCATGCCCATCTAATTCTGCGGGAAAAATACATCTTAAGATTTGCTCTTTGACCTCAGCGCATTTCTTTTCACACAATATAGAGAGCATCCCTGAAGTTAGAGCGAAGCACATTCTACCGAACACTAGCACTCTTGGACGCTGTGTCTAGTTGTGCTGAGAGACAATTATTCACACAAATGCTACAGTGGATTGAAGAAATTAAGAAATATTTTTTTTTAATGTAGACAAGCATTCACACCAGTGCTATCAAAATTATTGCGTGAATGCTGAGAGACAAGTGTGCATACGAATGTAATTGTGCAGCCAAAAAAAATGTGAAATGCCGAGAGACGAGCGGTCACATTATTTCTCTTCTGCGTCTTGTGAATCGTATTTCTTTTACGTGAGTGTTGTCAGACCATCATTCACACAAATGATATTGTGAGTATTTACACTACTGCTATCGTGTGAAAATAAGTCTTGATTTTTCTTATGAGGTAAATACTGAGAGAAAAAGATTTATACTAATGCTACTGCGTGTCAACGTGTGAATGCTAACAAACAAGCATCCGCACTGATGCCATTATACATCAAGAAATATTTAGTGAATGTAGGAAAACCAAACTTTCACAATAATGCTACTGTGAAGTCAATAATGTACGAATCCTTAGTGACAAGTATTCACAAAAATGCTATTTAGATTAGCATCAATGCTACTGTGTGTCCAAAAAATGATGTGGAAATGCTGAGACAAGCATTCACACTTACATTACTATGTAAATATATTGAGTGAATGCTGAGAGACAAGTATTCACACTAATGCTACGGTTTTAAAAAAAAAAAAACAATAAAAAAAAAAAAACCGATGTCCAAAGGGCCAAGAGACAAGCAACCGTATCAAGTGTTTGTGTGCTAGTGTGAATCGATAATAGTACACGAATACTGAGAGACAAGCATTTACGCTAATGCCGTTATACATCAACAATATTGTGCGACTTCTCCCTCTAGTGGTATGCAAATGAATCACTGAATTAAATGTTTAAACTGTGCATAATGTCACAGACGCTTAGGATAATTTTACAAATATTCATTATGAATAAAACCTCTGAGACAAAAGGACCACTGCTCTAATACCTGTAATATTCTTTGGGCGGAAACTGCAATTTCTTGTTCTTCCAGTAATACCCTTCCCAAGTGTTACACTGTCAAACATCTCAGCTTAACTTTTTTTTTTTCCATGTCTCGCTACCTTTCAAGTCAGAAAAAGTTTCCCGTCTCCAAGTGAGACCCCCTCCTGGTTTTTCCCCTGTCGTTTCCCTTTCCCAAGCCAGCCGTTTGATGGCCTAAAACATCAGTCCATCACCACCAGGAGCTGTGGTTTATGTCTCCCCGCTGTCCATCGCTCACTGTCTGCCTTCCAGTGTGAGCTCCTCCCTGCTGAGTCGGGAGAAGTGAGCAGGGTTTTTTTTTTTTATAAATACATGGAGGAGTGCCTCTGTGTTGTCCAGTTGCTGGGAGGCCACACAGGCTGGTACACTTCAAATCCGCTGTTTGTTCATCTGCGCATGGCCTAACTCATTCCACTCTGTGGCTCACTCCCTCAAACGTGCGGATCGTTTCCAACTCAACAATTTGAATCAAACGACATCACGCACGTCTTCATAAATGTCAGCATATGCTCCGCTATCATGTAAACACTCGGCCCGCTGGGCTGCGGCTACCTCGGTCTGGCCAGTGGAGGTATGTCTTTCAGATGGGGATTATGGAGGGGCGGGAGGCTGGGGGGGGGGACGTGGCCTCAATAGGGCTCCCTCGGAGCAAAGCCAGTCCTCCCATGTTAATTTCTCAAGGACATGAAGAACCTCTGCAGCGTTTCAGCTTTGAAGGTGGGCCCAACAATACAATAACAGGAACCCCGCTGAATGAGGAGAATGCACACAGGGATTCAATAGCGCTTCATCTACCTGTGGCTAGGATCATAAAGGACAGTTCTAAGGTGTTTGTTTTTTTTGTTGTTTTTTTTTTTTAGAACAACAGACAAAAGAAATACAATGTGCCTTGAGATACGAGTTTAATTTGTTCTGTGACTATGATCGTAATGCTAAACACATTTTCAATGTTTCCCCATTGAAATGAATGGGAATGCCATTAATCCATTCTAGCCTTATCCCCCCCCCCCCCCCCAAAACATATTTCTTTCATGTTTTTTCATAAGAAAAACAGCACTCTATAATTGTGTACTTTATAAAAACATCATAACAACAATCAAATAAAATGTAAAGAATGAAACCATTTACGCATCATGATTAATTCATTGCGACTCCCTCTGGTGTGTGTGACTATGCCATTGGGGGGTTGCAGTATAATAGAATCATGGAGACACAAACGAAGAAGACTTTCACAACTCCTGCACGTGACTCAATAAATTGCAATATACCAGTCGTTTTTGTTTTTTTGCAGAGAAAATATACCTGTGAGTATTGTTATATTATCTGTCTATAAGTGTTGCTCTGCCGTTTGTGTTCAAATGTCCTTTGCTTCATGGGCTACAACGCTGCAATACCAATATTGTTTGCTTACGTTTGTTGTGAAGTGATTTCATTGACACCATTACGAGCACCATTTGGTCAAAGCAGAAAATCGCCCGAACGACCGGGTCACTCGTATCTCAAGGCACCACTGTACAGTACAGTATACTGAATACTCCATGGCCACAACATTAGGTAGACCTGCTGGAAATTTATCCAAAAAGGATTTTTAGACTTTTTAGATGAACAGGATGAGGAGGAGAACAGAGTAGAATCATTATCATTGGTAATAGTAGTAGTTGTCGTCAGCGTAGTGGTATTAGAAGTATACGACTGGTATAGTAATAATAGTATAAATTAATGAATGATAATGACATACAGTGGTGCCGTGAAATACCAGTGTGCCCTAAAGTCAGACTGGTTTATTTGCAGTGGAAGGACAATACCAGTTGGTGGCGCTAATGCACCATTAAGATTGTTTACCAAATAAAGCCCACAAAAAAAGAACAAGGAAGGAAAATACATTGGGTACAGTTGGGTTTTGTGCTGGCATTTTCCGTGTATGTGGAGAATATTTACATTTATTACCATGTTTGTACAACATGCAGTACAACACTGTTGAGTGCCATTTTTCTTATCAACAAAGAGTTAACCGGGGGGGGGGGGGATTGGGTTTTTTGGGGGGGCTGGAACAGATTAATTGTATTTCCATTCATTTCGATGGGATAAAACCATTTCAGATATGGTATATTAAATATGGTGTACTATTTGAATGCCATATTTTTACATCCATTTCTAGCATTTCATTTTCTTGATTTGCTTTTAATTTGTATACTTTATATATACAGTATATCCGATACCCGTCTATATTATGCATATTTCACCTCTATATATTTTTGCCCTCGTAGAGGCTCCCATCTCTTTTGCATAATTCCATTTTCTCAGCTTGTGAGATGTCAAAGCGTATCGCTGTGCTTTGTACTATACTGTATAACTAGGTACCTTATCAATAAAGTGGTTGTATGTTGCTATTTTCCTACAACTATATAATTATGTATAAACATTGTATAATTAATGCCTTTAACAGTGGCAGTCATTATATACAAAATTCTTGACATAGATTCTGCATATGTACCAACAGTAAATGTGTGGTGGCTGACTGTGTGTCTCTGTTTGAACTCATATGGATGTTTCATAATTTAAAAATAATAATAATTAAGTTGGAACAAAAAGAAGAGCTGCAGTCATGCCATAATGCAATCTTTCTTGTGTTCTTGTTTGACTCAGTTCCTGCAGGATCTGCATTAAATATGAGCATTCATCACTCTCTGTCTGAAACAGTTATTTCACAAGCCGCACTGTCTAGCTCTAATTGAGCCACTTTACATTCTAATAAGGCATCAAAATGCACAGGATCAGGCCAGACCCGGTTCCCTTATGTATTAGCAAAATAGGGCTGTGGATTTGGGGGGGGGGGGGGGGGGAGAAAAAATAACACGCGACTCCACAGAGACTTGAATGCTCGTGATTGATTATCAAAACTCCAAATTGCAAAGCCACATCCATTACTCGATGAGTGGATTAGTTAGCCTGTCTAGGCCGCATTGATGGGGTCCATATATGCACGCCGATCTTTAACTACTGTACACCACTGAAGTAAACTATCCATCCATCCATCCATCCATTTTCTGGACCGCTTTATCCTCACAAGGGTCGCGGGCGTGCTGGAGCCTATTCCAGCTGTCATCGGGCAGGAGGCGGGGTACACCCTGAACTGGTTGCCAGCCAATCGCAGGGCACATAGAAACAAACAACCATTCGCACTCACAGTCACACCTACGGGCAATTTAGAGTCTCCAATGAATGCATGTTTTTGGGATGTGGGAGCAAACCGGAGTGCCCGGAGAAAACCCACGCAGGCACGGGGAGAACATGCAAACTCCACACAGGCGGGGCCGGGGATTGAACCCCGCACCTCTGAACTATGAGGCTGACGCTCTAACCAGTCGCCCACCGTGCCGCCTCCTTTGAAACAGCTTTTGAAAATATATTATACATTGTCCAAAGCAATTTGAAAACATAACATGCTCTTTATTGTTCTTAACTTCTTTAAATGTCGGTCGCGACTTTGCAACAAAAGGAAAGAGTGGGTCCCAGGGTGACAACACTTGAGAACCACTGCTCTAGTGTTCCTGCTTATGTAGTCAACCTAAATGTTTAGTGCCACCGCTAATTATTTTCCCATGAAAACCACTGGGGAAGTTGACACCTCTGTGAGAGCGCGAGCCGAATACAAGCCGTGTAGTGGTGTGAAGTGCAAAGAGTGCTGCTGGTTGTCCGTGAGGGCCAAGACAGAGCAGAAAGAGAGAGAGAGATAGAGAGAGAGAGAGAGAGAAATAGAGCAAAAGAGAGAGAGAGAGAGAGAGAGAAAGGCTGGAAGAAATGCAGTGTCCACAGGCCGTTAGTGTTGGATGAATTCATTAAAGGAGGCGCATTCTCTCCCAGCTGCCATCTCTCCCCCTGCAGCCAGGCGCCGATCAATGGCAGGAATACATCCAAAACAACATTTAGCACAAGACCTAAGAAGCAGGGGTACATTTAAGACTTGTGTGTTTGTGCACGTCTCCCCTGGATGTGAGCGCTCCCTTTCAAAAAAGCTGCTATTGAAGTGAAGCCGGAGAGGCGTCGGGGCAGTGCATTTATATCACAACAAAGAAGCTTGTTTCACACGGGTGCTTCCAGACGAGACATTTTGGCCGTTTGCTGTTTGAGCGGGGAATCATTTGCAGGGTTTACTCATAGCGGGATGGGGCCGTGGAAAAATCAGACGTAAGTGAAAGGATGAGTCATTACTTGCACTTGTAATAATTGTACACATCCTTAGAGAAAGGGAATACACGCAAGGCACTTTGGAGTTGGTCAAGTGAATATTACATGTTTACGATCTAATCGAACAAGGTTAGGGCTGTTACTACCGAATACTTTCTAGAGTCCATTACATTACAATGAATGATTGTTTTTGTAATATATTAAACTATTTTTGTCCCCCATAAATTGTTGAGGACACAGTGACTGGTTGGGTCTGTAACATGTAGGAAAATAGGCAAAAAGTTTGATTATGATTTTCCAAAGTAAAAGCATATGTTTGAAAATTTTTTTTTTTTTTAATTAAACGCAAGAGATAATCAGTCTGCTTTCATGAAGGATTACAGAAATCTGAGAAGATTCACTGTTGGGAGAATTTAGATGGATTTCGACAATTTTAAGTAAAACAATGGGATCATCAATCATCAAAAGAGTTGTCAATTAATTTGATAATCAATTAATTGTTGCACCTCCAAACAAGGTCGAATACAGTAACTGTATGAACAAAATCTCTCATAATCTCAGTTGTTTTTATGTTGTCATATGTTCATCATTATGGTTGTTGTGTCCAGTGGAGCAAAGCGCCATAGCCTTCTGACAAGTGTTCATTCTGATCATTTGTGCTAACTTTGACTTATTAGTGTGGAGTTGGACCTAATTTTGTAGCCAGAAATTCAGTATGATGCTGTCTATTGTCAGCAGTATCAATCAATGATAATTATTGGAACTTACGTGAACATAAACGTAAATTGATTATTTGACTTATTTGACGACATCAAACTGGAACACAGCCAACAAAATGCTTTTACTACCATCTAGTGGTCATGGGTTAACCTGCACCCTAGGTGCTGCTGCCTCCCACACTGCATCCACAATGTAGGCCACATAATGCCTACATATTCCTCATATCGAATATATTAAATCACGTTTGGCAATATTGGGTTAATGTGTATCGTTCACGTGCAATATGGAGCAACTAAATTTAACTTTAACCGTAGGAGGTTAGATAATAAATAAGTGAACAAAGTGTAGGTAAAGATACACTAGTTAGGAAGCTTATTATATTTGAGAAATATCCACTGGATAAAGCCTGAATTTATCATGTCAAATTTAAAATAAAATAAGGTTATACCTGATTTATTGGACGTATTTTCTTGGTCTTTATTAGATCTATTCAAAATATACATACATGTCATCCTATATACTTGAGAATATTTGCTTTGAGAATTTGATGAATTGGAAATGTTGTGATGTTATATGACCGTATCTAATGTTGGAATTTAAGTGGCGTTTTGAAGGGGTTTATAGTGGAACAACAGGTCGGTGCATATCAATAAATTAGAATTTCGTTGAAAAGTTCATTTATTTCAGTGGTCCACAAAGTGAAAGTCATACTATATTGGTGTATTAATCACATATAGGTACTTTTCATGAGGCCAATTTCTACCTGATTTCTACATTAATTGTTTTGTTTTTTCCCCTAATATTTCTTGAGATTGTGAATTTTGGGTTTTTGCTTGTTATAATCATCACCCAGTCCATTAACCAAATCCGCTTCCTTGCCCTATTGAGGGCCACGATGGCGCTGGAAGAACAGAAATCCTACCTTGCACCTGTCACAACACATCACACAAAAAGATTTATTACAAATGCTTTAACAGACGATGACATTCACTTCAATTATTCATTACAACTTGAAAAAATATGAGTGAAGGACAAAAAGATCATTCAAAGTATGTTATATATTTTTTTCTTTTAATAAAGTTTTTTTTATTTTTTTTTTACCAATAGACTTTGAATATAAAACAAAGGGGGAAAATATTTTCCAACCTTTGCAAAATGCATGCTTCATTTAATAATTATAAAATATAATCATTTAGCATAATACAGTAAGAGCTTACAGTCAAATAAATGTCAAATGTTGCTCTTTCAGCCAATGGACGACGCACCTTGCAAGCCTGTCGGGTCTTTGCATAATTTTGCTTCCATGCACAAGATCACTGCGGGTGACTGCCCAGAAAAGAGGCCTCTGAGAGGAGGTGACTTTGAGGCTTCCATGGTGGCGGTCCCTCCCGGTTGTCACAGGGTGGTCCCGGTGCAGTGTTGTTTGAGTTTGCAGGGCAGCACGCCCCGGTTCAGCTGGTAAAACTCCACCAGCTGAATCAAGTCTGAGAAGCGTGTGTGGCCGTCGTCGAGGCTGTAGGACAACTCCCCTGCGTCATCCACCTGTGGGGTGGTGGGAGTATGAATATGCACATTCGAAGAGGCAGAGGCACAATCAATGAGGAATTCCTGCCTGCGAGTGTCATAGTTAGAAAAATCATCAAATGAAAGGTTTGTGGAATTGTTAACTGCTATTTTTGTGTCTGTGTACACGCATGTGCCTTTAAGAGGCGGGGTTTTTTAGGATGTTGTGTGAAATTGGTGAGTCTGGATGTGAGCCGTGGCTGACAGCAGCAAAAAAAAAAAAGTACATACGCATGTGTGTTCGGCTTATGTATGCAAACACACCTAAGTGGACATGACAACCTAAATGATCATCATAAAAGACAGTCCATGGTACTCACAGGTAAGATTTGGAAGTGTTTGACTTTTTGCATGTGGCACAGTGACAGTACAAATGTCTTGGGGTTGCTCTGACTGTCTCTCAGAAGAAATAGCCTGAAAACCCAAACATTTTAACACAATGATTGTATTGGATCTCATTAGATTGTATACTGTACATAATGTTGTGATCAGTGAGACAGTATGATTCGCCCCTCATCATTTGATATAGTCGTGTCCCAATAGAGCTTCTTACCCATCAACTGGACCCTGCTGAGTGATCAGACGCTGAGCTTCTTCCCGTGACAGCTTGCCATGGAACCAGGGCTGGGCTAAATGGAGAGCTGAAGTGCAGGAAACAATACATTCAACATCAACTTCCTGTAACTTCTCTGGGCACTCAAAGCAAATCAGCACACAAAATGTGTGTGTTAAAATCCAGTTGTATCCGATTACTCAATTAATCGATGGGATAATTGGTAGAACACGCAATTCTAAAACTATTCAATTGCTGCAGCCCTAATACAGATCCACCATACTATATAAGTAACTAGCAGCACAAGGACTGGTTACAAAAAAAACACAAAATGAAAGAAAATGAACCCAACCTATATTTAGTGAGCTCTGGGATGCAGAAGGGCTTCCATGTGCACTCAGACGGTGGCAACCTTTCCTCTGAAAACACACCAAAAAAATGATTTGAAGAAGACAATTGAGATTCCATCTGTTTCACATTGTGGGTTCTATTTTTGTAGACGCCGAATATGTGGCGGCGTACAAAAACTACCGTACCTTGATTCAACAAAAATTTTTGCTCATTGATACATTTAGAGACCTTGTTTAACTTAAAATTGTCAAAATCCTCTGAACTTCAGCCATTCAATAGTAAATAATTATATTCAAAATAATAAAGCAGTAAATAATAATAATTGTAGTAATTATAATAATAAAGCAGACTAATTATCTTTGCGTTTTATCATAATAAGACATTCGCAAACATCTTTTACTTTAGAAAACTGTTACGGACCAAACCAGGAACTGGATCATAATCAATTTATGTTTGTGCATTTTCTTCACTGTCAATTTGAAATTATGTTTTTGAATAAAGGATTTTTTTTAATCCGATTTTGTCGATTAATCGGAAACAAAGAATCTACAGATTAATCGACGCAAGTGACGAAGCGATTTACGCATCCACCTCTTCCGCACAGAGACATCTCCATGCGAGACTGAGTGTGCCAGATTTAAAGGCAATGAGAGGAGCCGCTTTGATTGGACAGGATTGAAGTCAGCTGTGTTCACGCCCACAGCGATGTAGACTTCCCTTTTTTAAATATGACGGTTTGCGTCTGTGTGCGCAATTACCAACACTCGGTCTAACCCGCCTCCGTGCAGATTTAAGGCGGTCACAAAAATAGAGCCCCATGTCTTTCCACATTTGGAGTGTTTTCAACTCCTTTGCTTTTCCGATGGGTCGAACTCACCCTCCATGCCAGGCCTTCCTGCACGGCCACAGAGAGAACCTCCGAGGGGTTTTCGATCACCCGACTCTTCTGGCCCGAGAAGTCCATGGCCACCAGGGAGTTCTCGGAGATGCTCCGCTGAAAGGTCAGGTTTCACTTTAACACACTTGTGATATAGAAGTACACTGAATGTTGCATTAATTGCTGTCTCTTCATTTTTTATTTTTTTTATTTTTTGGGTGAAGGGGGGGGGGGTGCACTACGCAGACACTTCCCCTACAGGTGTAGAGGGTCTACTTTTATGCTTCTGTGGTGAATACAAATTAACTGTTGTACAGGTGTACTTCTATCATATTAATAACCAATACATAAATGGTATGAAGGTAATACATATTTTGCACTGACTGGATATAAACTGGCGGAACGATGGACGAGCACATCCGCCTCAGAGTTCTGAGGACCGGGGTTCAAATCCCGGCCCCGCCTGTGTGGAGTTTGCATGTTCTCTCCGTGCCTGCGTGGGTTCTCTCCGGGCACTCCGGTTTCCTCCCACGTCCCAAAAACATGCAGGGTATTGAAGACTCTAAATTGTCCGTAGGTGTGAATGTGAGTGTGAATGGTTGTATGTTTGTATGTGCCCTGCGATTGGCTGGCGGCCAGTTCAGGGTGTACCCCGCCTCTCGCCCGATGATAGCTGGGATAGGCTCCAGCACGCCCGCGACCCTAGTGAGGAGAAGCGGAATAGAAGATAAATGAATGGATATCCATCCATCCATCCATCCATTGTCTGAGCCGCTTCTCCTCACTAGGGTCGCGGGCGTGCTGGAGCCTATCCCAGCTGTCATCGGGCAGGAGGCGGGGTACACCCTGTACTGGTTGTCAGCCAATCGCAGTGAATGGATATAAGCTTGTATTTAGCATTCTTTTTGTATATCTAAAAATTAGTTTTTTGTATGTTTATTTGGTTTTTTTTAAGTAACGAAATTAAGAAATACATGCTGTTCTTTGGACATCATCAATAATATGGATCGCCAAACTGGGGTCGCCCATGGCAATGCCAGAGGCTTTTTTTGTTTGTTTGCTTTTTACAAGCCCGTGTTCCATCAAAAGGATGTTACTTTCCTCTTTTAAGTAAAATGATTACATATTCTTGCGTAGACTGGGTACCTCTACTGTACATGTACCCAAAGAATTATTATGTATTTTTCTACCACACACATTCTGGTCTGCCCAAATGATAATATTAACACTTTTGCTAAAAAGTCACGAGGGAATAAGACAAGACGTAGAAAAATACGACTCAGTAGTTAGATCCTCATACTTTGGGCAAGACTGTTGGTCACATGACCATCCCACTTAAAAGGAGAGGTGGTGAGCTGTCCGATTTGAGAGCACCTGATAGTGTTATTTTTAGAAGACAGAGAGTTCATGAACATATCTTTATGCCATAAATAGATTGTGTTCACTCCCGCCAGCTGGGTCTCAGGCTATTCTGGGACACCATCAAGTGAAGGTGCCTCATTTGTCCTAACTATTTATACAGCAACAACTGCGACTACACAGCTTAGCTTCTCCTTATTTAGTAGTATCACACGATATTTCATTTGACACAATGGACACGATAACATGCTTGAGAAGCTAACGGTGGGAGGTAAACATTTACGAATTTGATAAAATACTGATATTATTCTTGATTCACAATTAACATCTGTGAGAAAACCAGATTACCATTGGGGAGGCTTTTTGTTTCTGGTGTGGCTGCATGAAGTTTTGGTACAGTTGCATCCCATACTGAAAAAGAACAGTGCATTGATGAATGATATCTTCGACAGTCCTACACTGGAGCTCCTCAACAAATTATACGTGGTTTATTTTATTGTGTTTAAAAGAGCTGGAGGAAACAATTGGGTTTTAGCTCCCAGTCTCCCTCTCCAGCTGTATTCAATCACTTTAATAAATAAAAAACAAGTTGTTAACCAACGTGATTTTTTTTTTTTGGAACGAAGACAAGGAAAGTACACGAGTACACGTACTTACATTTGAGTACTCGCCAATAGCTGTTAATACTTGAAAATGCTATTACGTCTTGCAACAGGCATGAAAATTTTTTTCGTATAATCAAATATTGATCATACAACACAAAATACAAACTTTTCTTGAACATGGTATGAGTGTTACTCAAACTCTATGTACCCAATACTCGAACACATGTTGGAGTAACAACTTGTCAATACGGACATTTTAACATCCAACTGCCTGCTTTTCTAGAAGTCTTGCCACACATTTCACTTAAGCGTTGCCTGTTACAAAAGGTATTTCAGTTATGTGGCATCTCAGTCTGAACATTAGGGGGCACTATGTAAAAATGCACGGACTATTAAAAAAAAAAATAGAATCCAAGCCAACCTTGAACAATCGCACGGCTGTGACCCAGCACGTCCTAGTCTGCTCGTCATCTGCACACAGGAGCTTCATATCCCGGGATGAAGTGCACTTTGTGGACTACAAATACAAGACAGATCAATTTAAAGACACCGGAAACAAAGTAAGCAAATGGCTACGGATGGATAAAAACAAGACCTTAACACAGAAGCCAAATTCAGTGGGAGCCCCGTGTGCTTTTTTGGCTGACAACAGTGTGTAGACATTTGAGTCAGTGAAGTCAGCGATGAACTGAAGATGCCATGGGTCCTGTAATCAGCATTATAAAGATATATATTCATATTTTGTTTTTCTCTCTCTTTTTTTTTTTGTCCTGTTCGGTCAAGCAGAATCGAAAATCTGTATCCTTTTTTTTTGTGTCACAGTGGAGTTTTTAAGCTTCCGCTGTGGTATTATAATTGAAGTTTATTGAGAATCAGACTTGATCAGTCGAACAGAACAAAGTTTCTAGAAGGGAGAGAGAAACAAAGACAAAAGACAAAGCACTAATTGTAAACAGGATGAGAAAAGTGAATCATTACATTATCTCCAACAATGAAACATTAATATGAGTGTTGTGTGGTGCTGTAGTGCTACACCCTGTGAGGAAAGGACAGGACAAGATAGAACAGGACAAGGACAGGAGAAAAATGAATATATGAAATTTAAGAAAAATCTTTGCTGACAATTACAGTGGTGCCATGAGAGACAAGTTGAATTTCTTTCCGTGACTATGCTTGTAACTGAAAACATTATCTCAAATGATCTTTCCCCATTTAAAAGAATGGAAATGTCATTCATCTGTTTCAGCTTCCAAAAAAAAAAAAAAAAATGTATACTTTATAATGTGTATGTTTCACTTTATAAAAACATGAAGTAATGACTTTATTAAATAGAATGTAAAGAAATGAAACAGCTTTTGCCACATTTGTTTGCTTCAATTCAATGGACATTTTGCTGCTCCTTCTTGTTGTCCACACCTTGCCCGTCGGGGGGTGGGGGAGAGGGGGGGGGGGCAGTGTGGTACAGACATGGATATACTGTACAACTGCAAGGAACAAATTACATAATAACTCGACATCCCCTCAGGAAGAAAATTCATACACCTTGAAACCGCCAACAGACCAACGTCGAAACAGCAGGCATATTAGGACCGTGACAATTTGGGCTAAAGACACAGAGGACTTTTTCAATGTCACTGACTAGTGTTATGTTTTTAAAGAAGCATGCTTTGATTTAAAAATAATATTTCATTTATTTTTGTTATTATTTTGGGTATGTTTTATGTTTGACTCACAGCACTTTCTTCAGCTGTTTTTTTAAGTGCTCTATAAATTAAAGTAAAGTAATTAAAGTAAATGAGTGATAATGTTGGATGCAAGCATACTGCTTTACACGACTAAATCGAGAGACTCAATATTGGCCAACAGTTCCAAAGATGACTCTCTACATGGGAGGGGGGGGGGGGAACACACACAAAGACTACCATTGTTCCGCTTTCATGTGACACATTCATGTCTTTCTACCCTCCCTTTTAAAGTAATAGCGCAGCATTATAGTGTTCGCGCTCACACAAGAGCGATAAACAGCGTTTGACAACAAAGGTCCACTGTAGCAGGTTAAAAGATTTGTCGGCATTTTTTAAATAACCTTATCATGACCTTCTCTGAAATTCTTAATGTCAATGCCTTTTATGAATACTATGTGGCCACATGACTACACACACGTGCAGAACCACCGCACCACAGGTGCACTTGCACAATCAAATTCAAAGCAATACAAGAGCTGTAGAAACAATTCTGCCTTTACAATGAAGAAATCATGTAATTGTACCACTAACCACAGTTATGCAAATGTGTATTTTCATTTTTGAATCTAAAAGTTTTATAGCAATTATTTTAGACCTATTTTCCATGTTTTCATGACCATAAATCCGCCTGTCGAGAAGTTATCAGCAGCATTCTGCCTATTCTTAATGCCTTTAGGCTGCTGAGAGGCAAATCAAGTTCAGCCCGTTCCACTACTCCCTTGAAACATGACCGAGATAGAACACCAGATGAACCGCTGACCTTTTGTGTCGACAAACTAGAACAAGTAGAACAAATCTACCCAGATAAAAAGATGTTGTTTTTTTCTCTATTCCTGTCCCAATGTTTTGTCTACGGGCAGCTGGTAATATGCAATCTCTTCAACACAAGTGCTTGAGTGATAATGATGCTCACTGCTTAGTTGTGAGAGGCATTTATTTAAAATAATAATACAGTAAGGCATTCTTGTGTTGCAACATGAACCAAGCAAAAAATTATAAACAGCTCTCGGGATGATTCTACAACCATGATAAAAAACACTGTGCTAAACATATTATGGTCAGTGTTATCTGTCGCTGTTTCACGTTGGCTCACTCACCTTAGAAGTTCCCTTACTGGAGACATAAAGCCCTGACCTCCGCAAGATAAAGTACAACTTCTTCCAGGACTTCTTGCCTGGCTCCTTGGTGTGGAGATGTCCGTGAATCTCTGGGCAAGTGCTGGCGCTGAGAAAGATCTGTTGGTGTGTAAATAAATATACTTGTTCATATATGAAGGCTGAGGAACTTAAGATAACCCTTACAGTACGTACTGTTCAGGCTGGCCCATTTTGACATTTGTCAGCAGTTAAAAAAAAAAAAAAAAAAAAAAAAAAAAAAAACAGTGGTGCCTTGAAATATGAGTTTGATTTGTTCCATGACCACACTATTATCTTTCCCCATTGAAATGAATGGAAATGCCATTAATCTGTTAATCCCACCCACCCCTCACAAAACTACAGTAATGACATAATGAAATAGAATGTGAATAATGTAACAGTTTTTGCTGATTTGTATTTATTTATTTATTTATTTATTTTTGCTTCAATTCAATGGTCACTGTGATGGTCCTTTTGGTGTTTGTTCTTTCTGGGGGAGTATTGAGACACAAATAAAAGTTTCAGAACTGACTCAGTAAGCGGCAGTAACTTTTGTCATTTTTTACAAAAGAAGATATGCCTGTGGGTATTTTTATATTATCTGTCAACATGTGTTGCTCCACCGTTCGTGTTCAAACATGCTTTGCTCGATGGGCTACAGCACTGCAACACCAATATTTTTTTATTATCCTGTCTATGGTGTTTGTTGTTCATAGGGGGATTTGTTAGCATTAAGCTAAACAGACTTTATTAAGGCAAAGCTATCTAATCTCAAAACTCTTAAGTGGGGTCACTTGTATCTCAAGGCATGTATTTAAAATTGCCATTCTTCTTCTCAGGTTCTACAAAGTGTTTGTGCACTGAGGCTTTCCCAGGTCAAATTTGACATTGTCCTCTAAAATGGATTTTAGATTTACCATTGCGTGCTCAATCAAGGAAAATGGTGGGAATCTTGAAACTGTGACACTATTGCACATGCCATAAATTTGTGTATGTTTTTATGGGACAGTGGCAACATTGTACAAGAGGGAGCTTGAAACGGTCCTGAGAACTGTATGTGTTTCAACCACATTTGCACAGATTCTCGCAGAAACATGCACCTGTTGGTCTTTGAATGGTCAGGGGGGAATCTCCAAACAGTGAAAAAGTCAAATAACATAAGGATCATACATACTAAACATAAAGAACAGAAGTCATACAGGGGTCATAGGGTGCTTTGGCACAGGCACGAGATCTGCAACTGAAAAAGCAAGTACGGTACCTACAAAAATACAGCGCATCCCAAAAGTCACAGTACATATTAATTTCTGGTATCGTTCGGCCAGACATGAGGCCATCAGCATTTGAGAGCTTGGACGTTGCAGTTTTTGTCAGCATACCATTCCCTTGGCCATGATAAGGCATGATTACTACCGCCTAGGAAGAAGCTTTTTCTGTCCCCTACTGCAGTGGCAGTTTGAGAAGCTTTATGGCAGTCACACTGCTCCAAAGCATAATACAAATTATGCGAGGCATGGCGAGTTTCTTAAAACCGAAGCTGTTCTTGACAAAACCGCACAGCTGAAGGCCTGCTATTACTGCCACTGATGAAAACAACGGAACTTCTAGAGCAGGCGTTCACGCACAGCCAGGGAAAAAAGTCTCTTCCAGCGGGCTGCACTGGAAATCACCATCAATCAAAGCTTGAGTCAGCAGATGTTTCGAAGAGTTATAAAGCTTTACCCGTACTGACTTAAGCATCATAATCTTCCACTAGACACCTTTTTGCAACACTGCTCCAATGTTGTTTGGTGAGCCTTGGGTATGGGGAATGATACGCTTACAAAAACTGCAAAGCCTGAGGTGTCAAATGCTGATAGCCTCACGTCTGTATGTGACCTTCTTCCCCGAACATGTGGTCAGGGAAGAAGTCCTACTGAATGATACCTGAAACCAAATGGAAAAAAGGAAGTGTATTTTAGGACACCCTGTACACTTTCCCTTCTTTCTGAAACATTGATTGTCAGACAGGCTGTTAATACATTTTGACATACTGTATTGACTCGGAACATACTCCATATGCATGGAAAATGAACAGTATGTAAGGAATAAGGAAGAGTTGGTACCTGTACAAGTTGAGAGTGATCTACCACCTCATTGGTCTCACCGGATATGGACACCATATGGTCAGGGAAGAAGTCCTACAAGAATTCAAATGGTTGTTCACATTGGCATTGCATAGAGAGATGTGCGAAGTGGTTCAAATGACATGATGCAGACGTTTCTATCACAAACTCACCAAGGGTTTCCTGAAAAACTCATATTTTGCATAATTCTTCCTAAAATTTAGCCGGTTGTCTGCATCCATTCCCCAGCTGGATATCACCTCCATAATTGACTCATGGTCCTCAATCGTTCTCTCTAGTCAGGACATGAGGGGAACATATCATTATCATGTTTTTATTTTTTTGTTTTTCCCTGTTTGCACTACCTACAATGTTATGTATGGTCAAATAAGCATTACCGACTTAAGATATAATTCGGATCAAATAACTTAATAGACAGCTTTGCTAAGACTTCCCAGCGATAGTTTTAGTGGATGATTATCTTTTTTATTAGCCTTGGTGTAATCTCCACATAAAGCATCACCCTGAAGTCAAGGAACTCTGCATGATTTATTATTTTATCATTCAACTATTCAAAAGATTTGATTAAGACTTTTTTTCATGGTCACACATCCATGCTTCATGTTGTATGTAACTAATTATGATGTCTCACATAACTGACATTTGGGGTCCTTTTTGTCCCCCTTCAAATATATTCAAAATTAATTTATTCTTTTTTTTTTATAAAATAGCTTTGAACTGTAGGATATTGCAGTTTTATTCAAATGTATTCAGTTAAATTGTAATTGCTTGGAACATGACTGTCACAGTAATTAGTTGCTTTGTTTTGATTTGAATAAAGTTGAATACACTGTAGTATGCTACAGTGGATAAACTGTAGAAAATTATCCGTTTTTTTTTTTTAAATATAGAAATAATAATCCTTATTCAATTGAAAAAGACATTTTCAATTGAATTTACTGGAGGTCTGGCTTTTCGTTTAATTTAGTGAAGCCATGTGATTTGGATGAATGCTTTCCCAATTTCTAAAAGTGTGTCTGTGAGCAAGTCATTCTGCACTTTCACTTCACTGTTACGAAAAAGTGAGGCTAATTTACATATGGATAACCACCACCCTTCACCAAATTTCTCAGCCAATGATTTACGTAGCAGCTATGCTGGGTGAAGATCCAGAGCCACTTTCAAGCCATCGCTCAGCCGTCAGACTTCACTATCTGAAAGACGATTATGCAGAAACAGGTGCGAAGCCCCCTGCTAAGGTTAGCCAAAGGGTAAGCAGAGCTGCAATGCAATTAATTAAACTTTGTAAACGGCGTTAGCTTCTGATAAGCGGCACGCTCCGTAAAGGTGTTGACAAAATGGTGGTGTCTTTGTGTTAGGTGACATGTCCATGTGCTGTTTACTCAAAGTTTAGCGTAAGAAGTGCTGCCTCCATGAGTGAAAATGCTTTTATTGTCTTAATTCGCTTTTTCCCCCCACTCTGCGCTCTGCTCTCGCAAGTAAAATCTCCGCCTCCTGTTTGTCAAGGTAACAAAAGACAGACTCACCATTGACCAAGCATTATGTGGGGTGGGGCATACAGTCGCTCTTTTGCATGAGACAAGCCAAACCCAGTGAATTAACTCCCGAGTTTCCGTTAAATCAAGTCTTACCTATTCCCAGATGGGAGAGGTGCTCGTAAAGAGTCAAGCTGTGCTCATCGATGCAGTGGCTCTTCAAGGCAAACAGCTGACATATGTCCCGGGCAACAATGTCACTGGGGATCTCTACCGCTCTGCTGGTGTTATCTTCATTATAAATCTTAATTACCTGCAAGCATAAATGTCAATCAAACTTATTGTTTTAATTGCAAATAAAGTTCTTTCTTTTGTTTTGATGCTAAAATAAAAACGTGCATTATGAAAATATTTAGAATGAATGACGCTTGAGGAAAAAAAAAAAATTTCAGCTTGTCATCTTCAGTATCTACTATATATCTGATCATTAAAATTGATCACAGTGATTGTATTTTAAGGCACAAAGCTTTAAGTCACATGCATTTGGAACTGAAAAATATAGTATTGCACTTTAAATATGAATCAACTTGTGAAGACCTCGGAATTATTACGGTTTGATTTTCTATTTTCTACATGACACCATAATATTTTTTAAATTATCCTTGGTCCTCACCACAACACTTCCTATGTACTTGTTTCACGCTCAAATTTATTCTGCAGGCGGGATTGTACCCCCTTGCGAGCTGGTTTTGAACTTTGGGCCGTATGTTTGACACGCCTGATATAGAGCAATATAGTTTACAAAAGTACTTGTAAACCTCGAATGTTTAAGTATAAATAATTGCATTAAAATATCTCCTTGAGTTCATGTGACGTTTGGTCAGGACAATGCAATGAATAAAACATCACTGCAAAATATGTTTGTGGTCACACTTTTTTTCTTCTGGCTTCAACATAATTAAGATTTTAAATGAAATAAAACTGATTGACTTCTTCAATTTGCAAAGCCAGCTATACAATTTCTGCTTGACTGTCTTTCTGTCTGTCCGCTGCAGCTAGCATGTATGTTCTCCCCTACTTTCTTCATTAACATAATTTAAAATCAGTAAAGAGGCTTTGAAATCACAGATTTGATTAGTACAAAACCTTGCATATGCAAAGCGTGACTGTAGCATATATGCCTGACAAATGTTGTTCGACATTGACCCCACCTTCCACCTCTGTTTTTTGGCCGCAATTAGGAAATGTCGGTCGTATAGCCACGTAAAATTTTCAGCGGTTGCAAAAATCCTATGTGTAGTATTGTGGTTAATGTTGCCCCAAACAGTCAGGGATTGCACAAACATTTCTTCCTACTTGTACGTGTGTCTGAGTCACAGAAGGCAGTGCTCAACTGCATGCATGTCATGAGAGTCAAGAGGAGAGTCGGGGGTAGGGGGCAAAGCAGGAGCATGTGCGCCGCAGATCAGCGAGGGGAACAAGCCTCAAGGACTCGAATAAATGCCCGTCAGATATCAAAACACGTTTGGGGAGGAATTAATGACAGAGAGGGCTTATTTTTTTTAATATTGATGAATAAAGAAAACAATAATTGGCAAAAGGGTACTTTTCTCATCCAGGGTAAAAGGGCCAATGCTGGAGCACCACTAGGAGTCTATGTGTACACGTCCCTGCTTGATGTGTATAGAGTGGCGCCTTGAGATAGGAGTTTAATTTGTTCCAGTGACCACAATCGTAACTCATATCACAAATCGCAAATCATATTTCCACATTGAAATGAATGGAAATGCAATTAATCCATCCCAGCCTCCCCCATTAAAACAACAAAACATTGTGTAATGTGTTTTAATGGGGGTGGGGGGGTGGACACTATATTATTATACCTTATAAAAACATACAGTAATGCCATAGTTAATAGAATTAAAACGAATTCAACCGTTTTTCGCATCAATTGAACGCTCCTTCTGTGTGCCTGCCTTGGCCACCTGGGGGCAGTATAAGACAGACAGACATATATCGCTCCTCTCAGCTTGTCTCAGGTCCTTCCATAGGATAAAGATGACTCTGAGTACTGTTATATTAGCTTATGCGTTGGTGCACCTTTTGTGTTCAAATACCCATTGTATATCTTGCATAAGCGGAATAGAAAATGTTTGGATGGATATGTGTGGTGTTTCCCAATATGTGTTAGCATTAGCATACATGTACAGGCAACTTTCTTTGTTTGATGTTTAGCTTGACAGTGAACTCCAACTGGGAGTGGCATCACTGTTTGCCGCAGTGTGGCTAATTGTGAAGTGAGGTGAGTTCATAGCGCTCCTATCTCTAGTTTGCACTTTCAAGTCAAAGCAAAAAATATAATGAAAAAAAAATAAATAAGACCTTCGAAAGTTAAACTAATAGCTTTGTAGCTGGTCTGAGAGGCAGCTGCAGGGTAAAGGACAGCACATGATTATTACTATGTGGAGAAAAAAAATGGGACGAGGACAAGTAGTCGTACATGCATGTAAAGAGAGGAGAAATATCAGTGAAGTGTAACAAAACATTTAGATGGGAAGACACTTGAGACAAGGCAAAAAAAAAAAAAGACTCCCCCTGCCGGCGCCCACCCCGGCGCCCACCCCCACCCCCACGACCCCACCAACCACCCCCGGGCCCCCCGCCGGACCCCCGCCACCCCTAGTATGTATTTTAGGATTCCCAAACATGACCCCACAAGACTAAATCAGTTGTGCACCCTGGAAAGTAAAAAACAAATATATATATATATATATCAATAAATAAAACACTTATCCCCCCACTACCAGTTTCACTGATCAACACAAACTTTAGGGCACGTCTATTGTAACAACACCATAACAGGACCAATGCCGAAATTGAACAGGTAGTAAGCTGTTTTAGGTGAATTCCAGGGGTCATAAATCAGAAGCATGTATCCTAGACTAGTAATTCCCAGCCAGTGTGCCATGGCCTATTGGTGTACATGAGCGCTCTTTGTCCAGTTTCACTTAACTGGTCAGAAAATTATTTATTTTACGACAAAAAAAGGTTTGTTCATCTATTTATACCAGCGCCGTATACTGACAGGCAGAACAATTCCATTCTCATCTACTAGATAGCAAATGTTACAATTAACCTTAATATGAATGAGTAAATTAAGAGGAGACCATCATGATTACAGAATAAAGGTATATACTTTTTGACATTTTTCCAATGTAAAATATCTGGCTTGACTCAATAAAGGTCGGGAAACACCGTCTTAGAGAGCTGGGTGATGAGGTGTGAGATCCCCTTCATCTCTGTTATTAGCTTTAAAGATACAATATATTTACTAATTCATCCATATTAGTGTGTAATAATGTGAGTATTGTAGATGAGGGAATATATATTAATTAAACAGATAGTCTAAAATCCATCTTTCTTTTTATCTACAGTATCTATTTATCCATCTATCCATCTACTGCTTTTGAGCTTTAAATAAACAATGTTAATGAAAAATTGAAAATGATTATATTGTAATGGCAGAATTGGTGAAATACCAACAGTACCATCGGCCGGAGGAAAAAAAAATAAAAAATAAAAAAGTCAGTAGGGCAAGCAAAGCGTAAATCTACACATTGTGAGCGTGCACGGCTGAACGGTCTTGTTGACCTTATCTCAAGGATGGGACAGTGTGAGCCACTTGCCCAATTAGACTCGTCTGCTTCAACCTTGAACCGCACCCCCGCAGCTGCAGCTCTATCTGAGTGATGGTTGAGGAGGTGGCCTCCAGCTTTGTCTAGCAGCCGCACAAGCAACTGGAAGCGAGTCGCCGCAAAGACGCTGGGAAAGCAAATAACCTTTGCTTAACTGCCCCTTTTCACTTTAATGTCCTCTTTTTTTATTGTTACCATCAGTCAACTGCGGCTAAGTCACACACCTGACATTCATATGAATTACAGAGTAACGTTGCATAATTTTCTTTACAGGCATTTTCTTACCAATGTGGAGATTTAAAAAGAAAAAACAAAACCAAAAAAAAAAAAACTACATCATTCATTAGATTAATCCGGATGCATCCAATTTTTGAGAACTAAAAATATATTTAAAAAAAAAAACATTTCTTTCTGCATGGTGTGACTATGATTGTGTTAGCGCAAGAGTCGCCAGCTAAGCTAGTCGTCACAAATCACAAACATCAACAGCTAACATAGCACTAGCAACATCTTTTTAGGCACCAATAGAGTAAAACTCTTCATGTGTGTCTGTGCATGTGTGAAGGGAATTTAGACAGGAAGAGGTAGGAAACAAGCTTTTATGGCGTTTAGCTACTTTTGACATTTTATTGTGGCTTACCTAGCTACTTTTCGTGGCGTTCAGTGTACGCAAGCTACATTTTAGTGTAGCTTATGCTCGTAGTTTAGCTCACTACATTTTCCAAGTAGTTTGCCTGCATTGGACAATCAATTAAGCAGCACGAATGATCTCTATAAGTTGTATTTTTTCCTCATATGTCAGAAAGGGAAATTCCCTTCTTTTACTATTAAAAGTGCCAATTCACTATATGTGGAACGTCATGTGATCAACGCGGGAAATGGTATAGCTGTGTTTGCTACACTAAAGAGCATAACTAGGATTGATGACATGATTGTCTGAAGCTGAACTTGCTAAAATATTCTTTATGACTGGTGTCTTTAGACAAAGGTTTAATACATTATATCAATTATTTACACTAATATGATATCATATATGTAAAGATGAACAACGCCTAAATATCAGCTGTGGTTATAAAAAAAAAAAAAAAAAAAAGACATGGTAGCTGTTTGAAATTCCCACACATCCCCTTTCGCCATTTACACCAGCTAGGAGGAAGTGTTTTTACCAGTTTTAGATTGCGCATGTACCGGATTATGTTATTTTGAATATAGGTAGCACTATAATTGGACATAATCTGGTTGTTTTAGACATGATTATGTTAAAATATAGTTTCCCCAGCGAAATTCCCTATTAAGAGGTAAAATCATTCAAAATCCAGACACATCAGAGGTCAGCAAGCATTGCTGAACAGAATTGAGGTTCCACTGTATGTTCATTATTCTTATTGCAGTGTTGAAGAAGTGTACTGCATCATAATAATATAATACGTATGTAATACATATACAATATATAGACACACACACACGCACAGTATATTACAATAGTGGCTCTTATTAGATTGCGAAAAACGAGCAATTTTCATTTTGATTCACAAACCTATAAACACGTGAAATACATAGTTATTGTGTTTGGACAGTGATGTAGTTTTTATGGTTATTTCTTGTGAAGATTGAATAATATGACAAATAATATGATAAATATGACATTAGAAATTATAGCGCTTTTTAGCAAAGTACCTCCATTTCCAAGGTCTAAAAAATTCACAATTGACATAGTAACTGTAAATATAACAACTCTAAAGATATAGATCTTTTATAGTCATTGACTGCCTGACGTCTGAAGAATGTAGTGTTGTATACTGTCCGATTTTTATTCCAAAGAGTACAGTAAAAACAGACAACCAAATTGACAAAGAAACAAATAAGAGCACATAAGGTATACTGCTAATTGAAATTAAATTGAAGCGAAAGCTTTATCAGACACGTCCTGATCCCTTCATGACTTTGATTTTAACAGAACTAAATTAAAGTCACAAGATAACTAAGATTTGGATTTCTTCTAAAACAAAAAAAAGAAGGTTGCACTTTATCAATGTAGAGTAAAAGGAATTCAACTTAATAATAATAATAATAATAAATAAATAAAAGATTGAACGTTTAGGTTCCTACCCGCTTCTGAAGACAAAGAGGTGTGATGGCAGGCAAGGTTACTCTTCTTGCATTGAAGTTCATGCTGCAGTCTTCAGAGAATATTTGACAAAACATCCATACATAGTCACTATTTAGGTTGATATTTGTTTTCGAATGATCAACACCTTTTACCTGGACAGGTACAGACTAGACTTTCACTACTCTATATGGGTAACTTAAGTGGCGCAACATTAAAATGGGAGTGAGATCTGTTGCAATTTAAGTGTGAGAAACAAGTAATGTTTCCTCCCCAAAACACAAACTCCTCCTTTGTCCTTGAGAAAGTAAAAGCTTCCCGTTCTCCCCCGGTTTTTTTTTTTCTTTCTGAAAAGACTGCAGCAAACATGTTTTTATTTTCATTTTACTTAAAAAATACAAGGCCAAGGAGGGCAAGAGAAATTTACTTAAATACCTACTGATGGTCATTCATTCACTATTTAGTCAAAGGTTTAAATTGCAGTTGCATGATGCAATTTTTTAATTATTATTATTATTTTATTTTTTATTTAAAGAAGTTACCTAACGAGTCAGTCATTTATAATCATTCCATTTCATTAGGTACACAATGTCGTAAAAAGCTACACAAGAACTGTATGAGAACTTCACAAAGCTAACAAGCCTGCTTCCACAAAAAAGTAGATCATATCACAGCCAGCCAACCGTATCCTTGATAAGAAGTGTGAAGATATATACACAGAGAACTAAACCCTAAATGACCTTTTCCACCCTGTATTATATTTATATGTCCTGACATATTTATATTTTAAAAAACAACAACAACAAAACCATCATGGCTCACAACATAACTTGTGTAAAATTTTAAAAATGTGTCCAAAACAAAAGACAAAAGATAACAGGGCAGAACATGAGGTCACCGAGAAAATCTATTTAGTTTCAATACAAGAACTATAAAAAAATGCAAAAATTAAGAAAAAAAACTGTACTTACCTGGTTAATAATAATAAACTGTGAACTGTGACATATTTTCTATTTAACAATACTGCATGTTCATGTGTCTAACTACAAACCATGCATGACTATTTTTTTTTTCACCATTATCCTCCCTCTTTGAATACAAATATAGCACATGTCGTATATTTAACCCCACAGCAGCGAACATGGTGGTTTGGCACCAATCGTGGTCCACCCTCGCCACTCATAAGAGTTGGAAGCAGCAGCAGCAGTAGCAGAAGAAGAAGCAGTAGAAGGAGCACCCTTCCCATAACAGGGTTGACTTTATCTCCCAACACGGCTCCTGGACTGGTGAGAGTCCAGACAGTCAGACGCTGGCACTTATCACAAAGCTAAAATGAATAAGAATTAATGGAGCCCAGATGATGATAAAGTCTCCACTACTCCCATAACAGAGGCAGCTCGTGACACATTGTCCTTGACCGGGCTTGATCCAATCAAGAACCCTGAGCAGGGTCAATTAGCCAGACCGTAAATGTACAAATGCAAGTATGCAAACAACACTCACCTAAAGATGTAGGTGTAGTTAGTTATACAGTACGACTCCTTAAAACTGTCACTTGACTTATGCATACATAAAGCATACAAAATGTTCTCCTCCTAGTCTGTTTCATTCCGAGATGATGTTTGCAGTTCCGTGGATTGCAATTTACTATAAATAGTCTCCTAAAAATAGTTGAACTTGAACTGCAATTTAAGCTGTCACAACAACACTGCTTCAGTTCAACTAAAACGTGCAGAAGAATGTGATGTTTATTTACTCCCGCCACACACTCACAGTACATGTTTTTTTAAATTGAACCCTTGAAACTACAAGTAGCATCCACTATAAGACAGCTACTATCCCTAATGGATAATTAACCATTTGTAATAGTGGAGTAATGTTATGTTATGGATACAGCTATTGTTAGGTTTGCTGTTGTCTCATGGCCATCCATGGGGTACCTGCTTGGCTTTGTCTTTCTCTGTCTACCTTGTGGCTGGTGTTCCCTGCTTCTGGAGGTGCGCCTTCACATTTCCTGCCTCTTATCAATATTGTGGTTATTGCTGTAATCATGGGACTATTACTACTGTTGATATGGCAGTTGTTGTGCCCATTGTTCTTTCTTCGAGCATATGTTTCATTACCTCTGTCGGTAAGTGCTTGCTCAGGTAGGGGTTAGTCAGTTTTCTTAAATACAGTGGACCCCCGCATACTTGCAGTTCAGCACCCACGGAATTTATTTTCGCTTTTTTACGTTTTCTTTTTTTCTTATTGGCGGTTTATCCCTGGGTCTTCAAGATTTTTGAGGGTTTTAAAAACAACTTTTTTTTTCCCAATGCAATTATAAATGCTGTCAATTATCCACGGATTTTCAATATTTGGGGTCCAGAATAGCAAGAGTCCTCTTTACATCCAGGGGTGCCTTGGGATAGTGTATCAGTAACCCGATGAGATGTACAAGTAATGTACAAGGAGTTTGGTTCTTCATCTGCTCATCAATGTGAATTGGTGCAATAAAGCACTCTGACTTAGTGGTTAGCACGTCTGCCTCATTGTTGAGAGGTTCTGGGTTCAAACCTTAGCTCAAGCCCTCCTGTGTGGAGTTTGTGTGACTTTTTCTGAGTACTCCACCTTCTTCCCACGTTCATTAAAATCTCAAAATTGTCCATAGGTGTGAATGTGAGTGTGAATAGTTGTTTGGAAATCAAGGGCCCTGCCATTGGCTCACGACCAGTCAATCGTGTACCCTGCCTCTCACTTTATGGTATGGGTGTGTTATTGACAAAAGCTCGTGGTAAAAAAAAAACAAACAAAAAAAAAACATATCTGATTGATGTATGTACAGCATAGTTACTCTAAAATTGGAATTGAAAGCAGTCGGCATCTAATTGTAGTTTATGTGCTGCAGTGTGACAGATGTAGGCTTTATACGTTTACAACCCTGGGAAATGACATAAATTTTTGTTTTTCTATGAGAAAAAAAAAGTGAGCAGCATTTAAGCTGTCAGTGAGGAATACAGTAACAGTGTGTCTGGTTATGGGTTTTGACATGCAGTATTGCTAGATAGTTGGTACTTTTTTTTGGTTTTTTTATTTACACTATGATTACATTGGATATACATGTTTCCAAATTGTTGATCATTTAAACAGAGCCAATTGAAGGTGCATGTGTCATTGTATTGTATTGTACTTTAACTTGGCAGGCGATCTTAGCTATGAGTTCGGCCTTACAGAGGCCTCTTTGGAGCAAACTACAACTTAACGCCAGCCATACACGTACAGTAAATACTATAATGCTAGTTTTTGTATTTTAGGATATGAATCTACTTCTGATGCAGTTGGCCATCCAAACTGAATACCGTGTATCACAGGAGCGTGTCCGCACGAGAATTTAGTAGGCGTAAGTTGAAGAAGGCATTATTATTATTTATTTGTTTATTTTATTTTTTATTGGTAAAAACTACAAAGGAATGTCCATAGATGACCATAATGTATTGCAATGGACACTTTCTGGATGTTCTCAGGCAATAAGACTGTAACTGCTCTACTTTATGGGGAAATTGGTAAATTACGGTATCGTTAAGCATTCAACCTTTTGCCAAAAAAATATAAATAATAATCCAGATACCCCAAAAAATAAATGTTAACATGCATTTTTTTTATTATTTTTTTTATTTTTACATTTTGACATGAAGTCTTCATACCATTTTCAATACAATACAGTACAGATGTATCCCATTTTCGAAATGTGTAGTTGATGAGAATACTCTCTGTGTTGTTGGATCTTTCAGAATGTGTGCAAAAGTGCAAACGATTGTGTATGATTATTTTTTTCAAATGTAAATAAACAAAATATGAAAATGGAAAAAAAAATGTTTTACTTTTCCCCAACAACTTCTTTCCCTCTTTTTTCAGTCTTGTGTCATTGTCAATCAGAATATATACATAAAAATAATGATTTTAACTGTAAGCACGCTTCTTAACTCACAAACACCAAAAACTCACAAAAAAATAAATATTACATTATTCCGGGAGCAGTCAGAAGAATAACTATAATCCCAATGGAATACTGATATATTGGAATTACAGTATTGTAATGATAACAACAACAACAAGAAAAACTAATGAAGAGTAACCAGAGAAATCAACTAACTATACAAAAGCTTAAAATTATATTACTGTACAAATTAATAAATAGATGAAACAGTGCTTACCTGAGTTGCACTTGTTTTGGTCCAAGGTAATAAAGACTCAGGGGCAGAGTGTGAGAGTTTTGAAGCAAGACCTTCAGGAAAAGAAGGTGGACCAGGTGAAACTTCACTGGCCTCTTTTTTTAACCTGGAGAACGGAAGTAGACACTTAAAATGAGCCAAAGAAATACATCACCTCAGTGGAAAACATGCAGAAATATTTGAAATATTTGCAAGTAACTTTACCGGGGGGGAAAAAAGAGTTGTAAATACAACCCCAATAGTAAATACATTATTGAAATAATACCTCCCTGTACACCAATAGTGATTATTATCTTTCTAAACGCAGAACTTTGGATACTGTAATTGCATTGGACACTGATTTCATATTAGAATGCACAATCTAATGTGTAATTGGTACTGTGTGTCATGTAAAATCGGTAAAACTTGGCTGGCTGTAGTCTATGAGCTCAAAGGCATTGGTTAGAAATTCTGTTTGCATCTGATGGAGGAATGCATAGAACATACTGTACAAGGTGTGCAGCCTCAATAGTTATGAAGTCAGTAATACTGTGTCTTGCGTGAAGGGTAGAAAGTCAACCGAATTACCATAGACTGCTAACATGTTGTCATTTTAATAAAGATTATGTTTGTTCAGGCTGTACGGGAGTTTTGCCCATACAGCCTCTGATTAAACTTTTTTCCCCCCCCTTCTTAATATGAGGCGCTCCTCTCTTGACTTTCCTCGCCACTCTGCAAACAGCACAGTTACTGAGTTACTCATTATCTCCCACAAACCAACAATTGCCAGATTTGATTCCATCATGTTCAACTTGTGCTGTTTAAATAATTCGCTCGTCCTTTACGTGACATCGGGTGAGCGCATTTATGGTGCAAAGTCTACACTCTCTCCTGCAGCTTTTGTATTGAATTTATCCAACATAATTATAAGCCAAAAAGACAGCAGAGTACACCATGTCGTCATACCTGTTGCCTTGGCAGGGTGAAGTCCTCTTGACTTTTGGTGTCAGTAAAGGCTCTTGCAAGGAGATGAGAGCCTCGCTCCCATTACTCCGGCCACTCTGGTAAATCTCTGCTTTGGCTCCAAGGCTTCCAGATAAGTCACCCAATGCGTTATTCATATCACCACACTTAAATCCAAGGCATCATCATCTATAACAGGGGGACGGGGGGGGGGGTCAAAAGAGACCAGCAGTTGAGTGTGAGAGTGTACTGTAGTGTGTGAGGGTGCTCCTCCACTCACGCATACTGTATACATGAGTCATCTGGCTCATCTGCCGCCACACAAGGCTGCCTCAGTAGGGCAAGCCGACCCCTCCCACACAAACGTGATCCATCCATCACGATAAAGATATTTTAGCCAATGCGCGGCCGTCCCCCACTGTGACAAAGCAACCAGTGAAATTAACGTTAATATGATTCATCAAAAAGTTAATTTGAATGGAATTCTTTTTAAACTCACGGACTTCGAGCTGCAGCACGGTGGACGACTGGTTAGCACATCTGCCTCACAGTTCTGAGGACCAGGGTTCAAATCCCGGCCTCGCCTGTGTGGAGTTTGCATGTTCTCCCCGTGCCTGCGGGGGTTTTCTCTGGGCACTCCGGTTTCCTCCCACATCCCAAAAACATGCATGGTAGGTTAATTGAAGACTCTAAATTGCCCGTAGGTGTGAATGTGTGCACGAATGGTTGTTTGTTTATTAGTGCCCTGCGATTGCCTGGAAACCAGTTCAGGGTGTACCCCCCATCTCGCCCGAAGATAGCTGGGATAGGCTCCAGCACGCCCATGATCCTTGTGAGGATAAAGCGATACAGAAAATGAATGGATGGATGGATGGATGACTTCGCGCTGTGCGATATATTGTAGATACGCTATAAAATGTTTATCGGACGATATAATCATCTATCAATCAAGATGCATCAATAGTCATTTTAAAAATTATTTATATCCTTAGATTTACCTTGCCGCTACGGAAGAAATCATTAAATTTCATTTTAGTCACTGAGCAATACTTCAGGCAGGCATACTTTAATAATTTACATTATTTGCACTTTACTGCAGCATTCCTTGGAAAGTGGTTGTACTACCAGATATTTTTAATGGTATTTATTTGGCCACTGGACATTTGTTTTTCACCATATCTTCAATAATATTTTAGTCACTGCACCGTGTGGTCTACATAAAATGAATTTTATAAATAAATGGAGAAAAGTTCACAGAAAAATCATTTAAAACAATATATTAGTCAAATAAGCAATTTCAAACATCACTGGTCACCATGATAATTTTTTTGCCTATAAAAACACACTGCTGTATACAGTGGACACCCGCTTATTACGGCATTTTCAAATTCACATATTTATTTTATTTTATTTTTTTTTTTTAATGGAACCTATGCTCTGTTATTCGCTGAAAAACAACAAAACCTATTTTCTGTTTTTGTGCTCAGGCTCAAGCAATAACGGTATTGTTTTGTCGCCATCTTGTGGTATCTTGGAGCTAAGGAACTACAGTAGATATAAAAAATCTACACACCCCTGTTCAAAAGCTAGGTTTTTGATATAAAAAAATTAGACCAAGAAAAATCATTTTAAAAAGTTTTTTTTTCACCGTTGTGACCTATAACCTGTACATCTCTTATATATATATATATATATTTATTTTTATTTTTTTTTCAAAAGGGGAAGTAAAAATAAACTGAAATAATGTGGTTGCACAAGTGTGCGCACCCTCATAACTGGGGTGTAGCTGTGTTCAGAATCAACCATCAAGAACTGGATGTCTCTCCAAATTATTTATTTACTGACATTGGTTTTCTGAAGTGTTCCTGAGCCCACGTGTTGATTTCCTTTACACATTGATGTCCGTTTTTGATGCAGTGCTGCCTGAGGGATCGAAGGTCACGGGCATTCAATGTTGGTTTTCGCCCTTGCCGCTTACATGCAGTGATTTCTCCAGATTCTCTGAACCTTTTGATGATATTATGGACCGTAGATGATGAAATCCCTAAATTCCTTGTAATTGTACGTTGAGGAACATTGTCCTTAAACTGTTCGGCTATTTTCTCACGCACTTGTTCACAAAGAGGTGAACCTCGCCCCATCTTTGCTTGTGAAAGACTGAGCAATTCAGGGAAACTCCTTTTATACCCAATCATGGTACCCACCTGTTCCCAATTAGCCTGTTCACCTGTGGGATGTTCCAAACAAGTGTTTGACAAGCATTCCTCAACTTTCTCAGTCTTTCTTGCCACCTGTCCCAGCTTTTTTGGAGCGTGTTGCAGCCATAAAATTCTAAGTTAATGATTATTTGCTAAAAACAATCAAGTTTATCAGTTTGAACATTAAATATATTGTCTTTGTAGTGTATTCAATTAAATATAGGTTGAACATGATTTGCAAATCATTGTATTCTGTTTTTATTTATGTTTAACACACCGTCCCAACTTCATTGGAATTGGGGTTGTACTGTACTGTATACCCGTCTGTGCTAGAGTTTGCACAAGGTTCCAAATTGCCCTTTACACGTATTCTTACAGTGTCGCAGGCATGAGGTAATACAAATATAACCAGCTCAGCAGACAAGTGTTATTTGGGGCAGGCATTAAGACCTCTTTACAAAAGGTAATGTTTGACAGGACTGGCCACTGCAGACATAAACGTTAACTCATCACATGCATGGAGGGAAAATGCCAAAAGTTGATCAGAAATATTTGCTCACAGTCCTTTTGATAGGGAATAATAGACCATAGCGAAATATCACTGAAATTGTTTATCTTTTTGTTATAAAAGAAGGCATCATGTGGATGTGAGGTGTCGAATGATTAATCAGTCTGGATCTATAAAGCAATAATCCGTAACCAGTGCACTGTACCTTTAGCTTTAAATGCCTATGACAACTTTCTTTTTGTACAGAACATGTTGCACTAGGTAATTTGCTTTGCATTAAAAGTGCCACTGTCACCATTCAAACATTCGATAAAAGACCATTATCACCAGACCATTATACCTAAAAAACATTTTTTTTTTTTTTTTTTTTTTTTTAAAACGTGCATATATCCCTATAGCCTTTCCATTTCAAAAGACTTGATGAAAAGTGTAACAGTTGTGCCTTGACTTCAGTCTTTCGAGACACAAGCCGTTGCGCATGGCTGATAGTTTGTCTTGAGCCCTCACCACTAGATGGCAGCAGCAAACTTTGCAACATCCGGCCACAATAAATTCACATTGGTTTACTTGCAGTGGAACAACACCGGCGACTGTTGCGTATCATGAAAAACATTACAAAAGTCCCATCTATTATTATTAGTAGTTGATGATGCTAATGCTCCCTTAACATTGTTTGCTAACCGCCAATAAACCCCACAAAAGAACAACAACAAAGGAAAAAACATCAGGTACAGCGCTGTTTTGTGCTCACATTTCCTGTGTTTGTAGGTTATGTGGTGAGCAAACGTTATGACTGTTTTTATGCAGTATAATACTATTGTGATTTTTCTTATTTATTAAAAAAAAAAAAAAAAAAAAAAAAAGACTTTAAAATGCATTTTGGGGCTGGAGTTACCTGCATTTCTTAATGAACTGCCGAGGTATTGATCAGGACTCAGTGACTCAGGCAAGTGATTCAGAGGCTAAAAAATGTGATTTGGACATCCTACATTGTTTTGAGGACCGAATCGTGATCATGGAACAAATTTGTCGTATCTTAAGGTACAACTTTATATTACTCCATTCACGTCATTATGAATATTATGTGTTGTTCCTATGACTAGTACTATACAATTATTTATTTATTGTTACAACCCAACACTGCTGTTTTAGACTTATTTCATTAGACTTGCGGTATCATTTCTAGTCCAGCTCCTTGGAGGGTATCCTCCACCCCTGAAATGAAAAGGTTACATACCTTGTTTCTCTTTAAGTGATGTTTCCCGTGGAAGTCCAAGTGTTCACATCACCTCCTCGGTGGTGGACAGCGACACAGAGCGAGTTCTCAGGTGCTTTCGGTGCAATGTGAAATGTATCACACACCTTGTTGAGTGTACACTCGAATGTTTGCAGTGTCCAATTTCAGCAGTTCATGCAGGAAAAACCTGTCGCGTTGTACACATGCACCAATGACTTCCATGGGAGCTGTTGAAATGATAAAAGCTTTATTGTTTACTACAACAACGTGGGTAGTTCAGGTTTATTCAACATTTGCACACGGCTTTATGAAACTGATACATTTTAAATATAAACAATGCAAACGTGGGGCATTTAGTACCACAAGTCAAACCTGGTGTTTCCCAACTCATAAATCAACATTTAGATACTATTCTAAATAAACCATAATAAACCAATATTATTACAACTCTGAAAACCATCTTTATAATTTATAGAATTGCTCTTACTTAATATCCTGGGCCAGGCAAAACAGTAATGCATTTAATGCAAGACAGCGCATTTCACAAAATAAGACATATATTAAATTATGCATGTCAACTGAAGCCATTAATGAAATGTGAACAAATAAACCAAAATACAGCAATTATCAAAAATACATTAAATCTATGTACACTGCCAATTAAGAGGTTTTATTTAATTAAAAAAAAAAAAAAAAAAGGCTTCTTGTGCCAAAATGGTTTCAGGAAACAAAAACAACTGGATGTTCTCCTCCTGAAAGAAAAATAATTGTAATTTAGGAACGTGAGGTGCAAATATTTACAGTAAATTAAATTAAATTCTTACAGTAGATCATATTTCATCATAAGGCACTGCTATGGGTGACTGTCTCCTTCCATCTATCTGAAAAAGTTCACTCGATGACGCTGGTTGTTGTTCGACTCCTGGCAGAGAATCTTTGTCATTCACCACCCCGATCTTCTCACCAACCTGTTAATAAAAATGTGAACAAGAATTTGAAGGCTAAAAATGACTAAAAGGCAAGATGACACCAACACAAATTTTATGTTATTAATTGATCAGAACACATTTAGATTTCAATCTATTAAGGAGAATTAGGGCCACACTAAAAATAGAATAAAGAATCATTCTCATACTTTGACTTGAAGTTGTAGTTACACAAAAATGTACTACTGTCACAATCTATAAAATCAATAATACAAGAATGAAACCATGAAATCAAATAAAAATCATACTTGAATGATGCTTAAAATTAAGTGTAGAAATAGATGACACTCACTCTAAAAAGGGTTCTGACTCCCTGTATGCGCCACACGATGGAAGCAAAACACTACTTTTGACTAAATGGCGCTCCTCAATTCACTTCAACAGACTATATAGTTCCTTGGCACCAAGATGCCACAAGTTGGTGGCAAAGCACCACTTTTGTCTAAACTCATTTCAACACACCGCGTTGTTGAAAGGAACAACAATACTTCCTTGGCTCAAAGACATCACAAGAAGGATAGAATAGAAATCCATTAATCTATTAATCCATTCCAGCCTCCTAAAAAAAAAATAATAATCAACAAATATGTTTGTGATGTGTTTCTTAATAAGTAGAACTCTATAATACTGTCTTTCGTAGTAATAGTGTTCTACTGTAAAAATATACAGCAATGACAAAAATAGAATGTAATGAATTACAGTTTTTAACACATTTTTGTTTCAATTCAATGGACATTGGGGCTGCTCCTTCTGGTGTGCATGCCTTGGCCACCTGTGGGCAGTATAATACAGACATACAGATATATTGTACATGGAGACTGTCACCGGTTCTCAGTAAACTGCAATAATACTGTATGTCGTTTGCCTCGTATGCCCATGAGTATTATTGTACTAACTCTCTACATGTGTTGCTCCACCCTTTGTGTTGAAATATGCATTGCTTAAAGTGTTATAAAACTGTGACACAGATGCTATTCGTTAGGCGGTGTATGACATTTCCAATTTGTGTGTTATCAATAAGCTAGCAGACTTTAAGGCAAAGTTATGTGCTTGTTTCAAAGAGGCATTTAATTGTCTTTGTATTGTTTAGGTTGACAGTAAATGTCATGTAGGAATGGCAATAAAGAGCTTGAAGCCTCTTCTTTTTTTTTTTGAAGAATTGTTTGCTATCTGCTGCTTGTTGGTAAGTTAGTTGAGCAGAATTTGCGGCCACCCTTAAGCGCTCCTGTCTCAAATTTGTGCTCACTAATCAAAGCAAAAAAATATATAAATAAATAAATAGACACACAACAAATGACGGCTCGTAATGCATCTTGAACAACTAATCACTTGGGCCACTCATATCTCAAGGCACCACTGTACTTTTAATTCTTTGACCAGAGCCTTTCAGTGAATAACAGATGACAGTTTCCAAAAAGAAATCAGTGAATAGATGAACCCGCAAGTCTCAAATCACAAATATGCGGGAAAACACTCTTTCAATGAGTTCCTCATTCAGGTGTACCTAATAAAGTGCCTGGTGTTTGTATGCGCTCTCTAGTATTGTTTTTGTTTTTGTGTTTTTCGTTTGTCTTTGGAGACATTGTGTCTCAAAAGTGTTCTGTTGTCGTACTGGAGTGTCTGTTGTCGTACTGGAGCGGCTCCAACTACCGGAGACAAATTCTTTGTGTGTATTTTGGACATACTTGGCAAACAAAGATGATTCTGGTTCTGATTCTGAAAGTGTGAATCATATGTGACCATGACTCACCTTGAACTTCAAAACTGTACTTTGTTCGATGACTGAATAGCGATTTACAGCAGGAGAACAGGGTGTCACCGGAGAGCTGGGTGATTTGGGGCTATGGGGCAGAGAGTGGCTCCGCTTCACGGCCGAGGACACCGCCTGGGCAAAGCGGGACGGCGTGGAGGGGGAATAAGGCCTGGGGGCTGCGAAGCTCCTCAGCTTCTCCACGCTTAACCCAAAGCTCGGCTCTTTGGCTGACAGACTGCTCTGCCTTGTCATACGCGTGACTCGTGTGTCGTCCCTTTTAGGGCTCGGGTGAACATCAGTCGCAGGAGGAGCAGGAGGAGGCAATAGCAACATTGCTCGGTCTACTTGGTCCCCCATGTGGCCAGAAGAGGGACTGGCAGTGGGACTCTTCTCTGCAGCCGAAGTTACATAATACCCAGGTGTATTTTTGTGCTTTGACAAGCGGAACGATCCTGGCTTTGGTTTAGTTGCGGGCGGAACTTTAGTTGCCTTGACCTCTCCTGGAGAACCTGCTTGTGAGGAGCAGAAGCTGTGATCTGCTTGAGGCGAGGTGCTGTGTGATGAGGCGTGAGTGGCTTCAGCCAGGCATCCATTGACAGTGTTTCTTGCGGAAGTAGTAGTGCTGCTCAGTATTTCTTTCCTGGGTGTATTCAAGCGCTCGCCTGCATCTTCCGTGGCAACGGGGGGCGTCTCCAGTGTCAGTGCGACTTCAAAGTACCTCAGCTTCTCGTTCGATTTCGGAGGCACGATGGTGTATGTCGTCATCCCCACCTTGGGGATGTAGTCCCTGGTTAACTCGTTGGAAGGCTTCGGCTTTGGCTCAGGGTGCGAGCCACCGTTCGACGCAGCTTTCGGGGCAACAAGTGGTGTCGACGTCTCTGAGGCTTGGATACATTTGAGGTCTGCGGGTTGCGGCTCATCTGTTGAAGTGGAGATATCATTCTTGCTGTCCGCGGACTCCAAAGCAGCCTCCTTGACAGAGGGCAGTCCTTGATCTGTGAGTTCTTGTTGATGTGGCAGCTCCGGTAGGGGTGTGAAATCTGTTTGCACCTGAGCGTCCTCGCCAGCGGGGCGGGATGCGCCGATAATCTCCCAGCTCTCTGAGCTGACTGACTCCCCCTGGGTGGTGGTGGTGTTTTCCAGAACAGAACTAGCCTGAGATCTGTCTGCATCTTGCTGGAGGTCACTTGATGCATCCCTTTGGTTGTCTTTCACACTCTTGCTTGCAGGGTCTTCACACGAGGACTGGCAGAGCTCGCTTTCAACTTGACACAAGACACTTTCTGTATAAAACAGAAGCATTGACAATGTGAGACAGACCATAGAAACCTAAAAGCAGTTCAGTTGTTTTTGTAAATGAATTGAGTTTTTGACCTCTACTCCTTGGCCTTAAAAATCTGTTGGAACTTGCGGCATCATCTAAGAAAGTATTATCTATTTACTGCACGAATACTGAAGTGCATTCACGTTTCTCCACAAACATTATTACTGGTATTATTATATTATTTTTTTGACGTTCCAAAACTTCCACATTTCTCAACCGATTCAAAACATTCCAATGTCAAAATATTCAGATCATTCAGAACAGTCATCACATTCCTCATATGTTCACTTTCCCCACAATTCCTCTAAAAGAAAAACAAGTCAAAATTATGGAGAAATAAAAAAAAATTACTCATTAATTTTTCTAAACTGATTAAAATCTCTCTCACTAAAATATTCAATATTCACAAATATTTCTACTTTATATTTACCGCTATTTATTTATTTCATTTAACCTTTATTTATCCAGGTCAAGCAACTGAGAACAGATTCTCATTTGCAATGCTGTAAAGCAAAATACTCTCCATCCTGTAATTCTTTTTTTTTTTTGCAAAGTTCCACATTCATTCCTCACATTTGAATTATTCCTAAATTATTCTCCAGTATTTTAATTCAGCGTCAGCTTTTCAACAGTCGCACGCAATTTCTACAGAATTTGCACTTTCTAGTTTGTGGAGTAGCATCTCATGTGGTAACCTGTTTGGCATTTACAACACTTGTTTAAGTCATCTGTTCAACTGTATTGAATTGGCATGACAATAATTTAGTCTTTTGTTTATGTTCATGTGTTATACATTTCTGAACAAGTGAAAGGTTAGGGTTATTCAATCAGAGCAATAAAGTTTTTGATAAATATTTTCACTATGGCTCTAAACTGCTCACAGGTGTGACTGTGAATCATTGTTTGTCTATATGTGCCCTGTGATTGGTTGATGACCAGTCAAGGGCGGCTCACTTCTCAGCAAAAATAAGTTGCGATAGGATCCAGCTCACCAGCAGCCATGAGGAGGACAAGCACTACTGAAATGGATGGATATTTTCACTATTAACTACCTATTAATTTAACTATTTCAAGCATTTCAAACCTTCAAAACAATCCAATAAAATTCAAGCACTGAAACATATAGGACTATACCAGAGTAACCCACATCACTCGACAATTTCCTGTCCGTGTATGGGGGAAAAAAAAGAGCATTTGTCCATGGTAATGCACAAGGAAATGGATTATACAAATACAAACAACACTTTTTTTTTTTTTTTTTTTTTTTTAATACCTACTTAACACATATTTTCAAAGAAATAAAAACATATTGGTCGATTAGGCACAACAAAGCCATACCCTGCAGTTGAGATGGGTCTGGGGCAGGAGGCACACACTCATCGGTCTGAATTGCTGAATCATTCTTGGTGCTCTGTGGCTGACTGCCAAAATCAAGCAAATTATAGGAATTAAAAGTATTTCTAAGAATGATTTAAAAAAATAAAAAAAAATTCTGATTTGAGAGGTCTTAGAGTTCGTACTTGCCATCTGAGGATAGATCACAAGACTGATCTTCCCCACGGCCTTTGTCAGACATTGAGCTGACAGTGGGGTCTTCTCTTGCAGCTGCTGCCGTCTCCTCCATAATCTCCTCCAGTGTTTTAGCACCTAAAAAGTCTATAAAACAGCATTGTGATCGTCACACGCAAATACACTGACAGAAAAAAGTCTTGTGACACCTCTGACTCCTCTTAACCGAATAATCAATCAGACGATTGGCCGGACCCCTTTGTTCCCCTAAGGACATACTAGAAAATTAATTGCATGCTTCCAACCTAGTGGTAACAGGAAAGACCCTTTTATATACAGAAATATACAGATTTAGATGAAGGCCAGAAAAACAATTGTAATTTTTTAAATATCCATTTATTGTTCTGATGAACTACACTTTCAGTCAGCCCTTTCTGTTTTTTTTTCCTGGCTCATAATGAATACTTTCAGACTTTCATTGTAATATTGGCGGCGTAACAAAGGCAGATAGCCACGACCAGAGAATAAAATTTAACACCAGAGACTCAATGCCCACACCCTTTGTGTTGAAAGCAATTTTTGCTCTCCAGGACCCTGCTGTTGTCATCCCTACACGTCCAATTACATGAATGCTCAAAACCACAACAGCTGTGTGATGTTCAGTAAACAAAGGTCAGCTTTACCATCAAGATTTGGAATCACTGCTGTAGATAAACAACAATCCACACTTACACTCACATTATAGGCACTACCCCACCACGGCAAATTTACTTACTGCATAATAGGTCATTTGTGAAGTATTTTTATGTATTTAAGTTTCATCATCATAGTAGTCATGGGTCAACAGTTCACTCATTTGTTTAGTGTTTCCTTTTTTTATGTGTGTGTGTACTATTCCATGTGCAGGTCATTTGATGAAAGTGATATGGCGAGATCACAAATGCAGGTAATTTCAGGTCAACCCAAACGTAAGCACAATATAACCAGCGATCTTGATATTTGATAAGCAACATAAGACTAAGGAGCTCATGAACATCAGAGGAGGAGAAATGAGGACAAAATCAGGAATGTCAGTTCAGTGCAGTGAGCATTGAGGTCAAACTTCCTCGGTTAATTCAGGGTGGCGACAACGTTTCTTCTGATGTAAACACACAGAGTTTGTTTTTAAAGACCCAGGCAGAAACGCTAAATAGTCTTATTGTTGCTTTAAATTGCTTTGTGTTCAGTCCAGGGTGGAACTTCCCTCACAGGACTATACAATAATGGTAAAATGTGCGTGGACAATTACCGGAAAGTAACTCCAAAGGCGGCTCATTCCACCTCAAGAGAGAAAACTACAAGGGGTTTGAAAACACACAGTCCTTTGAAATTCAAGGACAAAAGTGGGAAGCCAGAGATTCTTTATTCACTCTGTTTTCCTTTGAGTGGCTTTTATCTTTTAACATTTTAGATTTTTTAACACAACACATTATCAATTGGTTGCCGATTTGATGGCTTCAGTTTACTTGGTTAGTCAATATACTCCAAAGTGGACAACACAACAGGGACATTTTGCATCAAGGCACCTAAACAAAATGTGATTAATTTCACTCATAAAATAAATTGAAAGGGCAAACGTCTACCACATTGAACTGCAGAATATCGTCCACTAGAGGGCAGAAATGTCACATAAACCAAATAAACCTGCTGGGGGGGAATCTTCTACAGCTGTAGGTAGTTCTGAATGTACAGTATGAGTGCAATGAGCCACACTCTCAAAATTATACATACAACAAAGACTAACCTTGCGCATTCTCTTGAGAAGGAACTGTTTCAGGAACAGCACCACACGGGGATGTTGGCGGTGGAGGTGCCTTGCGCTTGGTTCTCTTCAGTGAAGACTCTGCAGAGGAGCCGCGACTTAAACCAGAAACCTACACCGCACAAGAAAAATCATTACTACTAACTACACATTATGAAAGTTGTAGGACATTTCATCATAACGTCATATGTAATTCCAGGTGGGAAAAAATGGCTTGAATGATTATTTTAGCCTTCATCTCTCCAGTCCATAGTTTGAATGTGTGAAGCGTCAGTCAAAAAGAAGATGCTACAGTTAAACATAACTGCGGAAAAATCACTCTCACAAACCCAGTGATTGAGGAGTCTGTCCCTTAACAAGCAGTGATGCCGGTTGACATTAAAAAATGTGGTCCGGTGACATAAGTAATCTAACGCGTTACTTTTTATAATAGAGTAGTCAGATTACAGTTACTTTGATTTATCTCCCAATAGTTACCGTAATTTCCCGTGTATAAAATCATTGTATTCTGTTTTTATTTGTTTAACACAACGTCCCAACTGCATTGGAATTGGGGTTGTACATAGGTAGAAGGGTTTTCCAGAATTTTAATTAAACTTTGGGGGTGCGTATTAGGCGGCACGGTGGCCGACTGGTTAGAGCGTCAGCCTCACAGTTCTGAGGACCCGGGTTCAATCCCCGGCCCCGCCTGTGTGGAGTTTGCATGTTCTCCCCGTGCCTGCGTGGGTTTTCTCCGAGCTCTCCGGTTTCCTCCCACATCCCAAAAACATGCATGAATTGGAGACTCTAAATTGCCCATAGGCATGACTGTGAGTGCGAACGGTTGTTTGTTCCTGCGATTGGCTGGCAACCAGTTCAGGGTGTACCCCGCCTCCTGCCCGATGACAGCTGGGATAGGCTCCAGCACCCCCGCGACCCTAGTGAGGAGAAGCGGCTCAGAAAATGGATGGATGGAAGGGTGCGTATTATACATAGGTGCGCATTATACACGAGAAATTGCGGTACTTTTTTGTTCAGGAGAAGCAGAGCTTAATATGCTTTTGAATAATAATATGCAATTTATGCTTAGGCAACAGATACTTATCATTAACAAACTACAATGCTTGGGAACATGAGGCAAGTCAATAACCAAGACACTTGATTCAGTCACGGTGCATGTCATAAGTGTAGACCAATTTTCAGCCTTTGTTTTAATAATGATAAATAAAACAGACGAAACACACTACATTCTTAACTATCCATAACTAAAATGCACACGAGACTAACTACAATGTCGAAAAAAAGGCGAACTATTTATAAACTGAGCCGTCTGGGGCAATGACATCACGTGACGTGTTGCACGTTTTCCGCACACAGGCAACCCGCGTATAACCAAGCAGCCAGCGGCGCAAACACAATGGACGCAGTTAAGAGTCTTTAAAGACGTGCACTGAGAATGGGGTGCTTGTTTATATTTAGGTGGCTATTTGGCATGTCAAGTCTGCTCTAAGTTGCTCATTTAATGTGGCTTCAACTACACTCATATTCAAGTTCTTTTTTTCATGTTGATGACATAATTCTATAACTCGTGTGGCGTACATTACCAAGTAATGGGTACGGTTAAGCTAATACTTTTTTTATACTGTGGGTAAGTGATATTCCTCCGACTCGACAGCTGCTGAAAGTAACTAAAGAGTAACTTTTTTCTAACAGTTACTTTTGAAATCAGTCAAGTAACTAAGTTACGTTTTCAAGTTAACTGTGGCAACACTGTTTAGAAGTGGCTAGTATGCCACCAAGCAGTCTTGAAATTTTCTCTGTACAACTATTTATGACATTCACTCATTTATCCTCTTCACTCACAGGTTCCGCTGAATTAATTCATATATTTCTTTTTTTTAGAAATCTGAGGGAGGGAGGGAATGAGTGAGTGAGTGAGTGAGTGAATGAATGAATGAATGAATAAATAAATAAATAACTATTTTGGTTAATATTGTCTGAAAACAGGGCAGGTCAACAGTAGTCAATTGCATTTCTGCCATTTGGAAGTATCCTGGCTCCCATTGTCCACAAACACTATGAACTAGTCTATTCTCCATTGCGTTAACGTTTCAATATTTGGTTTACCAACCTCACAGTCCACTGGGATAGTAGGTTCAGAGTAGAGCCTCTGACGGGTGCTGATGTCCGCGTGGCACCTCTGTGACACAAGGATGGGGGGCAGTGGTGCCCGTCTCTTCTTGGGCACGTCACCGACAGGCGATGTTGACGACATATGTGGAGGTGAGCAGGAGCTGGGCAAGGCCACGCTGAGTGGTCGAGGCTTGCTCACGAGCACTGGAGAAGCCGGGGCACTGGCCGTCGTGGCCTTTAAAGAGCAAACATCCAATCAGGACATGATAAGACCTCTGCTCCCGAACAACATGGCACATGGTCCACCAATGGAAAAGCTAAGTCAACAAACCTCCCTCTGAATGTTCAGGTACAGGTATAGGTACACCAACACATTTTAACAAGCCTACAATACTATTTTTATAAATTAAATATTGCTCAACTCTCCAGTATTGTAGTTGCAGAGATGTAAAATGGCAATGCTCAACAGTGAGTGTACATTATAACAAGCAATATCCTTTCCCTCTCATGTCGCCAAATAACCAAATTAATGTGAAAATATTACCAAATGAACATTATCTTTGCAAAGCTCTTTTATTGTACATCAGAGCATTGTTTCGGTGAACCTAATGAATTGGCCAGTGAATATATACAGTAGGCCTATTATTACTGAAAAACTTACCTGTTCAGATGTTTTCTTGCTTTTTCCAAACTTGCTGAAGAGGCCCTTGTTTTCTTTTTCTTTCTGATTTTTATCTTTTCCAGGCATCACTGCCACTGGAAGTACACATTTGTAGTAGGCAGAAGTTTCAAGTATTGGAGAAAAAAAAGCAAGAAAATAAATAAAACAGATTTCCTCCCTACCTGCATGTGTGGGTGAGGCTGGACTCGCAGGAAGGTCAGTGTGTCCTGTAAGTGGATAGGGTAATAAATATGGGCACTGCCACTAAAAGAGTGAGACGGCGTAAATATACAGACCCGTTCCAAAAAATTTGAGTATCATGGAAATGTTTATTTATTTCCATAATTCCATTCAAAAAGTAAAACTTTCATAGATTATAGATTCAGGGCCCACAATTTGAACAATTTCAAGTATTTATTTGTTTGTTTTAACATAATTTGGGCTTCCAGCTCATTAAAAACACACACACACAAAATCAGGAATTCAAAAAATTTGAATATTGTGACGAAATCAGCCCAAATTTTGCAGGCCATACATTTTTTAAACCGAGTGTCACACACAAATCATTTACTAAACTCAAAGCACCTGCACAGGTTTCCCCAGGTGTCATTAAATTGCTTCAGTTTGGTTCAATTGTCTCAGTTTGGGTTCAATATGGGGAAGACTGCAGACTTGACAACTGGCCAGAGGACCATCATTGATACCCTCTATAGGATGGCTAAGCCACAAAGCTTCATAGCTAAGGAAGCTGGCTGTTCACAGAGTGCTGTGTCCAAGCATATCAATGGAAGGGACAAACTGTGGCAGGAGAACATGCACCAACAAAATAGACGACCGTGGGCTTCAGAGGATTATCAAACAGAAGATTCAAGGATCTAGTAGAGATCCAGAAAGAATGGAATGAGGCGGGAGTCATAGCTTCAAAAACGACCACATTCAGACGCATCTGGGAGATGGGCTACAACTACCTCAGGTCAAGCCACTTCTGAGCCTGAGCCAAAGTAGGACGCGTCTCAACTGGGCCAAGTAGAAGGACTGAACTGTTGGCCAGTGGTCCCAGGTCCTCTTTTCCGATGAAAGGAAAGTGTGCCTTTCATTCGGGAATCAAGGTCCAAGGGTTTAAAGGAAGACTGGTGAAGAACAGAACCCAAAGTGCTTGAGGTACAGTGTGAAATATCCACAGTAAGTCATGATTTGGGGTGCAATATCCAGTGCAGGTGTTGGTCAACTCTGCTTTCTTAAATCCAAGGTCACCGCAGCGGTCTATCAGAATGTTTTAGAGGACTTCATGATTCCTTCTGTTGAGGATCTGTATGGCGATGCAGATTTAATCTTCCAGCAGGACCTGGCTCCTGTCCATACCGCCAGAAGAAGCAAAACCTGGTTTGATGCCCATGCCATCACAGTGCTTGACTGGCCAGCCAACTCGCCGGATCTAAACCCCGTTGAGAATCTATGGGGTATTATCAAGAGGAAAATGAGGGGCACCAGACCCAAAAACAAAGAAGAACTGATAGCAAGCATCAAGGAAATCTGGGCTTCCAAAACTCCCAGGCAATGCTACAGGCTGATTGGCTCAATGCCACGGCGCATCCAGGCAATGATCAAAGCAAAGGGATTCCCAACCAAGTATTGAAGATTAACATATCCTTTTGAAAGGACCATATTTTGATTGATTTAATGTGACCCTAATTTTTTTGTTTGTTTACAAAAAAAAAGTAAATGGTGATTTTTTTCACAGTATTAACAGTTTTTTAAATTCCTGATTTTGTGGGTTTTATGAGCTGGAACACCAAATTATGTACAAGTAAACAAATACATACTGGAAATTGTTTGGGGGCCCCGAATCTATAATCTCTGAAAGTTAAACTTTTTGAATGGAATTATGGAAACAAAATTTTCCATTATATTCTTTTTTTTTTTTTTTGCAAAGGGTCTGAATAGAGAATCGCCAAAAGTCATGACAAAATATGAAGCAAACTTTGCTAGTTTACCTCTTGTGTCTCTTGCATAAACCTCCCTGATTGCATAATCATTTAGGGAGCAGGACAAGTCCAAAGGGGCCAGTGAATGCACATCTTTCAACAGAATTGTTGTTGACTCTGCAAATTCACATTTCTCAGATATTGCAGGTAAGAGTTCAGTCAAGGGAACCTGAGGATTGACTCTTAAAATAGTTTTCTGTGTCTTCTTGTAGTTAATTACCATCCGAACAGTGGCCTGAAGAAAAGAGAAGATTTGTTTAAATGACTATGGAACACAAAAACAAATAGTTATGTTAGGCGACCTTTAGGGATGGAAAGCTGTACCTCAGGCTTTTGAGGACCTGTCTTCTTATTTTTATCATCGCCTTTAGGTTTAAGTAAGATCTTCTCTGCATCCAAGGTTCCAATGAGAGCGCTGGGCTTCAGTTTGATGTTGTGACAGCCTCCCGTGATCAGTTCCAAAGTGTAACTTGACGGGTTGAGGCGATACCTTGCGCAGAGCGTCACTAACAAATCCATTAGAGGCTTACTGAAAGACACAGAGAACACAATATTTGCATGGTGGATTTGAAGGAGGAGTGGTGAAACCTCCTGTACCAGTCCTAACATGCAAAGTTGTGTGACCAAAATAAGTGTGCAATGTGTTCTGTTATGGGAATGTTAAATCTTTGACTTCTAAGGCCTGCCACACACAAGCCACGAAACCGAACCTGTTGCGCAGTGTGCGGGGTTGGGCAATTAGTTTTAACCCCGCCCCTCGCCCAGTCAGCTGGGATAGGCTCCAGCACACCCCCGACCCAAGTGAGGATAAGCGGTTCAGAAAATGGATGGATGAATGGATGTTTATGTATATATGTGTATAACGTGTGTACTATTGTACAAGTATGTATGTATATACTGTATAGCTAGCTAGACAGACAGACAGACAGATAGACAGAAACACTGAGTGTGCGGTCTTGTGCCACATGACCACGTATTCGTACACCTATACCTAATTATTACAGTACATATTTGTATGGAAAAGACTTTCAGACCATGAATATTAATCACGAGAAAAATTAAGTACGCCGGTTACTGGCTGTGCCTTCTTTTGCCATTCGTAACCTCGAAAGGTTTATGTCAGAACCTTTGTAAAGCGAGGACCACCTGTTCACTATTTCAAAAGTCCAAATGTTGATTCATTAAGTGAAGACATTTGGACTTTTGACCCCTATCCTATCTGAATCTTAATTTTATGTCATACCAAGACAGTTAAATTGGACAAATGTATGCGAACAGTTTTCAAATGTTTCTGTTCTACCATGATCGTGCCCCAGAGCAAAAAGCAAGGTCCAGAAGGACAAGATTGTGTGAGTTGAAGAAGATGAAAATCCTGACCACAACCGTAATCAAACACCTTTGTGATTAATTAGATCTCAGATGTAAGTGAGAAAAATGTTCTTCAGTCTTAATGGACAAAAATGTCCACAGACGCACGCCAAAATCTCTAACTTCTTACTTCCTTCCATCTTGACGGGTGCAAAAGCCAGGTGTCCACAGTTTATGTAAAGCTTTTTCTTAACTGTTGCATTGCACTGGAACACAATGCCTTTGAAGGTAATCCTCAAAATAAATCTCTGAAACTGCTGTGCGGGTGCTAAAACAAGCTTTCAGAGGGAGAAAAGAAGGCAAAGAATTTGATGCGTAATCCTTTCTATTGGGATTAGTGTGATATTTCTCAAGAGGCCAGGGAGCAAGTGATCTATCGCTGAAAGGTTTATCAACAAAGTGAGAGAGAGCGTGAAACTCCCATTGATGGAAAGTCTGGGTGGAGTCGTCTCTCTGCAAGTCTAAAGGTGTATTGACACAGAAATGCTGTATGTACCTTTAGTTCACTGCTATATAAGATGATCAGACCCTATAAAAGACACTATAAACCATGACCATCTTGAGTCAGACAATGTTAAAAAACCGTGGGGTTATTGGTTCTATATTACACAAATAGCTGATGGTTGAAAACTGCATTCACAGCCCATTTGGACAAGTAGATAGGTGAGTGTATAATGTTTCCCATGTTTTTGCGTGCAATGCATTTACCTCCCATGAACAGTGGTCATCTTTTCCACACCATCCGGCAAAACAACCACTAAGGAGAGGTCTTTATCAACGAGTTTCTCCTTGTGGTCCATGGTGAAACGAGCGTTTCCTGGATACCACTGGGAGAAATCCGAGGAATCCAAATTCTTCAGTCCCGGCGGGGATGGGGCTTTGCTTTTGGTCGACACCCTATTGTTGAACAAAAATATGTTATTTAATTTGATTGGTAAAAATAGAAAGCATTCTGATAATTGCTTTGAAGCTCTTTTCTGGAAAATATATAAATAATTTTAAGATACCAATCAGATTGAATAGAATGGAATTGATTCTCCTTGGGGCTGTGACTCTATCACAAGGCAGACCATTAAAGTTAACATTGCAAACAAGTCACAAGACATCAAGAGAGGATACTGTATATACTCATTAAGCCCGAAGGTGTCTGAAAATGGACACACGTGACCCATAATAAGAGGCATCATAGCCATTTAGCTTGTACAGTGTGTATGCTTTTTGACATCCACTGTACTAGACATACTCTAGTACAGTGGATCAAACCTTTTACACCAACTACCGAGCCCCCCGCCCCTATCAACATAATTGGAGGGGGTGGACCAAAAAATGAGGCAGCAAACAATATAACAATACTCACAGGCATATGTCCTTTATCCTCCGCAAAGAACTACTAATATTACTGCGATTGTAGCTAAGACCAGCTTCATGTACAATATACAGTATACATATGTCTGTATTATACTGCCCCAAGGCTAAGGCTCATACCGGAGAGAGCATGCATAATGTCCAATGAATTGAGCCAAAACGAGGGGAAAAGTGTATAATTTATTTCCAACAACTGTAGTGCCTTGAGATATGAGTTCAATGACCACGTTCATAACTTGGAACACAAGAATCCCAATGCAGCATTCCCCATTAAAATGTATGGAAGAAAAAAATAGCACACCATTATGTTGTACTGTAAATACATAAAAGTAATAACAAAATGTAAGCTACTGTAACATTATGCAGTTTGAACAACAGCACTGTGCTAAAACATACTTTCATAATGGAACAATTAGAATGTTAAAGTTGAATAGAATTTGATTAAAATAAATGTTTAATATCAAACAGTTTTTAAAGATTAAAAGAAAATGTATTGAACTTCAAAGTTAAATATAACTGAACTGTAAGGCAGTAATTCTTCGCAGACCACTAGAGGGAACTGCTCCAGTGAACACAAGGGGATTCCGCCCACCCCAACAGTAACAAACATTCACAGAAAAGAGTGGAGTAAAATCACTGCTCAAACTTGTCACACACAAACAAACAAATAAACACAGCTTTGCACTAACTTATTTGCTTGTATTCGTTATTTCCTATGATACAGATGTCTCTTCGCATTTACATGCTATTAATAAAATTGGGTTTGATGTGAACTAATGATGTAATAACAGGAAAATAATTTAAAAACAATACTCCAGGGTCTAACTGTTGCATCGAGAAAATAATAATCTGAACTGATACAAGTATAAAAATTAATTGAACCAAATTGAATTCCTTTCCAGGCATTTCGGGTCACTGACACAACTGACAATTTTTGTGTGTTTTTTTTTTTTTTTTTTTAAATATTTAGTTATTCCTTAATAAATTACCATTACAGTATCCTCTCATGGCCCCCGCGGTGGAGAAGTGGACAAACGGACAAGCGGGGCATGTAGTCAGGCCAGCCACAGATGAAGCAGGTTTTTGCAGACCTCTTGCCCTGAATTATAGTCTGTTAAAGTCTCATGTGGGGGTACGGAGGAATCTGAGCAATGTGAGGTCACAGGCTATATGTACTGAGGTATGTCTAGCAAACGATTATTAGCCTTGCTGTGGGGACCAAGTCTTTAAACACCATCATATACATGAAAACACTCACAGCACTCAATCACCAAGGGATGTGGATATCCCAGTGTGATAAGATGGCAAGCAATCTCTTATCCGTTTATCACTGAGTACAAGTGTATAATTTGACTGAATTAAGGAGTCACATGGATACTGTGTGAACTGAGCTTGTATAACTGGAAATTCAAACAAAAAAATATTCTGGAAAAATATGCCTCAAAAGTCAAAATAAAACTTCAGAGTTTGAACCCCTGTCACGCATAGTGTTGCACAAGACACGGGCATAAACCTTAGGAAACTTTCAGAGACCTCATTATTTTTGCAACACATTTTTCCACCAGGGGCAGTACAATATATACATACATATAGATTTAAACAAAGAAGACGGTCACAACCGCTCAGTAAACTGCAGGCACATTTAGTCGTTTTTCACAGAGGATGAAGAATATGTCTGTGAATATTATTATATTGTCTGTCTAAATGTGTTTCTGCACAGTTTATGCTCAAATATCCATTGTTTAAAGGGTTATAACACCAACATGATGCTAGTTTCGGTAGCCCTTCTGGGGCATTTTACATTGTGTGTTAGCATTAAGCTAGCAGACTTTTGTGTAAGGCAAAGTTATGTGATCGTTTTAAATGTAATTATTTGTTTTCTCTTTCATTTGACAGTAAATGTCAACTAGGAGTATCTTAAAGTGACCACATGGCCTTTTTAAAGAATTGTTCACTGCCAAAGTGCTGCTTGTTGTGAATACGTTAAGTAAAGTTCACTGCCACCATTTAGCACTCGTATCTCAAAACTGTACTTGCAGGTTAAAGCAAAAAAGTAGGCCGAGTGACGATTTGCATATCGAAGAACTCGTACGTCAGGTCACTCGTATGTTGAGGTACCACTGTGGGTGAATTCATGACTGGCCAGCCGTGAATAGGCCAAGGTTCACTGTAGTGTTTTGTTGTTTCAAGTTATACAGTGGTTATCTACATTTTACATTAGCGTGACAAGCACATCTGCAACGCAACTCCTTTTTGCACTGGCAAGTGAAAACCGTAGCAGCCTTTTGTCATTAAAGTTAGGACTGTTCCCCCCCACACTTCTTAATTTTAACAGTTGAATTTGTTTTTCTGCATCTGACAATTAAGAAACAGTCTGTTCCTTAAAAAAAATGCCTGTTGGGTTTGCAAAAGAAGTGGGAGTAAGGATAGTTTGATTCTGAAATCATATCATATCACTATTTCCTTCATTTCATAGGAGAATATTTTCCAACCCGAACTTAATCAGAGGACAACCAGTGTCAACCAGTTAAAGGTTCCACTCCATATGCATAAACTCACAGGACACTTCATCAGGTACCCCAGCATGATAAATTAATAACGAACTCCAATACTGCAGAGCTATTGAAAATTCTGCCTTTATTAAGATAATCATTGAAACACAGTATATACTGTATATACTCAGCAAATATATTTACTTGGTGTTTTGAATAACTTTGCCCCATTAATGAAGGTTACACTCATGCAGTGGAGGAAAATATGGGATGCTTGGGGTGTTCTATAAGAGCGCCCTTACAAAAACAATATTTTACCAACACGATGAAAGAAGGCAGCACGGTGACCGGCTGGTTAGAGCATCTGCCTCACAGTTCTGAGGACCGGGGTTCAATCCCCGGCCCCGCCTGTGTGGAGTTTGCATGTTCTCCCCGTGCCTGCGTGGGTTTTCTCCGGGTACTCCGGTTTCCTCCCACATCCCAAAAACATGCGTGGTAGGTTAATTGACAACTCTAAATTGCCCGTAGGTGTGAATGTGAGTGCGAATGGTTGTTTGTTTGTATGTGCCCTGCGATTGGCTGGCAACCAGTTCGGGGTGTACCCCGCCTCCTGCCCGATGATAGCTGGAATAGGCTCCAGCATGCCCGCGACCCTAGTGAGGAGAAGCGGCTCAGAAAATTGATGGATGGATGGATGGATGGACGGACGGATGATGAAAGAAAGTCTTTCACATTGCTTCAGGGTGACAGACACAATCAGATCTGGGTGAAGCATGTGCCTCTCACATCTGCAGCAACGATATAGCAACGGGCTAGCTGTTAGCACACATAATAAAATATCGGCAACCAAGTTTACCAGGCGTGAAGAAGGAAAACTGGGCCCTGTGCAAATGTATACAGAGTAGCCTAATATTTCTTCATAGTAAACAATGAGTTTAACAAGCTAACTAAATATGCTGGAGTACATTTGTCTCCATGACTGCGTCTCATTAAAGGATTAAGTATAATTATTTTGAATAGAAAACAGCAGAGGCGCGCTATAGCTTCTTCATTGTATTACTGACAAAACAGGACAAAGAAAAAGGCCAATGTGGTATTTATTGTAATTACTGCTTACTTTAACAGTAAAAACAAAATATTCAGCTTGTAGGCCACCAAAACAGATCACACAGGAACTACTACACCAAATGTTTTAAATAGAGCTGCATCAGCATTTCTGTGCACTTCAACTAATGCAGTCGAGCCATATTTATGCAACACATCATGCGAGATAATGTATTGCTCAAGACTTTAGGATAGCTCAAGAAAGCTCTCTTCAGCGATAACTGAAGGATCAGTCATTTTTCCTTTGTTTTTTTTTGTGTTTTTATAAACAAGGGGTGTTAAAGAAGAATAAAGTGTTATCACCAGGTAGAATGTTTGTTTTACTACTAACATTGCTTAATCTTTTTACACTAGTACAACAATTTACAATTACCATTTACAAGGTTTCATGAAGGCCAGTCCAGTGTTGCAGAATGGATCGTGTTCAACCTCACCTAAGGATTCATTGTATTGAAGGAATGAACAAAGCATGCATTTGGAAATGATAAAAAAAAGCATGTAATTAATTATGATGATTTAAAATCACTTATGCGAAAGGACATCCACTAAATGACTATAAAGCCAATTTGATGTTAAGGCTCAACTGTACCAATGTTATTACATTTCCACTTGCTATTGAAAACTGGAATATTCAGAAAACTGACAGGGAATAAAAACCAAAAAAAAAAAAAAAAAAAAACGACTAGACAGTAGCAAAACATACCAAATATTTCCACTCTAAAAACACCACCAGTCTAGTGCAAAGTCCTGATTTCAAGGTCCTGGTTATTTATTTGACATTGACTTTGGAATTATTTGCTGAGTGGTTAGCACATCTGCCACCCAGTTCTGAGGTTCGGTGTTTGAATCCAGGCTCCGACCTTCCTGTGTGGAGTTTGCATGCGCTTAACATGCTAGTGTGGGTTTTCTCCAGGTGCTCCGGCTTCCTCCCACATTCCAAAAGAATGCATGTTAGGTTAATTCAAGATTATCTATAAGTGTGAAAATGAGTGTGAATGATTGTTTGTGGTGTATGTGCCCTTCCATTGGCTGGGTGCTAAGTGAACAGCGTTGTCATGTTTCCGCGACACCTCGAGCAGGTGACAGCAGCTCAGACGAGAGGGTGTGAGCGATTTTATGCTCATGGTTTTTTTGTCAGTAGACGAGACATGTCACAGCTTGACTGTGCTGAAGCCTCTTTGACAAGCTTCCCATGCTCGCAAACAAGTCTGTTCAATAACACAGAACATATACTTGACTACAGACCAGGAAGTAGCAAGCCTTCTGTCATTGTGCCGCCCCGCTGCTTTCATCATATAAGGATCTGCTGCTCTTCGGTTGTGCAAACAACATGAAAACAAACATACTCATCGACCACACCAAAGAATACAAGTCGTACAAGAAAATGCTGCTACAACAAAAGTAATGCTCAGTTCTGAATGACTCTACCAGAGAGTAGATGTAGTACTTGATGTATTAATATAACTAAAGTCAACTTAAATATTGTAGTTTAAATTTGCAATGCTTTATAAATAACATCATGTTGAGATGTGTTTGTTTTTTGTTTTTTTTAAAGCTGTAAGAAGGGCAATTCATTGCTGTGAGCCGTATTGTGATTGGTGGCAGCCTCGGAGTTTAAATGTAGAAAAACAACTACATTTTGTATCCTTATGTATAAAACCTAAATTTGGTAAGAGAAAGTTTTGGAGGAGGAAAAGACATCATCCAAAGTCCTTACATTCCAAACCTGATTCCAGCTGGGATGATCCCTTCCAGTCAGTTACATTGCTTTTATTTAAAAACAACAAAAACAACTAAAGATTAAGAGTTAATAAAGAAGCTAAACTTCACCTTCAGCACTTCCGTTATTTCAACAGGCTCCAACACACCAGTCCAATACACCCCACACTTAGGAGTCAAAACAAAATGCAACTGTGACTTCAGGAAAGGTTCCGTGACTGCCAAGCCACAGTATTTTACACACGTGCAAAAAAATGTGGAGAGCAGGTGTGACCGACCTGCTTTCCCCGCTCATTTTGCCCACATTTCATTCCACTCGCTTACCTCAAGCTGCCTCTACTCGGTGTCGCTTATCTCCCGCGAGCTGTCAGACAGACTGAAGGCTATCGAGCAGAGCCTCAAAAGGCCCACCTTAATGCCACGCCTGAGCTGCAGTATCACTAACGCGTCTCCTCCACCTAAATCCTGCTAGGCAGGCTTGGGAAAAGCTGCAGCGCATGTATGTTGATAGCACTCCCCCCGCGGTCACGACAAGAAAGGTGTAAGCAGCTTTGCCTCCCTGTGTAGACATGAGCCTGTGGGCGTGGTCACAGGAGCACTGTACATTCCAAGCACGTGGCTCTTGATAACTACCGTAGGTTAATTTGACCATGATACTAGTGTTTTCTAATCATGATTGACCTAATCAGGAGAGAGATGATTGTGTTAGCAGAGCAAAGGGGACTGAAGGTTTACAACAAACTTGGAAATATCACTACTCGAATTTAATTGAATCAGGCTCTGTTTGGCATTTGTTTTCATTGAGAAACAACAACTTTTTATAGCCACACCTTACCCGTGAACTGTGACTCACTCCTAAATCATGTCAAGGGCTTGTCTGTTGAGCGAATAATGGTACAAAAATAACTACATAGGTGTAATTCTGATCTAAATACACTCATAACATCTTTACATGGTACGCATTTAAAAAACAGATGCAGCTAGCTAGCAAACTAAAATACAAATTGTGTGCTTACTGTCAAGAGTTCGAGAGACGTCGCCCTCCAAGGAAAGGAACAATGAAAAAGTTAAACATTTTAAAATTACACTAGGATGGCAAATAATTATGATGAATGCATGACAACAAATAGAAGTACAGTTAACCCACTCAAATTCACTGTTTGGCATTTTTGTATTTTTTGGTAACAGCCTGTCCTCCATTATTTGCTGAAAAATACTTTTTGCTTTGGCAGCATCTTGGTGCCAAGGAACTATGCTGAAGTGATTTGAAGAGCTTCATTAAGACAAAAGTAGTGCTTTGATGCAAATCTTGTCGTATCTGTAGGCAATTACAAAACAGCAATAGTAGCTATTCGCAATAGGGCTTGGTCCCTAGTCGCTAGTCCTCACGAATAGCGAGGGTTCACTGTATTGCAAATGTGCACTATTAAGGGTTTAAAAGGACTGTACATGTTTTACAGATTGAGTTTGCTGCCACACTATGATTTAGTAGAGCATTTTCTATTACAGTAAACCCCTTCAGATTTGTATTACAGCTGTGTTTGTATTCTTTCAAAAGTGTGTTTAAAGACCTTGAAAAAAAAAAATGAAAGTCATAAATGCTATAAAAACATGTATTGAAATAGGGTATTTCAAGATCACGGATTTCAGTTATTGCGGGGGTGGTCTGAAACGTAACCCCAGCGATGGAGGAGGGAATTACTGTAATTAGTATTAGTCAAATTGAAAGAAACATTTCTCAGTATGAAGCAGTGGGCTTCTACACTTCTCCCACTTACATATGCTGTTCAGAGCCATGGGTGAGAGTGAGCCTATTCCAGCTGCTATTGGGCAAAAGGCTGAGTCTACTCTGGAGTGGTAGCCAGTCTATCATAGCGCACATATAGACAGATAACATTAATACTTGCCGACTCTTCTAGTAGGTTCAAGTTTTGACAGATTCTTCTTACGTCACAATTTAATGTTGTCTGGCACTTCTCTTAGTGGACAGTCATTTGAATGCATTGCATAATGCACACATCTGTGATTCAAGTTTTTTAAGCAGCATTATCAGCCGATACTTGTCACACAATATTCATTGATATGATGACAAGGGCTGGTGAGGCTGAGAGAGACTCTTCCTAAACCTGATCTTAATAATAATAACTTGAGGTTTGACTTATGACAGGTGACTGTGTTGTTTCTGAGGAATCAGTGCCAGCAGGGGGGGGGTCAACGCATGAGGCACAACAGAGTGGGGTTAAGATAATTCAATTTGGATTAAAGATGAATTAAATTGTTCATGCGCGCAGGAAGATGAGACATCGGTATGCAAACTCATATCTGCCGTCATCTGGGGGTCTTATTGCGACAGCCCTATTTTAAAGAGGAAATAAAAGTCGCCTGGGCAACTTGGGTTGGAAGCGGTTCGCTTGATCCCAAAAAAGGAATGGACTTAATTATTACCGCAGTACCTTGGGATTATATTTTTTGGACACTTGGAGGGTGAAGACTTGAGACTTCCTTGTGACTTGCGTGTGCATGAATTTTAACCTAGCTCCAAATCTTAGTTGACGGCCTTTTGCAAATACTTCTTCTAGATGCCGTCAAATGAAAGGAGGGTAAGTGTTGAGAGGGTATGTGTGGGAGTGGGTCAAAGGGGTGGATCTTAAAGTCACTCACACATGCACAGACTGGCAGAAGGGCGGTTGATCCCTGACGAAAGACATAACACAGCGGGACCATGAGCCGCAGCTGGTAATTTGGTGAGAGGTCACTCACAGTCAACAAGCTTTTAAAAAAAAAAAAAAAAAGACTGCAGGACAGAAGGAGATTAGTGAGGCGGGATAAGACGAGAACAAGGAACTCTGGAAGAACTTGCAACTTCCTGTGTCAATAATTTATTAATTCCACTGTTTTGTATGTACAATATGAGCACTGACCACTACCCAACCCTGCACAGAATATTTCCACGCGCTTGTAGCATACAGCTGTATGCCGTACTGCGACAACTGTTACGACAAAGTGTCATGAAGCCACCAGTGTCCTGATGTTTGTGCGTTTTTTTTATATTGATAAAGTTCTTGTTATCATGGTGAGTTATCGATGGAAGATGAGATGTAAAAATAACACGTGATTAGCGATTAGTCAACTTCAAGCTCTAAACATCGATGCAGAGTATTGAAGTCGACTAGTCGACCAATTGGTACAACCACTAGTACTAATATTTTACAACAACACATCAAAGAGGCCTTAAAGTGTTAAAATCATTGAGCGTTTTTTTTAATCACATTATTTGACAGGTTTAAAAAACTGCATTGTCACCAAAAATGGCTGAACTGCAAAGTGTTGAACTGGAAATTGGGTTTACTGTTTTGTTCATGTGACTTCACATGAAACACACGTTTGTCTAACAAGTGCACAGAAAAGATTGTGATTGCATTATCACAATTGCTACTGGTGATTTGGACACAGCTTAGTTTTTTGAAAGTTGGACTACAGAAAAGGCACGTATAGTGCTTTATACTATACAATGTCCTTTCATTTGGAATAATCCAGAATTGCTTACAACAGATCTCAGGATGCCATTTGCCCTTTGCTTATCAGAGCAAGTGAAGTTTCTAAAGTGAGTTTAGCAGAATCTTATTTACTTAACACCTAGGTCTCAACTGGAATGAATGCAAAGTTGTGCAACTCTAAGACCAGGAGATCTTACAGTGTTTGAATCTCAGCCCTAAACAACTATCAAGCCTCCTAACTTGACAATTACCAAGAGTGTCTGCATATAAAGCATGGGGGCCCAACAGACCAGTGTGGCAAAGAATGTTAAGTGGAACGATTTATATCCCATTCAATGTCAGAGTTGTACATTTTACTCTTTTGGCAACTTGGTTCAGGTCAAGGCAGTGACAGTAAAAATTGTGGAAATCAATTTGAGCCACTGCTGGCCATGAATGATTTGTTTATCTGCATAAATATCCCATCTAAACACTGAAAATGAAGGTTAAATCAATTCTGATAAGTGTGTTGTTCAAAATACTGGCATGTTATTCCATATAAGTGAATGTTCCTATTAGCAGCATACAAAGGGCTAATTCATACTGCATTTTTCACAGGGCGAGAGTGGGAGGAATTAACTGTCACGTCCTGGAAGAGATTTGTTCCAGAAGTAAAACTTGTGCCAGTGTTCAACATTGATCTGTGCAGTAGGTCGAAGGGATCATGGGCAAAGTAGGAATACAATTGTGCACTTTTGAAAAAGAAATCTACTGATCACGTGCAAAAATGGTTGTCTTGATAACGCATGTGATTGTGTGGCATTAAGTATTCTTTGGTATTTACGGTCAATGCGTTGGCTTCAGTGTGGTGACAAAGACGACCCATTATTCCCAGTCCTTTGGCTCGTTGCCAGGTTGTCTGTTTAAGTCCTGTGAGGCAGAATGCATCTGCGAGATCAAACATCCCTCTTTCCACGTACTGTACTCTAACCCCCTTCATGTGCCTTTTAGGAACAGTGGTTATAACAGCTGCAAAAATATTTTAAACTGTATATTAGCTTATTATAAGGAGAACATTGCCGTGGTAACCTTGGATCACCTACTTTAACGGTGTATTATATTAGGGGACCAGACTGGACAGCTCTCATGCTTGTTACCGTGAGGGTCAACGTTAATGTTCAGTGGTTTGTGCAAGGCTTATACAAACATTGCTACACGCTACAATAATCAGACACTCAGATTCTGAGTTCAGCACATAAATTCATTGGTTTGGCTTTTTCAGCTTCTGTCCGTCAGATTGAAAAAAATACACAAATGACAACAAATTAAAGCGACATCCAACCAAAGGCGACTGCCCTGAATAAGGAAACAGGGCCGTTTATTCCCACACAAACTGTGTTTTTTTGTCATGTCCACTAATGCTAAAGTTTGACAAAGTAAAATTTGGTTTATGCTTCTATGTGAAAGATTAAGCTCATGGTTTTGAGAATCTCATTTAGGTGAGCTATTCGTGAGTGTCTCAACTTCACTTTCAGTCTAGTTCAGTGTTTCACAACCTTTTTTGAGCGAAGACACATATTTTCAATCAGGAAAATCTCACCGCACACCCCCCCAAATAAATGTCACAAAAACCATATATACTGAAATAATAATTATCTCGTCTAAACTTGCTCACAAATTAACAGTGTGAAATCTGGTCCTGTTTAGTTGGACACAATGATATCTGTTGTATGAATGGCAACAGGTTACATGTTAAAAAAAAAAGAGCATGTTCTGTAATTGTTCTGCCTGACACTGTACATCGCTGGCATAGGAGAGATGAACAAAGATGCATACAGAAAAATCATTTTTGGACCAATTAAGTGGAATTGGATAATTTTCCACGACACAACTGATTAACTCCACGGTTGGAATCAGTGGTCCAGTAGTATTTGTTTCCTGTGTCTTTATGTTTCTGGTCTAGTTTGTTAAAATAAACCCGCTTAAAAAAAATTAAAGTACGGTACCCAAGGGTGTCAAACTCATTTTTGTCGCGGGCCACATCGTAGTTATGTTTTCCCTCACATGACCGTTACGACTGTGAACTCATATAAATTCGCATAACGGGTTTTGAAATCAGTGAAAACTGTTTGTTCAACTATAACTTGAAAAGGGGAGCTTGGCAAAAAAATTCTTACAATCTTTTTAAAAGTGAAGGAAATTAGCAATTTTGGCATTTTAGCAAGAAACGAAGTTGATGCATACGATCCTTTTGCAGGCCACATAAAATGATATAGCGGGCCGGATCTGGCCCCCGGGCCTTGAGTTTGACACCTGTGGTATAGGGGGAACCATCATTTGCCGTTAAAGACTGTGGTTAACTTCTTTTTGTACTTAAAATGTTACTATGCCTATAGTGTTAATATTGTTTCTTATTTTTCTGGAAACAGCTTGACCCTGTAATTTATTATTTATATTCTATTGTTTCTGATAAGAATTTTTTATTTTTTTCCCCGAAATCTGAATAAATCAGATTTCAACGGACTGAAACAGTAAATGGTTTATCGGTAAACATCCATATGATTTCAGATGGTCAGTATTACTGTTTTAAAATGACCAGTTACCAGTGTGTTTAGTGAGAGACCAGGTGCAAAATCAAAAACTGTTAGCAAGCCAACTGCACAATAAATGAGAAGCAAGAAGAATCAAGTCCCACGGAGAACAAGTCAGACGTGCACCTCTTATTATGATAATTGTGATATGGACGTTTCATACCATTTCAGGTCTACGACCAACATCCCTGAGCTAATTTTGTCAAAACACAGATGTATCAATGCACTCTACGCTGAATTTGAAATCTGATTGGTTGAAGAAATACTAACATTGCTGTTATAGTTTTATTTACATTGGCCAGCACAGCCTATTCTGAAGGCCCTGGGCAGATTAGATTGACATGGCAGCACATTGAGGCTCAAATATTATTGGACAATAAAACCCAACATCCTCATACATTTACTGGAAACAGTGAAGCCAAGACAAATGCTATGAAACGAAGAGAAGAGACTGTTGGACTAAATGTTGCATTCAGGTTCATGTACAGACAAGAACACGACGCAGGTAAGGAACTGATTAGCAGCACATGACAAGACCAGGTGAAACTAATCACAGACAACAAGAAGTGTCGAACAGACAAGGGAAACCCTAATTACCAACTGTGGAAAATAAATAAGGTTGATTGGAAAATTGCACTCTAGGGGAAGCCTACTGCTTCATTTCACCATCTTTGAACGACACTATTTATATTTAACATTATGAAGGATAATGTTTGTGATATAATTCTCCTGAACGTTCCTGCAAAAACAAGCACAAGTCTCTTACCTCGATATGCCCACAAGCTTTGCCCATCTCTCCTTGGCATAACGCATGTATCATGTGAGCAGCTGTGCGCTTGGACCGCCCACGTGTCGTGAAACAGCTGCGGTAATTTGCAATACCTTAACTCATTCCACATTCTGCCCTGAAGAACAGCAGCACTAGTATGTGAGCTCATGCTTGAGTTTAAGGTGTGTCCAATTAGAAGGTGCCAAGCAGTCAACAGTGAGACTTTTACTGAGTAGATACAGTATGTCTTGATGTCATACAGTCATGTAATCACAGTTAATAAATAGCACAAGCTCCAATAAAGCTTTCAGCTGGATGATTGTAGTCACAAAGAAAGACATCTTGAAATGAGTGCATATTCACTTCATATCGTAGCATGGACGGTACCAGATTTATTTATTTTTTGGTCCAATCAGATTTCAGCCTCTACGTGTCAATCTCGTCTGCTCAGTATCTTTAGAATCAGTAATGCTGGTTGATGTTAAAACTATTTTAGCGATGGGACTGTTTCTTTAACCAATCTGATTTCAAATTCAGTGAGCTGGGCTAAGATTACATCAGCATTTTTCCATCCTCTGATTGTTTGGTCAGAGCAAGAAAAGTTCAACTAGCAAAACACATTTGTAGCGATCTGCACATTTTAATACTGTACATTTAATAATCAGCATCCCCGGTGAGTATGATGTCTATAAAAATTATGTGATTAGATAAATATTGATTCTGAACTGCTCCAAACGATGTACGGCACAGTTGTGTGTTTGTATAGTACTTAGGGATGCACAGATACCGATTTATTTCCAGACTAACCACAAATACTTACGAAAAAATGAGGTTTGGTTGAGAGGTTGCCAGTACCAAGTACCAATACTTAATCATGCCATTATGTCTTAAAATTGTGATAAAAATGTGTTTGATTTTAGAAGTGCCCTTCCATCAAAATAAAAAAAAAAATGTCTACTGTTTTGCACATAACAGGTGAAAATGAATCTGTGACATAGTTTAAGTTTGACATCTTTGCGGTTCTGGTCGATTGAATGCAAAAGCCAATAAACAGCACAGGGCTTGCAAATGACCGGATCAAATTTCCATGCGTTTGTGACGTAGGTAGTTACTAATTATTCAAGTACATACCTGCCCACTTCGTGGTTGGTACCGACCCACTCAACCCAGCTGAACGGCAACACGGCATTTACTGGTTTTAAGCGAGCGAGTCTCAGCCGCCACAACATGGCAGAAGCTTCACTCAAATATAACCCTGACATTTGAACATACAACTGCATGTTTTTTTCTAAAAGCCTGACCACACATTTCACTTAAATGTAGCCTGCAAGACAAGGCGCAAGGACTACTGAAGTGATACAGTATCACACCATCACTTACTTCTCTTTACGCTTGACTGTTTTAGAAAAGTAAGGGGCAGATCGGCCCACCACCACAACTCACGGGACATTTGCCTGTCTACCTTTAAGTAGCACATAACTAGCAGTCAAAGTGTTGTCATCCATTTGTATCTTAAAGTATCTCCACGCGACTAACATAGCTCCTACCCAAAAGGTCTATGTCAGGCTGGTGAAGTAGTATCGGTGTCGCTATATTGGAGCATTTTTATGAGTATGACTACAGGCATATAGAGTCCCTAATAGTACTGACTTGACAGATTCTATAGGTGCAACACCATAGTGGCGATATGAAGAAGTCAATTAAATCAGGTAAGTCCCCACTGTGCGTCCAAGTACCAAATACACTGCCTTCCACTGCCTAATCTTAAATAATGAGTACGTAATCACAAGCGTGCTAGCAATTAATGTGTCCTGGAACAGAACCAACACCGTGGTTCTGGCTGGGGTCACCATTGGATAACACATGAAGAATAACTTTGGAGGATGCATGCAGTCTTAACTTGACGCCCGTCCACTAAATATTGGCTCTGAAGACCACAGAACATGTGCCATCCCGTTTATAGAAAAGGGTGGCTAACTTCTCTAAATAAACCACAGATTTCGGTTCCCTGCCACTCTTCACTGAGCTGAACTCACTCTGCTAACAGAAATATGAAAACAAATCACACTCAGAAATTATTTTTGTAAAATGTCAAACTCCTAAATCCTAATTCCTAAATATGATGTGCATGATGTTACGTGAGACTGTACAAATTGCAAGAGATTGTTAAGCAAGCCTCAAAAGGATTACTGGTAATTCTTCTGGGTGTGATTCTGCTTTTTTCATTGACCTCATTGCAAAACTTATTTTAAAAGATTGTCACGCAAAACTTCAGCATTCTTTATGGCGAATGTTTTTCTTTATCTTTGGCTTTCAATGACAGTGACTTGAATGATACTTCAAAATTTGCTTTTAAATGATGGTGGCAGTTGACCCTGGAAGACATTATGTATTTTTCCATACTTTTTCTGGAAAAAGTGTTTTTAAATCCAAAGAAATTGGACGTTGACTATCATCCCAAAATGGATTGTGTTCCTTCGAGGTTCCACTGTGTGTGGCATACTCAAATGGAAAACACTGCATTCTAAGGAATGGAAAGTTTGCATCAGTCAAAACCTCCTACTCTTCCTCTCACCTTCAATTTAAACACCCAAAAAAGCTGCAATATCTCAAGAGTTGCCAATAGAGCAAGTAACAAGCTCTGGAAACTCACTCCTCCTTTTTTAATGATTTCAACCGCTGGAATACAGGCGGTTGACATCATCTCCCTGAACCAGAAATAATGGGAAATTCCATCGTGTCCTGCGCTAAAACTATCACGTGACACTTTAGGATTTTGTTTATAGGATACACAAGTAAGCACATAATTTATATAAGCAAGGAGGCGGATGGGGAGGGGGAGAGATCATCCGGTTTATCGCAGTAACAGAGGAGGCAAGAGTGTCGTGCCTGCTAAATATTTCCCATGACCTCAGCATATGTTCAAGGCAAATTCTCACTCAAACTGGGTGAGCAGGAAATGGGGGGGGGTGCAAGGGAAGGGTTTGTTCAGAGATCGTTGAAAACATCTACAACAACTGTGATTTCACCAAGATGCGCTCTGTGAAAGGAATGTTAGTCGTGTCAATGACCTTTTACTCACAAAGGTTGCATTGTGAGTATGCACGCTGCTGAGGATGGCTCGGTAGGGGTTTGCAGGGACACACCTATGCAGTTTTCCTTTAGTCATAAATACAAGGGCCATAACAGCTGGTGAGAGGAATGACAAATGCTTGCTGCTTACCTCTTAGCAGAGCTGCATTGATGAGGCTGTGATAAATGATCATCCATGACTAAACTCATCGGCTTGACAAAATTTACCAGACTGGGGGGGAAGAATAAGTCATGCTTCATTTTCAGCTTGAGTGTTGCATTAAGGTACACTTTTTTCCATGATAGCCAGAGAGAGATAATGAGACAGGAGATAGAAAGCTAGAGAATGTGTGAGATAGAGCGCGATAGAGATGGAGATACATGAGAAAGACAAAGAGAGAGAAATTGATAGATGGTGATGGAGATAGAGAAAGCAAGAGACTGAGGCAGAAAGTGAATGATAGAGATACAAAGAGAGAACGAGAGCTGGCGAGAGAAAGATGAGGAAGACAGATGGAGAGAGCGACAGATCAAGAGATAGAGAGAACGGGAAAGTTACACTGTAGATAGTGATAGACATAAGAGATGGAAATAGATAGACAGATAGATAGATAGATAGATAGATAGATAGATAGTAAGAATATGAGCTTACCATAAATTCAAATGTTTTTCGTGGCGGTTTTCAACATCCATGAGCCGTCAGAGGGATGCGAGCTCGTTGTAAGCCGCCACCAACATCAGTTTGGGGAAGGAAAACGGGAACCTCATTCGTCCTAGTTAGGCGTCTTTCGCCTCTTTAAATAAGCCATCCCTCTTTATTTTTCACCGCGTTGATGCCTGACATTCGGATATTCTACCAGTACTGTACTCGAGTCTGGCAACTTTTCTTCCCCATCATCCCGACAATTTACATCCAAAAGCCGCTGCGACACCGCAACGTCAGGCTGTAAAAGAAGTGGGGCGTTCCTCCGTGCGGTTGGCGTCCATCCTGACGGGGCGTTTCAATCAAATTGTTAGCGTTGTGACATACAAAAGTGGAAACGCAGCACACCCTTGGAAATGTTAATCCGAAAGCCCAAAAAAATGAAGTTAGAGGCAACGCTAAACAAACACACGAACAAGAATTCTTCTTTGCTGGTTTACTTTTAATGAGCACGTTAAGTGTGTCAACAGTGACCCCACCTGGCAACTAGTGGAAACGACCAGCTATTCCCACTCAGTTTATAAATGTTTTCCAAACTTCACTTAGAAATTTAGGGATACCTGTATCCGGCTTTCGAGTGAAATTTCATGATGGACCTAAAAGGCACTATTGAATTCACTGGTGAACTTAGTTTAACCTCTTAATTTTTAATGTACATGAATGCATGTCCAACACGTTCAATGTTTCAGTACTTGTTCCACAACTTGCTGTTTGACAACAGCTCAAAGGGAAAATTCACAACAGGTGTTTGATCCATGAAGCGACCGATATATTTCCTGGTTAAGTTAGAATTGGTATTTAAACAGTCCTCTTCGTCTTGCGGTTCACATTTAAACATCACGAGACCAAGACGACACATATTCTGTTTTCAGAGGAAAGTGAATGATCAACATTAATTTAAAAAAATATATAATAATAAACAAGCGTTGTAGCCCCAAATGGTCATTAAAAACAAGACAGAGGTCTTATTACTAAAAAGTATATTTAGTATTATTGTAACATTATGCAGTTTTAACATCACCACTATACTTAAATATAACTAATTTAAAAATCTGTACTTAAACAATGATTCAATTTGAATCTTTTGCCATGAAAGTTAAATACAAGTTGTACCTAAATGTTTGAAAGGAAACAGTTCTAAAAGATTAAATGCAAATGTATTGCATTTAAAAGTTAAAGCTAAACTGTACTTAAAAAATGTACTGTACAGGATTAAACATTTAAAAATAAGATACTTTAACATTATGCAGTTGAAACATTTAAGTGATTCTGTTCCGTACCATAAGAGAGAGCTAGCGTACCACAAGTGGTATTTGTAACACATTTTGAGAATCACTATCTTAGCGCTTCAAGGAGTCATTAGGGGGTTGCAATGGAAATACAGGGGGATAGAAAGAGAAACAGAAAGACAAAGAAGTAGACTTCTGAAATTTAAAAAAAACACCTCTTCTTAATTTTGCTGTTCAGCTTCTCGTTAGAGAAAAGCTAGTTGTGCAAAAAGAAACATTGAAATTTCACCCCAAATCCCAATATCACTAACTCTATGCGTGTACTGTAATGTATTTTACATTATAAACATCTCACAGCATACCACCAAACAAACAAAAATCACAAAAAGTATATGTACAGAAATAATGACGATCTCGTCTCTATTCAAAAAGTGTGAAATCTGGGCCTGCTTAGTTAGACACAAAGCTGTTACCGTATTCTGTTGTATGCATGGCAAAAGGTGAATACACGGGTTCATTTTACATACTGTCATCTTGTGGAAGAGCATTTAGTAAAAGAAAAAGCGATGCGCAGTCCAAAAGAACATTCCAATGTTCTGAGTGTCCTCCTAAGTTGCAGTCATACAGGCGATACAGTGGTGGAGACATTGGCATCCGCGCAGTAGAACATCTCCACGCCGTGTGAACAGTCTTGGGGGTAGAGGCTCGTCATCGTCAAGCCAGTGATCATGACGAATACCCCGAGAATAATCAAAATGGTGGGAATCAAGTTTTCACGGTGATACCAGCATCCAGGGGAAAGTTTGAGGAAGCACGCAGAGGGGATAATGAAGATCAGTGGTGTGGCGCTCAGAACACCCTGGTTGATTGAGCACAACACAACACGAGATTTAAAGGGGAAAAAAAAACTAGCAAAAAACTAACATTTCAGAGAACAAGTGACTTACATTCAACTCCAAAACAATTCCCAGGCAATCGTAGGCCAAAGATATCGCTGTACAAACTGCAACTATGATCACAGTTACAAACATGTGTTCCACTTTGGAAAGCTCTCGACCACAAATGGAATTCGAAATCACCTGACAAGAGGAGAATGTGTTTACAAACAAATTGCAAGGAGCAAAATTCGTGGTAGGCAGATGATTGGGTGGGGGGGGGGGGGAATGCAATGGAATGACCCATGTCTAGCACAGGTGTCAAACTCAAAACACATCCTTTTTGTGTCTGACTAAAGCAAATTCAATGTCTACGTCATGTTTATGCTAAGTGAGCTTGTTCTTTTCATTTTGGCAGAAAATCTGTACAGAAATTGCACTTTTTCGTCACTTACTTAAGTACAAGCATTTTTACCAAATCTCTTCTTAACATAAATTGAACCATCTTATGTGCCACCTGGTTTTAAATTAAATTTGGTGTTAAAAATACATAGAAAACATAAGTGCATGGGCGATTGTGTACATTGTCGGGCACGGCCCAATGCGTTGGTCACATGATGGATGCAATGTGGCTACTGTCGCCCGCGCGGGGGTATAAAGAGGCCTTCAGTCAGCGTTTTATTTATTGCATTACTTATTACTTACTGAGACCTTTGACAAAGAGTTTGGGAAGATGATGTACTCACAGTCGTTTGCTTTTGTGACATATTATAGGCTCTTTTTCCGGACTGTGGGTCGGCGTGAGCACAGACTGTGACGTGCATGGCTAGCACTGGAAACTTGTCTGTGCCATTTTAGTCAATGACAGCTTAATGAATGAGCGATTTGAAGTCATAACGACCCTGCGTGGGAAACTGTTTGGCAGTGACAAAAATTAGTTTTACACCAAAGCTGTGGAGTGCAGTTTTCAAAGTGGCTAACGCTGAAAATAACTTAGCTTTAGGGAATTTTGTTTCAAACAATGTTTAAAAAACTGGTGTGAATTTTTGGGAGTCACTTTTTGGGACATTTACAACAATATTTGTCAACTGAGAGATACATTAAATAGTTTAATCCAGATATTAATTCTGACACATAAATGTTAAATGTGAATGCTACATATAAATGTTAAATCATTTTTTAAATATAAATGTTAAATCAAAATAAAAATCCATCCATCATTTTCTGAGCCACTTCTCCTCACTAGGGTCGCGGGCGTGATGGAGCCGATCCCAGCTGTCATCGGGCAGGAGGCGGGGTACACCCTGAACTGGTTGCCAGCCAATCGCAGGGCACATACAAACAAACAACCATTCGCACTCACATTCCCACCTACGGGCAATTGAGAGTTGTCAATTAACCTATCATGCATGTTTTTTTTGGGATGTGGGAGGAAACCCGAGTGCCCGGAGAAAACCCACGCAGGCAGGGGAAGAACATGCAAACTCCACACAGGCGGGGCCGGGGATTGAACCCTGGTCCTCAGGACTGTGAAGCAGACGCTCAAACCAGCCGGCCACCGTGCCGCCAAAATAAAAATGTAAAATTCAAATCTAGATATTAATGTTGAATCTAAATAAAAAGAGTGACTATTCCTGTGGAATCTTTTAAAAAGTACAGCTTACCTCTCGAGTAACAAAACACTCCAGCGGAAACGTTGTGATGATGCTGACACCAAAACAGAAGCGACCGAACGTTGCCAAGTTATCATTTCTGCAGTAATTCTCAAATATGTCTCCTAGCCACAGAGAGAAACAAGGCAGTCAATGTATGACAATAAGAAAAATACACATGTGCTGATGTTCATATACATACCTTGCGTGTAGCCCGTAAAGGTGACATAACCTGCCAACGCAAACGTGGCACTGATTATTAGCGCGGAGCCCACCGAGATGTGAGTTACCCGAGTCCAGTTGATTAGTGTGGGTTGCACCAGAGAGCCGTAGATGAGAAAGCTATTGTGGTGACATATGAAGGCTGAGAAAGACAGGAGCAGAAAATTACAACTCCAATTACCCAACAGAATTAAAGCAACAAAAGAAACACATGCCCAGTGGTAAAAAGTAACGACCTCTTTGTACTTCGTTACTCTACCTAAGTAGATTTTTCAGGTATCTGTACTTTTTCTGACAATGTTTTACTTTTACTCCCTAGATTTGAAAACAGGTATATGTATTTCCTACTGACTTTGTCAAAATAGAAACGACTTATAGTAGTTTAACACAACCAGTTGAGATATTGACTGATAGGCAAATGTGTTGTCTTGTAACAGCCTAAAAAAGACTAATCTATTAAAAAAAAACACAAAAGCAATTTAAAAAAATTAAATAAAAGTAATGTGTATTTTTTTCAGCGGCACGGTGACCGGCTGGTTAGTACATCTGCCTCACAGTTCTGAGGACCGGGGTTCAATCCCCGGCCCCGCCTGTGTAGAGTTTGCATGTTCGCCCCGTGCCCGTGGTTTTCTCCGGGCACTCCGGTTTCCTCCCACATGCCAAAAACATGCATGCTAGGTTAATTGACGACTCTAAATTGCCCGTAGGTGTGAATGTGAGTGCGAATGGCTGTTTGTTTGTATGTGCCCTGCGATTGGCTGGCAACCAGTTCAGGGTGTACCCCGCCTCCTGCCCCATGATAGCTGGGATAGGCTCCAGCACGCCCGCGACCCTAGTGAGGAGAAGCGGCTCAGAAAATGGAAAATATTACTGCAGTTTACTGAGTCAATTACAGTATTTGTGAAAGTCTTCTTCTTGTGTTTTCATTACCGTCACACACAACAGAGTCACAAAAAATGAATCTGGTATATATCCACCAGATCGTCGCGGGGCTTTTCCACACCGCGACAATGAGGCGCTCAAAAGCGACCACGCCAACTCGAATTCCTTGTCCACACGGTGGTTGTCAAGTCGAACATTTTGTTTTCCCCTCACTCTTCCGCCTTCTCTCCATGATGGGCGTGCACTCACGGCCAACGCTGAGGCGCTCTAAAACAGCCACGCCAACATGTTCTTACACAAGTAAGAACATGTTGGCCGCCACCTAGAGATTATGAAAAAGGTGTAGCCTACACTTTCATTCCAATATGACCACTGTACGTATGACTGTATATATGTACAGTTGTGCTCATAAATTTACATACGCTGGCACAATTTGTGAAATATTGTTTTTTAAATATGACTGATAACTGAACAACAACCATCATTCATTTCTTTATGGTTATGTTTTGTTTAAAGATAATGCTTGACAGTTTAATTTGAACCCCATTAAAATAAAATAAAATGTGTTTCACCTGGCCCTTCATGTTTTCTTTAAAGAATTGTACCCATCTTACAAATTCTGCCTTGGTAATCGAACATATGAGCACAACTGTGAGATTTCCCATTTACTCAGTAAAGGTAGGGCCGTGAATTTCAAAATAAGAGCAAGTAAATAAAAAGAAAGTATTACGTGTTCAAATAAAGTGCTTAACTTCAGAATACTTATTTGAAAAAACTAACAAAATACAGATAATACTTCATTTTCATCATATGGGCCGAAGCAAAATCATGCCTTGTAAAAATACATTATACATAAGTACAAGAGTTTTCCAGAAATTTTAGGTCAGTTTTGAGGCTGCGTATAATACATGGGTGCGCATTATACGCGAGAAATTACGGTATACACTTATACTTAAGTACAGAGTGTGAGTACTTTTGCAACCTCTGCAATAACATTTGGAATCCAGTTGCTTTAATCCATTCATCCATTTTCTATAACGTTGGTCCTCCCTTGGGTCACGGGTGAGCTGGAGCCTATTTCAGGGCACACCTTGGTCTGGTTGCCAGCCAATTGCAGGGCACCTACAGACAAACAACCAATTATACTTGCATTCCCACCTATGGACAATTTAGTCTTTAACAAACCTAAGTTGCATGTTTTTGGAATGTGGGAAGAAGCCGGAGTACAGGGAGAAACCCCACAAATGCGCAGGCAGAATTGCAAACTCCACCAAGTAACGCCAGAGCTGAGATTCAAACCACAAGCCTCAGAACTATACGGCAGAGTTGCTAATCACTTTTGCACTGTGCTTTGCTTTTATGGTGTCCTGAATGAGTCTTTGAGATCCACGACACATGACCGTTGAGGCCTAAAGGGATCTACGCCATGTTGACAATGCTATCTTGCAAAGTGTGTCTTTCCTCGGGGAAGCATTGCTTTCTTTAGGAAAAAGAGAACTATCCCTGCCTCTGTTTCCTATCTTTGCAGGGATTTGTTTTTTGTTTTCTCCTTGCTTCAAGTAAATCCCATACTTAATGTTTTTACCATCAATGCATTTTTTTCAGGGCCATTGTTTTTCCTGAGGGAAGGTGATGATAACAGAAACAAAATAGAATGAAATGCTTTGTAAGGAAATAAACTGCTTTTTGTCTCGCATTTGATTTCCTGCATTTTGCCATAGGCAAACAATCATTTCAGTGTGGTTATAGAGTCAGTTTTTATGATGAGTTTTTTTTTAAACATTATATAAGGTAGCCCTTAATAGGGCAAGGAACCAAATATATAACTTACGTAGAACCATAATGCATTAGAACAATGTCATTTGTTCCAGCAATGAGTAAAGAAAGATAATGATCAGAATGAAAAGGTTATTAGGAAACATCAGGGAAGAAATGCATATTATGTACAGAGATCATTATTATGTGCTTGTTAGAAATGGTAACTTGAGTAAAAGAAAAGTATCGTAATGTACTGTGTTTCAATAATTTCTAAGAAATTTTATTCAAGAGTGCCTTAGACAGGGTTGGAAAAAAAATATTTTATTTAACATTTATTTAAATTATTACTATGATTACTATGATTATTATTAACTGTTCTAATAAATGCAAATTTAAAAAATCCATTATACTGCACATACACATCCTAAAACAGACAGGATAATCAACCTTTTTTTAAAAATATTTTGCGACACCAGGAGAGGGTTGCGAGAGGTAATTTACAATTCAAGACAGCGAGAACAACATTTGTTTATCTTTTAAAATTGTCTGAAAACCAAATAAATAATATTCCATCAATGCATCTGTTCATTTAAATTGGCATCTTGCATGGAAACTCACCAAAAGACATGACGCCGACAGCCTGAATCGCATTCCACTTTGCAAAAAGCCACGGGGCCTCCGTCGGAGGTCTAGACAGAAGCCACGTTTTGTGTTTAGTCGTCAGCCATACCGCAGTGACGCATTCTCACATTGCAATGTCAGTGCTTAATAAAGGGGAACATTTAATGATTTTTTTCAATGACAACAGAATGCATAAATGTGTAATCATACACTTCAGGTCCCAAGGTCACTGCTCTGATAATTACAATGACGAGGATGATGACTGTCAGTATCATTGACAGGAAGGACACCTGGTGGCAGACATGGATTTATTTTTACAGGCAACTAAAACAAATGAGACCTGCAATTCTGTAATAAAGGCACTTTACCTTGCCCAGTTTCTCTATATTTCGATAAAGTGAGAGAGGCAGTGTACATAAGACGGTGGACATTACGATGACAAAGCGGCGGTCAGCGACGATGTGACCTGGGCCAACTGCAGACATAAGCCATTTAAAAAAATATATATATATTATTATTTTTATTTTAACACTTTATATGCTTAAACAGAATTACTGGCAATGTACCTCCAGGAATTCTCTGAAATACTTTGGTGAGTGTGTCACCTGTAGTAATGTTGTAGCTGATCATAGCTGTTGAAAGAAAACAGAAACTTAGTGGGATTCCAACTCTTAGTTTATATAATGATTCTAGAAAATGTGCCACAGTGGCACCTCTAAATTTAATTGCTACTGAAGTGGTACAAATCGGAATCCGAAAAGAATTTTCCAGAGAAATTTGCCTCTAAAGTCTAACCATCAGACCAGATTTTTAACCCCAGTTGCTGGTTGTGTCACAGTTCAAATAGTCTAAAGTGTGTACATTGTTTTAAACTTTACGTTAGTCTGAATGTACACTTATTATTATAAATACTCTATAACTTAGCATTGCCTCGTGACATGTCAGACTGCAATTTCATTGTAATGACAAGAAAGTTGCATAGCCTGCCTCCTCACAGAGTTACACCAAGCACAGTGCTGGATTTGCGCTAGTCACTAGTGGAGCCCATCATGAAGGGGTTAACTTATTTTAACATTTGAATGATCTGTTGTTGTTTTTTTGCAATTTAACAGCCCACTTATTATCTGCTTGTCACACTAGTTCAAATAACATGTTTTTTGGGTCGATTCTGTCTCATGCCAAGTATGGCTTTCGTTACAATAACAACCAGGGGCAACGGTAAGACTTTGTTGCTAATTAGCTCATATTTAGTTACTCCTCTGACTCTTTGAGGTACTTTATTTTTAGAAAGTGATGACCAAAAGATGTAGAAACATTTTGTGGTGTTGTTGGAGACTTCTGGAGACTCTGGGATTCCCTCTGCAACAGGAGCTGTTCACTCCTTTACATCCAGACTGCGAATGAATGGCACATGCTCAAAGAAACCGCTAGATAATAACCATATACTGTAGGTCGACCGGCATCTTAGAAAGGATACTGTTTTACTCTAGGTTCCAATGGACAAAGGTTTTCTTGGGCTGAACAACATATAAATCTTTATCCGACTTACCAATGAATGGATAGAGGAACTGCAGCACTGATAAAACGAGGAATCCTGGAAAACCAAATGTGCTTTGGATCAGCGACTGATAGCTGTTTGTCCCTGACAGGTTGCCTCCTTTGATGAGTAGGATGATTGTGTAGTCTGCCATGACAAGCATAAGTATACTGTCACCAATCCGATCAATCTAAATGAATATTTTTAATGATGAAAATATTGACTTCACTTACCTGTGATGAGTGCAACAACAATCAGAAGCAAAAAGCCTAAAGGGAGTCCTGCTTGGTTCAATGCGTACGGTAAACCTGGTTTTAATTAAAATTGATTGGAAACAAACAAACAAACAAATATATTATAGTGAGCTGACATACTCATTTCCTAGCAACTGGAAATAACACCAACATGACGTAATATATATCTCGAAAATACAAACAACCCTCTGTAGGGTTTTTAATAGTTCCCCGGTTCCACTGTTGATTCAAATTATTTTTAACTGCATTTTGTGGAATGTTATAATTGTGTCAGAGTGGGGCAAATCAGGCTTTCTTGAGTCAAGTCTAAAAAGTAATTGAAACCACACAGGCATGTTACAATATTGCATACATACATCAAATCTCAGTGCTGTGGCTATGAGCCTTAAACTGGAGTCACAGAGATTGCTTGACGCAGCAGTGATTCAGGTCATTTTTGGAGGCTGAAAGAGTTAAAAGGGGGCCAAACAGGCGCTGGTCATATGACCAAGAGCTTTTAGCTCTGCACAGCACAGAATCTTATGCAAGCTTGCAGGGTTTTTTTTTTACAACAAGTTAGTATACTAACTATAAAAAATGCATAATAGAAATAACTATTAAAGACCATTATCACTTAAATCAAACAGGAACTAATTTTACTTCAATTAGTGGATAAATTAATATTCAACCTTACCTATTACCCCAGAGCCGATGATGGAATTGATGAAATTAAAGCATGCAGATATCATGGAATATCTTGCTTCCCTTGTAGCTTTTTGGGAGGAAATTAAAGTGATTCCTTGTTCATTGCTTAACTGGAAAATGGGAAAACAAAGCAGTGTTTAAAGCAGAAAACATTCTCGTGCCTTGTGTTGTATATTGAGGCATACCTGCTGAGCCATTGGGAGCAGTTGCTTGTCCGTAATGGTGCTTTCTTTGTGCCTTGTCTTGAGTGCCTCCAGTGAAGAAATGTCATGGTAGTGCTGGGAAAACTTCCCTTTTGACGCCACTCAAGATTTTCAAAACAACTCCACAACGCCCCCAACAGGTCGCGAGTGGAGTCAAACTATTAACTTCGGCCAAGAGCAACAGGATGTCGCCTCACATGCATTACATACTATGGCCTTTTATTGCACGCGAGGAAATCTGGTATTAAATGATTACTAATATAAGTGTATTGTAAATTTGACAACCACTTGTTCCAGCTCAGAAAAGGGAAATAATTGGATCAATGCAACGACTAATAAGACAAAGGGCAAGTGTTTTCCCACCGAGAGAATTATTATGTGAATGCTGAGAGGATCAACAGTAATTCAGCATTTAAAAAAATGCTAAATCAGCATTGCTATATCTCAAGCTCTACAAACGTGAACTTATGGATAGAAGGTGCACTGTTGCGATAATGATATCATGGCATGACTGAATATTATAACACTTAACATCTAATCAGATGCCTAGAGGGCAGTGATTGATCCAAACATTATTTCCTTACTGCAAATAATGTATCTTTGTTCAGTTATCTATGCCATTGACGTATAGGAACAGTCAAAATAATTACTTGCTAAATGCTCATCCACAAGATGGCAGAAGATGCCATTAACTTGTGTGTCAATCTGTTGCCGTTCATGTAACAGAATAATACCTCTGTGTTTCACGAAACAGACCCATTCAAAATTAATGTTGTACATTTGTAGGACTTTTAAAGTATAATCCATCTATTTTCTGTACTGCTTATCCTGACTTGGGTCGTGGGGGTGCTGGCGCCTATCCCAGCTATCTTCGGGCGAGGGGCGGGGTACATCCTGAACTGGTCGCCAGCCAATCGCAGGTCACACATAAACAAACAACCATCCATCATTCACATTCACACCTACGGGCAATTTAGAGTCTTCAATTAACCAACCACGCATGTTTTTGGGATGTGGGTGGAAACCGAAGTAGCCGGAGAAAACCCACGCAGGCATGGGGAGAAGATGCAGACTCCACACAGGCGGGGCCGGGGTTTGAACCCCAGTCCTCAGAACTGTGAGGCAAATGTGCTAAGCAGTCATCCACCGTGCCGCCTATATTATATTATATTATATTATATTATATTATGCGGCACGGTGGCCGACTGGTTTTCTCCGGGCACTCCGGTTTCCTCCCACAACCCAAAAACATGCATGGATCGGAGACTCTAAATTGCCCATAGGTGTGAATGTGAGTGCGGATGGTTGTTTGTTTGTATGTGCCCTGCGATTGGCTGGCAACCAGTTCAGGGTGTACCCCGCCTCCTGCCCGATGATAGCTGGGATAGGCTCCAGCAGCCCGTGACCCTAGTGAGGAGAATCGGCTCAGAAAATGGAAAATATTACTGCAGTTTACTGAGTCAATTACAGTATTTGTGAAAGTCTTCTTCTTGTGTTTTCATTACCGTGACACACAACAGAGACACAATAAATTAATCATGATGCACTAACTCAGGGGTGTCAAAATCCTTTTTGGCATGGGCCACATTGTTTGTACGTTTTCTCTCAGAGAGCCGTTATGAATGTGGAACCATATAAATGTTTAATTGGCTCATCCTCTTATTACATATACACAACAAATTGGTGGATAACTAGTTTTGAAATCAGATGTTAAGAATAACAGTTTATTTAACTATTGTTCAAGTTACTGTAAAATGGGGTTTGGTAACAAAAAAAAATGCTTGCAATAGCTCAATGTTATCATTCGTTGTATGTGACGATTTAACATTTTGGCAAGAACCATGGAAGTTGACACAAATGATTTGATTCAGCGGGCCACATAATATGATGTGGTAAGCCGGATGTGGCCTTTGGGCCTTAAGTTTGACACCAGTGCACTAACTGCTCTAATTATTTAATTTTATTTAATTGTGGCATTACTATATACTTTATATAATGCAATATTATAGAGTGCTATCTTCTTTATTTAAAAAAAAAAACAAGGGGGGGGGGGGGGGCCTGCTGGCATTTCAATTCATTCAATTGAATTGGGCGAATTGAGATCCGTATCTCAGGCACCATTGTGGTTCTCGTCTCGATAAAAGTTAGATTTCAAGCGCCAAGAAGCATTTTTTGAGTTAGCACCAAAAGTCACCACCAGGTGGCAACACACCCCTGATGACGTCCTGATAAAGAGAAGCCCCGCCAAACAAATGTAAAGCGCTGCAAAAGCGCCCATTCTGCAACAAATGCTAACTTTTAAGCTAATTTCACACCTTTAACTCCTCCATTTGGTCGCCTTTTGGACAAAATAAATACCCTTATTCCAAAATGATATTCTGATCAATTAAAAAAAAAAAAAATCACAAATGTTGTATTGCTCAAGTCTATATTTTGTATTGCATTCATACACGGCCAAATATTATTGGCAGTTTCACACAGTAGTCTACTGGATTCGAACGCGAGGAGTCGTGCTGGTGGTGTCTCTGCCCTCTTTTGGTACCCAGGAAGCTGAGAGGTCCACCAGTCAGACAGGCGCACTGAGAGCTGATGAGAGGCTCTCTCTCTGGCAAGCTCTCCTATTTTAATAGGCTCTTTCCTCTAGGAAGTCATTGGAAGCAAGCTTGTTACCAACCACCAAGACGGACATATTTGTTACTTTTAACAACTTCTTTTTTCTATTCTTTTTTGGGGGCTCTCTGAAGTTCGAAATAGGACATTTTCTGGAGTGTTGGTCATCTGGAAATAATGGAAAACTAATGGTAAGTGCAACTCAATGTGTTTCTATCTATCTATCTATCTATCTATCTATCTATCTATCTATCTATCTATCTATCTATCTATCTATCTATCTATCTTTCTATCTATCTATCTATCTATCTATCTATCTATCTATCTATCTATCTATCTATCTATCTATATTCTTCATTTACTTTACATTGACATAAAAATTGTACACGGTAATTTTGTATTATTATTATCTTGTTCATTGCATTGTAGTCAACAACATCAATCAATGTCTTAGGGATTATGACTGAGCTTTGTTTTGTTTTTAATGTCACTGTTGCCCTGTTTTGCATGGGGAAAAATGACAGATGAGTCTTTCCAATGAAGCGATTTTTCACCATGAGCTACAGTGCAGTCATTAATGGGAGCATCAGCAGTGCTAAGGCCACACTCCACCTCTGAGCACTTCCTGTTTGCATGGCTGTCAACAGCCTTATTAGATTGCCGTCAATTACAGACTGTCCTGTTTGCTTTCTTGCCAGAGTGTAGACATCTGTGCGCGCTGTTGCCTATGGAAGCTCGCACGTCAAACATCTACGTGTAGGGAAGTGTGTGTTGGTGGTCCCTTGTCGCCAACGCCCTAAATGAGCAACATCTTAATCGTGTTGTCTGCAAAGGGGCAAAGCATTGGTGGTGAGCACTTAAGAGCAGTCCCTTAGGAGGTTACAGATTCAATACAGTGATCACCCAGTACGGGTTTTCTCATAAAAAGCACATTATTTTATAGTTTCACAGAGAAAGGTCCACCTATCCCCCACCCAAAACAAGGCGAGTGTTTGGAAAGCCATTTGCACATTTATTTAATATATCCATGTACTAGTACGCTCTTTGTCAATTCAGCGCACTAGTAGAATGACTGTGTCTTACTAGTAATGTTTTTTTCTCACTACTGTATGATATTTCTGGACACTAGTAGGACAACTTTGGCATACTAGTAGGGCAACTACATGCCACTCGTGAGGCAAATCTGTGCACTTGACAACTGGACACAACTAGTACTACTGGTGAAGCGCTAGATGTTAACTAGCAGTATATATAATGTCATTAAGAGTTGTCGACTAGTGCAGTTTTTCCTACTAATAGTAAGACTGTCATTCTAACAGTGCGCCCCAGTTGTTCTACTAGTGCAGTGATATGTCTTTCAAGTGAGGACAAAGAGTGTAGTAGTACATGGAACTTAAGCTGTGTATCAATTTATTAGATATCCTTGTTATCCAAATAAACTAGTTGACAACTTGTGCTAGTACCAGGAGTGACAATGTAAAATTCTACGAGTCAACATCTAATGCTTTATTACTAGTATTAGTAGAGCGCAGATATCAACTAGTACTAGTTTTGCCTCACTAGTAAAATGTTCTAACTAGTATGCCAAGATTGTCTAGTGAATAGAAAAGTAGTGGGAAAAAAACGTTACTAGTAAGGCAGTCATTCTACTAGTGCAGTGAATAATCTTACTAGTGAAGACAAAGAGCGTATTAGTACATGGACCTTAAGCTGGATATCAATGATATCGGCGGCTTTCCATACATGCCTACTAGTTAGGCCTAGTAGTGCTTCTAATGCACCACAGTAGTTTCCCAGTGACGTTTAATTGTAAGACACATTCGTTCTACAAGTGTGCTGAAATTGTCTTATTAGTGAGGACAAAGAACATGGATCTTAAACTGGATAGAAAATACATTGTATAAAAGCTCTAAATGGATTTTTACACATGCCTACTAGTTGGGTTTAGTAGTCTTTCGAGCTCAGATGTGTTGAGTAGTTTACAGTTTACTAGGTATTGTAGTCATTTAACAATATTTTTGATCATTGTTGTACAGTATGTAGAACTGCACTGCATCATAATGAGAGGAGTTGGTACAAAACTAATATTTGGCTTCCGTCATGTTGCTAAAGCAACATAATAGAAACACCTCTCATTATGACACCATGCAATTCTGCTAATACAATAATCAACACGTTAAATGAACACCTTTCTGACAAGTAATATCTTTGTAAAGGCATAATTGTAATTGACTATATTCACTTTAAGACCCAGTTGTGAGCTCACATCACAAAGCTTCCAAGAAGGTCCAAAAACGACACTAATATTAATTTCATTTCATTCAAATAATGTGTGTTTGCTGTCAACAATAACATTATATTTGCCAATGTTGACACAGGCAGCAGTGAAAGCCATCAGTAATTGACATTGTTCTTTCTTCGACTCGCTACAGTCTCCAAAATACTTCGAATCATCCATTTCATGGGCCAATTCAGTATTTAAAATAGTGATTTGTTTCAAATATTCAACACTTGCGCTGCATGTTTTATAGTCTTGCTGGCTACGGGAGATTAACAGTGCAAAAGTTAGGAAAAGGGGTATACAGTACATTGAACAGGAATATGTTAAAAAGACATAAAAGGTGCATTGACAAAAATATAATACTGTATTAAGGTTCAGACTCCCACAAAAAGCAAGAAAGCACTGATTAATAAGTAGCTCATGAACAGGAAGTCCATACTAAGCCAAGGGTTATTTTTCAAAAGTGCTCCTAATGTCTACAAAATGTTTTGTTTTGGTTTTTTACTCATTTTCTCAACTGAGATCATAATCCCAATTGAAAACATCGTCAGGTGAAGGACTGTACATTGTGCTCCGGTGAAAGTTGAACGTACGATGATGCTTGGTCAAGTCGGCGATGCCGACAGGTTGCCGATAAAGCGGAGTGGCTCTATTTGAAGCTTCAAAGCGTCAGCGCGTATCTCAAGTGGATTGTAATGAGTTGCTTGCGGACGAATGATGCACGCGACGACCTCACTGGGTCAACATCCTGTCAAGGTTAACCCCGCTTTTGCTCTTCTCAAATGTGATCAGAAAGGCTAAAGTTATGCTATTCACACTCTGTCCTGTCACAGCAGGAGTACTCCCACGTACGAGGTACTTTATTAGTTGTTTGTAAACAAAAGTAATCTGAATATTGTCGCTGTCGGGCAGATTCCTCGCATCTCCAAAATCACTACTTCTCAGGAAATCCCAAAAACCCTGTCTTGCTTGAGTTACCAAATACCTCAACATTTAAGTTGGTATTATACACTACCTTATATTCCTATTATTTACTACTGCGCACCATCATCAACACTACACTAACCCCAAATAATGTTCTATTGCTAATTTAGTACACTGTCATTGAAATCAATGGTACAACACGTTGTCACATCAAAGTCTCCGCTCACGCCAATCACCCAACCAGACAAATTGTTCACAAAAGCAAATGTCTGCTGTTACATCACCTTGACAAACTCTTTTTCAAAGGTCTTAAGAGTTATTGGTGATGCAATCAATCATAGATGTCAAACTCAAGGCCCGGGGACCAGATCTGCCCCACCACATCATTTTATAAGGCCTGCAAAAGCAAATAATGTGCGTCAACTTCCATAATTCTTGCGAAAATCGGTACCAAAATTTCAAATTGTCATATATAATAAATGATATATTGACATTACAAGCATTTTTTTGTTACCAAACCCCCTTTTACAGTGACTTGAACAATAGTTGAACAAACTATTATCCTTGACTTCTGATTTTTAAAAAAAAATCATCTTTGTATAGCATTGATGGTTTTTATAATGGCATAGTGATAGTAGTGGTATTAAGAGATGGATAAAGTCGTGTAAGTCTACACTAAAGGCCCAGGTAACAAATACACGGCATGCCACTGTTGTCATATGAATACAGGTGCTGACTCAAAAGTTATGCCTTCACAAAGATACGTACTGTCAGAGAGATGTTTATTACTGCAGTTTTAGTGTTAGCTGTGTTATAGAACTGCACTGTATCATATTGAGAGGTAATATTTTTCCCCTCTCTCTCTCTCCCCTAGCTAAAAAATGTAACCAAAGCATTACAGTCAGCTACGTAAAAATATGAATAAAAACTTGAATGAATAACTCTGACTACTACAATGTCAATGGAATTCAAGCATTGTCTTTGCAAAGCACTGGTATTGAACTTTATTGAACTGTCAAGGTGTGCCTAATGTTGTAGGTGAGTGTCAAAAAGCAAAAGCATGGGGAGAGCATGCAAACTCCAAACAAAAAGGCGAGATTCAAACCTGAACATGAGAACTGCAAGGCAGATGTGCTAACCGCTAGTTCACTGTGACCACTAGATAATTGTTTCAACCAACAATACTCAGGATGTACAGTATTCTGCCTGTAATACATACAACAAAATTCAAGCTATTTGTGGAAAAATTTATAATTTGAATGTTTGTATTTTTACAGTGTAATTATTGAGCAATGTTTTATTAGGAAAAACACCTCAGGATGAAATTAGCTCCTTTTTTAGTTAATCCGAAAATAACATACATAACATAAATTCCATAATATAATGCACAGGCGAACAAACCAAAACACAGTTAAATTAAATAAAGTATTATTAATTTATCGGTAACAGGAGAGCTCAAGTCAAGAAGACAGAGAGCGTTTATACCAAATGAGGAACTGGATCTAAGATTACCAGGTAAACTATGTACTATATAGAGTAACATATTAAGTATTGGCTATATGTATTAGGGTTACACATGCAAAAACGGACTCTCTCATTGAATCTTTAAGTTAATATCTGCATATCCATTTGATATCCACTTGGAAATCACTGCTATTGAAAGTTTTCAGCCCTCACTCTGCTGCTGCGATTATGTCACACATGCAGCCCAGTGCTGTGGGCACTTGATTGACCAGCTTTGTTTGTGATTGATTTCTTTCTTCGCAAAAGCAAAGTGTGGAAGTATACTATTACACTATTAAACCGAAGGCAAAAGCTCTCAGTGGCAGAATGCTGCAGTCTGAAGTGCATTCATATTTAATAAGAGCAATGGGCTCCCTCACACATCACAGCGGTCAAGCCTATTAGGAGGATGAATCTTTTCATGCTGCTAAGGGAGGGAAGTCTCACCTGCGATCCATCATAGTCATATCAAATCTTAATTTTATCCAGAGGGGGGGCATAATTAGGTCTAATTTTACCTCCCTTGGTAGGAATTTCGATGTGTCCTCTCTGGAGCTTGGCTCCTTAAGACGATAGCCTCTGATGAAAGAACTGAATGGAATGGTTTTATTCCTCTCGTTTAATCACAGTCATTTTAAGTATTTGGGGGTGCGTGATAATGATTATTATTATGATAATAATTTTCCTGATCAGTCGCCTTCTTGGTTTGACTTGAAGAAATCTTTATAAATACAGATATCGTCAAGATCTGTTAGTTGTGGACAGGACTGTGACACGTACATCATCTGGAGTTGTACACGACCAATATTTATCTAATAAAATAACAAAAAATACAAAGAAAATACATCATATTTACCAGAGATGCTAATTATTAAATGTATTAATGTGAGCAGGTCGCTACAGACGTGTTTTGCTAGTCAAACCCGGCATACTCTGACTAACCAATCAGAGGACAGAAATATATCCTCTGAGGCCACTTAAAAATCTGGTTAAAGAATTAGTCCAATTGCCAATATTGTTTAAGTTACATTAGCCAGCACTACTGACTCTGAAGCCTCTGGTAGATTAGATTGACATGACAACACATGGAAGCTGATACCGGATTGGACAAAAAAAAAAGAAAATCCAACATTCACATACAGTATACTGGAAGAAAACCGTAGTAACAGAAATGTTACAAATATAATTAAGGTTGTATATGAATGTAAGCATGAATGGATGTTTGTCAATATGTGCCTTGTCATTGGCTGGTGACCAGTATAGGGTGTGCTCTGCCTAAAGTCAGCTGGAATAGGCTCCACTTGCTACCCCATGACCCTATCGAGAACAATACAGTTTTTGATCACGTTCGGTTTTCCTTAACAACATTTTCGTCTTCTCGCCCTGATTTAAAATACGGTATATGCGCAACAAACTTCTGCATCCGTCAAAACAGGTGAAAGCACTTCCTTCCAGCACAGGTAAATGACGGAACTCTCCAGCAGGAGACTGAGACAAAGGAACTTTAAAAGTCTACAATGTCTTTTGTTTTACACAAGATGTCTTCAAGAGCTACAAAAGATGACAATGTCCTATGTTTAGGCTGCATTCGTGCATATATCATATCATATTTCTATAAATAAATGATATACATGTATTTAACCTTTGTCCACAGACACCAGCCATAAAGAAAACAACATTCTCGCAAGTTCGGCTTCAAACCATTATGTCATCAACCCCATAGCTATGCTCGTTATCGCAGCATACACGGAAAATCTTCTACCGTTTTCTGGGTTTGGTCACGTGACATTCCGCATACAGCGGATGGGTGGGTTGGGGTTAAACAGTAAAATTAGACTTCGTCACACACACCTATGTTGTAGCAGCCAACCATTGCAAGGTAACTCGCTATTTCTTTAAAGTTGACTATCAAATTCATCTATTCAAACTATCAGCACTGTAACAAAACAATGCGTCAACCTCCAACATGTTGGCCACGGGTGTGCCCAGAGATGTGTGATGTCAAGAGAAAACTATCCATAGGAACTCACGATAGAAAATGGATGGATTCATAAATGGATGGATGTTGATAGTTGAGGCGGATGGAACGTAAGACCAGGAACAAATCCCGATTGCCCATTGAGGTTAGTCGAGTCGGGCATCTTATGTCAGCTATCAGTCTGTCACAATTGGGTTCTTGTTTTATTTTTTTCAGCGATATACTTGCCTAACAGCAAGATGTGTTTTAATATGAGCCACTGAGAATTAGAGTGGGCTAACTTCATATCTGTCATTTTGCAGGAGGGTGCTTTAAAGTTTTATAGCTGCAGTAAAATCTAGGGGATTTATATTTTGCTGATTTAGATGACAATGTCTGGAGTTGGGCATGATTTGTCATGGGTTACAGGGAGAGAGAGGTGTGGGGCGGATTCATGAGAGTCGTGTCGGGTGAGTTGGCTGTGACAGGAGTGACCACTTTAGCTGATTGCTCTCCGTTTTTACTCATGCAGTAGGGTGTTGGCCTCGAGTGTTGGTTTGTGTGACAATAAAAGAATGACTTCGACCAGCAGTTTGTTGTCAACTCACCGGAGACTGGAGAGCCTGCAGTGACTTTGTCGTCATGCCATTTGTTGTGGACAATTTGCCTTTTGTTTTGAAGCAGATGATTATTTAAAAAGACCGCCTGCTGACATTATGTTTGTGTGTCTGTGCTAGGCAAACTGAAGCGAGACAGCTCCTTGTGAACAAATATTGTATCTGAGCATACATGATCTTATCTAATGCACTGCGTCCGACTGCTAAGATAGAAAGCCAAGCAACAGCTTCTTCTGAGAGCCCAGAGCTCAGAAGTCTACTTATGGTTCAAACACCTATTGTCAATTTTGCCGTTCAGCTTCTTGTCAGAGAACAAACCGACTCAACTAATACATTTCCTGGTTCAATGACATCATGAGACCAAGACGACGCCTAACAATTTATCAGCAGTACTGCGCCATTGCAAGGCTTCAAACTGTATATTCTCAGAAGGAAGTGGCTTCTGAGCTTAAAGTGTCATCAGCAGGTTGCAACAGAGCAATGGGGCCTCCTCCGAAAGTCTAACCTTCTAGAATTTATACCACCTTTCCTTAATGGAAAACATCATTGGGTCAAGGGCAGATGAAAATGTTGTTTCTTTCTAACATAGGAAAGGACATCACTGTTTAGAATGAATTCGACTCCACTTTTCCTTACCAGTCATCGCGCGACGGCAATTAAATTTCGTGCAAGAAAGTACTATTTTCCGAAGATGGACTACAAAAAGCGCTGCTTTGATACCTGCATACTTATTGCATTTATTTCAATTAGATTGTCGCCAACAATGAGACTCACTTAAGAGGCTGAACTTACTTCCCCGAGTAGTCTTTCTTAAATGTCAAGTTATCTTATTTTCTGATGGTCTCAATTAGGGGCTACAAAAAAAACTATTATGATGTTGTCTAATATTTACATTGTTAAATTATTGTTTGGTAGCATAACGGTAACTTACTCGCATTTTGTCACTTATCGTCCACAGAAGTTTTCTTGTTCTTCCGTACGCTGGTGTGTCTTTGCGTAGTCAGTAAACTTCACAAGTGGCCTGTTGCTTTAAATATTGCTACCTTAAAGGATTATAGGTAACATCCTTTCGTGAAGGTTGATCAGAAGTAGCCTAGTCTATGCTGAAAGTGGGTTAAAGGTTGCATTGAGCCACCTTTACGAAGCATTTTTAAAAATTCAAACGACCTTTCCTCCAAGTCAGTCATTTCGCTCGGATAAAATCAGAAAATTCTGAAGCAAAAACGAGAATCCGAAAGAGGCCAACTGAGAGACTGGAGGAGTCACAGAAAGTCCTTGGAAATGTCAATGGATAGAACACCTGTTGTGAATTATGTTCACCTGTAAAGGTTATACTGTATTTTAGGTTCATCCTCAAATTTCACCCGAATAAAAGGCCAATATCCCCACCTTTTTGTAAGTAAATGTATACACTTCCCAAATGGGGTTTTGAGTTTTTCCTTGCTTAATTGGGGGGGGGGGGGGGGGGGGGATAGTTCAGGGTATGTCGTCAAGCTCTGTCAACTATGGGCCTGTGAAACATTTTGAGACTCTGTGATTAAGGGCTATACAAATAAACATGACTACTGTATATACAATACTTTTCAAAATTTGGTCCAAGTGGCCACTGATCTCAGAGTTTCATCATCAGGATTAAAGGTGAAAATTGACTTGTTAAAACCCTTGAAATGACCATTCTTCATCAATCATTCTATCAACCATTTTATGTAGAGTATAATTCAAAATATGTTCTTTTGCTGTGACGAAATAACACTCTTCTCTGTCCAGGCCTTTTTTATGCGGGATGGTAGCTGTGCGCTCTGAAGGTGCAGAATGAAAAGATGGCGCAGCTGCTTGTACCGCCAGGACCAGACAGCTTCCGCCGCTTTAGTTGCGAGTCCCTCGCCGCCATCGAGAAGCGGATCGCAGAGGAGAACGCCAAAAAGCCAAAGGGAGAGAAGAGAAAGCGCAAAGATGAGGATGAACTCAAGCCCAGTAGCGACTTGGAGGCGGGAAAGTCCGTCCCCCTGGTGTACGGGGAGGTTCCCAAAGGAATGGTCTCCACACCGGTGGAAGACCTGGACCCCTACTACAGTAATCAGAAAGTAGGTTTGTTCAAACAATAGACTTAATCATATGAACCGATGGATTTCTCTTTGGCTTGGCTGGAGGGAAGAAGGACCCGAGTAGTCAGAACCGATGTGTCTTGACAAGAAGACAGTAAAAACCAGATGTGAATCAGTAGTCTACAAAATCTGATTAGCGATTTGTTGAGTTTGTTTAGGGAAACACAGTGCAGAGTGCTAAAGTGTAAATTAGTGCTGATATGATTGGTCAACTGTCTTTGTTTCCCAGACGTTCATAGTAATAAACAAAGGAAATTTCATCTTCCGGTTCAACGCTGCTCCTGCCTTGTACCTCCTGAGCCCTTTCAACCTCCTTAGAAGAATATCTATTTGGATTTTGGTCCACTCATATCCTTTTTCTAACATTTACTTGCCCTTATCTTCTATGCTACCTTAGTAGATTTGATTGATTCTCAGTGCTCTTCTTATCATTTTAAAGGAGCGAATCTTTGATGCAGCTCTTGCATATTGGCTCTCTTTAGATTGTGCAGGTGTACCTAATGTTGTGGCAAGTGTAGCTTAAGTTACGGATACGCAGTGTTCATTCTATGTCATGCTTTTCCTTGACACCAGTGTTCACATTGTTCAGCTTGGTGATCATGTGCACTATCATCACCAACTGTGTATTTATGACACTGAGTCGCCCGCCTGACTGGGCCAAGAATGTTGAGTATGTTGTTTCTCTGGTCACTCACTGAATCCTATACTACACTACAAGTGCTGATATTCTTAAGAATAAACATTCTTTGTCTCCAACAGATACACTTTTACTGCAATCTACACATTCGAATCCCTTGTAAAGATTTTAGCCCGAGGGTTCTGCATAGGCAAGTTCACCTTTCTTAGAGATCCATGGAATTGGTTGGACTTCTCCGTCATTGTTATGGCGTAAGTACTTTCACACAAAAATGTATGCACCGAAGTGAACATGTTTTGTCTGGAACAATAATCAATGGGAGCAACCTCACTTGCCGTAACCTAAAGCCCAAATTGTAACAGCCACAGAAGTAGCAGCATCACAGGGAGTCTGTTGGAACTGACATTTCATATATTATATTTAAAAACATGTAAAGTGAACTCTGTGCTTTGCTTCTAAATACTTTATACATGTTTGAAGACAATAGCTGAAAACGTGCAAAGACTGAGAACTATGCAGTACTCAATTCTGGAGACACTATCACGTTAAACTCAACATTTCAGTTCCCCTGACTTTTTGACTGTGGCTAAAGCAGGTGCCTAGTGACGCACTTTGAAGCCCACCATGAGTCGCCCCTCCCCAACTGTGTAATAACTTGAGCACCTGTGATGTGCAGTTAGCTAGCTAGCTACGCCCCCATCCCAATAATGCATCTTCCCTTCGGCTATTCCGCCGGTGTGGCCATTTTAGAGCACCTCGCTCTCGACCTTGAGTGCGCGCACATCACGTTGAGACAGACGAAAGAGCTAGGAGGGGTGATTTTTTCTTCTTCTTTTAAGTCTGACTTGACAGCCAACGTGTGGACTGGGGCTTCAGGCAGGTGAGGCTGATTTAGAGCGCCTCATAGTCAGCCGTGAGTGCACATGTCATACACAGTAGAGAGAAACCAAAGAGCAGGGAGGGGGTACATTTTTTTTTAACTTCATGGCCAGCGTGTGGGTGGGTGTGTGTGTGGGGTGGGGGGGGGTCTTTGCACGGGCATGGCCGCTTTTGAGCGCCTTGTTATTGCAGCATGGAAAAGCTTCGCGACAACCCGGTGGGATATATTCCAGCCACCAGAGGCCTTAAGCCAATATATTTTCACTAGTCAAACATGTAGGGAGGTATAGGCATAAGAAAGATGCTAAACAAAGTGGCATTCATTTTTCAGTGCGGTGTGGTTTCACGCATTCAACAGACACGTCCACAGCGTCTGAGGGAAGAAAAACGGGCTTATTTTGTCATGTTTTTGTAGTCTTATTTTATATAAAATGTTTGTTTCTTTTAATCATTCAATTTTTTCAGGGTATTTAACATCACTCTTCTCTTTGTTGTGTCAAGTTTATAAGATACATTTATTTTCAATATGCAGGGATTTTAAGTGGCATGTTCTTCATTCTCAGTTTTAATTGTACATTTTCCTGTAGGTATGTAACCGAGTTTGTAAACCTTGGCAGTTTCTCAGCTCTTCGTACATTCAGAGTGCTGCGAGCTTTAAAAGCTATTTCTGTGATCCCAGGTAAGCCGTAAAGGTAATACACAATGTCATTTACCTGCATCACTAACATTTTATGACAAAGTTAGAGTGAGACCTGCCCCAACTACACAGAAATGCTCATTTTACTACCGCTGGTTTCTGATTAATAGTGGTGCCTTGATTTACAAATTTAATGACTGAGCTTGTAACTCAATTTACTCATGTCTCAAATTGTGAGTGAAATTGGTGCACTCCTAAAAAGGTACCACTTGATATTTAGTGAGGGCAGGCTCAGTTTCATACTTAATCACGAAAATGCATGATCCATTATGTCTGTCTGGTACTCCTACTGTCACCTTTAGCAACTGCTTTCAGTCACAGTGAATGTTATTCTACATTGACAAAAGTATTGGAACATATTCCATAACTGCCACAGGAAGCGAAAATGAAAGAAAATACATAATTGGGGTTGAGGTCAGGGCTCTCAAGCACTTCCACACCAAACTCATCGTGGAATAAAGATTTAAGAATTCAGCCCAATCCCTGATTGGTTCGTTAATCGATGAAGAGGTGTGTCCCAATACTTCTTGTTTGGTAGTTTAGCTATAAGCAGCAGTGTTTATTTCTACTATATGCTCTGTATTGTTGTACTGTATGTCAATTGAGCTCATGTATTGCTTCATTTGTTGCTGCCGTTGACTACTTGACATGGCCTAACAACGCCACTACATTTGGTAGGCTTGAAGACCATCGTCGGCGCGCTGTTCCAGTCGGTCAAGAAGCTTTCTGATGTGATGATCCTCACTGTCTTCTGCTTGAGCGTCTTTGCCCTCATAGGGTTGCAACTGTTTATGGGCCATTTAAAACAAAAGTGTGTGTTCATGCCAGTCCACAATAATTCCCCCATCAATGGCACATTTTCCAATGAGACCTACATGAACGGAGCATACAACAACAACCAGGAAGAGGCTTTCAACTGGACAGAGTATTCACTTGATAATAGTGAGTACTTGAAAACTTTTGACCTTTCACCCATTCTACCTGTGTAAAAGACAACTTCCAGAACATCCATCCATCCATTTTCTGCATCGCTTATCCTCACTAAGATCGCGGCCGTGCTGGAGCCTATCCCCGCTATCTTCGGGCGAGAGGCGGGGTACACCCTGAACTGGTCGCCAGCCAATCACAGGGCACATATAAACAAACAACCAGTCACACTCACATTCACAGCTCCAGGGAATTTAGTCTTCAATCAACCTAGCATGCATGTTTTTGGGATGTGGGAGGAAACCAGAGTACCTGGAGAAAACCCACGCAGGCGCGGGGAGAACATGCAAACTCCACACAAGCAGGAACCCCAGTCCCTAGAACTGTGAGGCAGATGTGCTAACCACTCTCTACCGTGCCGCCACTTCCAGAACATGTATGTGTTTATTTAATTTTTTGTCCAATTAGATGTCAGGGTCAGTCTAACATTCAGAATCAAAAGTGCCGGCTTTCCTAAAATATACAGTACTGTATTAGCAATGGAACTATTTCTTTAACCAATCAGATTTCAAATTCACCCCAGAGGGACAGCTAACTGCCCGAAGATAATGTCAGCAGTTTTCTATCCTCTGACTAGTTGGTCAGAGCAGAACTGTTACAGCCAAGTGATACTAAAAACATGTCACGTCTGTAGTGATCCGCACACATGAATACTTTTAAATTTTTTTATGCCCACGGTGTGGCACTTTGGCGGACTGGTTAGCACATTGGCCTCACAGTTCTAAGGTGCCGGGTTCAAATCCGGTCTCCCTGTGGCGAGTTTATGTGTTCTCCCCGTGCCTGTGTGGGTTTACTCCAGGTACTCCGGTGTCCTCCCACATTCCAAAAACATGCATGGTAGGTTAATTGGAGACTCTAAATTGTCCATAGGTGTGAATGTGTGCGCGAATGGTTGTTTGTTTATAAGTGCCCTTTGTTTGGCTGGCGACCAGTTAAGCCCGAAGTCAGCTGAGTTAAGCAACAGCACACCCGCGACCCGAGTGAGGATCAGCGGTTAAGAGAATGGATGGATTGATGCCCACAATGGCTGACAGAAGAGGAGAAATTGACTTGGTCTTGGACATATTTAAAAATCCATTTTGAAGGCGGTCTTTTCCAGAAATGTTAGACATTGTGAGGAGAGGTCGGCCAACCATGAAGCTAACTGGCTTGTCTCAGTTCATTTTAATTATAGTATTGGTGGTTTCTACAACTATGAAGTGGTAGTGGTGGTATTAAGAGGTGGATTAAGTCGGGTTAATACCCACTTAAGACCCAGGCACAAAATACTAGGCCTGTCATTGGCTTCTATGCCCACTGTTTTGTCCCCTTATTAGATCATGACAAACTAAAGCCTCAACAATGACCAAGTGTGATGTCATCATTACTTATTCATCACAACTGTCTTGCACTGCAACCGCTCAACTTTTGATCTACATTTGTCCGGGCTTTCACAATAGTGAAACTTCATTGTCGCCAACAGAAAATTACTATTACCTCCCAGGCAAACGGGATCCATTGCTTTGTGGAAACGGCAGTGAGGCTGGGTGAGTTACAACCACAGTTATATAATAAAGGGGCCATATAATGAAAAAAAACAAGTTTTAATTGCTTGTATACACATATTTGCGTCTACTCTGTACGCACCCATCGAGTGTGGAATTACACAATCAAGTACAGTGGTGCCTTGAGATATGAGTGATCGACTTTTCGAGGTACGAGTCGTCATTCGGCCAGTTTTTTGCTTTGACTTGTGAGCACAAACTTAACTTATGAGCGCTGTACAGACCCTTTCCCAAAAACAATTTTTATCATGGAAAAGTTTATTTATTTCCATAATTGCATTTAAAATATAATATTACATCATCCTGAGTCATTTACAAAAGCAGTAGATGAAGTACTGTTCTTCATTTGTGTCTGCATGACTGTATTATACTACCTCCCGGTGGCCAAGGCAAGCACATCAGAAGGAGCAGTACAATGAATTGGATTGCAGTATTTATTCATGATGCACAAACTGTTTAATTCTTTACATTCTATTTAATGATGTTATTACTAAGTACGATATTATAGAGCTATTATTGTTTATTATTCACAAAACAAATTAAACTTGAATTTCAAGGCACCGCTGTATAATGAATATGCTGCATTTTGGTGCAGTATGCAATATGTGACACCTTTTCTTTTCTTTTTTAATGTAGGCAGTGTCCAGAAGGGTTTTCATGCATCAAAGTGGGAAGGAACCCAAACTATGGTTACACCAGCTTTGACTCATTTGGATGGGCCTTCCTTTCTCTCTTTAGACTAATGACTCAGGATTGTTGGGAAAACTTGTACCAGCAGGTAAGCCATAATGTCTGAGAGATTATGAAACATTTTCACAAATGTTTGATTTCATTTAATTTTGATTGGGACAATGCAATTTCATATAAAACTGATGTGACGGCACTGCATTTCATCAGTAAAATAAATACAATACACTCAGTTGGCTCTATTTTCATGACCGGCTGAAGTCCACCGCTGTGTTTGGCGTAACTCTGCGAGGAGGTGGGTTAGATCCGGTGTTGGTAATTTCATGAACCGGCATAGCAAAGTGCATTTAAATGTGGGACGTCTGCGCTGGTGTGGGCTTCATCACAGCCGACTTCAAACCTGTCCAATCAAAGCGGCTTCTCTCATTTCCTTTAAATGTGGCGTACGAGTAGCACACTGATAAGTCTTTCACATGACGAAGAAACTGATTTGCTCGGGTCCAGGAGGTCGAAGCGCACAAACTACGTTTCTAAGGAACGGCAAGCAGACCTCCACAGCCTGATGTTGTGAAGAAAGCTTGGGGTGTGTGTGTGTTGGGGTGTGGGGGGGTGATCACACATCTATGCTGTGGAATGGGCACTTGAAGACCACCCTCCAACTGATCTTTCTTGCATGCCAGTATGTGGGATACTTTTAAAAATATATTAATGACGACAATTATAATAATGCTTTCAATGAATTGATATCTACAATCATTCAGAAGGTTCGTTGCATGCTGTTAACATACTGTATTTATGGATGAAATACAGTACATCTGAGCCACCACACATGTCAGCGGAGCTCACATATCTGTCTGCCTGCACCTCCATCAAATTCAAAAGTTCGAAGTGGTCTGAACAGGCATAGTTTAGACAAACTTTCAGTCACCAAATTGTCAAATGCGACGGGCGAATGTCAAAGGACCCATCCTCGTTGCGTCGGTACACCCATCTTGATGCAGACCGGTCTGCCAAATGAAAACAAACACGCGCAGCAATTCTTGCGCTTAAACGAAAATATTTTACGCTCGAGCGCAGCTGCGCAGTCTACGTAAATGGAGACCAATATATCAAATATGTTTAGACAAGATTCAGTGCAGTTCTCATTTCATTTAAGTCAACACTTAACCTTCAGGGTGAACAAATTAATTTGATTTTGGTTTACAATGAAATCCAAAGCCTGTTACAAAGAAGGTTGATTGTCCAAATGAAGAATGTATTGCTTCACTCTTAATATTCATGGTTCATACCTTAATGGATGTGCTGTATTTCTTCTGTCAGTTTGTCTGAACACAAAAACAGCCCAGGTTGGTCTCTGCCAAAGGCTTCTCACATTACAATATTTGACAAATACATTTTCAAGAGGTTGTTCAAACAAAGCTCAACATGATGCGCAGGTGTGTCTTGACCATGAATGAACAAAGACGAGTCGAGGCGTGACTCAAACAACACAGTCCCGTGTGATGGGTTCTGTCACGGTCTGCTGCTTAACTTGGTTAATGTCTCTTAACATGTCCAGTGAAATAACAATTTATCCGAATACCTTTCAGAACTACGGTATGCATTATATTTGTTTAACAGTACACAATCAATTAAGTGAAGGTCCACCATGTGCCCATAAAATGCTAACATTGGCCAAAAATGTCCAGCGTGTCATTGTCCACCCTGTCAGCAAGCGCACATATTTTGCTGTCGGTAGGTACGTTGTCTGCCTGCAGTTAATTTATTTCAAAAACAAAAAAGGGTGGAAGCTTGACCAATGTGCATTTCTAACAGCATAACATCTACTTAAAACAAGGAAAATCTCAACTTCTTTTGAGTTATTATAAAAAAAGATTACAGCAAACAACATTCAGAATAAAGAAATGTACTAATAAAACGTCATGTACAGTAGTTGTGCACACGGCTGATATATTCCCACTCAGTGATTCCAGCAGGTTAAGCGGTGTAAAATGGATGGCAATTTACAAAAAATTCACAAGAACTGCAAATATAACTATAATTTGTTTGTTCCCGATAGACACTACGGGCATCAGGAAAGCCCTACATGGTGTTCTTCGTGTTGGTCATATTCCTTGGCTCTTTCTACCTAATCAACCTGATTTTGGCTGTGGTGGCGATGGCGTACGAGGAGCAGAGCCAGGCCACTATCAAGGAGGCTCAGGAGAAGGAGGAGGAGTTTCAGGCCATGCTGGAGCAGCTCAAACGACAGCAAGATGCTCAGGTGGGACAGTTTATTGTGCGCTGCTGTTTTGAATCCAGTGTTGGGAGTAAGGCAGAGCACATGGAGGACTCCAAATCATCCATCCATTTTCTGAGCCGCTTCTCCTCACTCGGGTCGCGGGCGTGCTGGAGCCTATCCCAGCTATCATCGGGCAGGAGGCGGGGTACACCCTGAACTGGTTGCCAGCCAATCGCAGGGCACATACAAACAACCATTCGCACTCACATTCACACCTACGGGCAATTTAAGAGTCCCCAATTCATGCATGTTTTTGGGATGTGGGAGGAAACCGGAGTGCCCGGAGAAAACCCACGCAGGCACGGGGAGAACATGCAAACGCCACACAGGCGGAGCCGGGGATTGAACCCCGGTCCTCAGAACTGTGAGGCTGACGCTCTAACCAGTCGTCCACCGACTCCAAATCAATATAAGTTAAAAGTAAAGTGGAAAAACTTCTATAGAAAGCAGACCTATTAGGATTATTAACATTTGTACTTTTGTTTTGGCATTGTCTTGTGAAAGGCCATCAATGTATTCATGTTAAATGTCACAACATATAATCCAATAACAGAGATGCTTTATTGTGTTACCAGAGATTAAATTGCTTTTCTGAATAGCTTTTTCTGATTTAAAATGCGTGGTTTCTGAATCTGATATTTTCTTCCGCGCTTTTCAGGCTGCAGCAGTGGCATCAGCAGAGCACGGTGAGGTCAGCGATCACGGCGGTGTCATGGAGAGCTCCTCAGAAACCTCCAAACTCAGTTCAAAAAGTGCCAAAGAGAGATGCAACAGGCGAAGAAAAAAAAAAGAGGAGGGCAAGGTCCCAAAGTCCGAGTCTCAGGAGAGTATTAAGAAGTCCCGATGCCGCTTCTCTGTGGAGCCCAATATACTCCACTATGACATGAAGTGCTCATCAGCCCACCAGGTTCAGTACCATTTGTAGGGTGATCTGTTTGTGGTGTTTTGTCTTGTCTTCAAATGTAATGTCGCTCTAAGGGCCTGATTTACTAAGCTTTTTATGTGCAAAATTGGTTCAAACTAGATGTTGACGCTGATCTACCAACAGGGCGCATCCAGGATTGCGTGTAAAATAATCATTCAATATCAATTACAGTGGAACCGTTGAAGTGGAATACAATTTGGAATTACTCTATACCAACATTTGATGGGGAAAAATCTGACCCTAAAGTAAACAAATTGTTGAGTTTCAACCATCGTCATCATGAATGACAAGGTTAGCTCAAACTGAACCAAACAAACGGCAAACTGCCACAGTTCTTCTGAAAGATTAACATATTGCATAATACCTCAAGCTAAGAGCTCAAACCAGTAAGCAACAAATAGCTTTTTTTCCCTTTATCCTTGGCTTTTTACAGTTTTTTTTGCAACTCTTATTACAAAAGAAATACAGTGGTGCCTCGAGATACGAGTGACCTTACTTATGAATTTTCAAGATACGACCCGTCATTCGGCTGAATTTTTGCTTTGACTTGCGGGCAAAAACTTGAGATACGAGCGCTGTTTGGACAAGCTTCAATTTGGCAAATAGGGAACAATTTTGGAAAAAAGCTGAGGCTGGGTGAGCACAGAGGTTGGGTCAAATGTAGATACTGTAGGTATAGTTGTAGTAGTGTAGTATTAGCATTTTAGCATCAAAGATACTGTTACATCTCTGACGCTGAATTTTAATTTGATACTTCTAATCACTAGTCTTACTGTCTGAAGTGTTAGTACCTGGGACACCTGTGGTAACTTTGGACACAAGTCTGTGTCCAAAAAAGATTTACATGTATGTCCCTCTTCATTTAAAAATTCTTAAAAGGCAACCAGACCCAGATATCCTCATATTTTTTTTAATTTCAATTTCATTTCAAAAAACAACTTGGTTTTGTCATACGAGTGTCCAGAAAAGCCCCCCCTGACAACTACTTTTGATCTAATTTTCCTTCTTGTTTTTTGATCCTTGTTATAACCAGGCCTAAAGGCCTGACAAGTAGTCTCTGCCCAACCTGTAGCACACAAAACCCCTGATATACCGCTCCCTTGCTTCAGGTCCTTGTAGGACTAACCTGCAAAAAAAAACTCTCTCAAAATTAGAAAGTTGCTCCACAAATAAAGTAATTGATTAATAAAACTGCTCCTCAAAAAATCTTCTAAAAAAGTTATTTTAAGCCTTGGTTGCGGTGTCATAACCCTTTTAAGCAACGGATATTTGAACACAAACTGCAACAACGGCTGTAGACAGACAATAGACCAAATCTCACAGGCATATACTGTATTTGTTATCATCTGCAAAAAAACAAAAAAACAACCATTACTGCCATACTGAGGAGCTGAGACCGTACTGTCTCCATACTGCTCCCAGGTCGCCAAGGCACAAACACAAAAGATCAAGCAACACAATGTATATTGAATTGAAGCAAAAAAAAAGGCAAAAACAAACTAGTTTTTTTACATTCAATTTAATTATGTTATGACTCCTGTTATCAGTACTTATGTTTTTATAAAGTAAAATACTACAGAGTGCTATTTTCCTGACTCGTCCTATTATTTCCTTTTTGTGTTTTCCTTAAAAACAAAGCAATATTTTAGTTTTTGGGGGGAAGGGGGGCTGGAACAGATGAATGGTATTTCCATTCATTTCAATGGTGAAAGGTGATTTGAGTGGTTTGAGTTATGCGTGTTGTCAAGGAACAGATTAAACTCATATCTCAAGTGTATGAAAATTTGTTTTGTAATACAAAAAAAAAGGGATGTCGACTTCAGTGGTTCCACTGTTTGTACCAAATTAATACCAGAAGACTTATATGTAAATACAAATTTAAACATTCTCTATCTAGTATTCATGAACTGCATTGCATTTACCAGGCACAACACTAGGTCTACTTGCACAATCTAAGGAGCTGTATCAAAAATTCTGCATTAATAACCTTCGAATGACACTGGACGATAGGTGTTCATTTACTCACAATTTAATTAACATGCCATTGGATTGCGTGGGTCTACCTAATGTTATGTTTATGTAGTGAGTACAGTCTTTGAAAACACTCCATATCTTTTTGCTTGCAAATGTTTTGTCATGCACTGCATGTCCACGCTGACGTTCTTTATTCAGTAATACATGCTGTTGTTATTTTCATTAAATAGAAATCAAGCCTGAATAGCAAGCTTCATATGCTCATGGTGCATCATTATCCTCAAAATCCAAATCTCCATCTTCATCTTCTGAACTCTTCTTTGCTGATGATGTCACCAAGATGCTTTTTAAATTTGGTTTTCCTTGAAATGCTTTTCACCAGTACAGCCACAATTACTACTTTCTTCCTCCTCCACCTCCTCCTCATCATCATCCTCATGGTTTTCAGTCATTGCAAATATGTTTTTTAATTTTCCTTGTTTTCAATGCCGATTGCGCATTGGTCATCATCATCATCATGCCACTCTTCATCTCTCCACTAAGTCCCATTAATGTCATCAATTCATAAATCTTCCCGTATATTCGTCCTTGCTACTGAAGAATATCTTTCTCTCTTAGTCCTTTCTGAGTATTCACGGACATCCATTCTCATCCAGACGGAACAGCAGGACCAGCATTTTCAGTTTCCAAAGCCAATCACGAGATGTCGGCTCAGAAAATGAGTTTGCAGATGATGAGAACAGCATTTTTGAGGACAACCGGAGTCGAAGAACCTCTTTGTTTTTTACCCGGGGGTGTGACCGCAACAGCAGCAGTATCAGCCAGTCCAGCTTCTTTCCACATCCGCTACTTTCACCCTGCAGGATGAAGCAGAGCACTGTAGACTGCAATGGAGTAGTGTCCTTAATGGGTGTCGAGTCAATCCCATTATCACCTATGGGGCTCTTTCGTCCTAAACTGACAGTAGATATGGCCTCCAATAGAGACAAAGTAAGAAAGGGTTGTCCCGTCTTGTTTCACCTCTGCCATATCATCAGAAATAATTCTTTGCTTGTTGTCTTTTTCCTGTCTATGTTGTAAAGCATGCATATTTAAATCAATTAAATGGGTATTTATATTGCTTATTCACGAACTTCTTTCATTTTTAATTTTACAATTTAAAAAAAAGATTGTCAGTGCCTAGGGTACGAAAAGCTCAAATGATAATAGAGCCTTGGCATTGGCAGTGCAAATTTGCTGAGCAATCAAATTTCTCAAACCATTCTGGAACACCAAAGAAAATGACTTATATAGCAAACCCAAGATACAATAAGAGGATGTGAGGAGTATAAAAGATGAAATCAGATGATAGAACACCATGTTTCTTCAGTTCAATTCAGTTCATTTATTGAATTTCTATTGTAAAGGGTTCCAGAATATCTGACCCAAACTGACCCACTTTCAGCACCCATTCATATACCATCCCCCAAATACCCTTGATCAGGGCAAACTGAACTGAACTGTAAGGATCGTCCAGCGATGGAAAACGTGATACAGTATTTGCTTTTGGACTAAATACAGATACTATCACATTATATGATCATCCTTGACTCACTCAGCATTTACAGAAGTGTTTCTCCCAGCAGGCTGACACCACCGACACCGAAAGCGGAACAAACCAGGAATGTATCGACTTTCCTGAGGACCCAGAGGCCAGGGACAGAACTCACAGCGTAGCAAGTGTCATAACCAGCACAATGGAAGGTAGGTTTAGGATGCCGCAATATTTGTGTTAGGTTTTCATATTTTAGATGTTGAAAAACGCCAAACCTAGCTTTTATTTGCAACAGAGCTTGAGGAATCGAGGCAGAAGTGTCCTCCCTGCTGGTACAGTTTTGCAAACACTTTCCTTATCTGGCAATGTTGTCCAGTCTGGCTTAAGATAAAGAAAGTGGTCAAACTAATTGTGATGGATCCATTTACGGATTTAACCATCACTATCTGCATTGTACTCAACACCTTATTCATGGCCATGGAGCATTACCCAATGACTAAGGATTTCTCCAGGACACTAAGTGTGGGCAACATGGTGAGTTAAGGAACATATAAGTATGTTCATTAACAATTTAGGTACCATGTTTATGAAAAGAAGGTATTTCTGTTTCTTTCAAGGTATTCACTGGCATCTTCACGGCTGAAATGGTCTTCAAAATCATTGCTATGGATCCGTACTATTACTTTCAGGAGGGATGGAATATTTTTGATGGAATAATTGTCAGTTTAAGCTTAATGGAGCTGTGTTTGTCCAATGTTGTTGGAATGTCAGTCTTGAGATCATTTAGATTGGTAAGTTTCAACACGCAAAACATTCACTGAAAGAAGTTGTAGATTCTTTTTCTATCATTGTCTTTTTCTTTTCACAGCTGCGAGTATTCAAGTTGGCCAAGTCTTGGCCTACTCTCAACACCCTGATCAAAATAATTGGTAACTCTGTGGGAGCTTTGGGCAACCTGACACTGGTGCTGGCCATTATCGTCTTCATCTTTGCTGTAGTGGGCATGCAGCTGTTTGGGAAAAGCTACAAGGATTGTGTGTGTAAAATCTCCAGCAACTGCAAACTGCCCCGCTGGCATATGAGTGACTTTTTCCATTCATTCCTCATTGTGTTCCGAGTGCTTTGTGGAGAGTGGATAGAGACCATGTGGGACTGCATGGAGGTGGCTGGACCAACCATGTGCATCATTGTCTACATGATGGTCATGGTTATTGGAAACCTTGTGGTACATTTTCATCTCTTGTGGTCAATTCATGAGTCATCCAAATCTATAGGTCAAGCTAATTTATGCAGTCAATAGATTTTTACAATAACACTTACTCTATGTAAAGTTATTGCAGTCTTACATTATTCAGACTTTGATCTCATTGGTCTTATTATGCTTTGATAGGTGCTGAACCTGTTCTTGGCTTTGCTACTGAGTTCATTCAGTGCAGACAACCTCGCTGCCACTGAGGACGACAGTGACACAAACAATTTGCAGATCGCCATTGCACGGATACACAATGGCATCGCCTTTGTTAAATCCCTGCTTCAGAGCACCTGTAACAGTGTCTGTCTACAGAGCAACTCGCAAATCCAGGGAGAAGATAAATCATCCCTTGAGGATTTCCCCAAAGGTTCAGCACCCAACGGTATCCCTAACCATACCATTAAAGAGCTACCGAGGAACGGAAATGGAGATGTGACTGGAGTGGACAAAAGTGGGGACAAGTACATTGTGTGCAGCAAGACTGATGATTCCATAATGTCTTTCATCAACAACCCCAGTCTGACTGTCAATGTTCCTATTGCACTGGGGGAGTCCGACTTTGAAAACCTCAACACAGAGGACTTCAGCAGTGTCTCATCCGACGCAGTGGAATGCCGTGTGGTAAGGATGCTCTTAAAATTTCTGTCTGAGTTTATGATCCTTGAGTGCCAAATATTTTTTTGTATGAGGAGTGTGGTTCTTGACCTCCTCAATGTGTTACCTTAACATCTGTTGTGAAATGGCACTGTATAAATATCATTGACTTGACTTAATTTGACCATCTCTAAACTTTTGAATCTACACATCCTAAGTGTTCAATGTTTGTGTACTTTTTGCTCAACTTGCTGTTCTCTAACAAGGAGCTGAACGGCAAAATGAACAACAAATGTTTGATCCACAAGCCGACCGATACAGTTTCTAGGACGTTCACTACTATGCCTGTCTGTGACTCTTCAAGTCTCTCTGTTGCAACCTGTTGACACTCTAAGCTCAGTGGCCACTGCACTCTGAGAATGTCCTGTTTGATGGCGAGGTACGGTTGATCAATAGTTAGATGTCGTCTTGGTCTTATGGTGTCAAGATGTGAACGGCATAATGAAGAAACTTGTTTAAACGGCAATTCTAATTGAACCAGGAAAAGTCCATTAATGGGTCCATCACCCATTGTGAACTTTGCCGTTCAGCTCCTTATTAGAGAGCCACAAGTTGTACAAACAGTACATTTAGAGAAGGTCAAATTAAGTTCACCTGTTAAGGTTATAGTTCATTTTAGATTAATCCAAGCCCAATATCCCCAAACTTTTGTGAGTAATATCACAGCCCAGGGGCCAATTGAAGGCCCACGGGATGATATTTTAAAGCCCTCTACTTGACATCAAAGTGTAGCGTTAGTGCGGTCTGTGCGTTTTTTGTCAAGCCGTTTTACTGGGCATTTTTTTTTCACTTATAATCTACCATAGCTCAGGTTCATGGTCGCTTTCGGCAGTGTTTGTTGACAGTTAGGCAAAGTGAATTAGCAATGTTAGTCACTTGGTTGAAATGTAATTCCGAAGTGATACCAAGTGGAAGGAAATGTGGAAGGAAATCCTTTCAGCTAGTCCCCGTCATGTCTTTCTCAAACCTGCCGTAAAGAGAACGGTTGGTGACGAGCACAGCCAATTTCAGGAAATACGGCAGACGAAATGTTTTTTGTTGTTGTTGAGTACAGGTGCACTGGTGGCATGACTCAAGTGATAGTGGTCTTCTCCCAAACCAAAGGTTGTTTATTCCTCGGCCCCTGTGACCATGTCCAAGTATCCTTGCACAAGATACTGAAGTGTTAAAGTTCTTTGAGTACCTTGAAGGTAGAAAAGCACTACACAAGTGAAAGCCCACTATACCCCAAACGTCTTATATGCACAGCTAAAGCGCTAAAGAAATACAGCATCAGACGTCATTACTCAACTAAACATGCTGATGAGTATGCAAAATAACAGGGAGATGATAGAAGGTCACGATCATATTCTGAACTGTTGATAATAAAGATTGAGAAGATTGGATTAGTTCTACCATACTTTTTTGGGGGGAATTCTTGAAACACGTTTTGTGGAATAAACAACCCAGACACACCCAGCGGCCTCCGGATAAATTGAGTTTGAGATCTCTGGTGTAAAGGGTCCCAAAATCCAACCCAAACAATCCCACTTTTTGTTTTTTGTATCACAGCGGTATGACGGGGTACTGTTGATTAGTCAACATAGAAGGGTCTGTTTTCTTCCGATTTATCATGGATTAAATTATATGGGATGATGCCACACCGTGGAGGTAGCTGACACAGCTACCTACATATCCGGCAGGGACGAAACACAAGCATTAGCAGGGTTTACCAGATCCAAATCATAAAGAGCCGAATGAACTACTGCATGAGAAAAAATTGGGCTTTTGTGGTCAGATGGAGCTAGTTAATGGGAAGAGAAAAAAAAAAATAGAAAACACCATGGGCTTCAATGGCACTAGAATTCCAAGCCTTTTTGTTTTTCTTGTCTACAGATACTGTCAGCAATCAGCAATTCGTGGCATTATGTTCAATTTTATTGTTGAATTCATTAGCAGGTAACTGTTTCCTGCTGGTATGATGTCACATTATTTACATAAATGCAGCTATCACAACCATACACAATGCATGGCATTGTCCAGCCAGGGTTTACCTTTTCAGATCATGGCCAGGCTGAACTGTACCAACGTAGGGTATGGACTAATTGAGCACTGAAAACAATAGTAGTTTTCTTTATCTTAGGATGTTATTGCTGCACAAATTCCATGAAAGTAATAGATTTTGTGGTAGCGAGATAATAGTCCTATAAAAACCAATGGACTATCCAAAGTGAAGATGCATTTTCGGGGTGTAGGCATAGCTAGCTAGCTAACTGCACTTCACAATTGCGCTGGATAACCGCTGATGCGAACAAAGGCAGGAGGGGCGACTCATGCCGGGGCCCAAGTGCGTCACTGCGCCCCGTTTTAGCCACTCCCCCATAAAATCTGGAAATCTGACATCATGAAAAACTGTTTAGCGCTAAATCTCCACAATTGAGTTGTCAGTCTTTTTTCAGCAATTATCGTCAAAAATGTATAATGTATTTAGAAACAAATCTCTGAATTCACAATGAGTGCCCATATAGACAGCAAACATTCCAGAGCACATAATATATCATGCGCCATTCAGGTCTAAAGGACCAGTTTGTCTTGTTTTGAGGCAAAGCTTACATTGCAGAGGAAACACTACACCCTTGTTTAACATGTTACCCTAAAATATTTGCATTCACAATAATGTTTAGGAAGAAGGCTTGCAAGAGCACTTTACTGTACATTACACTCATAATGGAGATATAATCACACAAAAAACCTTTTAGCCGACTGGCCTTTCTCTTAACTTAATTCCCCTCCAATGTTTGTGTCTTCACCGATACTGTTCATTTTTATTCTTTTAAATATTTTATCTTAACTTACGTTTGTTCAAATGTCTGCTGTTTTAATACTTTCAAAAGTGAGTTTTATATTTCATATAATGTAGTAAAACAACAATTGCTTGCTCTTAATTTGTGCACAAATTCATCACAAATAACTGAAAGATTTAGAGTGGTATATTTAAAGCTTAATTGGCAGCACAAACACATTAACTTTAGTGCTCAGAGCATATCACAGTTACATGTTTACATCATTCCCCACACAGCATTAGCCAATCCCAGTATATCCGAGGCCTCCTACAGTATTTACCAGGAAACCTTTCAGGCTGTTCTCATCCTCTAACTCTAAGCAGACACACCCTGTGCAAAGGCTGGTGGAGAGCAACTCTGCTTGGATACATACGCTAACATTATGACCATGATTAGATTTGATTTTGATATTGGTTTAAAAAGCCTGCCTTTACAGAGATGATAAAGCTTACTTTTATAAAGTATTAAATCTACGTTTATTATTGTGATTGTAGTTTAGCATGGTGTAAAACTGCACTGTCATGTTTTTACACTGTACAGACAAAACTACTGGGACATCTGGCTATTACAACTACAGAAGTGGAAATCTTGTTAAATTTAGTTGCTGCTTTGCAGTATACCAGTTTCCTTTGTTCTTTCCACTAAATTTTGCAGTGTGTCTGTGGGATTTTAGAATTGTTGGGACTGAGAAAGGGCCTGGATCACAATCTTTATTCTTGTTCAACCCAAAGGATGGGCTTGAGGTCTGGGTTCCGTGCATGTCTTTATAGCTCTTGCTTTGTGGACTGGGGATGGCCTGCTTTAAAAGAAAAGGGCTTTTCCCAAAAGGTTTCCACAAACTTCTCCACAAGCATGAAGTTGTCCAAAAGGTCTTGGCAATATGAATCATTAAGATTCAGGGGGAAATAAGATGTCTTGTCCAACTTCTGACTCATTATTTGATTGATTAGGAAGTGTGTCTATATACTTTTGTAAAGATAGTGTAGTTTGCCTGGGTCTTCAGCATAAATTTTTAATGATTTATATATGCTTATGTTTACTGTAAGCACATTCTGTGGTGTCCCACAGCCTCCTAAAGGTCTTTCAGTGTTAGCAGCAAGCAGCAAAAATCAATTAAATTAAATTCAAATTAGTGTTGTTGTTTTTTTTTCAAAACTCAGTTCAAAAAATAACATGGGAAAAAAATATTCTAAGAGACAGTATAAAATACCAGCTCAAACATCAACTATGAAATGTAATATTTAACATTGTAATTCAATTTCAATTTTGTCGTAATATGTGGCTTTCCTAAAATGTGACGATAGATGACAGTGTCATGCAAAATGCTTGAAACTGTTTAATCTCCACAGAATCAGAGCAGCACCCATCCAAACAATAACCCCAAGATATAGTGGTACCTTGACTTACAGGTGCCCCAGAGCTATAGTCACCCATACACTTTCAGCCATTTATTGAATGGGACCCTCAAACACACAAATACAAAATGAGAACGCTCGCAAGGAGCTACTGTAGGCCACAACTCACCTTCACCAGTCACTCGAATACGTTTGCTCGTACGCCATGTGCTCAAGTGTCTGTAGTCAGCTACTGGCTGAATAATGTGTCCTTCTGTGGTTACGGTTGAGAAACAGCTAATGTTCCCGTCTGTTATGAGGAGACTCACTCACACACACCACCACTGAGCGAGGCGCGTACAGGATGCCTGCCGCGGTCGAGTGAGCTCCTTAGCACGTGGGATAGCGAATGGAATAAACAGTTAACTTTCCATGAGTTTCTCTGTTATGTGGCTCTATATGCGGCACATGGAGCCATCCTTTGGAGTATTGGATGGACCCAACTCCGGTCCATCAGCCCATTTGCGGTTAATGGCTAGTAGCAGGCCAATTCACAATTGTGGAGGACCGACTCATGATGTTCCCTGGTTGTGTCAGCGCACCCCCGTTTAGCAAACTAAAAATTCTGAGCTGATGAAAAACTGTTTTAACACTATATCTTAACAATTCAGTACTAAATTGTTCTCAGTCTTTCCACATTTTCATCACTTAACTTCAAACATATTAAATGTATTTGTGGGGAAAAAAATGAAAACACTTTTAAAGTACTTAAAAAAAATTGTGTTTTGGGGGAGATGGAACATATTAAAGGCATTTCAATTCATTTCATCCATCCATCCATTTTCAATGCCAATTATCCTGTTCAGGGTCGCAGCTGCAGCATATCCTAGCTGACTTTGGACAAAAGGTGAACTACACCCTGGACTAGTTACCAGTTAGTCGCAGGGCACTTATAGAAACAGAAAACCAGTCGCACTAACCTTCACACTGTCACTGAGTGAGAACTGAACCCTGTACCGATGTCAGGCAGTGACATTAATGTACACTACACCATCAGTTACTCAATTCATATCAATGGGGAAATTTTATTTCATATAGGCTACAACTAAATTGAGTTATGAGCTTGGTCACAGAACAAATTAAATTTGTAAGTCAAGGTAGCACTCTATTTGTACTCTAACGAATTGAAAACATTAAAAATAGTCTCAATTTGTAAAAAGGCCTGCCAGCATTGCTTACCTCAGTTCACCAAAACATTTGTGGGCTAATTGACATATTCATTCAAAATATAAGATAGGGACATAATTTAAAGTTAAATAAATGGGCTTTCTAGGACTGTTATGAGAGAGAAATATTCTACCAAATACAAATTGTCAGACTTTGTGTTTATGTAAATTATTTACCAATGAAAATGTGACTGTTTTGTATGTTCTTTGTGTTTTTAACATTTTATTCAAAGGGGAAGTATTAGGTTGGCAGACTGAGATGTCTTGCTTATATCAACACCTGCCATTTATCATGCTTCTGTTCTATGTTAGTCTCATGTCAGATGCTTGTTTGGATTCATCCATTTAGACTGTCGATGACGATGGCCAGCTCAGCACCTCTGAGGGCAGCACAGCAGACATCGGGGACAAAGATGGAGACTCTCTAGACTTTGAATTAGCGGAATCTATGGAACCTGACGCCTGCTTTCCTAACAGTGAGTATCAGTCCAAACACAACCACGACTGATCTTTGCGGTCAATTTAAGAAGTGCTTGTCATTTGTTCCTGATCAGGCTGTGTACAGAGGTTCCAGTGTTGCCAAGTAAATGTTGAGGTGGGCTGGTGGAAAATATGGTGGACTATCAGAAAGACCTGTTTCAGAATAGTGGAGCACAACTGGTTTGAGAGCTTCATCATCTTTATGATCCTGCTTAGTAGTGGTGCATTAGTAAGTTACTTTCTTACTGTATGGCTGTAATGACCATGTGCAAATGCAATAGTGAGTGACATGTTAAGAATAAACATTTCTGTAAAGGACCGCAACAGATTTGATTATTGCTGAAATACTGTATGTAATCATATTTACTGTTTTATTTCCAACCAGGCTTTTGAAGATGTCTACATTGAAACCCGTAAGAACATTAAAGCAATGTTGGAGTATGCAGACAAAATGTTCACCTACATCTTCATCTTGGAGATGTTACTGAAGTGGGTGGCCTATGGCTATGCCAAGTATTTCACAAATGCTTGGTGTTGGCTTGACTTCCTCATTGTTGCTGTAAGTTGATCGATCTTGAAGAACTGTTAGAACACCAATACTTATGCCTGGATAAGACTACAGGATTTTAGCCCCATCATTGGACCGATTTGCTTTCACGGGAGATTTCCCAGATGGGGCTTGACATATTTTGTTGGGAATGACAAATTGTGGGACCAGCAACAGAAAAAGCTCTATCCCCTCTGATCTTTCTCTTAGACCTCAGTACCTCCAATAGTAGCTGGTCAGCTGACCTGAGAGACTGAGCAGGAGCATAGGGCTGGAGTATTTAAAGATTTTTAAAAAAGAATGCTAAAATGATATCTAAAGTGCACAGTCAGCCAGTGAAGAGAGGCCAGAATCAGAGTTATGTGCTCCCTCTTATGAGTTTTAGTTACGAGGCGAGCAGTAGCATTTTGAGTCAACTGAGGACATTTGAGACAGGGCTGGCTGACTCCAAAACAAAGTGCATTACGGTAATTCAGGCAAGATGTGGTAAAGGCATGAATCGCTGTTTAAAATTGCTGTTGTGCAAAAAGGGGCCTCACCTTTGCAAGCTGCCTAAGGTAAAAAAACATTTTGAAAAAAGCTGGACCACTGCACCAATGTGTTGGTTCAATTTAAAAACAATGTTCACGACTGTTGTTTCACTATTGTGTCAAGAAGCCCAAGTCATATGCGGGGGAGTTTCCAAGGGCCACTGGGACCAAACACCATCACTTCTGGTTTCGTTTCATTAAAATTAATAAGGAACCTGGGTGATACATTAAAAATTGTCTGTCCTCCTCAGATTTTTGGCATTCAAATTGTGTTTGTTTATAGCAGTACGTATGATACTTCAGATTACAACGCGTGTCAAAAATTACAGTATATCTTCTTTCTAATGTTGATGAAGGTTTGACATTTTCTCATGGATAAACTCTTATTCCTGATTGCTTTTTTGAATAATCTCTACGGTGTACTTGGTGCATTATATACGGCTACGGATTTTGATTTAAGATGTATTACTGACTAAGGAATTACTGTATATCTGGAACATTTAAACAACTCCACGACAAAAGTATGCATCTTCCTTTGCCCATACCAACAATTTTTCTTGAGCCACGAAAATATATCCTCTTAAAGCTTCCAGTATCTGGAATATATCCCAACGGATCATTGCGGGGCTTTCCATGTCGTGATGAAGTGCACTAGCCACCAGCTAGCTCGCGTGTTAGCAGGGTGGGGCCGAGTAATAACAACTCGCAATTGTGCCGGATAACCACTGATGCAAACAAAGGTGCTCAAAATCTTATAGTGGGGTTGGGGGGACTCATGTCTGACGCAGAAGTGTGTCACTGAGCACCGTTTAAGCCACGCCCAGAAAATCTGGATAACTGAAATGGCATAAAAAATGTTTAACGCTAATGTTCCACGATTGAGTACTACATAGTTCTCAGTCATTACACGTTGTCAGCAATTAGCTTCAAACAAATAGCTAATTCACTTTAAGGGATCTATAAGCATTTTTGTGAACCCCTGCTGACTAACAAATAAACAATGCAATGAAATATATCCTCATTAGCAAAGGTCATGATCAAATGCGTGAAATGCATGTGTCTATTCAGCCAATGACAGGACTGCAAGCATATTTTTGTTGTGTGTTTGCGTTCCAGGTTTCACTGGTCAGTTTGACAGCCAACGCTTTGGGATTTGCTGAACTTGGGGCCATCAAATCTCTGAGAACCCTGCGAGCTTTGAGGCCCCTGAGAGCCCTTTCGAGGTTCGAGGGCATGAGGGTGAGTCTTTTGGAAACTCTCATCAGCTCCATGTCATACATCATTGTCACCTGCTACGTTACTAGTCCGTTTGCAAGACCTGGAGAGCAAATTCTCAAACAAAACAAATGCATATGACCAATTCACCGCAAACTGTTTTTACTGTTGATTTGAGAAAAGATTACCATTGATACTAGTCTTAACACGCCTAAGTTTCAACTACCTTCAACTGTGATAAAATTATCCCTGATAACCTGAACTTGCACAATGAACAGAGCTACATGTATTCTGCCATTTGACTGATTATATTTGTTTTTGGTTTGGTGTTCTACAGGTGGTTGTCAATGCTCTGCTGGGGGCGATTCCTTCCATCTTCAATGTACTGTTGGTGTGCCTCATCTTCTGGCTCATCTTCAGCATCATGGGCGTGAACTTATTTGCGGGAAAGTACTATCGCTGTGTCAACAGAACCTCAGATGAGCCTTTCTTGCCCACTCAAGTGCAGAACATGACACGATGTTTGGCCTTAGGGAAGGACGTTGCTCGTTGGAAGAATATTAAAATCAACTTTGACAATGTTGGACTGGGTTACCTTGCACTGCTGCAAGTGGTGAGTTACAGTTACATCAGCATCTGACTAAATGAGCTTCTAAATATGATGAATAATTTGAATGGATAATTTGGAACATATACACAGGCTACCTTCAAGGGCTGGATGGACATAATGTATGCTGCGGTAGACTCGCCAAGCAAGGTAATAGCATTTAGTTTGGCTTTTACAATGTTTACAGCATAGGATTCTTTTTTCTATATATGGACCAGAAACAAAGGATCATGAATGCTTCTGTGTTGTACTATTCTAGAATGAAGAACAGCCAGCATATGAGATCAACCTGAAGATGTATCTGTATTTTGTTGTTTTCATCATATTTGGAGCCTTCTTCACACTCAATCTCTTCATTGGTGTCATAATTGACAATTTCAACCAGCAAAAGAGAAAGATAAGTTATTAGTATTTTAACCAAGTAGTGTATATGATTTTGACTTACAGTGTAACCTCTTAGGTCAAACCAATTTCATTTGGCCTGACTACCATTTGCCTCATGCAGTGCAACACACTTATTGCACAGGTGTGCTTTAGGCTGGCCACAATAAAAGGCCACAGCTTTAATGATTGGTGTGTACAGGGGAGGAGATGTGTCAGAAAACCAGTCAATATCTGTCGTGACCACTATTTGCCTCATGACCCCATGTTCTGGCATCTGTACACAATTCAAGGAAGCCGAACACATCACACTACTTGCATGGCAGGTTTACTGACCCGATGTGTCACCATTGAGCATAGTTGAGTTTGAATTGTCAAATGCCACAGCGTGTTCCAGTTCTTGCCAGTATCCAGCAACTTCGCAGAGCCATTGAAGAGAAGTGGGCCAACATTACATAGTTCACATCAACAACTTGATGAGATATAAAGTGTTGGATTTTATGAGGACTCATGATATACAGTATGCGAAGGTGCATGACGCTAAATTGATGTCTGTATTTTTTGCTGAATGACGTATTTTTTCTGGTCAATCTCCACATAGTACAACCCCAATTCCAATGAAGTTGGGACAATGTTTTAGCATAAATAAAAAGAGAATACAATGATTTGCAAATTATCTTCGACCTATATTTAATTGAATACACTACAAAGACCAGCTATTTAATGTTCAAACTGATAAACCTTATTGTTTTTAGCAAATAATCATTAACTTGGAATTTTATGGCTGCAACACGTTCCAAAAAAGCTGGGACAGGTGGCAAAAAAGACTGAGAAAGTTGAGGAATGCTCATCAAACACCTGTTTGGAACATCCCAGAGGTGAACAGGAATTGAACAAGAATTCCACCAACAAAGCTTCAACAATTAGTGTCCTCAGTTCACAAACGTTTATTGAATGTTGTTAAAAGAAAAGGTGATGTAACACAGTGGTAATCATGACCTTGTCCCAGCTTTTTTGCAACGTGTTGCAGCCATAAATTTCTAAGTTAATTATTATTTGCTAAAAGCAACAACGTTTATCAGTTTGAACATCAAATATCTTGTCTTTGTAGTGTATTCAATTAAATATAGGTTGAACATGATTTGCAAATCATTGTATTCTGTTTTTATTAATCTTTAACACAACGTCCCAAGTTCATTGGAATTGGGGTTGTATGTCTGCTGGGATGTTTGACTTATGAGGCTTATGACTTATATATTTCCACAGAAATCAGGTATTTTTATTTAGCTCAGTAAATAGTCGCTTTGCAGTTATTTAACATTACTCGCATCCTCTCTATACTTTGGAGGTCAAGACATCTTCATGACTGAGGAACAGAAGAAATACTACAATGCCATGAAAAAGCTGGGCTCAAAGAAGCCACAAAAACCTATTCCTAGACCATCGGTTTGTAGCTTTAAAATCTAATCTACATTCTAAAACTTTGTATTCATTATCACCTTAATTACATTCTTGCATCTTCCATTTCAGAACAAGATTCAAGCATACATATTTGACATCACCACAATGCAAGCATTTGATGTTGTGATCATGATTCTTATATGGCTTAACATGGTTGCTATGATGGTGGAAACTGATGACCAGTCAGATAAAAAGAAAGGAATTCTCAGCTGGATCAACGGGGTCTTCATTTGCGTCTTCACGGGCGAGTGTTTGTTGAAGATGATCGCACTCCGCCAGTACTTTTTCACTAATGGTTGGAATGTGTTCGATTTCATTGTCGTCGTTCTCTCAATTATTGGTACGATTCATTTGCCTTTACTGGGGCGTTCCAGTGAATCCTGATTAGTGAATAGGATTTTGTACTTGACTAACAAATATTTTCTTCCTTCTTTAGGTATGTCTCTCTCGGAGCTGATTGAGAAATATTTTGTGTCACCAACTTTGTTCAGAGTCATCCGACTGGCTCGAATCGGACGCGTGCTCCGCCTTATTAAAAGTGCCAAAGGAATCCGGACCCTCTTGTTTGCCTTGATGATGTCACTTCCTGCCTTGTTCAACATTGGTCTCTTGCTCTTTTTGGTGATGTTTATCTATGCCATCTTCGGCATGTCAAACTTTGCTTATGTGAAAAAGGAATCAGGCATTGACGACCTTTTCAATTTTGAGACCTTTGGCAACAGCATGATCTGCCTGTTTCAGATCACCACCTCAGCTGGGTGGGACGCCCTATTAGCGCCCATTCTCAACAAATATGAAGACGACTGTGACAGTACCATGGAGCATCCTGGCAGCGCTGTCAAAGGAGACTGTGGTTCTCCTTCTGTTGGCATCGCCTTCTTTGTGAGCTACATCATCATCTGCTTCCTTATTGTGATAAATATGTACATTGCAGTCATCCTGGAAAACTTTGGTGTGGCCACAGAGGAGAGCGCTGACCCACTAAGTGAGGATGATTTTGAAATGTTTTATGAGGTTTGGGAAAGGTTTGATCCAAGTGCAACCCAGTTTATGGAGTACAACAAGCTGTCTGAGTTTGCTGATGCTTTGGACCCACCATTACGCATAGCCCAGCCGAACAGCATCGAACTAATCTCTATGGATCTTCCCATGGTGAGTGGCGAACGCATTCACTGCCTGGACATCCTCTTTGCTTTTACTAAACGGGTTCTTGGCGAGGGTGGAGAGATGGACATGCTAAGGGCGCAAATGGAGGAGAGATTCATGGCTTCCAATCCTTCCAAAATGTCATACGAACCCATCACGACCACCCTTCGCCGCAGACAGGAGGACACATCAGCCGTGATCATCCAGAGAGCTTTCAGAGAGCATTTGAGGAGACAGGCTCCTGACAAAACATTTGAAGAAGCCAAAGATGAGATTCCAAATGACGAAAAGCCAGTTGACAAAGAAGTTCCAGTCAAGGACAAACTCAATGAAGTTTCTGGTTTAGATATAAAGGAGCCTTCAACCTATCAGCCGTCTGAAAATGACAATGCTGAACTGGATGTCACAGGCAAAGACGGCACTGAGCATGATTCATAAAAAATGTCGGAGATGCCTCAAATACATTGTATGTAATGACAAAATGTTTACAATGGCATTAGACTCCTTCTCATAGTGTGGATATCGATGCCAAACTGACTTGCGCTCATGAGCCTAAAGGTTGGTGCCTAAAAGGGTAAAGCGGCTCATTCAGCAGTGAAACCATTTTCTAAGAGCGAGACTGTTTGAAGGGGATGGGCAACATTTCACAAGTGTTCGAAAACTAGTTCAAGCTTTACTTTTTATTGCAGCTAGCTTTGCTTTACAGTGTCTTGGATTATAACTATATCACCGACTGGTTTATTGTTTTGCCTACTTATTTTAAAAGCCCTGTCGTGATGTAACTTCTTGTAGAATCCATCGATTGCCTTTTCTCACACTTTATTTTCAAACTTTTGAAATCTGTGGTTCGTTCAGGGGGAACAGAATTTCTGTTACGCTAGCTGTGTCTAGAATACTTGAAAAATCCAACGGACAATGTCAGACAGCCAATGTGGATTCACAATTTTTTGTCCCAGAATTATGCATGCAAGAGCATTTGGTGTGGAGCATATTTTCATCAGCTGCTTGTTTCGTGATGCAAAGCAAATCATGACATGGCTGTTTTTTTATAAATACAGTGGAACCTCCAAAGTTGATGATAATCCATTCTGTCATGTTGGTTGACTTCCAAGTCAACAATTTCCATACAATATAATACAATGAGATTCTGTATTAATTGTATATTTTTAAGTAACATTTGTGATATAAGCTTTATGGGAAGTGAATAATACACTGTTTACTTTAGCATTTGCAAGTTGTACGACTATTGGCATTTAACTTTGGATGTTACACTGTAGTGTCCGTGCTAACAGAAAACATCACCTCAAGCCAGTGATTCCCAACATTTATTGAGTCAAGGCACATATTTTACACTGGAAAAAATCTCATGACAAACTGCTAAACAAAAATTGCCTTCTGTCATCAACTGGAAGAGCATTTAATTGTTCTGCCTGTATGTATAAGTAGCTGCCATAGAAAGATGGACAAAGATACATTATTCGTAGTAAGTAATTTTCAGACCAACTAAGTCAAATTGGATAATTTCCTGTGGCACACCTGATGATCTCAGTGGTTGGGAAGCACTGCCTTAAGCGAATGTTAAAACAAGTCCATGCTGTCCGATCAGTCACACTGGGCCAGTAAAACTTTGCACATTCATTATTGTTGCATCATCATTGCGGTTATCTCAGGTCACTGTGTGTTACTCAGTGTACCATTTTCCATAATGCTGATTACATAGAACTTGTATCATGAAATTGCTAAGAATAGACTCCGGGCAGACAGATTATCAGTAATACAGTATTGTCTTAGTTGGGCGGCGGTGTCACTAGTCATTACTGAAAAGTGTTTCATACACAAAAGCATAAGACAGGTCCTCCTTCATGTCTTAGTTGTTGTAGATGATAATCAACCACTGTATTATTTAATTAGTATAAAGTTGTGGACTCGTCATAATATTGGTTACTTCTGACATAAAACAAATGCTCAGTTTTATAGAGGTAGTCCGAACAGCCAGCAGAAGTTAAACATTCTAAACACTACTTTTTCAAGGACACATTTCAACTTGTTTTTGTTTTACCTCGCAATCGTTATCATGATTAATATCAAAATTAGAGGTATGCAAGAATAGTTCTTAGTGATTGTACATGGACAAGTCACCACAAATTCAATGTGACCTTGCTCTTAAAGTAGTTTCCTACTTGTGTTTACATTTTACTGGGGCATTTTTGTCATTGGGATGGTTGTTTCCATATAGCAAACTACATCTACTGTTCCATGTTATGAGAGCATCATTACATGAATGTGAATGTTTTGCATGTAATTAAAACATCCAATACATACATTGTTTTGATCATGATGACAAAAGGATTTGATTAAACAGACTCTAATATCTCCCATCATTAATATGCATAATGCTTGTAGTGTATAAATATACTGCATGCAAGACTCTGCTATAACCCATTTCAGTGAAAAGCCAAAAGAATAAAGATGACATGTACCTCAAGTATGCCTAATACTTTTGTTTTCTCGTCCAACACAAATTCTTTTATCTATGAAGTCACCTTTGTGTGTAAATTTTTCAGATAACAAATAAACTTGCACTTGGAGATACATGTTTTTTTTAATGGAAGACAGTGATATTAAAGAACATTTGTTTTAAAAAAAAAATACAAGTGGTGCCTTGAGATATGAGTTCAATTGGTTCTGTGACTACACTTCTATCTCAAATCGTATCTCAAATCATCTGTTCCCATTGAAAAGAATGGAAATGCAATTAACCCCTTCGAGCCCTTCCAAATAAACAAACAAAAAAATATCTGTTTGTGGTTTTAACAGGAAAAATAGCACTATGATATTGTACTTTATGAGTATTAACTTAATTACATAGAATATAAAGATTTAAAGAGTTTATGTATCATGATGATTATTGCTAGAATGCAATTCATTGTGCTGCTCCTTCTGGTGTGCCCACCTTTGCCACCAGGAGGGAATATACTGTAATACGGTCATGGAGACACAAACTAAGAAGGATAGTACTTCTTCGACTGCTACTTTCAACTAGGAGTGGCATTAAACAGCTTGAAGCCTCTTTTTTGATGAATTGTTCAATATTTGCCTAACAGCTGCTTATTATGGAGTTGACTTGAGTTCACTGCCACCATACAGCGCTTGGATCTCAAATTAGCGCTTGCAAATCAAAGCAAAAATAATAAAAAAGAATAATTAATAATAATAATAACAATCAGCCGAATGGCGGTGAACACCTGGACAAGACACGAGTGGCTGGAGGGCACTGATTGGTTGACACAAAGTAGAGGGCTGACGAGAACAAGTGGAGACAAAAACCAAACAAGCAAACAAGACATGAACGTGACAGGAAAACTTGACGAAACATGAGACAAACTAAACCTAATGAAAACAAAGTAAACAAAAACACAGATCATGACAAAATAGTGAACTGTAAAATAATAAAATGCCGGCAAACCTGTTGCCAGTATTTTACTGTAAAGAAAGAAAATACAGTAAAACACAAATTTTATGAAACCAGCAATTACAGTAACATACTGTAAAGTTGAAAACAGTAGAAGAACTGTTAAAAAAAACAAAAAACAGTTACAGTGCAGGTCACTCGTATCTCAAGCAATCATTGTACTTGATCATAAAAATAAAACTAATTTAAAGGCTAAGTGTAACATGCAGTAATCTACTTTTTCTTTCATGTGCGCTTAATTACTATTTCCCTTATTAATGAAATAAGCTCTATAAAACAAGTCAATATTTCCATTTCTGACATATTTTTCATACTTGAATCTAATGTGTATTATGTTTCAGCTAATCTCTCTTGAATGAGCTCTAGTCTGGTTTGTGAGTGTGCTCTGTGGTTTCTGCCGGAAACAATTAGGGTCATAAATGGGTTGAGTATTTTATTAATTATTAATAACAGTCAAAATATTGATTACAGTCAAAAATCATTTTTTACTGCTTTTGACAGCTAAACCCTGAGTACAGTAAACGAAAGGATGGTAACCAATTATTGATTGTATCAACTCTCCTGTCTCACACAGGATTGTTATCGTTGCCTGAGTAGCTGAACCCAGCCGCTTTATTTTATATTTTTAAAGGGCACTTCCAAATATGTAATCACACAAAATTTGACACCCCCACATCCCACAGGAAGTAAATAACACACAAGTATACAACTGATTTTGCTGACTAGCTCAGGAGCAACCTGCCAAGTGCCAACTATCCTGTGTTGGACTGCGATATGGTGAAATTTTGGAACTAAGAGAAAGAATGTCAATTTGGCTTTGGATCTTGCCACGAGCATCGAAGGAGAAGCAGAGTAAAAAAAAAACAGAGAGCAATCTGAGAATGCAACCCATAAGAGCTCTAATTCTATTTGCCTAAAATGGGAAGACGATTCCATTAGATTAGGTTGTGGTGAGTTCCTCCTAACCTCCCCTATGTCCAAGTGACACACATGCTCTCTCTCTCTCAACCACTAAATTGCAGTTTCAATTGAACCACTCCCTCAAAAAAAGTCACAAGCAGGCCCTTCTCCAGTTTTAAATACAGACATATCATGAGGAAATTGGCACCTGGATGCAAAGACGGTCTTGCGCCAATCATACGACAAGTTGAAAAAAGAAAAACGAAAGCATTCATTAGCAAAGGCCTGCATCACTGAGTAGGACTCAAGTATGACTTGATCAATAATGGCTCATAGAAACCACAATGGAGAAGGCCATTAGAATGCTACGGTAGTATAACCCAGGGCATGCATATTCCACGGTCTTTCCTCTAAAAGGTTTTCAGAAGCATTCTTTCTAAGTGCAGCAGTCCATGCAATATTTATTACTTTTTGCGATGGACAACACCTCAATCATGTAACCTCTCTCTCCACAGTTAATGCTAATTTGCTTATATGATTGACAATATATACTTCTCTTGAAAGGCTTGCGACAAGATTGAATCATGTCTGTGAATTACATTGTGCGCTACAGGATACAGACAGCTGCCTCACCTCGACAGCAATGTGATTTACGCTTCCATTGATGTGTGCTGCAGAGAGTTAATGATTTTGTGCCACAGTTAGTGGCTAAATAATATCTGACACGGCCTGGAAAGGTCTCTCCTGGAACAGTTGTACCGTCCATGCTGGATACATGCTGCTCCCACTATTGAATCAACGCTGTAAACCAAAAGCTTATCAGTCAATGCATGACGTTACATAATGGCTGGATGGAAATATAATTCCACAGTTAAACATTGTAAAGATGCTTTGACTGGTAATAACGCACAAACATCACAGTTTGCTCTTTACTTTAGATTACATTGAAAAAAAACACTTACATATAAAGCCTGCTACGTACATTAATTTAACCTGTGTACTGTAACAATATGATGATTTAAGGCATATTGGATTATCCATCCATCCATCCATTTTCTGAGCCGCTTCTCCTCACTAGGGTCGCGGGCGTGCTGGAGCCTATCCCAGCTGTCATCGGGCAGAAGGCGGGGTGCACCCTGAACTCGTTCCCAGCCAATCGCAGGGCACATACAAACAAGCAACCATTCGCACTCACATTCACACCTACGGGCAATTTAGAGTTGTCAATTAACCTACCACGCATGTTTTTGGGATGTGGGAGGAAACCGGAGTGCCCGGGGAAAACCCATGCAGGCACGGGGAGAACATGCAAACTCCACACAGGCGGGGCTGGGGATTGAACCCAGGTCCTCAGAACTGTGAGGCAGACGCTCTAACCAATCATCCGCCGTGCCGCCTCATACTGGATTGTTCCAACGTAGTTTTTAATTAATAAAAGTCCAAAATCCACTTATCTTCTACCATATGGCTTAGACTGTGTTGATTTTATGGCATTATTTTTGTTAGTGTAGCTCACAGTGCCCACACTCGGTGTGGCCCCTTGATTAATTTTGTAACATTATAAAAATGCTTCCTCCGCCATACATGGATCAGTTTGAAGTCGTACTAACACCGTTTACCACTAGATGGCAGACATCACTTTGTAGCACTTCCACAGGTTCTTCTCCCATAGGAAAAAAAAACTGTCAATCATTGTGATTTTGTGGCCCTGGTGAATAGCTCAAGGAAGCAGCGCCTTCCTCAAGATGGAGAAGAAGTAGAAAATATCGCATAATTACTAGGAAGAAAAAGCGAGGATTGACAGGTGGGACACCAGCTAATGCTAACCTCTGCTTAACAATGGGTGGACCTCAACGAGATCTTACTGTATCGCACACAGGTCACAGTCAAGTTCATGTTAATAACGCACAAAAATAATGAAAGCCGACAGTTAATTAAAACACACATTCAACGAACTTCGGGTAACGTAAACACACAAACATTATTGATTAACGGCCTTACTAGAGAAAAAAAGTTCAGCATTGCATGCCGCAATGCGTGCTGGGTGTGGAAGACTGCAGAAGACTGGCCGATGTTTTGGTCGATCTCAACAAAAGTACACAAACAAGGGACTTTTTCTTCTTCACAATAATTGCTGACAGTTTGTTTGTTCGTTTTGCATGAGGAGTTGTGTCCATTGTGTCCTCCAAAAATACGGACATATTTAACGGCATTAAAAAGTGTTGCACACACATATGGTTGCTTGGACAAGCAGCAGGACAGGGGAGACACAACAGAACTCCAACAAAGCAAAGTGAACAGTGAGTCGGCCTATTAATTTGGGGATGTTAAATGACATGCATGCAGCAATGTAGTTAAATATTTAAAATCTTGTGCAAAGACTGACAACAATGTAGTACTTACTTATGGAGATTTAGGGCTCTATTTTCGTAACCGGTGAAACTCTGAGACAGGTTAGACCCTCTGTTGGTTACGTCAGAGGCAAGCGCAAGCTGGCGTATCTAGAAGAGGTCTGCACCACAGTGGAAGTGAACACAGCCGACTTCGATTATGTCCAATCAAAGCAGCTCCTCTCAGTCCCTTTAAACGGCGCGCACTGAGTCTCAACATGGAGGATGCAGACAAATGTTTCCCATGAAGAAACTGATTTGCTCGTCCTGGAGGTCGAAGTGTGCAAAGCGCCTTTATACAGAACTGCAAGCAGACCTCCATGGGCGGTAGATGTAAATTTGGCTTGGGGGGGGTGGAATCACAAATATCTGTGCCATGGAGTGGCACTTGGCCCCCAGCCCTCATCGTTATTGTAACCACCTTAGCTGTGCCGGCAAGTGAGATGATTTAAAGAATAATGATGATGATGATGAAATTAATAATAATAATAATCTCTCAGGAGACATTTTCGCTGGTCCAGAACGCCCAGCTTGGCACAAACCTGTCCGCCAAATTGGCAAACACGTGGCGAGCCTTGATACACCGCAGATTTGTCTTGACAAAAATAGAGCCCATAGTGTTACATTATTTTTTAACATTTAAGTTTTCATGATTTTTGCGGCATGGCTAAAATGGCACCCAGTGACGCACTTGGGTCCAGCATGAGTCCCCTCTACCCTGCTATACGTGAACTTGAATTCTTTAATCATTTAAATTTGGTAGAGTTGTTAACAACACTATTCTATGATGTCTATCAAATACAGAAATGTATTTTCACTTTACAGAGACTTTAACATGTATACACCACACAAGGTACGAGAGAAAAACTAGCCATTTACACAGCTCAATACTGCGGTTGAGTCAATTAAAAAAGAATGGGAAAATATATTTTTTAAACCATGAAGGAACATAGCCTTAAAAAAAGAATCCTGTTCACGATCACTAACAATTAAGTAAGTAATAGTATCGTAAGGTAACACAGGGCCAATTACATTTATTTTGTCGGCATGTCAAAAACATCTGAAGCAAGATTAGTGAGTACTAACTAATACCTCATAAAGTAAATAAAGTAATACCTTAGCTTCATCTTGTGAATGGTGATAGTGTAATATTGTGTGGTATGTATTATTGTGGGCACGACCAAGGAGGGCCATTTACGTTACAGGCAACTTATTACACGGTTAGCACTTTCAGGAGCATGTTAAGCTAATATTAGCAAGCTAACATGCACCGACCACTCAACTATTTATTGAGTCAGATTACTGTTTTTTTATTTGACAAGTATGACTACAGAAACACTACATTACCATGCAACCAATTTACAGTAATGTGATATTGGAAATGATCAATCAGAGAGGGGTACAACTTACTTTAAATATTGATCCGAAGTATTGCATGATGTTTGGGACTCAACAAATACTGTGCAGTAACTAAGTTGAATTCCAAAAGAAATACTTCTCCCAAAACCCAGCAGTCAAACTCCTATACCCTCAAGGCAGCACAAGCTTTGTCCAAGATGTCCTTTCTAATTTTTGAAAAATTGGGATGAGTAGCAAGCACCTGTAGACAGACGCAAAGAAAGCAAATGAAAACGTGAGAATCCAAAAATTAAAACACACACTCACAGAAAGAAGGATTTTCTACGCTATCTCACCTTATGGCACACATCTATGGCATCAAAATTCTGTTTTGCTTTTAAGTAGTTTAAGGCAAGTTTGTATCCTGTAATGACACATTATATTATCAGTTCATTTACCTTTGGACATACTTGAACATAAATTGGAAACATATTATGACATCATTTATTTTTGGACAGACTTGGACATAAATGATCTACGTAGGCCTACCAATGATTGGGTTGAGTTGATTTCCATATTTCCAAGCCAGTTTATAGTTGAATGCTGCATCACGAAATGCCTGCTCTTTTTCCATTATGAAACCCCGATACTCATAAGATTTACAGCATGACTGCAGAGAAAATGTTAAATTAGAATCATCATATTGTGCTTCTCCTGTGACATCTCCAAATATATTCACTGCAAATGACGTCAGCACCCGAATAGAAGTCGATCTTTTAGTCATCATGAAATATGTTTGTAATGTTTGAGAGAACTTGCGCATAACAGCCGTGTCAGAACTTGGACATATTTCTGAACTTAATAATGGCTATGTCTATCAATGGGTAGCATGGTAAAAAAAAAAGATGTTTCTACAAAATTCACCATGTATGTCAAATCATTGAAGTGATATTTTACATTGAAATTCACGGGATTCATATTTTACTGGCAAATTTAGCTATTGCCCTATTTTGACCTGCACAGATGTATCAGATCAGTTCAGTGAGAATAAAGTATGCATTCATTATCCAAGGTTGTTCCGTGGTTCATTAGTATTAAGTTATAAAATTATAAATGAATGTCTAAAAACGGGTTTAGTGCAACGTGTGGCTGTGAAACGCATACAGCATTAAAGCATTACCTGACCTTGTTATGGTTGAGGCATCTCATTAGGAGGTCATCTGCTAAGTCATACTTCCCTGAATGGATGTAGATGTTCGCCAGGAGCAGCCAACTCTTCTCAAACTCGTCGGCGTCAACAATATTCCAGGTCATCTTTGCTATATGCTTTAGTTGGTTCCTGGCTTGAGGGGTTTGTTTCAACATCATGAAAGCCATTGCAATGCCCAACAGTGCTGGCAGGTAATCTTGCTAGAATAAAACACAACATCCTGATTACACAGGATCAAGATAGCAACATCGCCCATTCCTTCTCCTGCTTTTCTTAAGTCCGTACAGTAAATTGAGAACAACATAACAATTGTCAGTTTGCTTACCACATTAGTTGCGATCTCTTTGAAAATAGAGAGGGCTTTCTCTATATTGACCCTCTGTTTTGTGGCCAGTAAGCAGTAGTTCTCCAAGATACGGCGCTTTAAGTGTCCTCCAGGTGTTTCTGGCTTTATCTCCTTCAAAAGCTGATGTGCTGTTGTGACAGCAACCCTCTCCATCTCCTGCATCTCTGTAGAGTTCCTGATGAGAGATGTGGACCGTCCGTGATAACCCATGCATAACGTCCAACCTATGTTCCTTGTGTTACTGATACTTTTTCATGATCCTTGTGTTACTGATACCGTAACACACTTACCCAGTTCTAAAATCTAAGTTACATAATTCGACTCCCATAAAGTCATTGTTGAGATTTAGGTAGATTTCAGTCATCTTATGGACAGCATTCTGACCCCACTTGGTGTCTTTTCTGGCCTGGTTGAAGTGACGCAGAGCTGCATTAGGTTCTCCTGTGTACCTGAGCAACAAGCACAAATTTAGTCATACAACATGCAAAACAGATGCCACTTATAATCTCAAGAGACATCTGACTCACCAAAGATAAAGTCCTTTGCAGTAGTTAAAACCAGGGTCAAATTTAATCAAGGTGGATTGTTGGTCTACCCTCTCAAAAAATCTGGGCATGTCTTCCAACTTTCCTGCCTTCCTCAGCAAATCAATGAGACGCGACACGATTGAGAAGTTGTCTTCAAAGAATAAAGGTTCAAATTGATATACATTCAGTGAGGCTTATTCACCACAGCTAACTGAAGTTATCATACACTTTCTCTGCATTCTCAGAAATATGATGTTTTTGCACCTGGCTTGCTCTCCAAGAGTTGCTGACAAAGGAAATCTGCTTGTTCATCATCTTGTTTCCTCACCATAAGATCAGCCATCATCTAAACAAAAGCAAATGTTGAAATAGGTTCTACTGATCTGTTTCAAGCGGATTATGGTCAGAGAGGTAGAAGACAGAAGACGAACACACCAGAGTTGCATCCTTATTAAACTGGCCATTCTTCAAGATGACACTACATTGTTCCTGGCATGCATCAACGTCATCTAGCGTGAGGAATATCTGTGCCAACTCCAGCATCACCTAGAATTCTATGTTTCATCAGTTTTATGAAGGATATAAATCCTACCCTCTTCCCAAATGCAACAATCCACAAAAGGGTTAATACATGTACGTATGAGATTCTAAAAGTTGCTCAGGGTAGTCAATTATAGCTGAAACAGGGAGGACACGAGATGTTTTGATTCAGTAGTACGAACCTTGTGATCTGTCTCACAATGCACAAGAGCTTCTTTGTAGGACTCGATTGCTCTGTCGTAAACCCTCTGGCTCGTATAGTGTTGAGCGATCTCAGTGCAGATCTTGGCAGCCAGCTGCTTCTGGAAGTCGAAGCTATCGGGCTGCTCCAATTGCACCCGCTTCAGCACTCTGGCCTGTATGTCCCGCGCCTGGCAACATTGCCATTCATCAGTGACAGCAATAACAATAGAATGGAGGTCAACAGGGAATAGACATTCTCAAAGGTGTAAACATCGTTGACCATGTAAGCATCACTATACAGTACAGTCACAAGATGGCAGCAAAATCACACAAAGGCACAGTTAAATCATGAGTGGCTAGTACATTCTAATAGGCTTTAATCAATGTTTTACAGCCATTTACAGGCCTCAACTGCTAGTTTTAGTAAAGGGTTGAGAGGTATCTGTCTAATGTGTCCAGTTCATGGATCATCCTCAAACAACTCATTCACCTCCATAAAGGTGTTTACACTATGTTCCCAGCGGCCACATGAGCCGTTTACTCGAAGCGGAGTGCACTGTGGGATTTGGGCCCTTTTTTCTCCGTATTCAAGTGTTGCTAAGTTTTATCACGATCTATCACGGTGTCTGTGATGGGCCGAGGGAGGAAGGGGGCTGCTGAGTCCCGGAGGCTACAAGGCGTGCATTGGTTCAGCCCGCGGTTTACCACCCTCCCGGCACATAAGGTTCTGATGGAGTTCCTCACATCACATTTTAACAAAAACTAATCGAACATCCACAGCAATCACGGCCTGTAGTGTTTGCCCATCCCATCTCCCTGCCTTGTTTCAAAACAATTCATTTTTGTCCATTGTGGCCTGAAAGAGTCAGTGTGTGCAAAAACGCTTGTGGCAAAGTCCAGTGGAAACTAAACAAGGTACAGGTTTTACAGAGTCTATCGAACAAAAGGACCGCACAAGCGTGAATATATACTAGTAAACAAAAGCTCGACGTGAAAATACCAACAACTACTAACAACTACAAAAAAGGTGGACAGAGAGCCACGGGAGGAAGACATCCAGTTTATAGTCAAAATGCTAACCAAAAAAATCCTATGCGAGGCTATGAAACAAGCAGCAGAAAATCACAGTAGTACTTAGTGGTAACACAGCAGACGAAGAGTAACTACTGGCAGAAACAGGAGAACGCAGGAAACAAGCACGAGAGTATCAACAGCTGAGGCAATGGCACCTAGCAAAAAATTACTCAGCATCTTCCTCCCCATCTCTTCTGTGTTCAATGCCCTGCTGATGAAGATTGCCAGCAGGTGTGACACAGGAGACTACACCCACCAATACACTCCAAGGAAACTGCAACACAAGGGAAACAACCAGCATAGGGTGGCAACATAACAGGATCGTGACAGAAACCGTGCTACCATGGCACCGGGAACATAGTGTAAATGTAGCCTGAAATAGAATCAAATGTAAAACAAGTATACATCGCATTCATAGATAAAACATTGGATACAAGAAAGTAACCGATAGAATATTAAAAATGACTCACCCTTTGTAGGGATGTTAAGGCTTCTTCAGCTTTGTCAACCCTATTTTGGACCTTTGCCAACAGCATCAGATAACGGCAATCATCTGACAGTGCACATAGTCCATTCACTAGAATGGCCAATGGAAAAGATAAGAAACAAACGAAACAAAACAAAACAAAAAACGGTTCTGTTTGGTCATGTAAGAGGCAACATTTATTCAACATTACAAATCTTTCTTTTTTAAGATTATAGGAATTTCTCACACACATTGTTTGTTCAATGAAGCAACAATTCCGAAGTTTGTGCTTTCATCGAAAAACAGGAAGAAAATAGATTGTTTTCATTGGACAGTGATGATAAGACCTTTTCACGACAATGTAAAATTTGAATTTGAGGACCTCGCTGGAAGGGTTGTGGACAATTTTCCACAGCACAAATCGGTTCATTGTGATGTTTTCACTGCATTGGCTGTGTAAGGACGATGTAAGTACTGCAAAGTACCTGGCTTTTGGGAGAGAGCATCATGCAGCACACTCTCACAGCGCTCGTACTGCTTCATCTTCATTAACAACTCGGCCAGGTCATAGCGCAAGTTCTGTTGTCCGGTCTTCAGTGCAGCTTCGTAGTAATGTAATGCCTGTGTAAAAGATGTGTGTGTCACCACTTTGTTCTCGCTGAGTGTGAATCCTAATTTTGAATTTAAAAATACAAATATAAAAACGCATAATGCAAGTACAAACCTCGTCAAAGTAATGAGTCTTGACCAGAAACTTGCCAAACTTGCTGACTAGAGCTCCATCTTCTGGGGTTTTCTCCAGAGCATGCTCATAGACCTCAATGGCTTTCTCTGGCTGAGAGTACAGGTTTTTGTAAGATTAGTGACAGACAGTGGCGAGACCAGTCCTATTTTAGGTGGGCTTGAGCCCACCCAAAAACCTGTTTTAGCCAACCCTATGATTTCGTCCTCAAATTAATTTTAAAAAATACATATTTTAGTTCCTTTTTTAGAACATGGAACATGCTTTGGCAATGAAAAAAAAAGTAAACCTCGTGAAAATCTGTTGACAAATGAGCAAGTTATGACTTAATTTCAATGTCCATACATTGTCTTTGAAGGGAACATCGACCCTCCGAACATGGCCGCCACGTAGGCACGTCGGTCAGCCTGGCTGCGACAGCGCGCTGGCGGGCGTATAAGTCTTCATATCTATTGTCAGAACTGCTACACACATTTCAAGATGTTAACGTTAATCACCAGGTAATACTTGATGTACAACCCTGACACAATCTATCTCTAATCCACACAGCGATGCTTCATGCATCTTTTTAAATTGCTCTCTATGTTATGTGCTGGCTTTTTGTTTTGTTTTGCTTTGTTTATTTATTTATTTAAGAGTATGGGGAAGAAAATGCCCTGCAAAAACTCTTACCAAGAATATTTTATTTCTTGTCAAAAATAATAAAAATTGGGCGCATCACATAAAAATAAAAAATATATATTTTTGCTTGAAACAAGTGAAAATTGTCTAAAACAAGGTGATAAGTCTTATTTTTTTTAAGATTTTGAGGTTTTGCAGTGTGGGTGTTTTTTTCTTTCAGTCTAAGAAAACGCTGGCAGTATCAGGTCGCTTTCCTTGTCATAACTACATGTGCTAAATCTAGTTAAATGCTAGTTTACGACAGGACACCTTACGAAACACTGTTTTTAATTGCCTACCTTTCAATAGATGGACATATGCTATATTTTTAAAAGAAGTCAGTCAGGTGCAGGTGAGGGCCTCTAAGAAAAAATACATGACTGCATGATAATTAGTTTGTCTTCCTTTGTTTTTTGTGTAGTTGTTATTCTGTATATATTTCCAACAGTGTTGTCTATTACGCAAATCAAAAGGTGACCTTATAATCAACGTATTTTTTTCTTTAATAGAGCTAGAGACTAGCCAAAATGTTTTTAATATTCCTTTCCTCTGAGATGAAATTCTCATATTGTATGCATACTGTAACAAAAGGTCTATGCTTTTCTGACAATAAACCAGACTTTTATAATGGATTGAATAAATAGATAAATACAGTAGATATCATTCACAACTCTGTGTCACCATGTGCATATTATTATCATTATTATTATCATCATCCACTTAATGGTCTTTTTCAAGGCCTAAAAAGTTTGATCAAATTTCAGAAGGGTACTTTCCAAAATTAGGTCATGGGCTCAGCCCACTCAAAGTACTTGACCTAGACTCGCCCGTGGTGGCAGGACATTTTGTTGCTCTGTTTTAAACAATTTATAGGCATTTTCCCATTTAATTTTTCCAAAATGTTATGTGGTGGCCGACTGGTTAGCACATCTGCTTAACAGTTCTGAGGACCGCCGTTTCAATCTGGCCTCGCCTGTGTGGAATTTGCATGTTCTCCCCGTGCCTGCGTGGGTTTTCTCCGGGTACCACGGTTTCCTCCCACATCCCAAAAACATGCCTGGTAGCTTAGTTGAAGACTCTAAATTGCCCGTAGGTGTGAATGTGAGTGTGAATCACGCCCGCGACCCTAGGGAGGATATGCGCTGCGGGAAATGATGGTGATGTGCCCAAAGAAACACAATAGATGTACATGCACAAAATATGGGTTGTTTATGCATTATGGATATCGATAGTGACGAGTGATAGTTTTATATGCTTATCTGGCAGTAGAAATAGTCACTCCACAAAAGTGAACTCTTTCATTACTGCTCAAGTTTAGCCAACAACAATTTCAAATGCTACATGTACACATTTTAAGTACACAAGGGCTTGAGCTTTTTATATAACCAGGTAATTGTGCAAATAAGTGACTGTGAAATGCTGTATATAAACACATGCACACCAGCTGTGTTTGCCACCTACCTCTAAAATGTGCATGTAAGCTTCCCCGAGTAAGACGTATGCGTGAGGAGTGGGTAGCTTGTCCACTATTTCCCTAAAGAACAGACCAACATAGCACATTCAATTCAAGAGATGTTATCGTCTTTCTGTAGGAATGGGTTGTATGCTATAATTAATGCATTTACAGGTGTGTTCCAATTTTATGTTTTGTTTCAACAGGTCAGTGATTGTATTTGTGTACAGTTGAGAAACTAACAATGCATAGTCAGCAACTGACATATCGAGATGCTGTCAGGTGAGATTCTCACCTGTAACAGCTTACATACAGACGCTTATCCTTTTTGTGGTTTAAGTAAATGTCTGCCATTTTCTCCTTGGCTTGAATGTAGTAGGGCTGCTCATGCGTAATGTTTCTGAGCATATTCAGTGCCAACTCTGTGTCACCATGTAACAGTGCTAGATCTACATTGGCGATGGTGACTCGAAGCTCCTCTGGAGTGCCTGAGAATTTATTGATGGCATCCTGCATTACCTTGGCTGCTTCTTGCTGCAATAATAAGACATATATATTTGAGTATATAAACAATGTAAACCAAACAAATATTTCCCATTTCCCAAACACAATTTAAATAGATTAAAACACTGAACTATGTTGTGTACAAGTCTTGTTTGCACCTGTTTATCACTGAGCCGCAAAGCCTCAGCTAACTCCAAGAAGACGGAGACACAGTCAGCAGAATTCAGTTCGATCTTTTGGTTTTTGGATTTAGCTGATGATCCAGTCCTGCAGACCCCAGGAAGACTCATTGCCATTTGCAAAATCTGAATCGCTTCAGTCAGCTCCCCCATTTTCTTCTTTGCTTGAGCCTTGATCAGGAGGTACAACGGATGTTCTCGAATCTGGAATGGACGTAGTGGACTTAACTAAGGGTATGAAAATATGTTGAAATTCTTTTTAATTAAAAAATGGTAATCATTTTGTCTTTTACTGTGACAAACTAAATAAAACGTTTAACCCCAGAACCTTGACCACCCATGGTATTTAATTGATGCTCTTACCTCAAAGTTATGGCTGAGGCAGAGTTCAAGCGACTGGAAACACGAAGTGAAATTACCACGCAACAAATGGATCTGTGCCATAAGGAGATGAGCCTCCGTATGAGAAGGACACTGTTCAAGGCAATGTTGTAGACTGCGCTGAGCAGCATCAACATCACCTGAATGATCACAGACGTGCAGTACGCCTAGTTACTAATAATTAGTAGAGAAGCAGCCAGCACATTTAGAATGCAGTCCTCACCCGACTGATACCTGACTTTGGCTTGCAGGAAGACCGCTTGAAGGAGGCCTGGTGCAATCTTGACCACTGTTTCCAACAAGGTAGCACAGTGCCTCAGCTGAGGAACAGGAGACTGGCCCTGAGTTGAAGGCTGAATCAAAAACAGCCAAAATTATTTAAAAAGACGGCTTTAAGGTAGAAACATAAACTGTACCTTAGTAGGGCACATAGAAAGATACTCCTTGACAATCTGTAAGAGAAAGTCAGGGTTCAGCTTCTGAAAGAACTCCACACCCAAAGGGAGACCCTGGATAGTAGAGAAGTGGGTTTCCACTGCTTCCTTAAGGAGCTCGGTTACCTCTTCTTGGGGGTGGCACTTTTTAATTGCCACAAGCGCGAGCAGGTAGAGGATTTCCTAATGAGATGCAACAAATACTTAAAAAAAGAGAAGGTGTTTTGAACAAAGTAGATCCCAAAATGTAAAATATCCCACTGAGAACAGAGGATAAGACAAAACAACTGCAGGAACAGAAACAGAGATCTTGACAAATTATTCAGATTGATACCTGATCTTTTTAATATGTCCAGTACATGGTGTGTCAGAAAGGTTTAGGACTGGTATCAGAAAAGATATCACAAAAGATTTTCAAAACCAAACTACAAGTTTCCCCTTTGAAGTAATTCCCCTGGAGACAAACACACTTTCCCAGGCTTTTCTTCCACAGGCTTATACATTCCTTGAAGGATTCTTCTGGGATCCTCCGTGAGCCGTCGTCACAACCATGTTGATGTCGTCCACATGTTCAAAGCAGGTCCCCTTGGTGATCCCTTTGAGATTGGGAAAGAGGACAAAAATCGCACGGGTCCAGGTCGGTTGAGGATTGTCAGATGCTCAGGGCATTGTGACCAAGCGCGCTGTCATGGTGACACGGCCATGAGCTGTCCTACCACAACTCTCGCAATCGAAGCTAACGCCGCTGGATCTCTTTTGTAGATGTGCTGGTTGATCGTCTGGCCCACAATGAAGGGGAAAACTTGCAGTTTGGGGATGAAATATCTCTTTTGTGACGCCAGTCCCGGAACCTTTCTGACACACCTCATATATGCAAAAGATACATAACACAAGTAAGGAAATTGCATAAACTTTACCCCTGATTTTCCAGCGGTTTGTTGAATTTCTGTCAGAAATTCCAGATCTTTCTCAGCTTCTTCTAGGCAGCCCTCTATCAGCTGGCACCAAATTATACCTGTTCAGTAAAAGAATCATACACCCTAACCTTGACAAGGGTTCACGTACACTTTGCAATTTACCAGTGAGTGCAGTGAGGCTCATCTCATCCAAAGTCATGGCTGTCTTATACCACTTCATCGCCTCCTTCATTTTACCCTGAAGAACCATAAGGTAGCCCAACTCTGCTGCTAAATCTGAGCTTTCTTGTGTCACATAGAAGGCTTTTTCCACCATTCTGAACACCTGCTCAAGCACCATCGCATTCCGTCCGCACTAGGAGGAATCAATGCGGAAAATGCTACCATTCCATACAAGATAAAACTGTGGCAGAAATAGACGGGAAGAATTTTGTCTTACAACTCGACTGAATGCGAGAGACATCCTGTAAGCAAGTTCGGGGTTGTGTGGTTCCTGGACGTCCAGACTTTTTATGAGGTTGAAAAGATGCTTTGTTGACTGCCACATGAGAGAGAGAGACAGTTTAAACAAATAAGTTAGTTTATTATTGGTTTACTACTCTAATAGTTCAAAGTTGTCTTTGGTTGTGTACCTCAGTTATATCTCCATTGATACATAATGAATGCAGAGTTAGCATATGTAGAGCATCCAGGTTATTTGTATCCATTTGTAGAACCCTGAAATGGCAGTTGTGAAATGGTTCATTTACACTCAAATTGGATAGCATTTGTAAAGGCAGACTAGTGATGACAACTGATGTTTTTTTTACTCTTCGTAGTCATTGCAATCCAATGTGCTTTTGCAATGAAGAAATTGTAACTTTGGAGAATCGCATGGCAGAAACCATCTCACTGCTTACCTGATTGCTGTCTCTGTGGTTTGCTCCCAGTCTTGGAGGTTTAAAAAAAGTGTCATCTTCTTAATAAGAGGAGGCAAAAACCCAGGGAAACTGGCAATGACCTTGTTAACCACATCTAATGCTCCAGAGTAATTTTGACAATATTCAAAGTATTGTGCCTAGGACAGACAAACCAAAAATAAGAGCCTGAATAAACGCAACAATATATTATAGTACTGACTTCATAAATACGCTTACAAAATATATATGTTCAAGTTCAAATAGTTTGAAATTACAACAAATATTGGTTCCACTAATGTCTCACAAATGTGCTTTACTGTAGAGATTCCCTTGTACAGTACTTTTTTAATAACATACGTTATTCTACATTGTTCTTAGCTAGCACCTTAATTATTATACTGAACAAGGTTATAAATGCCAACACTTTAGTTTTCGCCCATATTTTTCATCACCTGAACTCAAAGATCTAAGACTTTGACTATGAAGGCCTATTTCTCTAAAATATTGCTCACAAATCTGTTTAAAATTGTGATAGAGATCACATCTCCTTTACGGAGGACAATCCATCCACGGTAGATGGTAGCGATGGTAGTATGGCAGACATCCAACATCCAATTTAACATTTTGACAGATTTGTGCACAAAATGTGAGAGGAAAAGCCTTTTATATAGGTAGAAAAGTCCTAACTTTTTTGAGTATAGCTCATAAAATATAGGTGTGAAAACAAGTGATGCTTCTATATTGGTGTTCAGTGAATATGAGGAGGAGCAAATGTGACAAATCATAACAGTTTAACAATGTTTGAGAAAACTGAATTCACCTTAACTTTTCAATCTCACCTTTCCCATCAAAGCAAAAGCATCTGGTCCGTCCTTCAGTCCTTCGTCAAAGTATTTTCCAGCCTTTCGGGCGTAGTTGTCTTTCCCACATGTCACATCTATCCATGCTTTCAGGATTATCCCCTGTAAAGGTAACAACAGTTCCCCAAATGTCCACACAACCAAGAATGAATGACAGTAGCTTTGTCTTACCTCTTTTGAGCCATTGGAGAGTTTGATCATTCGCTCTATGTATTCCCTCGCTTTATCATTCCGTCCCAATAGCCAAAGAAACATCCCAGCAAAGTACAGACCCTGGGGAGATGTACTTTTGCGATCCTCTCTGATTTTAGTTTCAAGCTCGCGAATAACATCCCTGTCTGTGATTACAAAGACAAGCATTAAGATAACACTGAGTTAAATTTGTTACAAATAATCGAATTTGTTGGCTTACCTGGCGTCGTCTTTTTTTTCTCAGCGTAGACGAGTGCCATTAGAGAGCAGAGTGACACATCTGATCTATCCTTTATCGCGTCCAACTCGGCTGCAGCTTGTTGAACTTGACCTGTGATTGAATGATGAAATTGTTGTACAAATGAGAAAGAGAAATTCCAACAAGATAGTATTCTTTCATTTGATCACGTCCTTCTCACCTAGCATTAAAATGCCATATGCACGGAAGACACTGAAGACAGGCTCATTTCGAAATGTCTTCTGTGCAGTTGCTGTGGCATTCGCAACATGATTGAAGTATTTTTCATTGCAAAAATATCGAATCAAAGCCTAGAAACGAAAAAGATCCCAGTGTTAGATTATCAAAGCTGATTAAATATCCATCCATCCATCCATTTTCCGAGCCGCTTATCCTCACTAGGGTCGCGGGCGTGCTGGAGCCTATCGCAGCTATCATCGGGCAGGAGGCGGGGTACACCCTGAACTGGTTGCCAGCCAATCGCAGGGCACATACAAACAAACAACCATTCGCACTCACATTCACACCTAGGGGCAATTTAGAGTCTCCAATCAACCTACCATGCATGTTTTTGGGATGTGGGAAGAAACCGGAGTGCCCGGAAAAAACCCACGCAGGCACGGAGAGAACATACAAACGCCACACAGGCGGGGCCGGGGATTGAACCCCGGTTCTCAGAACTTTGAGGCAGATGCTCTAACCAGTCGTTCACCGTGCCGCTGCACCAAACACAACTTTTAGAATTATGGCCAAAAGGTTCAACCTCGGTTTCATCGGACCATGCATCAAAACGTGTGGGAAAATATGTCACATTGATGGTAGATAGGTTTTTGAAATTATTTATCTTGGGCTCATTTTTCTACATCACAAAAACCTGGCATTTGAACAGGGGTGTGTAGACTTTTTATGTCTATGTATGTTTATGTATAATTGACCTGTGTATTTTTGTTTCGTAGTGTGCCATGATTTTTTTCTAATGTAATTAGAGGTACGAGGGAACTAGTATAAATAAAACTAGTCATTCATAGACTATATTGTAATAGTTTCACTAAATCTCTTTGTAAAACAGTATATTTTTGTGCGTGTTTTAATTACATTTATCACAATTAAAACCACACAAGGTTCAACTTCAAATGCCTCTGCAGCCATTCTTCTCTTAAAAGTAAAATAAAGTAAGCAAGAGATTTATTTATTTTTTTCCGTGGATACCAAACACACACGTTCGTTCAAACCGATAAAGACTCTGCTTACCATTGCTGTGTCTTTATTCTCCATCTTGACTGAGGGACTTTTTAGTTCATAGAGCTCAAGTGGGAATGAGTGTTATTTTAGTGTGCTTACAGTACTTACAGTGCATGTTTTAACCTCGCATTTTACTTCAAAGCCACTTTATAGCTAACCGATGACGCGTCGATAAAGGAGCTTCTGTTTTCGATTTGCAGTATTCACACCAACGCTTGTATTTTCTAGCTGCGCCTGTTGGTGACAGTGTTGCGTCTGTCAACCTAGACGAACAACGAAGAAGAGAATGAGCCGTCTGCTGTTACCAAGGCAACGCGAGAAGAGGGAGCTCAAAATGGCGATCGGCCCCACAAAACAGCAAAGCAAATAAGCAGCTGTTATTGTTGATCATAAACACTAAGACCACATGGATAAATAATATCTTATTCGCACATCAGTTGTTGCACACGCATAGCGTTTCTCAGCCAAAATGGAGAAGGAGGAGACAGCACTGGTGAGCGCACATTTTAACTCATTTACTTACTATACATGGACGTAATGTCGTACGTACGGGGTGTTTCCATCAAATTACGAATATTGGCTGTGCTCAAGACGCATAAACATTTAACAAGCTAGTTAGCGTTCTTAGTTTGGGTCATTTAGACCGATAATGTGATGAATCATCACAACGTTTTGTGTTTTTTCTATTATTTGTTATATTATTATTATTTGCGTTTGCTGTGTGCCTTTACAGAAATGGGGAAAGATACTCAGTATTTACGTAGAAGTACGGATACGGTCAAATTAAAAGTACTTATTCGGCTCCTGTTTAAAAAACAAACAAACAAACAAACAAACAAAACAGTATAGACTCTAAAATGTACTAAAGTCAAGTTGGTTTTGTCCTTACCAGGACTGAATTGACAACCGGGCACCTGGATACGAGCACCTCGTATCCAGGTGCTGAGCAGTAATGAGCACCTGGATACGTTTATAGCTTTGTATCTGCTAAATTAGATAATGATAACTGAAAAATACACCTTACTATACAGATACAATAAATACAGATACTTGTGTGAAATAAAAAGGCAAACTGATTTAACGTGTCTACTTAAAAGTATTGACTCTAATGTTGTTAAGTACAAAGAAAAATGAGCTTAGCTTATACTGTCAATAAGTATATGTTTACGGGTTGTTTTTTTCTCACATTGAGTTCTACAGAGGTTTAAAAAAGTAACAAGACTACTTTGACAAAGTAAGGACAGTCCAGATATCTGTTTTCACATGAAGGGAGTAAAAGTAAAATATAGACGCTTGAAAAATCTACTTCAGTACACTAACTTCTTCACGTCCCACAACTGGTGCTATAACTCTCTGGTATTGTTGTTCTCAGGCTTTAATCAGATATTATTGCAACGAAAAATATTTCAACCATGCTGTGAACGCTGCAGCAGCTGCTCTGACAAAATTCAGAGGTGACCCCGTCCTCAGTTTCTTCCATGGATATGGCTCTTTAATGCAAGGTAGACTGAACACAATACACTAGCAATACATAACCTCTTACCAAATTGTCTACTTGTAATATGCATACGTAACTAACAGATTGTTTTTAATTAACTACAGATTCAATTCTAGAAGCTACAGCAGAGTTGCACACACTAAAAGATGCACGAGATGTGTCTCTGTGCACTCTAATGGCACTTGTCAACATTGAGAAGAAAAAGACAAAACCAGGTAAGACAACAAGGTCCTTTTATTCATGATATAAATGTATCAGTTTTGGTAATATTTTAATTTGTTTTTGGCATTGCAGACAGAGAAGTTATACAAGAACTTGAAGCTAAAATCAAGGAGGATCGCAAAAGCGCGTCTCCTCAGAGTCTTTACCATGCTGGTGTGTTTCTCTGGCTATTAGGCCGAAATGATAAAGCGAGGGAATACACAGAGCGAATGATCAAACTCTCCAATGGCTCCAAAGAGGTAGGACAATCATGGTGTCGTTAGAGTAAGTGAAACATTCAGGAGTTGGTGTCCTGGGAAAAGAATATGACAAATTTGTTCTCCAGGGTATAATCCTGAAAGGATGGATAGATGTGACGTGTGGGAAAGATGCATATGCCAGAAAAGCTGGAAAATACTTTGACGAAGGGCTGAAGGACGGACCAGATGTTTTTGCTCTGATGGGAAAGGTGTTTTCGAAAGAAATAGTTTATTATTGAATTTCATTCCTCAACCACAGTTCAAACTGTTATGATGCGAAGAACATTTGTATACCTGTACATCCTCTTGCTGTGTTTACTATGATTAAAGGGATTTCTTTTCTATCCTAGGCACAATACTATGAATATCGTCAGAACTATTCAGGAGCATTAGATGTGGTTAACAAGGTCATTGCTAGTTTCCCTGGGTTCTTGCCTGCTCTTATTAAGAAGATGAAACTGTTTTTAAACCTCCAAGACTGGGAGCAAACCACAGAGGCAGCAATCAGGTAAGGATTGAGATGGTCTCTCCCTAGTGATTCTCTAAAGTTAACAGTTTGTCATTGCAAGCACATCAGTCCTCCATGATTGTATTTATTTATTGAACCTTTGTTTATCCAGGTAAGGCAATTGAGAAAAGATTCTCATTTGCAACGCTGACCTGGCTGCAGACAGCAAAAGCAAAACAAAGCAAAATAAAACCAAATACAAATAAATACAATAAAAACCAAAGTATGAAAACATACTGCAATTCCAAGAGTAAAAACACCAGTTGTGCTCACTGGTCTGCTTTTACAATGCTATCCTACCCAGTTTAAGTGTATGGTGCCACAATATTGTCCATTCATTGGCAGCTATTCTAAAGTCAGAACTTTTTACTGGAAGCTCATTAGTCTTCCGTCGATGTCTTTATCAATTATTAAATGCAAAACCCTTCAATTCAAACGTTGCTGTGTCTCATTTCAGACTTTTACAAATGGATAAAAACAACCTGGACGCACTACAGATGCTAACACTGTATTCCTTATGTAAAAATGGAGATATTGCTGAGGTACCTCAAAACTATAGCAAACATGACCTTAGTCCCAGTAAAATGTTATATACAGCTGTTATATGTGACATCAAAGTGCTCTTATAGTTTCTTTATTTGTACTGTTTCTGTATTTCGCTTGGCAGTCAACAAAACATCTTTCCAACCTCATCAGCAGTCTGGACATGTTTGAACCACGCAACCCAGAGCTTGTTTATAGAATGTCTCTTGCATTCACCCGAGTTGTAAGAGCTACTATTCTTGTTTGTTTTTGCTTTAGTTATTTCTAATGTGGAGTTTCACAATTTATTATTATGCATTAATTCCTCTTAGTGTGGACGAAATGAGAAAATCCTGGAACAGGTGTTCAGAATGGTGGAAAAAGCCTACTACATGACAGAAGGGAACTCGGATTTAGCCACGGAGTTGGGCTACCTCATGGTTCTTCAGGGTAAAATCAAGGAGGCCATAAAGTGGTACAAGACAGCTATGACTTTGGATGAGACAAGCCTCTCTGCACTGACTGGTAAGTTGCAAAGACTAAAGATAACGTAGAGATCCATGGGGAAATAATGACTTACAGAAAGTCACAAATGCCAAATTTTTTCGAGATAAAAAAATGAGACCAAGATAAATGATTTGAAAACTTTTTTTCCCACCAATATAACCTATGACCTGTACAACTCAATTGAAAAAAAAATTATCTTTTCAAGAAGGGAAATAAAAATAAACAACTGAGATAATGTAAAACTGAGGATGTGGCTGTGTTAAGAATTAACCATACACATTCAAACTCATGTTATATGGGAGTCAGCGCACACCTGCCATCATTTAAAGTGCCTCTAATTAACCCCAAATAATTTTTTTATTTTATAGTACACTTTTCCAGATAGGTGGCACGGTGGACGACTGGTTAGAGCGTCAGCCTCACAGTTCTGAGGACCTGGGTTCAATCCCCGGCCCCGCCTGTGTGGAGTTTGCATGTTCTCCCCGTGCCTGCGTGGGTTTTCTCCGGGCACTCCGGTTTCCTCCCACATCCCAAAAACATGCATGAATTGGAGACTCTAAATTGCCCGTAGGCGTGACTGTGAGTGTGAATGGTTGTTTGTTTGTATGTGCCCTGCGATTGGCTGGCAACCAGTTCAGGGTGTACCCCGCCTCCTGCCCGATGACAGCTGGGATAGGCTCCATCACACCCGCGACCCTGGTGAGGATAAGCGGCTCGGAAAATGGATTGATGGATGGACTTTTCCAGATATTTTATTTCCTTTCTAGCAGTAGCCTGAAGGTGTTGTGCAAACACTGACTGCGATTTGGAAATGTTCGTAATTCCTCACACTTTGTCTAAGGTCCCAGTTACAGTTAAAGAAAATGCTGCTACCCCACACTTATCTGGCGGTGTTTATTTATTTATTTATTTATTTTTGCATTGAGCAGTGTTGTGTTTTGGGCAAACATACCTTTTAGAATTAATTATAATTCCAAAAGGTATGTGTCAGACAAACACAACACTGCATATTTCCAAAAGAACATACCTACAACGAAGCATGATGATGGGTTGAGGGTTGTTTCTCTTCTGCTGGAATTTGGGCCATTGTCAAGTGGTATAAAATTATGAACAGTTCCAAATACCCGTTGGTGATAGTCCGAAACCTTCAAGCTTCTGCTAGAAAACGTTAGGAAAAGCCTACTAAATCAACTGATATGAATTTAGGTTCAATCAGAGGCACTTTAAATGGTGGCAAGTGTGCGTTGACCCCATTTAAGATGAGTTTTAATGTGATTGGTTAATTCTGAACATAGACACATCCCCAATTATAAGAGGGTGTGCACACTTGTGCAACCACATTATATCAGTTGTTTATTTTATTAATGGTGGCAATGTTTTCGATATGATTTATATTGGTCTTATTTTGTACATCGCAAAAACCTAGAATTTGAACATTGATTTGTAGTCTTTTATATCCAGTATATGCCCATTATCATTTTGTTGCACAGGTATAATTCAATGCCAGTTGATAGAAGGCCGCCTTGATGATGCAGACCAACAACTGGAATTTCTTACAGAAATTCAACAATCCATAGGAAAATCAGGGGTATTATTATTCAAAAATAATGCTATTTAAATGCTATTTACAATAATTGTCAGCACAGGGCATCTGCTCCTGTGGGTAAATGTCAGTGTTTGGTTCCATCTCAGTCTAGTTATACATTTGAAATTTTTTTTCCATCTCATTAGGACATCCTCTACCTGCGTGCGCTTGTAGCAATTAAAAAGCGCCACTCCCAGGAAGAGGTAACCAAGCTCCTGAACGATGCCGTGGAAATCCATTTGTCTACTCTCCAGGGTCTACCTCTGGGTGCGGAGTACTTTCAGAAGCTGAACCCTGACTTCCTGTTACAGATTGTCAAGGAGTACCTTGCTCTGTGTCCCACTAAGGTACAACTTATAAATGACGATGAGGTTTAAGTTTCCACCATGAAGGTTTGTGTTAAAATTATTGTTGTAAAATTCTCTTCTCAACTGATGCTGTTTAGCCTCCAGCTCAGGGCCTGTCTCCTGCTCCTCAACTCAGGCACTGTGCTGCATTGTTGGATACAGTGGTCAAGATAGTGCCAGGCCTCCTGCAAGGGGTCTTCCTGCAAGCCAAAGTCAGATATCAGTCCGGTGAGCACTGCATTTTAAATGTGTTAGCTTCTTCTTTAACTGACTTTGTAACTATTGCATGTCTGTGTCCATTCAGGTGATGTTGACGCTGCTCAGAGCAGTCTACATCACTGCCTCGAACAGTGTCCTTCTCATACGGACTCTCATCTGCTCATGGCACAGATCCACTTGTTGCGGGGTAGCTTTACTTCGTGTTCCCAGTCGCTTGAACTCTGCCTCAGCCATAACTTTGAGGTAAGAGCATCGTCATTGCCATCACAATTTTCTATAGTGACCTCAGCTGTGCAAAGTAATTCCCTCTTTAGTTGGTGGTTAACACTTCATCAACAATACAATATTACCTATATATTTTGTCCACAATACAGCAATTGGACAATAATTGATGAATTGCAAGAACAAAAAAATAGTCCCTGTTTTTATGTATTACCAAAAAAAGAAAAGATAATCTTTTCGGCACAGATACATTTATTAACCCTCATGCATTTCTTTTTTTTTTTTTTAAAGATGCAATTACAAGATAATGTTAACTTGTTTCTGTTATATGAGTGAAATTGATTGTCATAATTACGCGTAATAAGAAAAGCACTTTCTGAATTTGATTTATTATTATTATTATTTATTTTCTTGTGTCTGTACACTTCAGCATGAATATTACAGTTCAATACTGATTTTTTTTTTTTTCTGATGGGGGCCACTTGGAGGAGCCAGTATTAAGGCATTTTGATCGCCTGCATTTTTAATATAAATACTGATACATACACACAAACAGTGCCTTGTGCGTATGTATCAATATTTTTATTGATATTGTATTGCAAACAACAAGCAATGCAATATTTTGATGTATGGAAGGGACGAGTTGTGTTTTTTACTCACAGCTTCCATTTTATAATACAGTGGAACTTCGATTTCCAAACAACCCAGTTTACATACAACTTTTTCGAGAAAATAAAAAATACTTTGGTTCAAGGACTATTTGCGGTTAACGAACAGTCTTGGCATTGTCGTGAAAGGCTAAGTTGTGCTTTTTCTCGTGCCGTGTAAACATCCTTGGGTCCATGCGTGCACACATTGCAGGCATCCTTGTTTTTGGCCATTTTAGGCTACCTGTATCCATGGTGAATGTAAACAGTAGCTACTGTATGGGAAAAGGCTAAGACGTTGCACAGTGATTTGTTTTCAAGCACATTGTTTTTCTGCTTTCACTTATTTCTATATTGCACAGTAGTTTAATTTTAAACACACACCAATTGAAATTAGGTAAATATAACATAATTCTGCAGTTTAGACTGATCAGTCAGTCATTTTAATGGGAAGCATTACGCTGGTTCGCAAACTTTTCTGTTCGGTCACGGAACATATTAAATCCACAAACCAAGGTTCCACTATACATCTTTCGTAAATGACATGGAGAAAATGTTTTGCCCTAATAAGCTACTTGCTCATTTCAGATTCGAGAACATCCCTTGTATCTCCTGATCAAAGCCCAGGCAAAGAAAAAAATCGGTGAACTGACTGAGGCTATTCAAATTTTGCAAATGGCAATGAGTCTTCCTGGGATCTGCAGGGGTGGTTCATCAGCTAAGTCCAAAAACAAAAAGATCGAACTGAGTTCTGCTGACTGTGTCTCTATCTTCTTGGAGTTAGCTGAGGCCTTGTGGCTAAATGGAGAACAGGTATAAAGAATGTATATTTGTAATCTCTATTGTTTGTAAGATCATATACCAATTTAATATTACAGCATGAAGCAGCCAAGGTGATGCAGGATGCCATCAATGAGTTCTCAGGGACACCAGAAGAGCTCCGTGTCACTATTGCCAATGCAGACCTGGCTTTGCTTCGAGGTGACACAGAGTTGGCACTGAGCATGCTCAGAAACATTACACCTCAGCAGCTGTACTACATCCAGGCCAAGGAGAAAATGGCAGAAATATACCTGAACCACAAAAAGGATAAGCGTCTGTTTGTGAGCTGTTACAGGTGAGTAGTAGTAAATGGGATCATGATGTAACTGGATTATTTATAGTCGTGAGAAAGTATACCAACACTTTTATCCCTAGATATATCTGTTTAATGAGGCACGTATTCAATGTGATCTTGGTCTGTTCTCCAGGGAAATGGTGGATAAGCTACCTGGTCCTCAGACATGTGTCTTACTAGGGGACGCTTACATGCACATTTTAGAGGTAAGTGGAAGAATCAATTGATTTTTTTTTTTTTTTTTTTTTAAATGTACCTTTTACAGTACTTTCATTAGATTCAGTTTTGAGATGTACATTTTTAATTGTAATCTCGTCTTTACTCATCATATACAACCTGAAAGTCGTTCGGAGTCTGGAATTTTACAGCTACTGTATTGTATTCGAGAATAAGGTGTAACTCAAACTCAAGTCAAACTTCAATCAACTATATTACACATTTGAATGGCGAGTCAGCATTGGTATCCCGTGTGGGTAATCATGGCCCCCTACTGGCACTTTTTTATTTTACATATTGGACATCCAAAACAAACTACAATACTATGGCAAGCGCTTTTAACATCTTAACAGTTAGACTGGATATGTGTTGCAGATATCTGTAATTCATAAATTGTGTTTAATGGGAAAAAAGTTGTTTACCCAAATATTAAAAAATAATACATTTTCGATATATAATACCGTGATACCGTGATATTTTTGCTCAAGAATATGGTACCGTCAGAATCTGTTGCCAGCCCATGCCGAGTCGTGATTCCGATTCAAGGTATCCTTAATTTACCTCAATTCAAGATACAGTATCTACATGCCTCTTTTCAGAGATCTTAAACTACGTTTTAACTCTTGACATGATGTTGGTGATATCTGTGACTGGAATTATGACTAGTCAAACTGATGTTGTAGGTATCTCAAACTGGAATTACAGATATCTACAAGTCAGTTGCTGACATCTGTAATTTACGAACAGATCTCTGCAACTGAATTGTAGACATGTATAATGAAAAACAAAACATACATGGATGGAAAAGTGACATCATTTACCTTGGCGATATGACTAGTTTTCACTAAGCACAGTAATGTTCTTGACAACATTTTGGAAACATGGAAATTCAGACAAATTTGGATAAATTCTTCTGTAAGTGAATTTTTATAGGTTGGCAGCTCTGCTTTAGTCACTATTATCCTGAGTATTTTCAATTAATTACTATGTTCATTATACAATTATGCATTGTGTTTAGTTATGTTTTGTACTTATAAACAAACCAAAACAGTCATGAGTGAACTATACAGTAGTTAATGAATTTCCTTCACTTTTTAAAGCAGCTTTGACAATTATTGTCAGAAACTTCCGCCTATTCATTTTATGCTTGAATTTAAACCATGCTAATTGCCCTACCACTCATTGTTTGTTATGTTGATCCTCAGCCAGAAAAAGCCATTGAGGTCTATGAGCATGCTCTTGAGAAAACCCCCAAAGATGGCGCTCTTGCCAGCAAGTTTGGTAAAGCTCTGGTCAAGACTCATTTTTACGCCAAGGTTTGTATCAACATTTGCGGGGATACCCATGATTGCCTCTCAGAAAGATCTCAGTGTTGATGCAATGCTTCTCATTACACAGGCAATACATTACTATGAAGCTGCACTGAAGTCTGAGCAACAGAATATCTTGCGCTATGACCTGGCTGAGCTGCTGATGAAGATGAAGCAATACGAGCGCTGTGAGAGACTTCTGCATGACTCTCTCACCCGTGAACCAGGTGCAGTTCTTCCCATACAACACAGTGTCAACATCACATCACCACAGACCTCTGCCAGGGAAAAGAGGACAGTGGATCTACAATGCTGCCCTGTAAAATAAACTCAAGACATTTATTTCTGAATGCGTTATACGTTTGAAGATAATTGCTGGAAACATGCAAAGACTGAGAGCGATGTAGTACTTTATACTGAGATATAGCGTTAGGCTGCTTTTCACCATTTCAGTTGTCCTCATTTTTTAGAAACTTTTTTTTTTGGAGGGGGGGCTAAAACGGTGCCTAGTGACTCACTAGGGCCCCTGGCATGCAGTCTCCCCTCTCCCACTATTTAAGAACTTAAGCGCCTTCGTTTGCATCTGCGTTTCTGCCGTAATTGCGACGCCCAGTTTTCTACCTAGCTATACCTACACACCGAAAATAAAATTTCCCTTAAGACAATCCACTTGCGTTGCCACCCGAGTGCCTCGTCACTGGCCATGAGTGGACACACATCACCCACAGACAGGTGGAAGACCGGTTAGGGAGTATTTATTTATTTATTTATTTATTTTGAATCCCACTTGACAACCACTGTGTGGGCTTGGCACTGGCGTGGCCGCTTTAGATCGCCTTGTTGTCGCCCATGAGTACGTGCATGTCATGAACAGAAGGCAGAAAAGCAAGCAAAATTACATGTGAACCTGCCCAGCTCTTTTTTATGGAATTATATAGTAATGTACGTCATTGTAATTTACAATTGTTCTGTCTTCCAACAAAGTGAATGAACTGACCGCCCTCTCAGATGATTGCCGCTATCTAATGCTGTTGGCAAAGGTCCAAAATAAGGTTGATAAAACAGAGGAAGCGTTAACATCCCTACAAAGAGTAAGTGGTCCTAGTTGTTAAGTTCTCGATTAAGATTTTATATTTTGGATCAATGATGCCATTATCTCTCAGCAGGTCTGCATTAGTATTTCATTTAAAAATGTGTGCATAATACACTGAATGAAGTATTAACGGCAATGCTATTCAGTTATGTTTTATAATGGATAGCAGTTTTTATTATCATTGAATGATGTACTGTTCTAGGCCCGAGATGTGCAGGCGAAAGTGCTAAAGCGCGTGGAATTGGAGGAGCCTGACGCCATCCCCATGCAGAAGCAACTCGCTGCCAAGATCTGCGCTGAGATCGCTCAACACTACACTAGCCAGAGGGGCTACGAGAGAGCAATCAAGTTCTACAAAGAAGCTCTTGTTTACTGTGAGACGGATCACAAGGTCCGTACTACTGAATCAAAACATCCTATGTCCTCCCTGTTGCAGCTGTGGTGGACCAGCCTGAGCATCTTTTAGTGTCATCCCTACATGTATTAACCCTCTCTTGGATTGTTGGATTTGAGAAGAGGGATTCACAAAACTCACTATTTCTAGGTGATGCTGGAGTTGGCCCAGATTTTCCTTACCATCGATGAGGTTGATTCATGCCAGGAACAATGCAGTGTCATCTTGAAGAAGGACCAGTTTAATGAAGATGCAACCCTGGTGTGTTCAGTCTTTCACTGCATATTTGGCCATTATCTGTTGGAACACATTAGTACGTCTTATTTTCAACATGTGTTTGTGTTTAGATGATGGCTGACCTTATGTTCAGGAGACAAGACTATGAGCAGGCTGTCTTCCGCTATCAACAACTCTTGGAGCGTAAGCCAGGTGCAAAATACACAATTTCTTACAATCAGTTATTATTTATGTGCATGACTGTGCTCGGTCTTGGGCCCACTAGCTTTGTTGTTTTAATGTCCCTTTTCACAGCAGTCATTGTTGCACAGTGAAAAGGTGGCATGATATAGGGATCAGGAAGGAAGCCATCATGTTTTAGTGTGGATCTGCATACATTAATTTAATTGCATCAACGGTCATAATGTTACCACCCAGTACTAAAATGTATTTATATTTATAGAATAATCTCATTCATTCATCTTCCGTACCACTTATCCTCACTGGGATCGCGGGCGTGCCGGAGCCTATCCCAGCTGACTCTGGCTGAGAGGCGGGGTACATCCGTAGCTGGTCGCCAGCCAATCGCAGGGCATATATAAAGAAACAACCATTCACACTCACATTCACACCTACGGGCAATTTAGAGTCTTGAATTAACCTACCGTGCAAGTTTTTGGGATGTGGGAGGAAACGTAGTACCTGGAGAAAACCCACGCAGGCACGGGGAGAATATGAAAACTCCACACACTTCGCTTGACTGAAAAACGGTTACAAAATAATCTCATAAATACCCAAGCTTCTACAGCCAAAACTGATGATTAGGCACTCAACTGTATGCAAACTTGCTAATGGTTAGCCAGTTGACAGCCAGCGGCTAACTGCAATCGCTACACTCTCATTTGCTAACTCGCATGTCACTCACCAGGCCAGGCCCCACCTTTTAAAGCCACACACATTCAAAGTCACAGATATTATAATGTGGCTCGTGTGGATGGCGACTCGAAGCAGACAACAAAAATGCCTGTGCCTCACATGCACATGTTGTTTAATAATGCAAAAAAACATATCTGATTAATAGATGGGCATTGTTTAAACGATCCATTTTCCAAACTTACTGGTGGGCAGTCAATCACAGGGCACATGCAGACAAACAAATACTCACACTCTCACCAAGGGGTAATTTATAGTCTTCAATTATCCAACATGCTTGTTTGTTTGTTTTTTTGTTGTTGTTTTTTTGGGGGAATGTGGGAGGAAACCGGAGTACCCTTAAAAACATTCAAGCATGAGGAGAACCTGCAAACGCCATACAGATGGTCTCAGCCAAGATTTTAACTCAGAACCTCTGACTGTGAGGCAGATGTGCTAGCCATTGCTAAAAGTACAAATACAGTATGTTGGCCCAAGACCTTTGCATAGTTCTGTCCATATATTTGTGGTAACTACAGATTGGTGTATGGTTGATTGGAAAAGCATATCGAGCATAATCATTTGAATTTTTAAATTGTTCTTTTTTTTTCTTATTACAATTTAGACAACTACCCAACTCTGTCACGTCTCATTGACTTGCTGAGGAGGGCAGGAAAGTTGGAAGATGTGCCCAAATTTTTTGATAGGGCAGAGAAACATTCTTCTCGGGCCAAGTTTGACCCTGGTTTTAACTACTGCAAAGGACTTTATCTTTGGTGAGTCAGATGTTTCTTGAGATTATGGTATCATCTGCTTTGTACTGTACGATAGACAGTTCAACAAAAATTTGTGCTTGATGCTCAGGTACACAGGAGAACCTAATGCTGCTCTGCGACACTTCAACCAGGCACGGAAAGACAATGATTGGGGTCAAAATGCAATTTATAACATGATTGAAATCTACCTAAATCCTGACAGTGACACGATGGGAGGAGAAGTATTTGAGAATTTAGATGGGGAAGTTGGGTGAGTGGAAAAGCACATTAAAAAGATTTTTGGGTGAGTGGTGCCTTGAGATAAGAGGTTTTTTTTTTTAGTTATAATGTAAGTTTATTAATGAGAAAAATAGAACTCTATAATAATTAAAATTTATAAAAAACTTACAGGAATGACACAAATATAATTAAAATGAATTAAAGAGTTTTTGTCACACTATCCCATTCAATTCAATGCACATTGTCTGATGTGTGCGCTTTGGCCACCAGTGTAGGACAGACATACTTTTATACATGGAGACAGACGAGACGTCACAACTCCTGAGCAGTAATATTTGTTGTTCTATGCAGAGGATAAAGAATATATGACTGAATACTGTTATATAGGCACCCTAGATTTGTTGCTGCACCCCTTGTGTTCAAATATCCATTGCTAAAAGGGTTGGTTAAAAGAACTCACATAGATGCGAATGATCATCCCGTGCCTATGACGACGGTTCCCATTATTTGTAGCTTTAAGCTAGTTGGCTAAAGGTTAAGCTACATGGTGATTTAATACACAATGTGTAATTCTATTTTGTTGTATGTTTAGTTTGACAGTAAACTAATAAACAGCTTGCAGCATCTTTTGTAAAAATGTACTTATTCTGACAAACCGCTGTGAGTTATGTCATCTGCCACCATATAAAACTATATCATAGGTTCGCCCTCGCAAGTCAAGGCAAAAGAATAATAAGAAGCCGAACAACGGCTCATATCTTGAAAAACTCAAGTTGAGCCACTTGTATCGTAAGGCGTCACTGTACTGTATCCTCTTACGATATAACTCAAAAGGTTCAATTAAAACGCCAATCTGTGTCAACCTATCTGTTCAGGAAATCAACAGAGAAACAAGAGACGGAGCAGGTTGCAGTGAGAACTGCCGAGAGACTTGTAAAGGAGATAAAGCCGCAGACACCCAGTGGACATATACAGCTCCGTATCCTGGAGAACTACTGCTTACTCGCCACTAAACAGAAAGGCAATATAGAGAAAGCTCTTGCTGTTTTCACAGAGTTTGCAACCAGTGAGGTGAGTAATCCATAATGGCATGCTTGAGTGACTGCATCCTTCCCACTGTAAATAAACATAACAGCACATTATTTTATCTTCTCTTATCACCCATTACACTGGGGCAAAATTGCTGAACTAGCTGTCTTCACAATGTTACTGTGGTTTTGTAGATCGGATCGTTGTGAAATTGGTAACCAGACAAGAAGGGGATGGGGTGGTGTTGCTGCCTTGATCTTGTTTCACCAGGATGTTGTCTTTTAATTTAGAAAGACCACGTGCCAGCATTGTTAGCCATGGCAACGGCATACATGATGCAAAAACAAACTCCTCGAGCCAGGAACCAACTGAAACGTATAGCAAAGATGACGTGGAACATTGTCGACGCCGACGAGTTTGAGAAGAGCTGGCTGCTCCTGGCGGACATCTACATCCATTCAGGGAAGTACGACTTGGCAGATGACCTCCTAAAGAGATGTCTCAACCATAACAAGGTATGTCACTGCTTTAATATTATTAATGTACAACCTTTTTTTTCTTAATCACGAATGTTTAATATCAAGAATTTAACTCAATATTTTCTCTGCAGTCATGCTGTAAAGCGTATGAGTATCGGGGTTTTATAATGGAGAAAGAGCAGGCATTCCGAGATGCAGCATTCAACTATGAACTGGCCTGGAAATATGGAAATCAGTCCAACCCAACCATCGGTATGTTGACCAGAATCACTGCGATGTCCACTTCTAGTTATGAAGATAAATTTGGGTTAAGATGATTACCGGTATGTTGCAAAAAAATAAAAAAAATCTAACAATCTGCATTTCAGGATACAAGCTTGCTTTCAACTACTTAAAAGCAAAGCGCCATTTTGATGCCATCGATGTTTGCCACAAGGTGAGATATCTCACGATGCTTACAGTTGGAACACCTCCCGTTATTTTGTAATCACAAATCATTCCCGTCGATTCACAGGTTCTTGCTGCTCATCCAAACTATCCAAAAATGAGAAAGGACATTTTGGACAAAGCTCGCGGGGCCTTAAGACCATAAGATCTTGAACGCCTGTTAAATGTCAAAAACACTAAAACTTTGGTTCAATGTTTAATGTTTGGTTCATTTTGCAGTTACTTTGTGGAAATTAATCCATGCAGGTCACAGTGGAGTTACTGTGGATATAAAGTCGACACATCGCTATTGAAATGCCAGATTATTGTGACTTCAAAACTTGTCCAACCATTAATGTGGCCTCTAACCTGTACAACTCAACTTGCCTCTGATTTACCACAAATAAATTTCAGATGTACTAGTAGGCTTTTCCTGACTTTTTTAAATGTATTTTTTGCTTTCTATCAGAAGCCTGACGGTTTTGTGGTCTTGAGTTGTACAGGTTTTAGGTCACATCGTGGGTGGAAAATGTTTTGAAATGATTAATGTTTGTCTCATTTTTCTTTTTTTCTTTTTTACAATACAGTATTTATCAAATCTGGCATTTCAATAGAGGTGTGTGGAGTTTTTATATCCACTGTATATACCCTGTTGTAAAACAGGGGGATCATGTAGTTATAGTTACTTCTTTCTTAAGCATAGTTTAATGAACTTTAAATTCAGTATTTTTTTTTGTATCATCAATCTCCAATGTAAAGGAAATATCCAAAACACAATAAATGAAGATTATTTTTGTATTGTTTTGTGTCATATTCTCATAGTGTCTTTCCATCCTACATGGCCATATGATTAGCTACGCCTGTACGAAATTATACAATACAATATCTGTGTCATAATTCTGCATTTACAAAGATAGTTTAGTTTTGAATCACGCTATTAGAGATGTATTCATTCAACAATATGTTTATTGTAGTTGTACTTTACAGTGGGGTTTAACTAATGTTTCTCGTATTTTGCATATATTAGAACTTTTTAATTGAATTTCACTGATTATGCAGTGACTCTGTTAGATAGCATGTTTGTAAAATACATTTTTGTATTTTTTTTTCTATATTCTCCCCCCATTTTAAACTAATTAATGTGAGCTTTCACAATTATTTTTAAGGGAATTGTTTAAAGATAAAGTGCATGGACAAATCGTTCATATACAGTTGCATAGCAAAATTGCCCATTTTTAACTTTTTGTTACATTACCAGTTCCGTTTTTTTCCTAGAAGCCACACAGACACCATCTATTTCAGAGAAGCCTGTCCAGATCTTGGGGAAGTTGTTTATTTGTTCCCCGAAAGAAACCGAATCCATCACAGCTGCAGGACAAGAATTGCAGAGGCAAATTACAGCGGTTGACAAATCGGCCTTGCCTGGAAGTCCAAGTCCTGGATTTACCAAAATGTCATCCAACCACGCCCCTACTTGTGTACAATATTTTTATATCAACTGGGTCAGGTGTCATCAAGAAGGGCAGGTCTATGCAGTATTCCATCACCACTTCCAGCTAAGAACAGCTCCAGGAGCCAGTCATGAAGTGGCCCAACAGGAAGTGAGAGCGGGCGTGGAGGAAGAGCATGTGCTACCGTTGCAGTGGGAATAAAACAAGGCGCTACTGTTGACGCCACGACCAGGTTCTGAAGAAGGTCGTTATTGCCAGAGCCAAGCAACAGCAAAGACCAACCAAGTAATTCATCTCTTTTATCAAGGCTGGAGAGAAGCCCAAGGTACAGCAAAGGCCGTCGACTGGTCTCTTGGCAATGGCCAAGGACTGGAAGCTGATGGTCGATTAGGGGAAGCAGATCTGGTTCCCAGAGGCCATTACAATAACATCTCTGAGACCAGAGATCAGAAGGAAGGGTAGGTGGTCATGCTGGAGCTCGCTGTTCCATTGGAGGACCGGTGGGAAGAAGCAACTGAACGGAAGCGAAGCAAGTACGTTGAGCTGGTTGAGGATTGCCGCAGTCAGGGGTGGAAGACTTGATGCCTGCCATTTGAAGTTGGCTCTAGAGGGTTTGTTGGTTGGACCCTTTGCGAAGCCTACCATCACTTGGGCATTACAGGTGCCCCACAAAAGGCAGGCAATCCGGCACAGCACTGAGACAGCAGAAAAGGCCTCAAGGTGGCTGTGGCTAAGGAGGAACGAACTGTGGCGTCGGCAGCGTTTTAAACACATAGGCACGCACACTCTTTTGTCTGAATGGCTTATTTATTCATTCGTGATATTTATAATTTATTGTATTAATTAATGGTATTTTTCATTGTATTCAGTGCATTATTTCATTGCATTCTAAAGCCTGACCAGGGACTAAGACGACGTGATGCGCCCATTACATTGACGCAATGTAACACAAATCTTACTAGAGTACTGCATTGTCACTGTACGGAAGGGGGGTCACTGCCCCCCCAGATCCGTCACTGATGAGTGCGTTGCAAGATGTATCAAAAACCTTACAACGTCAATAAGAAATGCTTGCTAAAGTTTGTGGGTTTTCTTTGTGTTTGAATTCTAAGTCAAGGTTAATCCATAAAGGTTGAATCAATGCAACTGGACTCTTGTTTGTTCAATTTGGTGGTTTTTTTCTTCTTGTTTTGTGAAAATATATATTTTTTTGTAAAACATAGGCAGTTATGCTATTAGGCTAACGAAATAATAAAAATAAAAAAAGTGTGCTAGTCATACCACTAATGGTACATGGGCTCCCTCTAGTGGTACATGAAAGAATCACTGCATAAGCACAGTTGTTTTCAACTTTATGACAGTACATTTGCATTAAAATTTTAAGAACATTTTGTTTTTAAACGTTTATTGTGGAACAATTTATTTCATTATTTAATCCGTCCATTTTCCGTACCGCTTATCCTCACTAGGGTCGCAGGAGTGCTGGCGCCTAGCTCTGCTGACTGTGGGGAAAAGGCGGGGTACACCCTGAACTGTTCACCAGCCAATCGCAGGGCACATAGAACAAACAACCACATCACATTCACACCTACGGGCAATTTCGAGTCGTTTTTGGGATTTGGGAGGGAACCGGAGTACACGGAGAAAACCCACGCAGACACGAGCAGAAACTCCTTTCAGGCGAGGCCGGATTTGAACCCGTGTCCTCTGAACTGTGAACAGATGTGCTAACCAGTTGTCCACCGTGCTGCCTTTCATTATTTAATTTACATTTCAATTGAATAATTTAAGTACAGTTTTCCCCCCTCTATAAGCACAATTTAATATTCAAACTGCACAGTAGCTTACAATAATAGTACATTTCGGGAATAAACCCTGTCTTGAGTTTGCTGAGCACCTGCAGGACTACTAAACTACTGTATTGTCATTTTAGCCATGATTGTGGTTCTTGGTGAGCTAAGTTTTTTTCTTTTTCTTTTATAGATTTAGTTTGAGAGTCACCGAAACACCTTATGAGACGTGGATGCTTGCAGTGTGGGAGGCAGTCCAATTGAAGGCAGACACGCTCCACAGTGGCCAAAGCCACTTTCCCCACGGGTGGGATCCACGTCGCTGCTCCTCTTAACATCAAACACTTTTCTTTTTCTTTTTTTTTGTTTTATCGCGAAACATCAACTGAAGAAAAGAGCTGGGGGACTTATGATCCATCGTGCTGGTAACTGTCAGGTAATGAAAACACACACACAGCACACACAAATGTAGCAACTTGTTTTTGCGAATGAAAGTGTTTGTTTTTTTGATCTTTTTACTTTCGCCCAATTTTGGTGAGAGGAGCCGATTGGATGCGGTGCACGATAAAGCGCGTTCCTGCGCTGTTTGTATCCCAGCAACAGTGCGGATGAATGAGGCTCTTGAGCGAACCCCGCTGCATGGCGTCATCATTCTTCATTCAGCCGCTCCATGACGACCCGGGAATTGAAACTTTATGGCAACGCGTCTCCGTGTGCTTTTAAATGCTCACATTTAAAACACATTTGCCTGACAAGAGACTTTACATTTTCCATGTGTTCCTCCTTTTATTTCAGCCGTGGAGTTTGACACGGTGGTTTCGGCTGTGCGCATGCGCATCACTCGGTCCCCGCCTCCTACCTGAGAGCAACGCACCTGGATCCAACGAGACGGAAGTTTCGCGAAGTACAAATCTTATTCGGATTTATTTCGTCTCCGCGGTAAACAGCAGCTTTTCTCCTCGGCGTCGGTGTGGGCACGGACGTGTTGCCCCGTCGGAAGGCGACATGAATTCGGTCCATGCGTTTTTGTTGGAGTTGATTGTGGAGCCTTTTTTTTTTTATTATTTATTGCACGTCTGGTTCACTGACTCATGGTAAGTTCTTTTTTCCCCCCCCAATCCTCTTCCTCTGACGGAATCCTCAGAGGTGGGGCTCAGTGATTTATGACACTTTCACATTTATTACGTGATTAAATATTAATTCTACAGTTACTCGCTGTACAATCACAGAACAAGTTATATGTTTACCTGCAGGAAGTAGTGGAAAATGTTCATGTGTTGTCCAATACTACAAAGTCAATATCACTTTAGAGTCCCTTTTGAGAATGCCCCATTTTACAAAAATAAATAAAGTCGATTTTGCCGCTTATTGAATTTCATATTTCTATTGTATGACGTAGATGTTATGCCGTCGGAAAGGCGCAGGTTGTTAAGCTCCCACACTATAAATTAACTGCAAGTAGACAGTGCACATGCAAACAGGTGTGTGTATGCGTCTTTTTAAAAACGATAGTATTTGTGATGTGACATTGTCTCTGTGGTGCCTGCGTAAACGTGAAATATGAATTAAAGTTTCTTGACTTGATCTATGTCACGGCCGGCGCAGTGGACGACTGGTTAGCACATCTGCCTCACAGTTCTGGGGACTGGGGTTCAAATCCCGGCCCCGCCTGTGTGGAGTGTGCATGTTCTCCCCGTGCCTGCGTGGGTTTTCTCCGGGCGCTCCGGTTTCCTCCCCCAGAAACATGCATGGTAGGTTGATTGAAGACTCTAAATTGCCCATAGGTGTGAATGTGAGTGCGAATGGTTGTTTGTTTCTATGTGCCCTGCGATTGGCTGGCGACCGGTTCAGGGTGTACCCCGCCTCCCGCCCGAAGATAGCTGGGATAGGCTCCAGCAGCCTGCGACCCTAGTGAGGAGAAGCGGTAAAGAAAATGGATGAATGGATGAATCTATGTCACTAGGCAAGATCTCCGGCTGCCCTTTCCACTCCCGAGCTAGCGCTGGCAACCTAACAAACACGTGTGCTCTCACAGGTGGGTCTTCTACACGAAGACAACCAATCAGAGGAAAGTGGGTGGTCTTAGCCAAATATGGACAAAGCGGATACAAAACTGGGTCAAACAGAAGTAGGGGGCTTTTCTGGACACGTACGACAAAACCAAGGTTTTTTTAAATTTATTTGTTTTAAAAGAAATTGACACTTGTATACAAAGTTCATGTTAGAGAGTCACTCTATGGAGGTCTAAATAGCCAAAATACGGGACCTTTAACCAATCACAACCCACTCATTAGCAGAGCAATGTGTTGGACATGCCAAAATCAACTACTCATTTGAAAAAACTTGTCATCGTACTAATCAATACAAATGTTTGGCCACTTATAAAAAAATAATCTCATGGTATTTATTCATTATTGTATTTTTCATTCTATTCAGTACATTTTCATTGCATTCTGAAGCCTGACCAGGGACTAAGATGAAGTGTTTCAAGTCAGCTTGTGATGTAGAGCTTCATTTTCACAATGACCGAGTGATTCTGTTGAGGACTTGCAAGGCACTTTTATCGTGATATTGACCCTAAATGTGACACTGAGTTTGACACTGGTTCTCTATCAATTTGTTGCAGTTGAGACTGCAGTTTAAAACCAGTCGGCCTATCCACCCAAGAAGAATGACATATCTGCGCAGAGTACTCCGACGACGACTGCACCCTCTTAAACTGGCCGCAGTGGCTCTGGTCTTTGTCACGTTTGTGTTCTTCATACAATGGGAAGTGGAAAGCCAAAGTCAACAGAAGGACCCGTGGCTAAAGGACATAAAAGAGAAACGGGATACCATGCTGGGCATGGTGATGGGAGCAGTTAATAACTTCAGGGATGCCATGCCAAAGATGCAGATTAGAGCCCCTGTGCATCAGAGGCACAGTGCAAACAGTGTGACCTGTTTGCCGGGTCGCTACACAGCTGCGGAGCTCAAACCGGCCCTGGAGAGGCCTCCCCAGAACCCGCTCGCTCCCGGTGCCGCTGGCAAGCCCTTCCACACGGACTCCCTGAGCCCCGCAGAACAGAAGGAAAAGGAGACTGGCGAGCAGAAGCACTGCTTCAATCTGTATGCCAGTGATCGCATCTCCCTGAGCCGAGACCTGGGCGCAGACACAAGACCGCCGGAGTATGTTTGCTTGTGCGCTCTTCATCCTGTTCATACAAAAGACCTCATGTTTACCTGGATCTTAAACTCAACATGGAGTCGGGGATGTTTGTGCGAACAAAATGTTGCTCACTCCTTTCCCAAATAATTGCTCAGCACCATAGCTGCATTCACACCTACTTCTTTGGGCTATGTCCATTAACAACCGAATAGTCTGATAATGGTAGTAAAATAATAAAATCCAACTGGCAAAATATGACACAACCTATAGACCAAAAACCCCTACCAGTGCTATGTCCATTTATAACTGAATAGCCTGATAATGGACCTATAGACCACAAAACCTCAAGTCCTAATTTTGAAAAGTGCCGTATTGTAATGTTAAAATGTGCTTTTCACCATTCACTGAAGCTTGGTTAAATTGTCCCAGTAATTTTTAAGGCAAACCCTAAATGACAAGCAAAAGAAATGAACAATGGAATCAAGGTCATTTTTCATTTAGTTTTAGTTTTAAGTAACGTTTTAGCATTCTTAACTGTCGTCAAATAACTTAAACAACCAAACATAAATACAAAACACTTAAAACTTAGTCCCTGTAAAGTAAAAGAAGTATGTCTTCTAAATTTGACACAACACAGAGGAGTTGTTAACAACCCTGCCAAATTTGAAAGCTTAAAAAACAAATCGATATGAAATGTGGCTTCAAAATCGTGAAATATCAAGCCATTGTCTGCTCTCAAACGCTGTGGGCATGTCTGCTGAAACCACGTCATGCTCCGTTGTCAATCAGATACAACTAGTATAACCTGAAAATGGATGCTGCTACTACACTCCTTTTTGATACTGCCCTTTCTTTGAAATAAGTGTCCTGAGGTCTGGCACAAATATTGGGACATCTCTTTGAAAGCACACACTCATTGGTTATGTTTCAAACTCTGTAGCTTAATGTGACTTTCAAGCATATTTTTTTAAGCTTCAGACCTTCCACTGTAACTTCCTTGGTGGAGGTGAAAAACAGCACACAAGTTTTTGCGTAACATCGATTAGCATGGGGGGGGGGGGGGGGGGGAATACAAGACTGGAGTCTAAACTCAAATTAAAAACTCCACGGTGTTTGGTTTTTGCAAGCGGAGTTAGACAGAAACCACGGAGATGATTGCTCTCACCGAGACTTTGTTTCAGCATGCCTGCCCAGTTACTGTGGCCAGCTCAGGCAAAAGGCACTTGCGTTTGGCTAATTACAGCACACCCCAATACTGTATCTCAGTGCTGTATTTGTTACAGACAGCCATAGAACATGCTGTTTAATCTAACCGAATCAAATCATTTCTCCCCTTACCGATTTGAACGGTGTGTCGCAGCAGCAATCGAACATTCCACAGAGGAAGCCTTCTGGACCACTGGGGACAGACAGATCTTTGTGCTTCTCTCTGCAGATGTATTGAGCAAACCTTCAAACGATGCCCTCCCTTGCCAACCACCAGCGTGATAATCGTGTTTCACAATGAGGCCTGGAGCACCCTGCTAAGGACCGTGTACAGTGTCCTGCATACATCCCCTGCTATTCTTCTCAAGGAGATTATCCTGGTGGACGACGCCAGTGTTGATGGTAAATGGGCCCACTAGGAGCCTATCACTCTTTTCTGAAGGGTTTGATTTCTTGCGGCGTGGTGGCGAGAAAGCCCTTTCTTTCCCTTCTGTAGCTCAAGGAAGAGAGGCCTTCGAGTGAATACTTTCCTAAGAGGACTTCACAGTCAGAGCTTAGAAATGACTCTTGTAAATAGAATCCTGGGAGGGAAGTAACAGAATCTTCGGGGAGAGTTCAGTCGATCTGCTAGATTCAGTTACGTGTTTGGAGCCAGGCCACAGGTGGTGCAGCAGTCTTAGTGGGTGGAAACTAGTTTGACCAAATAGTTCGCCATGTTGAGGATTAGCAGAAAAGCTTGTTCTTCTTTTATTCTGGTTGAGTCATGCATGCCAAACATTTTCATTATTATTATTATTATTTTTTTTCTAATCATCACCTTGAGACTCCCTGCACCTTTATATGGGAATCTACCAAATCTAAATCTCTTTCACAGTCTCATTTTTTTCTCTTTTTTTTTTTCCCTTTCAGATGTGCTAAAGGATGAGTTGGACGAGTATCTGAAAGCCTTGAGTATCGTTCGGGTCGTTCGGCAGGTAGAGAGAAAAGGCCTCATCTCCGCTCGGTTACTGGGCGCATCCGTGGCTACCGGTGACGCGCTCACCTTTCTGGACGCCCATTGTGAGTTCACACATTGCATGCCAGCCCAGACACACTTACGAATGTTGTCAGGGAGCTGCGTGTGATGTGGTTTCTCGTGTTGAAAGGTGAGTGCTTTAATGGATGGCTGGAGCCACTGCTTGCCAGGATAGCAGAGAACTCGACTGCAGTGGTCAGCCCTGATATATCGACCATTGATCTTAACACCTTTGAGTTCATCAAGCCGTCCCCATACGGCCAGAACCACAACCGGGGAAACTTTGACTGGGGCCTATCCTTCGGTTGGGAGAGCCTTCCGGAGCATGAGAAAAAGAGGAGGAAGAATGAAACGTGCCCAATCAAGTAAGCCGAGCAGCCTCGCAATATCGATTTTGTGAAAACTTCTTTTTAATTGAAGTGTTCTGTAGGACTCCCACGTTTGCCGGCGGGTTGTTCTCCATCTCGAGGGAATATTTCTACCAGGTCGGAAGCTATGATGAGGAAATGGAAATCTGGGGTGGCGAGAATATTGAAATGTCTTTCAGGGTAAGACCTTGCCAAGCCATCAACATACCTCATTCCCAGCAAGCACTAGAGCCTAGTTCAGTCGTGGTATGCATTTTAGTGTGACTTTACTGCAGAGTACCTGTCCGGTATGTTCAGTAGCCTTTCATTAAGGTGCCCGTCTCCGTGGCAAGCGTCTGTCGTCTTGAAATCGGTGGAGCTGTAGACGCGCTGTTGTCCATTGATTGGTCAAATTGTCTGGCTTGTTGTGAATGAAAGTGTCAATGCCATTATTCCATGCTCTTCAGCTGCAAGAGTAATGTTACAGCAGTGGTTCTGTGTGGTACACAATTACTGATTAAAATAGTCAAACTGTGAATAATGTTTATTTATTTATTTTATTTTTAAGTTGAGTTGGGGTGGAGGACTGGTTAGCACATCTGCCTCAGAGGTCTGAGGACCCGGGTTCAAATGGGAGTGAATGGGAGTGTGAATGGTTGGTTGTTTATATGTGCCCTGCGATTGGCTGGTGACCAGTTCAGGGCGTACCCCGCCTCTCGCCCAGAGTCAGCTCGGATAGGCTCCAGGACGCCAGCGACACTAGTGAGGGTAAGCAGTCTGGAAATTGACTGAATCAATGAATGGGTTCAGTTGAGTTTAGCTTAAGTACCATACATTTGCATATAATCTTTTCGAACAGTTTGTTTAACCATTTAGGTACATTTTTAACTTACCTGAATACATTTTAATTGGATCATTATTTTAAAATTTGGGGACTTTTCCATATACGTGTTTAGAGTTTATGTTCAAACTGTCTACTATGTTACAGTAGCTAACATAATCCTAGTACGGTGTTTTGGGCTATGGGATGCATTTTCTTTTTATTTATTTATTTATTTATTTTTATTTGTTCCTAAAATGAATACAGTGATTTTTGTTAGACTCCTTGTCCTTGGCTCATTTTCTGTGACGGCATGTATCAGAAAACATTTTCAACACATTTATATTACAGGATGTGCATTTTGTTTCTGACCTTGCCCTCGCAACATTGTAACATTCTTGTAGAATTCAAACACCAACACCTTCTGCTCTCGTATTTCCCAAACATTTTACCAGAGGACTGAAATTAGTCCATGTATCAGATTACACAATTGATTACAGATTTCCACCAGACCCATGGACACTGGCTAAAAGACAAAAATATGAACACGGCACAAGGCTTAAATATACTGTATTTTAAGGAATAGTACCTCTGCCTTGTGTTTGATGAAAACTTGAGCCTAGTACGCAGATTTATTTTAATGTTAGTCGTTATGGTGCAGAATTCTTTTTTGAGGTGGTACTTGGTATGAACACTATTGCTGAATACCTGATCCAATCCGTACTGTGGCATTACTGAACTGTGCTTCTTAATGGCAAGTGTTTTATGGCATTCTTATGCAACCTGCAGGTCTGGCAGTGTGGTGGACAGCTGGAGATCATGCCATGCTCTGTTGTCGGCCACGTTTTCCGCACCAAGAGCCCCCACACCTTTCCCAAGGGCACGCAGGTGATCGCCCGCAACCAGGTCCGACTGGCTGAGGTCTGGATGGACGAGTACAAGGAAATCTTCTACCGTCGTAACCAGCAAGCCAAACAGATGGCCAAAGATGTACGTGCTACCTTTCATCAGCATTTTTCCAGTCAATCATTTCAAAATCTAGATTTTTGCAAGCTGCTTTCACGTCGACCTTTTAAGTTTAGAACCTCTCTTCTGAAGGCATGTTTAAACCTATCCTTTTGTTAATTACTTAGCAGCAGCGCTAGGTCTCAACGCTACATGCTTGGGGGAAATACATTCTTCAGGGTCAAGTGTAGAATTACAAAGAGAGTCCGAAGTCCAGTATTTACCTCATTCAGTAGAAAGGAAGCACATTGTTTGAAAAGAAAAGAAATAAATGGCCGTGACGAAAGCTTGCTGGCAGCAGGCAGAGACCAAAGAGCCTGGAAGAATGCAACGCTGGTAAATGACAGAGGCTCGTAGCGTTTCCTGACATAGGTACCATAAAAAGCTCCCTCAGGGCTCCACCTCAAGTACCCTTCAAACACGCATTCCTCAAGGAGTCCCCCGCACTAGCTGTGAGCGTTCAAGTAAGTAAGTAGCATCCTCTTCATGTGATTGCTCCCCTTATTCCAAAAAAATCACTTTGTTCAGTCTTTCTTCTTGTATGCAACACTTCAGCTTTACAGTTTTTTTGGAGCAGTGTAGACCAGGAATCTGAATTTGAGCAAATTTACTCGGCTCTATTGTTATTTCTTAATATTGTTGTTTGTGTTTATCATATCTAAATTTTGAGAATAGTCTCCAACATTAACCATTAAACACTTTGTATTGAACAATGCTGTCTTGAGGAGTTGTCCCAGAGTGGTCTACGTGAATGAACTTCCACTGCCCAAAACTGACATACAGTGGGAAGCAGCATACGCAGACGGGCTAACAATTAGCATTTATGTGGCAGTGATTAAGCAACGTGCAGACATCTGAACAGCAACACATGTAGACAGATGATATAAAAAATGCAAGCATGTATTCTTTATCCTCTGTGAAGAGCATCTATAAGTATATTATTATAGAATGGCTAGTTTTCTTATGTTTTGGGGGGGCTTGAACGGATTATTTCCATTCATTTCAATGGGAAAATATGATTTGAGAGCTCTCAAAGCCCCATTGTATTTTACGTTTCAAACAAAAATGTATGCAAATGCGTCTCCAGCGTAGACATGTATTTGGCAACTATTTGCTAACAAATTTTAAAGTGGATGTCATTGCAGCTATACCAAATTGTTGTGCCCACCTACAGAAAACCTTCGGCGACATCTCAAAGCGCATCGACCTTCGTGAGCGGCTGCAGTGCAAGAACTTCTCCTGGTATTTGAAGAACGTCTATCCAGAGGTCTTCATGCCTGATCTGAACCCTCTGCGCTTTGGCGCGGTAATGTTGGGCGCCGACCTGTCAGCCATCTCCCCGACTCTAATCCTCAGAGCTCAGTGTGGCTGCTGTGGGTTTCTCCTCGGGACCTCCAACGGGTCGAGAGGAGTTCCAATTTGACGCCACTGACTCTCTCCAGACACTCAAGTTGTTTGAACAGCTTGCTCGGGTTTGTTGGCTTTTCGTTTTGAGTTCTTTCTTTGTGTTTAGGTGAAAAATGTGGGCAAGGACTCGTGTCTGGATGCGGGCGAGAACAATGAGGGGGGCAAACATCTGATCATGTACCCATGTCACGGATTGGGAGGGAACCAGGTTTGTAAGAAAATGCCTTTTTATGGCTTATCGACAAAAATCTAATCTGGTTTAACCTTCAAATCACACTTTTGTTTTTTCCCCCTCCCTTCTCTTTTGCGTGCATCTGTAGTATTTTGAGTTCTCCACACATCATGATATTCGACACAACATTCAGAAGGAGCTGTGTTTGCACGGAGCGGAGGGGGCTGTCAAGCTGGAGGCCTGCCAGTATAAAGGCGGGAATACAGTTGTGGATCCGGAGCAAAAGTGGGAGCTGAAGGATGTATGTTTGAACCCTTAGCATTTTTCTGTAAAACTGTTTGCAGTTCCAGAGCTTTTCATTGCAAAGAAATGTGTTTTTGTGTTCCTCTTCGACTAGAACCAGTTATTCTACATGCCGAGAAGGAAAGTGTGCCTGAGTGCCCGTTTTGAGAATCCTGCTCTGGCTCCCTGTGACCCCTCGGACAGATACCAGCTTTGGTCCTTCATCTGAATGTAGAATAATTTCTTCAATATCCCTTTTTTATTATAGATTCCCGACTGCAATGTTTTAATTTATTTTTAACACATACAAACGAACAGTCGCTGCTTCAAAGTCTGAATATCGGGAGAAAGCAAGGTGGGGCTCCTGTGGGGGGATGGGTTTGTCGTTTCCCCCCAAATGTGAATTCAAAGATGCTTTGGAAGAATGAAGATGCACTGTGCTGACTGGTGCCTCTTTTTGTGTTTGAGATCAAATATATGGACAAAAGTATTTGGACAAAATAACTTGATCCACACGCTTCTACTTTTCTACAAGATTGTATCTGTAGCACACAATATCGGTTCTCGTTCATCCTAAAGGCGTTTAGTGGGTTTGACGTCAGGACTCTCAAGTGCTTTCCAACTAAATTAGAAGCATACTATTGTCCAAAATGTGTGGGTAAGATGACTTAAGATTTCTTAAGATTTAGAAATCCCTTCCTTGATAAATACTTAGGAGCGGTGTATTTTCACGTCTCCTTGTCAACGTATTGTAATGTGCTGTAGTTGCACATATGAAGCCAACATTGAATATCTATTAAATTAAAAGAAAATACAATTTGTGCACTAATGAGACTAAATTGATAAAGCTGAAACACAAATATGAGCATAGTCCTTTAAGAATATATTTTATGACCGCTTTCAACCAGTGCCTTAGATGTTATTTTATTCTATATGAGGTGGGAAAAGGTGAGTTGCTGTTTGAATGGGTGAAAGTGTGCAGGGAATACCGTTGTGGGTCATCAATGTCATTGTTTTCTTGCTATTTGAGCTGGATTTGAAGTTGGCTGGCTCTGGATCCACGTGATGCAAGGCCCCATGTTTAGCTGCAAATGTATGATTTCATTTAGTCACAAATTTGGATTACCACCACACGCGGCTGCTTTGTGCTAGAAGTCTTAAGTACTGCAATCTTTACCAGCCTTACTGTATGATTTCCTGTCAAATGGGAACTTGGAAAATAAATATGAGCGGCAGTCATTTGTCCAGCAGCTCCGGATAAGCAATATGTGATTTTTATTTTTGTTTTTTAATTAATTTTTTTTTCTTCACCAATGGTGCTTCACAACTTTTAGTTTATGATCGTTAAGGAGAGATGGCGTGGACGTATTCAAATTGTGGCTTTTTTTTGTATAGCAACTAAAGATGCCATATTTTGAGCCCGGTGCATGACGCTGAAGGTGATCAATGAGCTCATCTGGTCGCGAGAGGGCGCAGTAGACTCACAAATGACATTTATTTCAAAACCATGTAAAAATTAAAACGAAGCAAATTCTATCTACAGATCAAAATCAAACATTTGTGCAAAACATATGCAATTCACATAATTGAAAAATGAAAAAGAAATCAGGCACATTAAGCTTCACAACACACAATCAGCATTTATAAATTGACCATTTAAAAAAACTGAAGCAATTTACTTAATACTGACTTCCCACAATAAATACACATTTCAATATATCACTCAAATACTGGGGAAAAAAACCAAACAAAAAAACAATTATTGACCGGATGCAACATTATAGTGTCTCGCCCTCACTGTCCTGTATGCTTTGGCAAAATAAATCGGTACCATAAGGGCTCTGTTGTTTCCCTCCATTGCCTGAAAGCAGTCTACACATGCACAAGTTCCAAACTACTCAACACAACCACTGAAAAGCAAATATTCCTGCATAAGCAGCAGAGCACTTATTTAATTTCTTTTGTGATTTTGTTAAGTGCTTACTTTGTAATGTATCTCCTTTGCCATTTTCAATGACTCAATTATTAATATGAACCATCTAATATCAAGCTGTGATTGTCATCCATTTTTAATGTATGTATTGGCAATTATAAGAGAAAGAAATATGCAGTGTTGCGCCATAAAGGAAACCAAACAATAATTAGTGGACTACCATTAGTAGATAACTATTGCACACAACAACCTCAATTAATGGATCCACATCAATAAACCTCATTTATTTAAATGACCAGACAGCAATGTTGTTTGCACTGCGTTCAAATGAGAAAAAAAAGTTATAATTAAAACAAATCTATAACCAGAAAGGACAATACATTATTTTAGATAAATAGTTCAGTATGAATTTGAATAAGAGCTTTTTGGAGACATTTCAAAGTGCTATTTAATTAATATCCCTGTATTAATGTAACACTTTCTAATGTGGTGAATCTTCACTTTTCCACCATTCAAGTATCGATAAAAAAAAGAAAAATTGCGGCATCCAACACTTTAGCCCCACCTTTGACAACTGAGAACTCAGGCTTTTTCATGCTTTTCAAACCATAGAAAAGCATATCATAGTGAGGAAAAAAACAAGCGCGCATTTTTGTTTTGTATAAAACAACATTTTGTTCCCCTTAAATACTGCTGCAATTCCCAAGAGCATGCGTATTATCAAAACTTGTACAATATATACTGTACGTATACATATAATTCCTAAACAATAAATAAACTTGACGGTAATCCTTTTTGCACACATTTGACACATACGATAGACAAAGTTCCATCTAAGGTACAATATTTGCTCGAAACTAGAACTTTACGTCTGAAATTACAAGATAACATTGCACAGCGTGACATAATTGAGCTTTGTTCCGTGGTAACGTTGTCATTTGTGTGACAATCCGAAACATTTCTACGATGAAGCGAGGAAAATGTGCCACGGCGCTGTGATCTGCTTTGAAACTGAAAGTCAGACAATGCAAAAGTCCATGAATGCTATGCGCTCCCTAAAAAAAAAAAAACACCAAGATGTCCGTTTGGATTCCCAGTCATGGTAATCAGCAAAGGTTGAATCCAGGTAATTAAACTTTTCGTGTTTGTTAAAGACGTTTCACTTTTAATCCAAAACATTTTAGATGTGGAGTCTCCTTATTTATTGTTTGCCGTGCGGGATCCCTGCTGCTGGTCACAATACGGTGTTGTTGCCTGGCGTGGCTGGTGAAGAACTCGCTAGGGTCACTCTTCCCGTGGAATGAGAATCTTTGGGGAAAGGGATGTAACTCAACTGAATTTTATTCATCGTGCACTAACGTAATTTAAGAACAATAAAACAATAACCAAGGTTAAAACAATTTAAAAAAATGTAAAGGTGAGTTTTAGAAATGGACAGCGAAGAGGCTTGTCTCATGTGCACCGGGAGGGCATTCCGAAGTTTGGGACCAGCGACAGAAAAAGCACAGTCCCCACTGAGCAACTGGTCAGCTGACCTGAGGAGTGTAGAAATGGAGCAGCAGAGTAGTAGGGTGGGGCGAGAACATTTTGAGATTTGAAAACAAATAGGAGAAAATTCAGGCAGTGAGTGGAAGGAGGCCAGAAGAGGGGTTATGTGCTGCCTCTTACATGTACCAGTTAAGAGGCTAGCAGCAGCATTTTGAGCCAATTGGAGACGTTTGAGGTAGGACTGGCAGGCTCCAAATCATTTTGACATTTAAAAAAAAAAAAAAAAACAGAGCAGAATCTCCAAATAAAATGTGAAGGGAGGCCAGAATTAAGTTAAGAGTTAAGTGTTCTCTCTTACTCAAACCTCCTCTGTTGAGAGATGACTTTTGGAGTTTGACATAGACGGCTTCTTTTACGCCGCTTTCAAACCAGAATCTTTTCAAACCAAATCTATGTCTAGAATTTGGATGTCATTGTCCTCAAAGCGGGGCTCCAGATGACCTTTTTTGTTTTTACTAGGAGCATAGTGGCCCCTAACTTAAAGTTTTAGGGACGGAAGCACAAAATCTGGGGGCACACACTTTTAATATTCACATTTCCTCTGACTTTCACTGGACTAGTGATTATACTCAGCCTCTTATCTCGAAAACAGAATTTCCTGCCTTTTTTCGTCATGACCGTTTCCTCACAAATCGAATCAAGGTTTTGGGGGGGAGAATAGAAGCATTGATAATCGAGTTTATAGTGAAAGAGTTATGTGAAACCTGCAGATTTTCACATGAACAATTCATATTTAATAATAGTTAGGGGCAAAGTTCAACCATTCAGGGGCAGTCTGGTGCCCTGCCTCAAAGGAATATCCTTTCTCAAGATGCAAATGAACCGCTGACTCTGGACTCGAAGAAGCCTTTCGCCGATGTTGTTGCCATGCGCCTGTTCAAAGGCTGCTTGGTTTCTCCAATGTAGAGGTCACTGCACTTCTCACTACACTGCACTGCATTGCGACCGTCGGGGCACAAAAAAGGGAAACTGTACACCTAACATGTAGAACTGAAACATCTTCAACAATCGAGAAAAGTTCAGCTGCCTTGATTCAACCTTTGCCAGCAAGTAAAGATGCAAATGTGAGGCCTCCTACACAGCTGGTAAAGAGACATTCTTGGTACTTGTTGCAAGTAAGTTCAGATCGGGGTGTCCGTTGACACTGGACTGCTGCGGCGGCTCGGCTGTTGCACATGAGCCGTGAGTGCTGAACGGACCGTGGGCGTTATTGTTCAGGTAGTTATGAAACTGGTTCTCAGGCGGGTCCACAAAGTCTGCTTTGGACGGCATCTGCTTGTCGTTCTCTTGGGCGTAGTGGCTCAAAGAGGCCAGCGGTGCACTACCGCCCAAATTAAAATTCGTCGAATATTGTTCCACCGGCTGATTTGGGAAGGCTCCCTGGGGTTGGGGGCTGATGATTGGCTCTTGGAATGCTAAGGCTTCCCCGTAGGGTTCGCCCGATTGGCTGCTTGGGCCACTGGGGGCGGAGCCAGAATTCCCAAGCTGATAGTACTCGGCCGAGGAGGAGTTCATTAAATAAGCGTTCCCGTTCACGAGGTTGTCGTCGTCGCCGTAACACAGCACGGAGGCCAAGGGGACCACCTCGGTGTGACACAAGTTCTCCGACCTCTCCTCGTCCTCGTCCTCGTCTTCGTCCTCCTCCGAGTCGCTGTTGGCTAAACTCTGAGTGCTGGAGTCTGAAAGCCCGCTGAAAACGCTGCTGCTATCCTCCTCGTCTTCGTTGTCCTCTTCCTCGTCGTCCTCGTCATCCTCATCCTCGTCCTCGTCCTCGTCCTCGTCCTCCAGCGGCTCGTCCATCTCGCCGGCCGTCTGCAGATGCACGCCGGTGCTTTGCGGAACGGCGTCGGGCAAAGCGTAGTCCAACCTTTGCTGAGACTGAACCAAAGGGTTTGAGCTCACTGCGTCGTTGCCGTGGTAACCGTTTGTAGGGGAAGCTTGCTCCTGCTCACGACTCTTCTCCAGCTCCAGCTTCATTATGGTGTGCAGGAAATGGGTCCGAACGCGGATGGGGTTAAACTCCACTCTGCCACTTGAATTGCTGCAGCCTTCTTTTGTGCAGCCACATGGAAATGACATGCGGTCCACCTAGAGAAAACAAAGCATTTCCTGTCATGGGCTACACTTTGGGATCATTACATGAATTTAAAAGCAACAGTGCTGTACAGCCATTTTTTTAACCCATGTTTTTCTCATGTAAAATGGGTGCCTTGGATCAGTAAGCGCTGGGAAATACTGAATTGGATCCAAGGCATTCATTAAAGTTGTCGTGAACTGTTGGAATGCATTTTTATAACAGCAATAGAGTGGTGCCTTGAGATAAGGGTTTTATCCATTCTGTGAAAATGCTCGTAACACAAATCCCTCATATCTCTAATCATCTTTCTCCATTGAAATAAATTGAAATGCCATTAATCTGTTCCAGCCTCCCCAAAAAACAAGAGTTTGCAATGTGTTTTTAAACGAGAAAAATAGTAATGATGTAATTGAATAGTATTAAAAAGACTTAAACGGTTTTCAGGCGGCACGGTAGGTGACTGGTTCGAGCATCTGCCTCACAGTTCTGAGGACCGTGGTTCAATTCCCGGCCCCGCCCCGCCTGTGTGGAGTTTGCATGTTCTCCCCGTGCCTTCGTGGGTTTTCTCCGGGCTCTCTGGTTTCCTCCCACATCCCAAAAACATGCATGCGAGGTTAATTGAAGACTCTAAATCGCCCGTAGGTGTGAATGTGAGTGCGAATGGTTGTTTGTTTATATGTGCCCTGCGATTGGCTGGTGACCGGTTCAGGGTGTACCCCGCCTCCTGCCCGATGATAGCTGGGATAGGTTTTCATCACACTTTGCATCAATTGAATGGCCATTGTGCTGCTGCTCCCCTTGGCCACCGGGGGGCAGTATAAGACAGACAGATGGATTTACCACAAATGGACATCAACACAGTATAGTACAGCCTTAGCGCTTCAAGTCGTCTCAGCTCCTCATAGAGGACAAAGAATATATGACTGTGAGTATTGATATATTAAATAGCTTAATGCATTGCTGCACCGTTTGTGTTCAAATATCAGTTACTAAAAGGGGTTATAGATGCATTATATACATTAGAATTGTCCCAATAATAATAATAATAATAATTTATAATAATTATACATTTATGTGATTTTTGTCATAACTTACCTGGCACTTGATCCCCGCATTGCTGCAGGCGCAGGTTTCTGGCTCACAGAAGACTCTGCAGTCACACCCACAGTCCTCTCGGGACATGCGGATGGCCCGAAGTTCGTGCTTCTCTTCCACGTCAATCTTCTTGACCCCGGAGGTACGCAGCAGGGCCCGCCGCTTTTTAGTGGTGAGCGGCTGCAGGAAGAAGTACTCATCCACCTCCGTGTTGTCCAAGTCGATATCGTCATCGGAAATGTCTTCAGCGGTGAGTGTGTTGGCCTCGTCAGACTCGACTGTTACCATTCTTGGTCAGCTAGAAAATAGAAGAAATCACAAAAGAACCAAAACTTTCAGGAACTATAAAATCTCAAGTCACAAAGTACAATGTTCCCATGCTATGTCGCAGTCCATATTTTGCGCCCCCGCTATACTTTTAAGCAAAGGTTTTTCCATCGGGTTTTACAGTATACTAACTTACTGAAAATGCCCTTGCATGTCGGAAAGGACAGCCACAGTTGCCGATGTAACTTTCAGATGTTTATTGAACGCCAGTAAAACACAGTGAGCACACTCACGCAGTAGCTGCTGTAGGCCACAGCTCTCACTCAGACTCTCACGTAGAGTATTTTCTATACATTTTATGCCTGCAGTTTTATTGTGTGTGTTCAAGTACATTTGCAATGTGTTTAAAAAAGCGTTTTAATGTGCTTGAAGCATGTGGGAGGGTTAACACTATAAAAGTATTTTTTAATATGGTCTGTCCTATCGCTGATTTTTACTAATAGCGGGTTGGTCTGGGCTCATTGTTTTTTTATTGTAACTGTTTTATTGTTTATTCTGATAGTTTTGTCTATGTTACGGCACTGTTTGTTTTTAATGTATACTATGTCTGTCATTTGGTGTTATATCTTTATGTTTCCTATACGGGACAAGAGATGGAAATTAGCATTATGCTAAATCTTTGCACGTCAATTAATATGCACTGTAGATAGAGAACTGATGGTCACAGTTAAATCTCTGTTCTCATTATGTCCTAAAACTCACTCTGGTGAAACAAAATTATATATATATATATATATATATATATATATAATTTTGCAACCTTTGATGTGGTGCCGACGACGCATCCGTACAATTTCTATCAACGACAGCGGTATAAATTGTTGCTTTTGGGGTGGTGTTGTGTTGAAGTTGGTGCACAACAGCATATGATTGTAATGTAAGGTATAATACCAACATGAAAGCAAGGTGGCGTTCTTTTGAGTTCCTGAAAAGTAGTAATTTTGAAGATGCAAGGATTTCGCCCGACACTGATGCTATATATGCACTGTGCTGTACTTAATGTTGTTTTCAATAAGTGCATAGATAAGTAAGGTTGAATGCAAATGAGTTGAAAATTGTGACAGGCATTACTCCAAAGAAGCCATGTGTGGAATGAAACATATTTTTTACCTTGAGTTTGATGGAGTTGAGTTTCTCCTCCTTCAGGTGGTCCCTCAGCATGTCCCTGTGGATTCTTTCCTGCTCCATGGCAAACTCTCCGAGGGAGTACTGCCTGACCCAGCTGTGCCTGTTGGACATGCCCAGCGTGCTACCGCCCTGGCTGGGCACGCTGGTGAAGCCCTGCCTCCTGCTGAAGTAGTACACGGTCACCTTCTCAAAGTGCACCCTCCTTGTGCACAGACGCTTCTCTCTCTTCAAGATGGAGTCGGCTGCGGGGGAAAACACAGCGTTAAAATCATGACATTACGAATATCAAGAGCCCATTAAAACATTTTGAGCTACGTGTTAAAGGTGAGATACTATGAAAATTTGACGTTTTAATTACTTTTATACAAATGCGTACAGTATTTTAATGATTTTTTTAATCACCAGAGAACTGTATTAAATTGGGAAAAGATGCGTAATACGTGTCCTTTAAATAATTTAACTGTACTCTCATTTGGTGGGGAACATGAGATGTGGGGCATAGATTTGCTGAGAAAACCAACCCTAAAACCGTGAAATTTGAGAAACGCTTCTTCATATCAGGAGCTTTGCACAACTGTGTTGTGAAGGAAATGTCATCCCAGTTCTGCGTTACCACAGAACGCAATAAGGGGGAGGAGGGCAACAGTGGAGTATAAATAATTCCTCAGCTGGCCCTGAGTTTAAGAGTACTACTTCACAATATAGTGACGTCCCTTATCAGACATTAAAGTTCTACACACGGAACAACAACTGCTCTGCTGTTCTGAGCGAGAGACACCGCCCACATTGGTTCTCAAGGAAAACAAATGCTAATCAGCTTGTTTTAGCAGATGTTTCAAGCTCGTTCTAAGTGTGCCCGAATGTTCGCAAGTGAGTCACTGGATTTCCCCTCCATCATATGGCGCTGCGACTACATGACAACCAACAGAAGGTCAGCCTTCGCGGGCCCCCGTCCGCTGGCAGCTGCGGCTGACAGAAGCCACGCTCTGACCCCAGGGACGCACTCCTCTCCTTATGTCAGCTCTCCACTCACCAACCCTAACATTAGGTACACCTGTATTCGCATCTGATGACATCTAATACAAGTGCTTTATCAAAATGAGTTTTACAGAGGTACAAAAATATGGGATGACAACAGTATTTCACCCTCTATCCTTTAGGATGCCAAAAATGTTCGCAGGAAGAGAACATTCTGGCTGTACAGTGTCAAATCACTTGTAAACCAAATCATCTTTTCCCATTGAAATTAATGGGAACACCAACAATTAGTTTCAGCCTTCCCTAAAAATAATAACAAAAATTGTTGTCATGTGTATTTTAATGAGGGGAAAAAAACACTCCATTGTATTGTACTTTATAAAAACATACAGTAATGATGTAATTAAACAGAATTAAAAAGAATTATTGGCGCACAGCATCAATTTGAATGGCCATTGATTGTGCTGCTCTTTTTAGTGTGCTCTCCTTTGCCACCTGGGGGCAGTATAAGCAAGACAGACGTATATGCAGCAATCCCTCGTTTATCGCATGGGTTACATTCCTCACCACCCCTGCAATCGAAGAAATCCGTGAGGTAGCAAACAAGTATTTGTTGAATTATTTTCAAATATTTTATATATTTGTGCTTATACTGTAATACTATGTATGCATGTGCATTGTGTACCTGGCTTTAAAAGGCGGGCCTTGCCTGTTGTGTGAGGTGGAAGTGAGCGAATGAGGACGTTCAGCTAGTCGGCTGGTTACTGGCTTTAGGTTTAGCCACTGTGTGTCCAGAGTGACCGCGTTAGTTGAGGCCATCGGCAGTAGGGCAAGAATGTGCTTGTATTTACTGTATTTTGTTACCATTTGTTCAATAAAGCAATTGAAAGAGAACAAGTGGCATCCACTTTCCATCATCCCTCTATCCAAACCACCTGTTATGGATTACGTGTTCTAACTAGCAGTGGTACAATTAGCCAACAATGTTTACTTTACCAGAGATGTGCGGATGGTTAACTTAAGGCACATTGCACTTTAGCTTATTTTGTTATGTGTGAAATGATCCCAAACTTTGGACATTGTCTGTATTTAAAGCACTCTTTCCTCCTCGCTTGCACTTATTGCTCTGCAGTTACAGTCCGTATGGAAAAACAATCACAGCAAAATCCTAATAATAACAACAATAATAGATTTCATTTCAAGTGCCTTTCAAGAAACCCTAGGACACTGAACAATACAATAGTGGTTAAAATCACATAGAGAGATTAATAAAATAATGTAAAATTGCATGAAGATAGATAAACGTACATAATAAATAAATAACACAATATACATGGCAGTGGAAATGCAGGTTCAGGAAAGGGAGTAGGCAGTCATGAATATGTGGGTTTTGACTCTGGATTTGAAAAGAGGAAAAGAGTCAATGTTGCGGATGGCAGGTGGCAGGGGAGTTCCAGAGTTGGGGAGCGGAGCAGCTGAAAGGTCTGCCTCCCATGGTGCTGAGGCGTGCAGGGAGAACAGTGAGGTGAAGAGAGGAGGGGGAACGGAGGGAGCAAATTCAAGTGGCGATATGGAGGAGGTCGGACAGAGATTGAGATGAGTTGAAATAGAGACATCTCAACTCCTCTCAGCTCTTCAGTACCGTACAAATATTAGTCATTCTTCACAGAGAATAGAAAATATCACTGAGTGGTCATCTGTCTACATTTGTTGCTGCACCATTTGTGTTCAATCGGTTGCTAAAAATGCTATAGCACCTCAAGATAGATGCTATTTAGTATTAGCATTAAGCTAGCAGACTGTAAGGCTAACCAATATGGTTGTTTGAATACACCAAGTGAAAATATCTTTGTTTAAGGTTGAATTTCAACTAATAGTGACAATAAACAGCTCAGAGCCTCTTTTATTAAAGAACAGTTCACTATTCGCCAAAGTGCTACTCATGTGAAGCGAGTCGAGTTCACCGCCACCATGTAAGCTCGTATCTGTAGTCCGCGCTCACAGGTCAAAGCAAAAATATCAGCTGAACGACGGCTAGTATCTCGAAGAATTCACGTCGGGTCACTCGTATCTCAAGGCACCACTGTATTTGTATTGATGGCGCATGATACATAGTGTTAAAAACCCAGCTTTGTCCCACCGCTAGTTCCTCGACACAGCACATTTTAATGTACATACAGTAAGCGCAAACAATAAACCGCCCCGGCTAAAGGGGCTATTCTATCCCAAAATGTAATTCAAAATAGGTAGCACAGACTATTATGTGAACCTCTTCTGAGAAAGGAGGTTACAGGGTTCATGCACAAAACAGCTTGGAAAGTCCTCATCTCATTCATCTGGCTGGGCTGGCATGCTGATTCTGTTCTTAATAAAAGGAAGCTGCCTGCACACGCCGCCTTTCTATTACACCAGTGGTCTCTCAGCATCACTTAGCCTCTCCTCTGCACACCTCGGACTCTGCATTCATATGGCACTGCCTCTTACTAAAGACCAGTTCAGCCACACAACATTGGAATAATACCATTAGTTCCATTGTGATTAAAATTACCTCCTTTGTTTCCTTCCCTCTAATGAAATGACAACATTCCTTTTCCCCACTCGGATTACGCGGTTTGTTAGCAACTCGGCGAACGACACTCACGGGTGAAAGGGCCAGAGGCGGACGGGTTGACGCTGTCGCTGCTATCCCCGCTCTCACTGCAGGATATCTCATCATCAGACTCCCTCAAGGAAGAGCACGGGGAGGAGGAGGCTTCCACCTCCTCAAATTTCCTCTTCAGTATTCCACTCATGGCCTGACACATCTGCACCTGAAACACAAAGACAACAGAGGGGCCACGCATTATTTAATATCCAGTTTAGGAGGCCTCTGTAATCCTCAATACACTCAATTAGCACCACATACGTAGCCACAAATACACACACACCCCTCCCCCAAATCCCTCCCTCCCACCTCCAACTCTCCTGCCGCTCTGCCTGGCGCTCCCCCGGCAATTGATCACCTTGGCACAAAGGAGGAGCGATGGCCAGCGAGAGCCGCTAATTGCATTCTCGATCTGATGGAGAGGAAGTTCATTTGGGTTCATCAAGAAGGGGTGAGAAAAAAAAAAAAAAAAAAAAAAAAAAAAGGGAGGCTTGACCAACAGCGTAATGCATTGAATTTATGACAATGGCAATGCGCCTTTTTGGAAATATGTGTTCCGAATATTCAGTACATGTTGTTTGTGCTACAGAAAAAAAATCCCCCTGCAGTGACTTTGCCAATTTAATCATTTAACGCAGCGACCCCCAAGGAAGTTTACGTAGAAGAAGACAACCAAGTAAACAAAGGGCGACCATGGAGGACATCCAACCTTTTGAGTGCAGTGTGTCGAGATTCACCACATTACCTGTTTTGCGTCGGTATCCAGATAAAGCTAACAAAAGGGTTACAGTATGTTACAGATCAGTTGTTTTGGCATCATTCGCAACCTTTGACAATCAGAATGCATAGAAGTTGCATGCACCATGCTCAAGGGAATTCAACAGCACCGTTTGATAGGAACATCATAAGCACCGAGACATTGTGGATCTTTTCGGTCACAAAATTTGTTTATGGTCCTCCCTTGAACAAATCTGAGTCCCGAATAAACCCGGCGTAACAGCACTGCTGCTTTTGTGCACGAAATGACTGGCAGCTCCGCAGCTTCCCGCCTTGGAAACAACAAAGACGGCCGGCATCTTCACCGAGCCTCATCCTGTCTATCTGTCAGAGCAGGTTGTGGGGGAGTTCCATTCACAGACGGCCGCCGCGTTTCATCTGGGGCTCTGCTATCGAGTCATTACAGATGCAAATGCTTCCTGGGAGACATGCTGCCTGAGAGAAGAGATGCGAAGAAGAGGTGCAGCCCAGATAGGAGAACCAGCACTGCCAGAAAATGAGGCTCATTGTTCCTCAGGGGTTATGATTTTATTCTTTCCTTTAACTGCGGGGGTGTTGCAACCGCCAACAGCTTTGTGGATTAACCACCGCTACCTAAAACAGAGGTGTGCGATCCACCATTCGAAAGTGACAGCAAGGGTCAAGTCAGTATTGGACTCCCTTTTATAAATTCAAACAACGGTATGGAGGGTGCATCATCGCTTCAAAATCACTTGAATTCTCAAATCTTTGCCTATGCACATCACTATTCAGTGCTACCAAGAAACATTCCGCTTAACTTCTTGTTATGGAAATTTCCACCAAAAATTGCGTGGGCAGCGTCCAAAAGGTTCCAAATTAGACACCATTGTTAGCAACCTATGTGTACGTTTTAGCTCTCTGCTGAGGCTGCATTAGGCTTTGATATTAAAAGGGGTTTCCATGGAGATTCCAGTGTACCCTCACAACTAGTGCTTTCCCATGTGACAGTGTGTCCAGAGCAACAAATTGCACATGGACGTCCCTACATTATTACGCCATGCAATATACATATACTGTACAACTACATATACAAGTGTATACATGTTCACAGAAAAAAAAAAAAGCATAATTATAGAAATACTACATGCATATATTTGTATATAGTGGATGTGTATATGTACATATATGTATAGGTATATATGTACATACCTATAAATATACACATATATATATATACATATAACTGAGATAATGTGGTTGCAGATGTGTACACACCCTCTTATAACTGGGGATGTGGCTTTGTTCAGAATTAACCAATCACATTCAAACTCATATTAAAAGGGACTCAAAGCACACCTGCCACCATTTTAAGGTGCCTTTGATTCACCACAAATAAAGTTCAGATTTTTGTAGTCACATGTTATAGCAAAAGCCATACAATATAACGCTGCAGAATCATAATTTTCATCATCAGCAAATACCCAAAAAAGGTCCAGTGTGTGAGTGTGTATATGTACAAATATCTAAATTACAAGATATTCATCTACATCACTTAAGCCAATGCTTAAAATTACAAACTGTTGTTACTCTTGGTTGGATGGATATCTCAATTTAAAATAAAAATATAATAAATAGATAAATAAAAGTAAATAAAAATCAATCTTGGAAAGCCTCTGGGCACACAAATGAACAGCCTTTCCTATCCTTTAATCAACCGTCACTCATTGATATTACATTTCTGTTCTCCCCGTGAGTCACTATGACAAGCACACACACACACACACACACACACACACACACACACATACACACCAAGGAGATGACAACAGGCAAACATGCAGGCAACATAACGACAACTCCCACCGGCGCTGGCCGGCCGACCCTCGCGGGGACCACTGACCTCCATTCGCTGGCGGATTCCGACTCTTTTCACCTCTTCTCACAGCAGGACCGCTACACAATCATTAATGCGGCAATTCACACATGATGGATGAAGAGTTCCCATTTTGTCTCAGTCTACTGACTTGCAGCGGCCCCAGAGGTCCATGAGCACGAGGTTTAGAAAATAAGTGAGAGAGAGAGAGAGGGGGGGTGATGCAGGCTGAGAGATGAGTCTGTCGGTACTGTATGCTTTATTAGAGACGCAATAAGACAATCTTTCACACTTTAGCTCCCTCTTTGTCATAGTGTTGCTCTCCCTGCTACACAAAGGCGCATTAGTGGCAGCCGGCTTGTAGGCAAGGAGGCTGAATGGAGCTGAGGCACAGTCAGCCTGAGAAGTCACATGGGTGGATTGTCTGAGAGTGCAGGAGAGAGAAAGTGAGAGAGCGAGAGAGCGTGCCTCCTCTCCTGCTGTCTGCAGATATTTTTACCAACATGGTAGATGGGAAAGGGAGGGTGTGTGGGTAGGGGCAGAAACAGAGGTATGGGGAGGGGGGGGCATCGAGGGAACGTCAGAGAAATGGATGAGGAGGTGTATTTGGGCGAGATGGGAAAGGGGGAAAAGGTTAAAGAAAATGCTGTAAAACCATCTGATAGGAATAATAAAATAATGGTACTGCTAAACGCACAAAAACATGGGAGGTCCAAAACGTCATCATGCATGACGTGACGTCAGCAGATCTCACAGGACCTGAGTTCAGTGAACATTTAAAACATTTCATTATGACATAATTAATTAGACTATAAAGAATTAATTAAATCAATTTTTCGGCTTTGCCAACACAGTGCAAACAGTGGCGTTAGCCGCGGCGTTGGCCATTTGCGCGACACGCTAAGTAGCCGCATCAATATTGACCCAAAAATAAAACAAATGAAGCTTGTTGTACTGTATCACTTTCACGTCGCGGGTTGGACATCTAGTGCAGTTTACGTCAATTCGCCGTCCCGCTATCGACGGTTTGCCTGTGACGTCATGCACCACCATATTGGAAGTTGACGCATTGTTTTGTTCCAGTGTTTATTGAGTGCCTGAATAGAGAATGCTGCTGATCTTAACTGGCAAAACAGCCGACAAACAAAATACTGATCAAAAGACCAAAAACTACTAGTGTCAGGAAATGCAAAATGAAGCTAATCGACATGACGACTGTGCATTTGTTAGCTGCAATAGCATGTTGAGCATGTCTGCTCTTGTTTGTACAATTAACATGTGAATGTGGTTTGCGGTGGCATCCCCGGGCTTTTCTACTTACGCTTGTTCTCATCTGACAACCATTCATACTTTATATATAATCTTAGTTCTGAAAATATGTTCATTAAGACCCAACCGATTAATCGTCCGGCCGATTTAATCGGCCAACATTAGCCATCTTCAAATGGGCAAACATCTGCCGATTTTGTACCGATTTTTATTTTCTTCCACGCATTAACACACTACAACATAAGCCAAAGATAATTACATTCAAACAAACAAACAAAAATCAACAAAAAAGAAAATTGACGATTTTTGCTGATTTTTCGCTCTTGTAAAGTTAAAAAAATACTAAAAGACAAAGTATTGTAAAACAGTCAAATGTTCTGCCTCTAATTCATATCTTTATTGTGTTGTGTAATTGTCAATATAGAATTATCTTCACTATCATCACTGCAAAGATGAAGCTGTTATGTATGTTGCTTTGAAATGTTCCTAGCTAAGAAAGACGTGTTGATATTCGTCTGACTCAGCTGTCATTTGTAAACATTAACAGTCATGTTCTTCCTGTAACAGGAAAACTTAAAGCCCATAGTTGTTTGCCTCTAGCCGGATTAGAGTCATTAAAAACAATCATCCATTTACACTGGTGGGATGCGTAATACTGTCATATCGCCTACAAAGAGAAAAAGAAAAATGCTTGATTACCCCATACATAAAGCATTTCAGTATGTCATACTGTATTTCATTTTTACTCAATCTAGAACAGCACGTGTTGTAACGCCCTGAAGGTCACTACAGGTGGCTAAAGCAGTTTTCAGCTAATGTCAACAATGGCATTGTGATTAAAAACCAACATTAGCTCTCATTATCTCTGCTTTTGGTCTATCTTACTCCCCGGGGAAGCGTCTGGCTCTTTAATGGCTAAATTGTGCACAGTGCTCACCAGGCAGCCACTAACTGTGTCAGTTTGATGTGGCGCAGGAAGGTAGCGAGCTTTTAGTGCTTTTTGTCAGAAAACAGCTGCCTGCTGAGGCCAGAGAGCACGCTGTGGGAGCGCTGAGAGTCGAGACAAACAGTAACGTCACAGCTGGTCGGATCAACAAAGAATATTGTTAGAAAGGTTCCCGAAGCTACGCCAAGCTGCTGCTCCTTCAGCGTTATCAGATATCATACATATGACTGATGTGCAGACATTTGCTGTGTCAATGCTCAGAGTTAAGCATCCATGCATTGCTACACCTTTTGTCTTATCACTATCAATTCATTTCTTTCTTTGGCAACACATCTTGGAAAAAGCATTCATGAGCAGTTTCTAACTAAATTAGAAAATGTCACCGCACAATCAATCAATGAATTAACGATGAGTAGATTGAATGAAAATAGTGAATTTTAAGCACTTTTCTGACTGGGAAAGGAGAGCCACTTTTCAGCCGCTTGGCGAATGAAGGGAAAACAGTAAAATGCAAACATTAGGCCTTATTCACCAACAGATTGCAGCTCATGGGCACAAGCCCGCCATTTACAATAAATTCTGACTGATTAACATATGCACAGTGATGTTAAGAAAATTGGCCGGTACACACGTGTCATGAATATAACAGTAATTTTGCATGTACGCTCAACTTGTGTGCAGAGTGAGAACATTTGAGGCCCACTCATACTCAAAGGCACACTCACACAGGAGCTGCTGTCGACCACAGCTCACGACCAGATGCTCACATGCAGACTCGTCCAATCAGATTTCAGCCTCTTTGTGCTGCCTTGTCAATGTATTCTGCCCAGGGCCTTCAGAATCAGTAATGCTGACCTATGTAACTTAAACTATTAGCAATTAGAATGTTTCTTTAACCAATCAGCCAGCCAGCCTTTTTATGGCACCAGCATTTTTCCAGCCTCCGATTTATTGGTCAACGTAAAACTTGATATGGCCAACGTCAACTAGTAAAACACATCTGTAGCAATCTGCATTCTCCACACATTAATATATTTATTTATCAGCATCTGTGGTGAGTATTAGATGTTCGATACCACTTTTTTTCATACCGATACCAGTATGAGTATTGAATCTTGAGTACTCACGATACCGATTCTGAGTACCGATATCACTTGTATTTTTGATACAAAAAACTTCAATTAACACGATTACAGATAATTGTGAACAAATATGTTTCAATGAGGCTGATTGTCTGCAATTTTTTTTTTTTTTTTACCAAATAAATAAATTACAGACAATTTAAACGTAGCAGCCAAAATCGCGATCACGATTAAAATTCGATTAATTGTGCAGCCCTGGTCTATTTCATGTTCTTCACAGTAGTGGTGGTTGTATATTATTTAAAATGTGTTATGTTTTTTCATAAATGGTCTGCCCCGTTGAGACATCACCTTTTAAATATGCAGTTTGAAAACGAGGCCAGAGGAAGTGCACCGCTGAGCGTGCCAAGATTACACGGCTGCCTCACAAAAGAGCAAAGAGCAAGTCAGGCTAATGAGAGAAGTGCAGCAGGCAAAATAAGAAGACGCTCACTGTTGTTTATCTGTTGATGTAAATCTTGACTGATTTTTTCATACAACAGTACTACTGGCTTTGTGCACATTAAAACCCTTCTTTCTGTTGTCCATTTCCCTCTCATGGGAATTCAGTATAGGAAATAGTATTTATATAAGCTCGGGCATTCCCAACGAGTGCATGCCTAAACAATACAATACACGTAATATAAACATTATGCTACTTGTCTTAGTGTCGGGCAACAGGGACTTGTTCTTGCTGAATCTATGGAATTCTATTGTTATTTGATAGGTCTGTGATCCTACTGCATTTGTAAATATGTTTCATCAGTGTTTTCAATAGCCGGCTTCATTTAAAATATTTTTTATCCATCCAGAGTGTCAACAATTAATGTTTTGCTACTGCAACGAAACATATATCAAATCCTAACCGATTATTACCCGGTTGTCTGGTCAATTTCTCCTCAATTTGTCCCTGGAAGGCACCTTGTGCACGTCTGTCTGAGTATCACATTTATATTCTGTCCTATTACATAAGATGCAAAGGCTGGAGAGATGCCATGCATTTGCTCCGCCAATGCGCTGACCTATATTTCCTTTCCTTAAAACGATCAAGGCCAACTGAAGACAGCAAGCATACAAAAACAAGCTTTTAGAATAAATGTTCTTGTGTAGTCATAATAATATTGAGGTCATATGCAAAACAGTTGGCCACCTCCCATTGTAGGGAATAAAAGGTACCTTCCAAAACATTAATGGAATTTTCTCCAAACAAGCAAATGAGGATCACTTGAAATCCACTCCAGATCTTGTATATTTTAGCTCTTTAGATAAAATATATTTTTAATGCTAAATACAGTGGTGCCTGGAGAAACGAGCTTAATTTGTTCCGTGTCCACGCTCGTAGCTCAAAACACATCAAATCTCAAATCATCTTTGCCCATAGAAATGAACGGATATACCAAACATCGATAGTTTTTTGTAACCTGTTTTTTTAATAAGAAAAATTACGCACTGCCATCTTCTACTTTATAAAGACATACAGTAATTACATAATTAAATAAGAGTTTGTGCATCACTATTCGATTGACATTGTATTGATCATTCTGGTATGTGCACCTTGGCCACCAGGGGGCAGTACATAATTGTACAGACATACATAATACAGAAAGAAGAGTCACAACGAGGGCCCGACCGATAAATAGGCCAGCCGATTTGATCGGCCAATGAATCGGCTATCGGAATTGTATTCTGACAAATATCAGGATTGGCATCGGCCTCAAAAAAATCGATAACGGTCGCGCTGTGGTCAAAACCAAGTGACTCAATAGGCTGCGGTAATATTTGATGAAGATAAAGAATGTATGTCTGGGGGTATTGTTATATTGTCTGCCTACATCGTTCGTGTTCAAATATCCATTGCGTTGACGACTTTCTAACTAGTAAAAACATTTCCACTACTAGCAGGACATTTTCTGCAACATGGAATTTTTGTATACAAGTAGGACGCTACTAGTACTACGAGCCACATTATAAAATTCTACTAGTTAACATCTAGTGGTTCACTAGTACTCCTAGTAGCATACCGATGTCAACTCGTGCACAGTTTTGCCTCACAAGTAACATGTTGTCCTACTAGCATGCAGAAATGTCAAACGGTGGTGGAAGGCAGTCCATGCAGTGGAGAAGACGGGGGGAGGGAGGAGAGGAGAGAAGAAGAAAAAAACAAACAAACAAACAAAAAATAACTTACCTCATTCTAATAGTACACCGAAACGTCTTACTAGTGAGGATAAAGAGCATACTAGTACATGGACCTTAAGCTAGATTTTAAGCATAAAGAATAAATACTTAAACATCTTTCCATAGAACTCACAAAAAAATGAAAGAGTCCGCAATAAATGTACTTCATAAAGCTGGATGGTTTCTCTATGACACTTGGTCAACAAAGTTTTCACTCGCACTGTGTCAGCAAATTGTTGATCTAAACCAGGGGTGCTCAATGCGTCGATCGCGATCGTATTGGTAGATCGCATGACATCGCGTGACATTAAAAAAAAAAAAAAAAAAAAGACATCAGCCTATCATCCATCCCGTTCCTTGATTGATATACATATATAATCGATGATATCTGAATTTTTCTGAGACTTAGGTCACGCACATGCACAAACAACGCTGCTAAAAGGTAACTGCAGATGCGCAAACAACGGCGCCGAGTGTGTCAAAACTAACAAGCTAGTCAGTGAGTTACCTCCAATTTTTATCTCTCGGTGTTTTCTCTTAAACTTAAGAAAGGGTATAAAAATGAGTGGGGGAGCTGGACCAAGTAAGGAGACTAAAACTTACCACTTTCAGACGGAATGGGACGAGGAGTATTTTTTCACGATGACATTTTCGAAATGCGTATGCCTCATCTGCCAGTCTGCCATCGCATTACCAAAGAACGGAAATGTGGAGCGGCATTTTAGGACTGTGCATGGAAAATACGACACTAACTACGCATCCCTGGCTGATTCACTTCAGTGCAAGTCATCGGAGTAAACTCAGGAAATGACAAAAAAATTACATTGTTAATTATGTTGTGTTGTGCAAGATTGGCTCATGCGGTGATGCAGGGTACGTCAACCTACATTGGTGCTGAGCTGTGTCGGCGGCCCAGAATTTTAGCTCATTGGTAGCGCTCCGCGCTCTCAAACCGGAGACATGGTCGCGGCCCCCACCCTCCCCCAAAAAAAAGGTAGATCGCGGGAGGTTGGATGCTTGAAAAGGTGCTCTTGGGGCAAAAAAGTTTGGGCACCCCTGATCTAAACTGTCACAACGTGCTCTTGAGGGAGTTTTATGCCTCTGGGGATTGTGTGGACCATCTCGAGAAGAGACCATCTTTAAAGGGAAGATTTTCATGATTCATCTGAGCAACCCATCTCGGGCATTGTGGCTCCTTGTCATGAAGTATTTCATGGACCGTGCCTGCGGTGGCCAAAGCAATGTACTGTACATCAAAACTATGATCCCAAAACAATCAAACTCATTTTACATACCCGTAAAAATAAAAGTCTGACAGATTATTTCATGTTTGAAAAAAATTACTCCATAACTTTAGCTAACAAACCAGGCTAAACCTAGCTACTTCTCAACATACACAAATCTTAGCTTCTCTGTGGAGATTGATCACTTGAATGGACTTTCTTGACACCGCCAGGGATTCACTGTATATAATTTCTTTATATATATATATATATATATATATATATATATTTATTTATATATACACACACACACACACACACATCTATATACACACATTTAACGTGCAAGAAGGCTATTTGTAATAAAATAAAATTAAATCTTCCGTTACACAGACATAGACATGGACTATTAAATGATTATTGCCCTCTATCATGACGCTGTTGTTTATCCTAAGCAAAATATTGTGTATTATAAACACCGTTTTGTGAGTTACTGTGCAATTCACACCCCTAACATCCAGCTATGCTGGCTTAGCAGATCATAAACCACTTGTTTTTACACAGGACACACTACAGCAGATCATGTCTTTTGTTTTCTTTTTTTAAACACTTTTTCATTCTCATACACTCAGAGAAACCGAGGGTGCATCCCAGTGGAACCAGATGATAGAATTGAGAAGCCTTGAAGACAAAATCCTGAAACCACAAAATAGTTTGGATTCGACCTCATTCATCACCTGTGTCACGCTCGGCCGTTAAATGCAGCCTTGGAAGAGGCGATAGAGAGAAAACGCGGTAGAGAAACTGATAGAGAGCGAGAGCGAGAGAGAAGAGATAAGGTAGGTCTCAGCTGGACTTTACTGTGGCCGAGATGATTATACAGCAACAGACGATTACCCCCCTCCACCAAAAACACACACACAGCTCAGACATTCATCAATGTTGTTTTGTCGAGGTTTGGTCTTAAAATAAATGGCACGGGTGCCAGTGAGAGGTCAGTTAGTCTTCATCTGCATGTATTAACATCACTGATATGAATGGTTCAGCTGAATTTACACCATCTATATTAGTTTAGAGTAGTGCCTGGAGATACGAGAGACCCAACTTAAGAGTTTTTTTTTAGATACGAGCCATCGTTCGGCTGATTTATTTATTTATTTATTTTACTTTGCTTGTGGAAGTGAAGTATTGTGGAAGTGAACAGAACTCACTTAGAAAACAATTAAACAGTTAACAATTCTTCAAAAAAAATATCTAAAAAGTTGCATTAGCTGTTTAATGCAGCTAATGAACTCTCTTTTTTTCTTCTTCAAAAAAGAAGAAAAACAGCTAAAACAGCTAATGCTTTTTGCATTAGCTGTTTAATGCCACTCCCAGTTGAAATGTATTGTCAAAATAAAACAGAAAATTAAACATTGTGTTTTTAAAACAACTACATTTTTGCCTTAGGAAAGTCTACCTAGAGTAGTGATTTCCAACCTTTACGGAGCCAAGGCACGTAATTTTACAATTGAAAAATCTCATGGCACACCAACAAACAAAAATGTCACAAAAAGTGGATACATTAATTACTGTATGTACTTCCTGCCATCTAATAGAAGAGCATTTCTTTGTTCTGTCTGTCACGATGCCTCACTGGCATAAATAGATGACTAAAGATATATTACTTCTTGGAAATAAAATTATTTTTTGGGCAATTAAGTAAAATTTTATAATTTCCCACGGCACACTAATGTGCCCCGGCACACTGGTTGGGAATCACTGACCTAGAGCAATGCTAACAAAGAATGCAAAAAGTCAGACAGGCTAATGACTAGCATTGGCTTTGTGGTGTTATTAACCCTTTATGCAACTGGTATTTGAACACAAACGGTGGAGCAACACGTAGACAAAATATAACAATATTCACAGGGATATATTCTTTATCCTCAGTGAAAAAAGGCTAATATCACTGCATCTTACTGAGGAGTTGTGACCATCTCCATATGGGTCCATCCGCGGGTCAGTAATATACGGCCCCCTGGTGGCCAAGCCGCAAGAACCAGCCGCACAATCGCAATGAATTCATCATGATCCACAAATTTAATTCTTTACATTCTGTTTAATCATGTTATCACTATATTTTTCTACTGTGCAATATTATAGAGTGTTATTTTGTATTTTTTTAGGGAGGCTAGAACGTATTATTGGCATTTTCATTCATTTCAATAGTGAAAGATGATTTGAGATATGAATGTTCAGATTTTTGAGCACACAACAAATTAAACTCTTATCTCAAGGCACCACTGTATTTTTATTTATGGTAAGAGTTATAAAGACCAGAATCCCTCATGGGGAAATTCAACTCTCACTCTGCTCTATGTTTTGTGTTTACACCACACAGAGAACCAGAATCAGGCATGTAAGAAGAGATATCAGAGTGAAGGGACACGCAAACATTGCTGCACCTCTTGAGAGCTAGGTGTCAGAAATTTAACCGGTGGAGCACAGGGGTTAAACTTAAAGCTTACCAACTTAAAGGTTACCAATGCAACTTTCACAATAAACTAAGTAATAGTAAAAAAAAAAAAAAAAAAAAAAAAAAGTCAACTTTACACTGGGTTCAATTTTTGTGTGTGTATCTAATAATATGAGATGATCTTACCTTTATATGAGTTCACATTCAAAACAACCCACCGAGGGAAACCACAACTACGATGTGGCCCGCAACAAAAATGTGTTGGACACCCCTGCGCAAGGGAGTTTAATCCAGCCAGAATTTGAAAGTGAAAGTAAAAAGTGTAACTGCAGTTATTTATTGTAAGAGTTATTGTAAGAGTCTACTTGTAATAAAAAAAAAAAAAAAGAGTAATTAAGAGCAAGAAGAGGCAGAGAAGGTCCCCAACTAAACTCCAGTAGAGAGACTAAATGCCTGTGAGGATTGTTGTATGCCCTGTTTATATGTTGCTGCTCCATGAGTTGTAAAGTAGTAACTGTCTGAATGTTTTTCAACTACTAAAACATTTCTGCTAATTTATCTGAATTTTTCTATGGTGTTTTGCATTATTTGTTAGCATTAAGCTAGCTGATTTTTGTTAGATGAAATTATATGGTTTGGTTGAACATTTTGGTGTTTAAATATATACAATGTGTTGTGTTTTATGTGTCAGTTTTACAGTGAACTTCAACTGGGAGTGACAAATAAACAGCTTGAAGCAAGCACGCTGTGCCTCTTATTTGGAGAACTGTGCCAGTGAGAGTGAGAACAGGCGCTAAGGAATACTTTGAAGTGTATTTCAAGAATTTAAAATGTGTTCAAAGCATGTCGGAAAGATAAAACTACTATTAAGAATATATATTTTTTGATATGGTCTTTCCGTATGGTGGATTTTCTGGACTGTATCGCCCGCAATAAACGGCGCTTCACTTTATACTGCATTTGATAATGAGGAATTTAATGGCCTGCAATTGGCTGGCAACCAGTTCAGGGTGTACCCCGCCTCCTGCCCGATGACAGCTGGGATAGGCTCCAGCACGCCCGCGACCCTAGTGAGGAGAAGCGGCTCAGAAAATGGATGGATGGATGGATGGAATTTAATGGACAACTTGCTTTGTAACTCATAGCTAAAAGTACTGTACAGTACTAAATCTGTGACAAACTTTTAAATGGCCTTTCATTAATTTGTCATGTCACGCACGCAAAACTTGCAGCTGACAATTTCTGCAAAATGTGTGCAGCGGGCGGTTTTATCCCCGCAGTGTGATAAAGATCAAATGGTGTAACTGAGCAAATAATTAAGCAAAGTTGTCAAATGTCCTTGTTTTCAATCTCAGTCAAGCTCTGCAAAAGAAAACGACACATATCCATTCCCCAATTACAGACAAAGGAATCCAGTTATGGAAATGCGGCGACATCTACGGATTTATGCAAATGAGACTTCACATGCTCGCTGTACATTTGTTAACTTGCACTAGCCTGAGGCTGCAGACAGATCTGCTCGGCACACATTAAAAGGAGGGGTGGGGGTAGTGATGTGCGGGTGCAAGTGGGCCGCTCAGCCCTCACGGACACAGGAGCTGCACTCCCTCCTGCAGCTATGCTACACAGTGCTGGGAAGCATTGATCTGTTCTTCTTCCACTTAGAACAATAAAGGAGAGGAAGCATGGCTTTCTATGTACACAACTAAAGAGCAAAGATGACCACTGTGGCTTTGGATTACAGCTTTATGCGTTGTAAATAATAGAATTTTGCCAGATGTAACAAAAAGGAGGGATCACAAGGCACCTGGTGTACGAGAAACCAGTCCCACAGTCGGACTCGTGTTTTTGATATGCTCTAATTCTAGTCACAACCACATGCAGCCCTAATCAGGAACCCTCAGCCATGATGTCAATCACAATGCTCAACTACATTATTCATGCCTCTATTTCTTATTTATGACTGTATTTTCCCATGTTATCGCAAAGTTCACAAAAGGCAGGCTCGCTGGCAGAAACAGAGCTGCCAAAGCATTTCATGGAGACGGGGATGCTTTCATCTCGCACACAGGATGAGAAGGCTGTGGGATTTGGGGTGTTCACATTCCGCAGACAAGCCTTATTATTTATATATAAACGTCTATCATGGTGTGAATGTGAATCTTTCTTTCTAATAGATGTAACAACACACTGCAAAATACAGTATTCAAATAGGTGCTCATTTTCCCATTAATGACGCTTAAACTCACTGTTGTGTTTTATGTTTTTGTATTTTGTCACATGTTGATTAATAAATGCATGTTCGCCAATGTCAATTCAGACTTAACTGCCATGCTTTCAAATCATATTACACTCAACAACAGACGAGAGAAGCCAGGAGCTTCACTTGTATTGATTCAAAAGGGATTTTTCTCCTGATATCTAAGAGTCTAGCGCAGACATTAATAACGTATGCTCCTTACATAGTGGTGTCAACAAAGGTAAAATCAAGCTAAATGCTCAGGGTTTAATCAGAGGATGGACACTATTACATTAAACACGTACTGATCAAAACAGTGATATGTGCTTCATAGATCTAATTCGATTACTTTTTTTCATCTGGTAAACAAGGTAAGCAGTTGAGAGTTCTTGGGATGCGAAGAAAATTATTCTATTAATGCAGCAAAGAGAGGTTTGTTTTGTGGCAGCACAGTTGACTGCACTAACAGTTAGGGTACCTTTAAAATGTTTTTTTTTTTTTTTTAATGACTTACAACCGCATTTATTATTGCTGCTGTATTGATGATGCAATCCGGGGTTTGGGAATACAGTATGTAAACATTCTGCAAACCCCAATTTCAATGAAGTTGGGATGTTGTGTAAAATGTAAATAAAAACAGAATTCCAAATCCTTTTGAACCTATATTCAATTGAATACACCACAAAGACGAGCTATTTAATGCTCAAACTGATGAATGTCAATGTTTTTTTTTTTGTTGTTGTTGTTCTTTTTGCAAATATTGTCTCATTTTCAATTTGATGCCTGCAACACGTTCCAAAAAAGCTGGGACAGGGGCAACAAAAGACTGAGAAAGTTGAAGAATACCCCCCCCCCCCCCCCACACACACACACACACACAAAACACACTTGTCTGGAACATTCCACAGGTGAACAAGTTAATTGGAAACAGGTGAGTGTCATGATCGGGTATAAAAGGAGCATCCCCGAAAGGCTCAGTTGTTCACAAGCAAGGATGCGGCGATGTTCACCACTTATATATAATCCTGACCATAGGTGGGTTGTAAACGACATACATTTACTCAGTTACATTTACTTAAGTAACTTCTTGGATAAATTGTACTTTTCAGAGAAGTTTTAATTATGCAACATACCTTTTACTTGAGTATGTCTGTTGAGAAGAAACAACCTTTACTCGTTGACACTGAGCTACATTCCACTTCGCTACTTAAATTGTTTTATCTCCAGGTAATTAGTACTATTTGTGCAGTCCATTCTAATTGATGATGATAATAATAGTAATAATAACATATTTTTAATTCTAATTGTCAGGGAGACTTGTGTCACATGGCTCTGTTTCACCAATCCAACATAACTACTAGTGACTGGGACTGGGAAGTCGACTTCAAAAATAGGTCGACGCAGAATTTCTGCCTTAAAGCTCTGCCAGGACAAAAAAAAAAAAAAAAAAAAGATTCTGCCCGGAAGCATGTTTGTGCCGCCTGAACCAATGTTTCACACGGCCGTTTAGTTATTATTTTTTTAAACCTAAAATAGTAATCACTAGGGTGCTAATGCTAATCGCGAATGCTAACTGTTAGCAAACACTGATTTTGTTGTCTCAAATTCTGTACAGTTCATAACATACACTCAGTGCCAACATATGCCGTTTTAGAAGTCCAGCCCTCAGAAATGAGAATGAAATGCATGTTAGCAGTAAAAAAAAATTAGGGGCGATTATTCGAGTACTCAAAATATCTATAGGATAATCAATTATAAAAATATTTGATTGTAACAGCCCTACTAGTGACGCTTGGCTCCATTTCACGCATTACACAGGGTCAGACGGTCGACATGGCCCCACATAGAAGCAACATCTTCAGTGACTCAATTACATGAAAAATGGCAAAAATATACACATCTACTAATTACCTTAAAGATAGGCTCTAGCTCACCCACAATCCAAGTGAGGATAAGTGGTATATAAAAAGGATAGATGGACAACAACAAAAGAAAAGCTAAGTTATGCCTTTGTATCTGCCTAAAATGTCCGCATTTCAGCCTACAAGAACTCCACTTGGAACTTGAGAAACAAAGGAGGCTGTCTCAGTCTGTGTTTGCAAGATGTAAGGCTCTGTGGAATAAAATCAGCAAGTCAAACACAGCACGTAAATGCAAATTGCAGTTCGTCTGGACCCGTTTGAGCTCTCTGTTACTTGCTGAAGAAAGCACAGCACAGAAGATAAAGATGTACGTTGGCAGAAGAACAGATGTAAGCGCTGCTGAAAAATGTGGGTGAATCCACCTGTTTAAGCTCTATATAATCAAATTATGCATTATCTGCTTCACGTATGTAAACAAAGGAATTTATTTTAAGATAATTTATTGTGGCTGAATTTTTGTTTCAAAGTGATATTGTTGGGCAATATTTGAATTTGCATATTCCCATTTTTATATTATTTGACATTCATGCGCTACTTAAAAAAGTTTGTAAATCAGAAGTTAATCACCAGTTAATCAGTACTTGAGTAGCTTTTTCACTGGATATTTACTTACTCCAATTATTACTTGGAGGAAAACTTTTTACTTTTGAGTCATACAATTCTGAAGTAAAATTACTCTTACTTGAGTACTATTTGTAGCTACTCTACCCACCTCTGATCCTGACTACAACAACCAGATTTCACGCAATTACAGTAATACCTTGACTTGAGTCCCCCAAGTTCCAAATTTTTCGAGTTACAATCCGTCCTTATTTTTTTTTTTTTTTTTGGCTTTGTCTTTTTTTTTTTTTTTTTTGCGAGACAAAATCTGAGGTTTAAGCAACCCACAGACATGATGCTCCTTGAGTGAAGGGGGGGCGGGGGGAGAGTAATTAAGGTATTCGCATGTGGGTAAGGAGCGCTATCTATTTTGTATGGATGCCTGCTTATGACAACAACAAAAGAGGTTTATGCTTGAAAATGTAACCTTTCCATTGAATTAATTATTGGACTCGATTTCCACAATGTGGGAGGAAAAATGATGTCAACCCTTTGGAATTCCTTAAATTTTTGCAAAAAGTGGTCAGAAAATGACCGATCTTCATCTAAATCACAAGAATAAACAGAGTTCGCTTAAACTAATGCCACAAAAGCAATTATTTGTTTCAAATTTTTAAAGCATTACATGTGAGGGAGGAAAAAGTAAGGGATTTAATAACTGGTTGACCCTCTGGCAACAATAACCTCAACCAAACGTTTCCTGTAGTTGCGGATCAGATGTGCACAACAATCAGGAATAATTTTGGACCATTCCTCTTTACAAAACTGTTGTAGTTCAGCAAGATTGCCGGGATGTCTGTTGTGTGGTGTGTTTTGAGGTCATGCCACAGCATCTCAATCGGGTTGAGGTCAGGAATTTGACTGGGACACTCCTGAACAATATTTTCTTCTTCTGAAGCATTCTGTTCTTGATTTGCTTCTGTGTTTTAGATCAGTTTCCTGTTGCAACACCCATCCACTGTTGCACTTTAACATTTGGACAGATAGCCTCAAATTCTGTGAAATATCTTTATAAACTTGTGTATTCATTTTTCTATTGAGGATAGCAAGCTGTCCAGGCCCTGAGATAGCAAAGCACGACCAAACCATGATGCTCGCTCCAGCTTATTCATGTTTGGGATAAGATTTTGACATTGGTGTGCTGTGCTATTTTTCCTCCACACATGACATGTTCCTCCCAAACAATTCAACTTGGTTTCATCTGTCCACACAATATTCTGCCTATAGTGCTGTGGAACATCCAAATGCTCTTTTAGAAAACGTTTTTTTTTTTTTTTTTTTTTAGTCAGCAACGCCTTCTCCCATGAATCCCATTGTTGTTTAATGTTATACGTATGGTATATTTGTCAACAGAGATGTTGGCATGTGCCAGTGATTTCTGTAAGTCTTCATGTGACACTCTAGGGTTCTTTTTTTTACCTCAATGAGCATTCTGTGCTGTGCTCCTGCACTCATCCTTCCAGAACGGCCACTCCTTGGAAGAGAAACAACAGTGCTGAACCATTTACAGACAATTTGTTTATCGATGGACAGATGAACATCAAGACTTTTAGGGATACTTTTGTCAGCTTTCCCAGCTTCATACAACTCAACAATTCTTAATCGTAGGTCTTTTGAGCAAGGCATGGTACACATCAGGCTACTTGAAAATTCTAACCTGGTCTGTGTTTCCTAACGGCCAGAGCAGCTTTAAGACAGACCTCCAATCTTGTCTCTGTGATTGGAATCCAGGTTGGCTGAAATTGGATCACACCTGACTTTGATTAGCTCTTGGAAAATCCATAGACAAGAGATTCACTTGCTTTTCCCTCCCTGTCCAGTGAATGTTATTTACGTTATTCATCCATCCATCCATTTTCTGAGCCGCTTCTCCTCACTCGGGTCGCGGGCCTGCTGGAGCCTATCCCAGCTGTCATCGGGCAGGAGGCGGGGTACACCCTGAACTGGTTGCCAGCCAATCGCAAGGCACATAGAAACAAACAACCATTTGCACTCACAGTTATGCCTACGGGCAATTTAGAGTCTCCAATGAATGCATGTTTTTGGGATGTGGGAGGAAACCGGAGTGCCCGGAGAAAACCCACGCAGGCACGGGGAGAACATGCAAACTCCACACAGGCGGGGCCGGGGATTGAACCCGGGTCCTCAGAACTGTGAGGCTGACGCTCTAACCAGTCGGCCACCGTCCCGCCTTATTTACGTTATTTTCAATAAAAATATGAAAACATATTTGTTTGTGTGGTCTTAGTTTAAGCACTGTTCGTTTATTCTAATTTCAGACCACATTTTACGACCAATTTATGCAGAAATTTAAGAAATTCCAAAGGGTTCACCTATATATTATTCCTCTCACTGTAAATTCCCATGGAAAGGTTCAACTGTGGAATATTTCCAACAATCCCCATCTTAACATCCCTATGCAAACTCACCAGAAATTTTCCACCCCTTTGCACTTTGCAACTCGATGATGTCACCAGACAAACTAATCTAAAATGAAAATTTCGAACATCATTGTCATCAATGAAACATCTTGATAAACAAACATCTTCAATAGCCGCCTGTCTTTTAACGCATCGCAAAAAACCGCTGAGAAACGATTTCATGCCACTGATGTTTGATTCATAAGCGCCGCATATCAAGCCCGCAATAAATATTCTAAAGAGTCTTCTTTTAATGAGCGTGATATCAGATGCGTCTCTGTGGTATAATCCGGCGAGACTGGTGCAGATGTCTGTGTTGACTTTACACTGCATCAACAGCACATCATCTCGTGTTACCAGAGGGTCTTTTGAGGCAGAGTAGCAACAGTTTTGTGTGTGGATGTTCATGTAATCACCAATTCAGGTTCATAACAATGCAATCTTACCTTTAGAAAATGATATTACACTGCAGCTGCCTGCTTCTGTCCTGCAGAGGATTAAAAAATATATATATAAATAAATAAATAAAATCACCATTAGCTTCTGCAGCAAGGTTGCATAACGTAAGGCAGAAAAAGAGCTCATGCAACCTGATGTAAGAAGCCGAAATAAAGAGAAATAACGCTCGGAAACTTTGGCACGAGTAAGACAGATGATTAGGGAGATGCATAGTAGTGGGGGCATCCTGGTGGAGGCAAGTGTAGGGAGGTGGGTGTTAAGACTAACTGTACTGCAGTGGACTCTGCAGGGATCCAGATTCTCTTTCGGATCAGGAAGCTGGCCTTGCTGTCTAATTGTCACGCTGTAGCCAGGGTGACACACATGTGCACCCCCTCCATAAATGAAAGGGGGAGCTATGTAACACAGACACATCCATTGTGCAGAAGAAGCAAAAATGATGCACTGTTCAGGCAAGACAAAGAAAATGTGGCTGCAATTTTGGCTACAGACTCCAGGTAGAGTTTGGACAAATGTCATGTAACATACTGCATAGCAGAAAAGGGGGGGAAAGACATTTGAGACCCAAATATGAAATGTTCCATGCAAAGACGTTGCAGTCAATGTGCAACTAACTTGTGTTTCGACTCACCATTCATGTGGTTGTGCAGCCAGTCAATTAAATCAACGCCCCTCCCTCACTTCCATGCAGTGTCTCGGCATGCAGAACCTCCTCCGGTGCGGTGGGCTGCACTGGGATCCGTTGATGGGGGCAGCGTCCGGAGGTCGGCAGACGAACCGGTCCGGTTGAAGCGCGCTCCGGTGCCTTTTCAGCAGCAGCAGTAGCCTTCCTTCCGGCTGCCGGGGAACAATGGTGTGGCATCAGACTGACAGGCTCCCGGGCCAACGTGACTTCCTCCGTCCAATCAGGGCTCAAACACCAGGAATCAGCCGCAGAGCTCTTTTGCACGCGTTTTTGTGTGTGTGTGTGTGTGTGTGTGTGTGTGTGCACTGTGTTTGGATCCCAGGCAATGGTGAGAAGTAACAAAGAACAAATACGTTAGTCTTAAATTGATCAGGTGTCCGAACTTTAATTGACTTGTCAGCTTTCTGACAATCGTTGGCCTTAATTCAGAGATTTATTTTATACATGTTGTTGCTTGTGTTAGCCTATACCACAAGCTTCTGTGCTCAAAAAAATTATCCATCTGAAAAAAAAGGACATAGGATGTTTTTTTTTTCTCAATTAGCATTGGCTAATTCAGCATTTTTTGTTCAGTTATTTTGTTTAGCTCATGCAGGAGCTGTTGTCCCAGAGGTTGCGGTGTGGGTGGGGGGGGGGGGGGGGGGGGACGGGGGGGAAGTACTCAGGGGGGCACTTCCTCAGTACCGTACATGCACTATATGCAAGTTAATTAAAGAAGGAAACTGTAATGTGTGCTAAGTGTAAATTTTTAATATAGGTACCAAATATAATTGATAGTAAATACTAAGTTTTACTTTTGTACTGAATAGATTTCAGCCTTTACATTTTTACTTTTATTTACAGTTAGTTTGGGTTCTCTCTCTCTCTCTCTCTCTCTCTCTCTCTCTCTCTCTCTCTCTCTCTCTCTCTCTCTCTCTCTCTCTCTGTCTATCTATCTATGGCATGTTGAAGTATTAAACATGCACTTATTGGAAGCTTTATTAGGTACACTTGCACAATCTAATTGGACCAATGCAAAAACTATATTGAGAAAACATCTAAGATAATAATGATCAATTGTGGCTCCCACTTTTGTCAGAGAGGTGTTCATTTTCTGCATGTAATAAGTTTATTATGCTGTTGTAGACCTCCACAGCATCATACAGAGAGGTGTTTCTGTTATTTTGGTAATTGGCTATGTAATTGTGCTACATGACAAATATAAACGCCTCTCAATATGATACAATACAGTTCTACACCACGATAATAAACATTAAGTTAATACTCTATGACCCTGTCAAACGATCTTTGCCAACGTGGTTATTTTATTCACGTATTCCTAATGTTTTGCCAGTTGGGTGTATTTGAAAGCAAGATGTAGCTCACAACACCAGACGTCATGTTTTGCATGTGCTATTCCACATTGGCTTCATGTTCACCTGCTGTGACCTCGATTCCTGCAGCACACTGCCACCCTTTGGTCAAATCGATAAATGACAACTTCACTGCAGACACCAGACATTGAATATTTGTTTATTTTCTGAAGAAAGATGTCATTTACGTGGGTGGCTGTTGGGGTTTTACGCCCACACGTGGAGTATTGGCATACATTAGGAATGCATTTACATGAAGGCAATAGATCATTGACGTCTGAAAATATTTGGAAACGCCTGTGGTTCTCGCATAGAGCAGCAGATGGTGCTACCGTTATGCTGGAAAATAGACATTACATTGCACGGGATTTATACAAACGTTATGGGTTAGGGTTAGTAACCCTAACCCATAACCGTTCATGACAGGGGTATGGTGGCAGTGACCCTAACCCTAACCCTGTAGCTATATGACATGGAAAAAAAAAATCAATGTTGATATATACAACTCAGCATGATACATTGCAGATCTACACCGCAACAATAGGGGGGAAATGTTAAATTCTTACCTCTGAATGGGTCAATAAAAACTGAGCATTATTAACTTTTTAAGGCAGAAGGTATTATACAGATCTTGTATTGAAGCTTGTGAGGGTCTTCCTAATAAAGTGGTCAAAGAACAAACACAACATCAAGTAAACATGGCTTGGATAAGCTCTAGCTTGTATAAGCATTACATACAATGGACAAATAATGTTTTTACATTTTCTTCATTAAAAAAAAATGTTGCTGTGGTATATACATTATTTTGTTAAAATTTTGAATCATGTCATGAGTATTCTCTGAAGGCTTAGACCTTTATTTTTACAACCTTATTAGGGCTAATGAGAATGTAGTGTTCTGTGTAAAAGCAGACCTTTAACCAACAGAGGAGTTTTATTGCCTAATATCTTCACTCATTTCTACAAGTAATGATGCACTTGAGCTATTTATTTTTTCTTGCTTTACTGCTCAAATGCCGTAGGCCATGATTTGTTGCTTTAGCAGTGCTGTAATGGCCATTTGACTACAACGTTACTCAGTAGATCGAAGACCTCTGTCAGGGTTCGACTGTTAAAAGAAGTGAAAAATAACTGGAAATAGCATATTGCATATTAGTGTTTGTTAGTTAGCAGGGTGATTGGCTGGCGACCGGTTTAGGGTGTACCCCGCCTCCTGTCCGAAGATAGCTCGGATGGGCTACAGCAGCCCGCGACCCTAGTGAGGATAAGCGGTAAAGAAAATGGATGGATGGATGTTAGCAGGGTAGTTACTGGTTCATTGAGGATGATGAACTCAAACTTTTTACACCAAGTACCACCTCGAAAAAAAAATACGACCTTAATGATTAACAATGATCAACACGTTGATCTGAAAATAATTATTTATTTACTACAAATAATGTGGCCTATGTTTGTTCATCTATCTATGCCAGCGCCATATATTGACAGGTAAAATAATTTACTGCTCTTCCACTAGATGGCAAAAGTTACATTTGACCTCCGTATCCACTTGCTGTCATTCATACGACTGAAAGATCTCACAATTAGTAAATTTGTGAGTAAATTCAGATGAGTTTGTTCCGTGACAATGCTCATACTGTATCTAAAATCATCTTTCCCAATTGCAATAAATGGAAATGCCATTGATCCTTTCTGGCCTCCCCCAAAAAACCCATAAAACATTTTTGGAATGTGTTTTTTAATAAGAAACTTTTTACTCTATAACATTGTACTTAACAAAAAATACATGAATAACATAATTACATAGAATGTAAAGAAATTATAAACATTTTTACTTCAGTTCAGTGGAGATTGTGTGATTCTGGTGTGCTTCTCTTGGCCACTTGGGGCAGTATAATATAGACATGCAGTGATAGAACGATGGTGTCAGGTCCTCAGTAAGCCAAAGTAATATTAGTAGTTTACAGAGGATATAGGAAGAATATATAGCTGTGAGTATTTTTTATAGTATCTCTCTACATGTGTTGCTCCACCGTTTATCTTCAAATATACATTGTTTCAAGGGTTATAACACTGCAACACTGATGCTATTTGTTAGCCCTTCTACGGAGTTTTGCATTATTTGTCAGCATTAAGCTCAACTGACTTTTCTAAGTTTTGCATTATTTGTCAGCATGAAGCTAAACTGACTTTTCTAAGGCAAAGCTATGTGGTTGTTTTAAATACACATGTAAAAAAAAAATGTGGTAGCATGAGGCTCTATCTCCAGCCCACTGAAGTTGCTCAGGTAGAGTAGCTCATCCAGAAGTAGCTTTCCTGTGTTGACTCGAGAGCGTGTAAAAGATACCAGAAGACAGGCCAGTACCACCGAGAGATGGAAGGGGTTGTATGTGGGAAGCAACCCAGCAACAGTAAAATGTCCTAGCCACTCCTTTGTACAAAGAAGAAAGTGATCTTCCACCTTTGTAACCTGATGGCTTGTGGATGAGCGAGCAGGCTTTACATGACACTCTGCTGTGGCCTCACCTGAATAATGCATCTCTCTCAAGTTAACACAGCTCATCCAACGTCTTTCAATACAAGCACTCTGTGTGACGAAGGTTTTGACATCCTGACAAATCACTAATAATCAGCTCTGACCGATGATCACTACATTGTTTTCTTTATATTACATGTCGATCATTTTCACTTTTAGGACCACTAAGTGCATCTCTTTAGGGCTATTATGTGTCTCTACGAGTGGCCTCTTAAGCTGCAAAGAAAGTGGAAGCCGGCCGGGTGTAGTGACCTGTGTCCTCTTTCTCCGACAGTCATCATCCTGTGATACAGTTGCACGTCTGTGGAAACTCAATCAAGAGATGAGAGAGACCAACGAGCGAGTTGCTACTGCTCCCGGAGGCATTATTTTAAGATGGAACTTTCAACATTTGGGATAACATCTACTGTGAGTATGCTTATTGTTGTGTGGATGCATGCATGTGTTTTTGAATGAGGGTTAGCTGATGAGTATAGACACAGTAAAACATAGGCAAATCAGTTCATGCTTGAAATTGCACCCATCTAGTATAACTGACAAGTGTTAGTCAATAATTGGAGCAATTGTACACTTAAATGTACAATCATATCCTTTTTCTGGCATTCCCTTTTGTGTGATTCATTATGAATTTGATGAGGAATGACTATTTGCTTTTAACATCTTTGCTGCGGGGAATTAAGTCAATATCATCTTGGTCACATCTTAGTTATGGTTTCTGATGACTGAAAATCATAAACGTATGAACACCTCATCATATTATACACAATGGTCCCTGCATTTATTGTTTTTATGTTTTGTATTTTTTTTTTCATCAAATTTAATTTGCAACTAAATATTTAAGTATACTGTTGAACTATTGTTCGACTTAAATTAAGAAGGGATTTTGTGGAAAAGTTTGAAATACATGTTAAAAGTTTACATTTTTTAACAGATTTTCTCTCAAAATGTAAAGAACAAATCTGTTTAGCAAGAAACTTGAAGTGGACACACATTTTTTGTTTTAGTGGACCATAAAATTATGTGTCGGGCCAGATCTGGCCCCTCAGCCTTGACATTGGCACACAGTGACTTGGTATAACGTTCACACGAATGTGGAATAAACAATTGTGAGGAATCAAAACAAGATGGGGCGCTCTGCTGAAACTACATTTAAGATGACGATCACGTGATTAAATGGAATGGGAAAGTTATAACCTGCTGGACAGCAAATCTGCCAAAATTCAAGCGGCGCAGTAGTTGTACTCTCTTGTACTTATCGTTTATCTTTATTTGTAATGGAACTATACACACGATACAGTACGTACTCAATCTTACATAGGCTTCAAACTTTAGATTTTTTTAACAAGAACATTTAAAAAGGGATTTCAGTTTAGAAAGCAACACATTTTACTTTAGTGGCAATTTTAATTGTTCAAATTTGGAGTGCATTGTGGGAAAATAGAAATCATTTTTTTAAAAAGTCAAAAAAATAAATAAATGAATAAGTAATTTATTGATTTTTATCCTGCAACAGATGAGTTAGTTCGTTTTTTAACCCTTTCACGACACAAAGGTTTAGTATATTGATTATTATTTAAACAAACTTCAGTAGCTTTTTCAAAACTGTAAATATTATCAATATTTTTACAGTATTGGCGTATTGTTTTAACAATATAACATACTGTACTCCTCTGTCATTCCATTAGAACGTTTTCATTATGATTCCCTTTCTTAGCTGATTGGCTGGGCGACATCACATGGTTCTCCTGCCTATTGTAAGGCATGTGGGTTCATTTTTACTTCAATTAGCAAATAGTGTCCCTTACACTATAAAAAGCTAATCTGCTTGTGTAACAGGAGCAGTAAACATAGCTGTATGTGAACAGGCAATGACTGTAAAATTGAGGAGCTGGAGTTCTGTTGGCCAGTTAGTCTGCATGAAAGCGTCTGGGTGTGAGATGTGGCTGACAACAGCTCCTTGTGAGTGTTCTCATTTAGTATTTGTGTGTTCAACTGTTTGTCCCGTTCAATAAATGGCTCAAGGTGAATCAGTAACTGTGGCTCTCCTTGCCCACATACAAGGGCATTACAATGTACAGTATTGAAACATCGGCTATTTGCGTAGAATATGGACCAAGCCCTGCCACCAATAGCAAAAATCTGCAAGTAATTTATTTTGCCGTGTGTGTGAGGCAGCGTGTCATATTCCAGCACAGGGGGGCAAATGATAGCGTATCCATGACAACGTTTACAAATTACCTTGTAAATCATCCCCCGGTATGTAAGAATCAGCGTGAACGTCAAATGGGCCGTGAGGCATATTAGCATCCTGGATTGACACGTTTCGCACCTCTGCAGCCAGTGAGCGCTGTGTTACATAAATAATGAAAGCAGGAGTATTAAAGAGTGTGGGGCCTCGTAACACTGGATGAATTATTATTTCATCAGACTGGATGAGGCTCATTTGTATTCCGATTCTTCACTAAGAGGAAAAAGGCACGAGGCACAGAAGCCTTTATACAGCTCAGTCCTGCACTGTGATTGTAATCACTTTATTAATTTGATGCTGAGTTATGTGTTCAAGAAAGTCTTTAAAAGGCAGGAGACTCATTAAATAGGAAGGAATTAGTGACACCTGAATGTCATTGAATGTCTTTTTGCCAAGTCATTAAAATACTGTGCTGGCTGGATTTAGCCACAAGATGGCACACATCATTCAAAAAGGTACAAAGTGTGAACCCAGTGGCTCTTCCACTAATTTACATTACATCAAGTACCACCTCAAAAAACCCTCAACCACAGAAATCTTGCTTTGTCTCACAGCAAAATGATAAAACAATATCAGAGCGAGAGGAACAAGATCTGCTTTCTTATCCTTGCATTAAAACAAAATATATGAGGTGATAATTAACACAGAATACATTTTAAAAGTGCAAAAACATATTTATCTAACATGTCCCTCCTGTTTGTACTTATGAAATCAAAAATGACTAAGATAAATGACTGATTGATGAATGTGATATACAGCTTGGTTATGAGCAACTGCCCCTAACAGCACAATCAAATGAAAGTGCATGATTACTATGGATGAGACAATCAAGGCAAACGATGAAAAATATAAAATCAGGGGAAAACACAGTGTACTAATGGTTAGCACCTATGCCTCACAGTTCTTAAGGTTCTGGGTTTGATTCGCCGGCTTCCTGTGTGGGTTTTCTTTTGGTGGCTTCCAGCCACATTTAAAAAAAAAATGCATTTTAGTTTCATTGAAGCCTAAATTGTCCTTAAGTGTGAATGTGAGTGTAAATGGTTGTGTTGTCTTATGTGTGCCCTGCGATTTGCTGGTGATCAGTGCACGGTGTACCAGTCAGCTGGGATAGGCTCCAGCTCACCTGCGACCCTGATGAGGATAAGCGCCATAGAAAATGGATGGATGGATTTTTAAGTGCCCTTTTATATGCTGTGTGTTAGATTACTGTTCAACCAGGTAGAATTAGTTGAATCTTTAATGCAACAAAAAAAATGAATCCCAAGCTATATAAGCAACACTTATAATGAGATTGAATACAAATCGACAAATATTTTTAATCCAAACAAACACGATGCTGATCCAACATTAATAAAAACATTCATTAAGGTTCAGCTCCCAAACGCCCGACTCCGTTATTAATCTCTAAGCCACCGCAGGTTCGGCAGCCTGTGTGACCTGTGATTTAATATGCTTACATTGCAAGGCCCCCTCGCGGCAGTAGAGATTAATTAAGCATGATACATTTTGCATAATATCCGCTCCAGTATAATAAAGTTTTGTTGAAAATAAATCACTACTGGTCAACTGTTAGTTATGAAAAGGAGAAAAAAATGAAGGAATGATTCCCCCCCCCCCCACACACACACATACGTGTGCACATTAACAAACGAGGGTTCAAGATGGTGGTGACATGTTGCAGCACGGACACTGAAGCTGACAAGGCGTCAAGTGGCTTGACACAGCAAGCGAGAGGACCAGAATGGAACAATGGCATGTAAATAGATAGTTGACAGGTCCCACAGAAGCCTTTAAGACATTTTACAACCATCGACCCTAATGTTAGACCCGATGCCATCGTTCATTCACTGAAGTGTCGTTTGTAGAAAACGCCCAACTTGGACATGACGTGCAAATTGACTACTCTCTATTTATTCTATTCGCCCGCACGATGTACTGCAGTGTGGGTCAGCCTACTTTAAGTCATGGGGCCTCTTCTTTTGTCACTTGAGACATTTATTTTTAGATTTTTTTCGTGTGTCCGTGGTGTCTTTTAATGCCGATATTGAGTGTCAGAAACGACTATGTCATGGCAGAGGCAGCTGCTAAATATATTCCCTGTTGCCACCAATGTTGGTCGTGTGTGTTTTGTTGGCCATTGTTTCTTGGAAGGCAGCATTTGTCATACAGCACACATCGTTAACATTCCGGTTATCCTGTTTCGCTTTGCTTCAGCATGTAGGCCGCTCGCCGCTTCTGGAGTTGGGAAACGTGTTGTGGTGGAGTCTAACGTCAGATGACAGCGATCGGTATACTGATGGACGGTGGTTGACGGAGACGGTTCGGAGCCATGTGTCGCAATCAGCTTCCAGCCTCATATAACTGTCACATAGCTGTCATTCGGTTTGCGTTAACGTGTGTTCGCTGCTGAGAGGCCTGAGAGGAGTTGTTTCAAACGTCGACAGAATATGTTTGGAAAAGAGCAGGCCCTAGGGCAAAGGCTTTTTTTATGTCGCCCACAAAACCATGCCGCAAATGTTCCTTCATTTCTGCCATTCCCAATAGTCACAAATATAGCAATAGCAAAATATGAAGGACGCTAAAGCCACGCCCCCAGTAGGGATATAGCGGCTTTTTTTAAAATTTATTTACTTATTTATTTTTTTATTTTTTTTAAAATTTTTTTTATTTTATTTTTTTTTATTTTTTTTTACCGCTTTACTGACTGGGCGGAGGCAGCGCCGGGCGAGTTACGCCACAATTTGTGAATGGATTGTGGATGCTGGGGCTAACGTGTCTGCTTCCACTGTTCGAGCTTCCGCACGGCAACGAGACTGACTCGAACCTGGCGTGTTTGATTGAGAACTTACCCAGCTGTTCATTTCGGAGACAGAACATGAGGACTTTGATGGATTTGTGGATGAGGATTGATCAAAAAAATAACGTGAGTACATTGTTAAATATTTCAATAAAGTACAACCGAACTCAGTTTTGCTCCCGCTGGCTTTTTAAAAACATTGTTTTTGCGTGCATGCATGCTACCGTATGTTTTAAGCTATCATATATTTTACCATGCCTGCGCCCAATAATACGGTGCGCCTTATGTATGTGTTAAATACAGAAATAGACCCCGTAACTGAGACTGTGCCTTTTAATACGGTGCGCCTTATGGTCGTGAAAATACGATATGTCACAGCTTCCCATTTCCATCCATTTCATAGCCGAACAGGAAAAGATTCTGAGACAACCAAATATTGTATGTCGACTTTTAATATACGTTTCACATTCACAATGTGCGTTGTCATCAGATTTATACATTTGAAGTCGGATTCCACTGATTTACCCTGATAGGGACACAACTTTCATTCCAATGCACTTTTTCTTTCGGAGGTCAGCAATTTTTGACTACTCTATTTTCCTGAATTCAACATACTGCATGTACCTGTTCTTGTTAGTTTTGCTTTCATCTCCTGTGCCACCCAATTACACGCCCTTGTGTTCTCCCAACTGCGTCTACTATGATTAACTGCTCTGTGCAGTCTTTAGTTGGTTTCTTGTCGCTGTCCTCTGCTATTGTTCTTTCATTCCCTTGTTAGCTGTTCATTTTCTTGCCCAATTTTGTTTCAGTGAGTTCTTTCCTGCATTTTATTATTATTATTTTTACATTCACAGTCCACCTTTCTCCATCGGTTTTGCAGAAAATACTACCAAAAAATGGTTCAGGGAAATATAAACTCCTGAGGTACATGTGAGGATGTTATAGTCATCAATCATGAGAGAAGTTCTTTGTTGGTTTGTTTTATAGTTACTCTATATGTCAAGTCCTGCCTCAACTCACTTCTGCAATTATGGTCTCCATGCAATGAAAAGATCAATCGATCATATATTTTCAAAGCGGCTTGGTTTATGTACATTAGTTGTCATTAACTTCATTAATAAAATAAAATGTGAATTCAGGTTTTAAATTGAAAAACATGCACATTTTGCCTCAGTGGTTTCGATGTTGGACAGGGTCAGAGTACTTCACTTTCTTTGGTTTCATCTGCAAGCATGTCGATATAGTACGATATATGGAAAATGAATAAAATGGTTTAATTAATACAATAGCAAATTCTTTCGAGGACCTTGGTCTTATGTTTCAGAGAGAGATCAGGAGGGTCAACCTTCCAAACTCATTCCGCGTTCACTGACGGATTGATTTGTACTTTCTCTCTGTAAAATCTAACATGAACGCTGGAGGGTAAAATGCGGTCAATCCTTTATAAAAAGTATAAACAGCGTTTTGACTTGGCAACATGAATGAAAATCATTGTGAGGATTCTGAAGTGTATATTTTATTCAAAATTAGGTTTTCTCAGTTTTTTTCCATTGTATGAAAACTTCAACTGTGGCTCGTCCAACAACCTTTCAAACCAGAACCTCACAACTGTAAGGCAGACGTGTTAACCACCAGCCCGACGTGCTGCCTACTGAAAAAGCCATTTCACCAAAATATGTAGTCCAAAATTATTACAACCCCAATTCCAATGAAGTTGGGACGTTGTGTTAAACATAAATAAAAACAGAATACAATGATTTGCAAATCATCCATCCATCCATCCATTTTCCGAGCCGCTTCTCCTCACTAGGGCCGCGGGCGTCCTGGAGCCTATCCCAGCTATAATTGGGCAGGAGGCGGGGTACACTCTGAACCGGTTGCCAGCCAATCGCAGGGCACATACAAACAAACAACCATTCGCACTCACATTCGCACCCACGGGCAATTTAGAGTGTCCAATTAATGCATGTTTTTGTGATATCCTTTACACATTGATGTCGGTTTTTGATGCAGTGCCGCCTGAGGGATCGAAGGTCACGGGCATTCAATGTTGGTTTTCGGCCTCGCCGCTTACATGCAGTGATTTCTCCAGATTCTCTGAACCTGTTGATGATATTGTGGACCGTAGATGATGAAATCCCTAAATTGCTTGCAATTGTACGTTGAGGAACATTGTCCTTAAACTGAGGACAATGTTCGATTATTTTCTCACGCACTTGTTCACAAAGAACAGCCATAGCAGCCATAAAATTCAAAGTTAATGATTATTTGCTAAAAACAATAACGTTTATCAGTTTGAACATTCAGCTTGTCTTGTCTTTGTAGTGTATTCAATTAAATATAGGTTGAACATGATTTGCAAATCATTGTATTCTGTTTTTATTTATGTTTAACACAACGTCCCAACTTCATTGGAATTGGGGTTGTAATTACTAAAATTAATAGTATATACCTGTTAGGGATTGAACGATAAAAACATTTTGTAGTCTCAACACTTAACAGGATTTTCTTTGTATAGCACTTAAAGAAAAAACACAGCTGAAACAAACTGCTGTACATAAATACAAATCAAACATAAAACAATTTAATGTAATATAATTTAGAAACAATATAACAAAAAAAACAAAGTTTAAACAATCAAATAAATGAAAATAAGATACTAAAACTTAACAGAATCTCAAGTTGTTTTCAAAAAAGCCAAGGAATAAAAATGAGACAGGTTTTAGAAATCGGCGACTTATTATTTGATCATAATATGATGGCAGTTGAGTTTTGTTTAAAATATCATTAACATAATTAATATTTCTTCAGCACAGTACAGCGCTACCCAACCTTTTTTGCGCCACGGACCAGTTTCCTTTAAAGTCATATTTTGACAGACAGGCATAGAAATAAATAAAATCAAATGGCTCAAAATACAATTCACCATTGCGCTAATTGTAGTTGTTGTAAATAGTGACAGTCCTGTGCTTTTTTTTTTCTTCAACAAACCAGCCGGTCTCATCTTGGGTTCCAAAGAAAGGACTTTCAACTGGCCTGTCTGCTGCCGTCGCCGGGCTATAACGCTTTGTGGAGCGGCGAAATGTCCGGCCAACAAGACAACAATCTTCATACGGGTCCATGAGTACCAAAATAAGATGGTGGTGGATAAGAATAGCAAGTTAGCCTCGCTATCTTCAGCTATTCTGATCGCCGCTAGTCTTTAAAGATTGATATCAGCGGGACCTCGGGACTGGCGGCGAGGAACGAGGCCAGCGGCGCAAAGCGAAGCAGACGGGCGAGTTGAAAGTCCTGTAAATTGACCATTTGGAAGATGAGATGCCAAAAACGAGATTAGCGATTTGTCGACTTCAAGCTTTAAACGTCAACGCGTGGTCGTAAAGTCGACTCGTCAACTAATCGGTTCAACCCGTAATACCTGCATACATTGGAATCATATAGTCATAAATAATATTTTTTATTGCCCCAGACTACTATTAATACAATTAAAAAAAAAAAAAAGTTAAATTAGATTGGGCAATTTACCAATATTGTTGAATTATTTCATTGTTTGTGTGACATCTTGCAAGATGACTGTTCGATCAAGTTTTGGCATAACATTTGGGCTTAGCGCTATATTTTGGAGTGTTCTGGTTGTTCGTGATTTACTCACAACAACTCTGTGATTGCGATATTTTCCCTTATCCACTAATGACAACCTTTGGGTTTGTCCACATTGCGGTCAGGCGACTGACACAAATCCTCCCAGTTCTCTGCATGAGTACCAGTCGTGTGAAAACATCAAACAGAAAGTTCGTTAGCATAAGTCCAATCAGCATCACCAACATGATGCAAGAACGCAAGGGCAGAATTGCAAATGCGCCACGCTGAGTATCCGAGTCACAGAGCTGCAGCCTACCCTTTTTTCAAAGCACCTGTTTGTTTGTTCCTGTTCTGGGATTCATTGCTGTATGGTGATGACAAAAGTTGTTTTGTCTTGATGCATGGGGCCAAATGTCATAATACTAATGCAGGATCTAGTTTGAAGAATTCAGAACTGGCACAAGGGTGTGGTGGTAATCAAATCAATTTACTGAAACTTGCCAGTCATTTTTAGTCTTTCTAATGTGACATTTATTTTCAATTAGGATACTACTGTTGCAGAGCACTCGCACGCCTCGTTACCATGGATACATTGGCTTACATCTAACAGCTACAAGGCCATTCGCAGAAACGCTATGTACTTCATCATAACATCGTCAATCAAAGAAGTCACACACAATTACACTCATATAAATCATCTCATCATCTTGGAACGGAAATAGATATACGTTCATGGGTCAGCCTGTTTACATCGTAAAACCTTTAGTACTTTCAAAAACTAAACTAAAAATATTGAAGTCCCTGTGAATTGAATTCTGAGATTTATTTTTTCTAAATACATCATACATGTTTAAAGATAATTACTAAAACGTGCAAAGACTGAGAACTATGTACAGGAGTACTCAATTGTGGAGACTTAGTGTTAAACTGTTTTTTACCATTTCAGTTTTCAGATGTATTTATTTTTTTTAGGGGGGGTGTCTGAAACAGCAGCCGATGATGCACTTCAGAATCTGACAGGAGTCGCCCCTCACCCACTAAATAAGAACTTGAGCGCCTTTTTGTAGTTAACACACAGATGTAACAGCATCCATATAGTCCTACTTATATAGCCATCATAATCTATGTTCTATCTCTTATTTCTTCTTTGTCTATTATCTACTGTATGTATTCCTTGTACATAGTGCCCCCTAGTGTGCAGATTGAGACACCAGCCTACATTTTAAGTGCAATGTGTGGCAAGACTGTTCGTAAAACATGCAATGTTAAAATGTCAATAATGACAAACTGTTACTCTAAGAAATGTTATTTGAGTGAAACTTATGCCACATTTAAGAAAGGTTTGTGGTTTGGAATAGTATTTGATTAAGATAAAACAGATTTTCATCACAATTGCAAGACCTAATGTCATTTTCACATATTGGTTCAACTTGCTATCGGCAAATACTAAAATTTAATACATGTACTCAGTCTGAAAAATGTGGTACTGGTACATCCTTGATTTAATTAAAAAGATGTATAACCTTTTTGAATAAATACAATTTGCAACATTACTGGAATAATTTTGAGGGCAACAGCATAAACGGCCGCATTGCTGTTGTCAGGCGTCTTGGTCGACGTGAAGATTTGCTTTATTGATCGGACTGAACAGTCGCTGACTTCACAGGTAATAAAAGTTTCAAATTTGGCTTATTTGCATTGCTAATGTCACTGTGCAGTGGAAGCAGCTATGCAGTGTGAGCTACTTCAGATCTCGGTATGCAAGCGTTTGCCAGTTGACATCATTCAGCAGTGATTTAGTGGCGTTTGTGTGAACATGGCGGCCTGTCAAATTCCTTCCTTGAGTTATCGCTTCAGTCATCCCCCGCCCTTCACGCTACTATAAACTAAACGCTGTGGAATATACAGTACGTCTCAATCTGTACACTGCACAGCTAAAATGTTACATTCTTGTTGGCAGTTTGCAAAGACTTAATGTATTCATGCCCCGAGCAACAAGATCATATTTTGTGTTAGCTGTAGTTAGAGACTTCATGAAATCACGTCAGTTTGAAAATAAAAGTTTCAAGCGAGCGTGAGGAAATACACTGTACATTTTGAAGCAGCGCGCTAATCCTACTGATATCATTTTCAATCTGCATTTGCTGTTCCTGCTTCTTCTCTCATGGAAGACTTTGAGGGTTAAAACGTTCCTTGCTGCTGCTTACAAACAGACGACACTGCCTTAACTTCAGATTTTTCTAATCTCTTTAAACATCGAAGGAGCAGGAGACGCACCTGCGCAAGTTAAACATTTTTATTTTTTTTATTTTCAAACAATTAAATGTGAAATGTGAGTGCGAATGGTTGTTTGTTTATATGTTCCCTACGATTGGCTGGCAACCAGTTAGGGTGTACCCCGCCTGCTGCCCGATGATAGCTGGGATAGGCGTCAGCACTCCCGCGACCCTTCTGAGGATAAGCGCCTCAGTAAATGGATGGATGGATAAAAACAAAAAGTTGTATGCAAAGGTTTTGAAAATGTAAAGTTTTAGAGCCTTGGAGTGTCATTTATCAGCTAACCTCGTTGAGCATTATCATTCTGACGCCCCCACGATCATTAGCATAAATTACAATAGTGAACAGTGCAACAATAATGAATGCATAAATGGGACAATTTTACTTATTTCGGTGTCCTTAGATGTTGCAGTGCTTTACACGTCCCAGTTTACTTACTGAAAACCTTCAACAAGGCAGAACAGTAGTGTAGGGGTTAACATTTCTGCCTCACAAGTTTGGGTTCGAAGTTTTCCTGTGTGGAGTTTACATATTCCCTCCGTGTTTTCTCCAGGTACTTGCTACGTCCCTCATTCCAAAAACGTGCACGTTAGACTCATTAAAGACTCTAAATTGTACACCACACAGTGGTGCCTTGAGATACAAGTGACCAAACTTATGAGTTTCTCAAAATACAAGTCGTGATTTGGCTGAATTTTTGCTTTGTCTTGTAAGTGCAAACAAGAGATACAAGCACTATATGGTAGCAGTGAACTCAACCCAACTCACGTCACAATAATTTGCAATTTAGCTGATCGTGAACATGCGGTTTAATGCCACTGCCAGTTGAAATGTATTGTCAAACTAAAAATAAAACAAAGAGAATTGCATTTTTGAGTGTTTAAAACAACCAATCAACTTGACCTTAAGAATGCCCCCTCTAGCTCGTTGCTAACACATAATGGAAAATGTAATTGACAGGCTAACAATTAGCATCAATAGTTGCTGTGTAAAAACTACACTCACATGTATATATTTGTCATCCTCTGTGAATTTGTCATCCTCTGTGAAAAAAAGACGAATATTATTGCAGCTGCAGAATCTCTGAGAGTAGAGGTGACTGTATGACTGTATTATACTGCCCTCTAGTGGCCAAGGTGGGCATACCAGAAGGAGCAGCACAATGAATTGATTGAAGCATTGAATCATCATGCACAAGCAGTTTGTTTACATATTATTTAATTTTGTTATTCCTCTGTACAAGTACATTATTAGAGACACATTTCCTCATTGCAAGTTTCTTAATAGCATTTCCAGTCATTTCAATGGGAAAAGATGACAAATTGAATTATAATGTCAAGGCACCACTGTAATAGTTTTTTTCCCCCCCTGCTCCCCCCTACAGTTATGTGTACATTAGTTTTAAGTGGTTGTTATTAAATGAACAAATTGTACAGAAGCAATGTCAATTTGCAAATAAAACATATAGGCAAATGCCCTCTGTCTTATATTGTAAACGTGTAAGCACCATACACAACTCTGAAAAATAATCAAAGCACTAACACATCAACATGAGAAGTGTCCTGGCTTGTCCATCATTAATTATAGAGTTCTAAAGGGGTTGCCATGACAGTGGCCAAGTTGTATTTCTACTTATTACACGCCGCCAGCATACCATCAAGATAATTTAGACGCTGTTGTTTCAAGGTACATTTTCATTTATATTACTTTGAGATTATCATCCATTGTAATTATGCGAGTCACTGCCAGTAGCGGGCCTTCATTGGGGATTTACATGACCTAATTAATCCCCTTAATACCAATTACATAATTGCACACAACTGTGCCATGTATTTGGAGCAGTTCAGAATCCAAATGTATTTAATGACATGACAATAATATATATTTTTAATCAAATACATCATACCCACCAGCGATGCTGTTTATTAAATGTATAATGTGTGCTGATCGCAACTGACATGTTTTGCTAGTTGTCGTTGGCTGTAACCAACTGTGAGGCCAAATTTGAAATCTGATTTGTTAAAGAAACAGAAGAGAATAGATTTTTGGGAATAAAATCTACAATTTCATAGAACAAATATAATTTAGCTTGCAAATGTAGGTCAGTGCTTCTGATAGTATTTTGGTGCCAACAGAGAAGGCCTCGGTAATAATGGTTCACTGTTCTGAGTTCCCACTCAGTGATGACGTTCATATGAATTGCTGTCTGTCTCTATATGTGCTCTGTGATTGACTAGCAACCAATCCAGGGTACAGCCTGCTTTTCGCCCCAAAGTCAGCTGGGATAAACTCTAGCTCCCCGCGACCCTCAACAAGATAAGCGGAAGAGAAGATTAGAAAATGCATGGATAGATGGATGTAATTATGTTGACGAACCCACGACTGAACATTTTAATGAGTCCCCTAACAACCCCAAATTATCCAATTTGTGGGTTATGACCTTTTTATTTGCTGCTGCAACAAAATCATTAGCCCTGCTGTCATAATGATCCTCTGTTATCCATTCGTCTTTGTATTTCTGATAACGACCACAGTGTTGGTCACATAGTAAATGTGTATATTGTAAGTGTCACAATAATTACTGTAGTCTACATTGAGCAGCTTGCCAAAGATGAAAGCCTTGAAGATAATGAACAAATAGCTTCCTGTCATGGTCATTTTACATTGTCACACATTGTTACTCCATTGGGCTATTGAGCTACCAGAGGTGGACATGTGTCTTCCATCAATGTTCGGCTTACAAGTCAGTAGACCAGCACAGCGCAATGTGATGCCATCGTGTGCAGAAGGGTCTCACACACACCACACACACACACACACGCACACACACGCACACCACTTTTTGCAGCACATCACCGCCATCATTCTCTCTGATCTACAGCCCTTGCTTCAGTTCACTCTCAGCATCTTTTACAACCACACTGCAGACAATCCAAAGAGGAAATTAATTTTCTAAATGCTTGCATGAAAGAGGAGCACTTTTTATTGGTCAGATAGCCACATTATAGTTTAATTAATTAAAGCTCAGTTGGCTATTCAAAGTATCCCAATGCATCACTACGCTTAGTGCGGGCACAGATAAGGAATAATAATAAGAAATGGCGTTCCGAAATGAATAGAAGCTTTGATCGCTGCGATTCACGGCCTCACTTCTGGTGTTCTGTGGAAGAGATGCGGCTCATTGACATGCGTCCCATGATGCATCTGTCGGCGGTCGGCATCCAGTGCTCACTGGAGCACGGTGCAGAAGTGATGCCAAGTCTCCACAGCGCATCAACAAGGAAGGCGGATTGTATTTTTAAAATTGGTATTACCCCCTGAAATAATACAACAATAATTCTATATTGTGACTATTCTTGCTATAGGAATAGTATATTTCAAATATATTCTTCTATCACTTATGTGCAAGATAATGATGAAAAGGTTATGCCTGATGACATGATAAGAATCTGTGAATTGGCTGACTGGGATGTCAATTAGCTGTGGCTTATTTCTAAAACGATCATTGGGTTTTGCTGAACAGAAGAGAAGATGCACAAATAAGCTTCTATTAAATCAGTTTTAACTTTGATTACATTTCTTCACAGTCAGGCATTGCTCTCAGTACATGTATATGAAGGTTTGATTATTTATTTTTTTTTGTCCAATCAGATTTCAGCCTCTATGTGCTGCTATGTCGGTTGTGAAACGCTTTTGCATGTATGTCTATGTCTGTATTATACTGAGAGGCTGGAACAGATGAATGCCATTTCAACTCATTTCAATGGGGAATGATGATTTGAGATGTTTTGAATTGAGAACAAGGGGTACATACAATGGATGGATGGATGAATATACCATTACCTACAGTTTATACTATTTATTTACTGTAATATTTTTCACAATAATATAAAATGCTAGTCAGAATTTGGAAAACATGTTTTCATGTTATAGAACAGCAAAGTTATCTTCTACCTTCCACCTAAAAGATAATCACTTGGTTTCAGTTGACATGGCCACAATTAGGGATGGTGAATTAGCATCTGCGTCACAACCTCCATTTATTGAACTCAGCTCAGAAGTGACTAGCGTTAGATCGTCCGAAACAGTGACACAGCAACAGTCGCCTCTTTCGCACGTCATCCCACGCCGCCACACATTTCAGGCAAGGCTAATCGATTTCCACTAATGTACTGCGATTCAAATTGACAGGTGTTTCTAATGCAGTATATGGTAATATGATGAAGGCAGCCCTTGCACCTCATTACATTGTGTAGATCATTTTTGTGAGTGGTAAGTTTCAAATACATTCTCACTGTTTGATATGAAGCTGAATAATTCAACCATCTCATGTTGGCCAGGGGAAAAAAGCGGCAAAGAAATCTGACAGCTACAGTGATTGGGTTTCCTCGAAGCACGATGTAAACAGCTCCGAGGCGTCACTCTTATTTAATCAAGTGCTGTTACAAAGAGCTCACAGCAGACTTAATAACCAGCAGCGGACTGGGTGAGTAAGAGGAGCGATGATTTACTCATTCACACTTTAAGGCTCTCCAGCAAACACTTGTTTGTGCAATGAGTATTTCGTCGGAGGGCTGAGAGCCAAAGCCTCCAAAGCCCCCAAAGCTGAGGTTAGAAAGCGAAGACAATTTATTCACTCTGGAGACCAACCATGTTTGCTGTTGGTACTTGTTTTTACATAAATTGTGGTTTTCCTTTGGATTTTGGCATAATGATTTTGGACTTTGGACTTCATTTTGGTTGCACTTTGATTCATAACTGTCATCACCTTCAGTTACATAGAGTGGATCCCGGTCATTATCATCTACATTACCTGAAAGAAAATAAATGTGAAAAAAAATTAAAATAGCGCAGTTGTGGTCTAAGTCATAACATCTGCCAGATCTATCAATATTTCATGAAAGATTAAGTGAAACATTCACTTATGCTAACATGCACATGCACATGCACTGGTACCTAAGCTACAGCACTACTTTTCTCAAGCTCTGAACCTCACTTTCTGCTATGTTTATTGTGGGAGGTGAAGCCTGGTTTCATGGGCGCGGCCATCTTGGAAATTGGAGTTGGCCCATCGTTGCACTGATGAATCAGGACAAGTGTTGAGTGCAGTAAAGGACAACCCCCTACATGTCAAAATTGGAACTAATCCTTGATTTACACTAATATGTATCTGAAGGATATGCATGTTGCATCTATTTAATTTCTGATCTTAATTTACAAATGACAAAAATGAAGTTAGCCCACTGTAGTTCTCAGTGGCTCAATTGGTTTCTAAGCAAAAGCAGAGTAAAGCAAATATATGTATATTTGCTTTACTATATATATATATATATAGCTCCGAGAAAAAAAAACATCATACAAACATTTAAAACGCAAATAAAAACCTAAACCACAAAAATGGTCAGAAATAACTATTTCCTTAATGTCAACTGATAGAATTTCAACATCCTTAGAGATGACCAGGTCTAAGATGTGACCTTGAGTGTGGGTTGGAGTCTTAATATGTTGAGAGAGGTCAAATGTGTCGAGTATAGCAGAGAGTTCTTTAGAATATTTTTTTTCCCATGTTATTGTCAACATGAATGTTAAAGTCTCCCGTCATGACAAAATAGTTCTGAGCATCAGTTCTGAAAAATCCTCTATACATTTTCCATTGTATCTTGGAAGTCTGTAAATTATTAAAACAATAACATGTTATTGTTTTAATAATTTACAGACTTGTAGGGCATATATAGACAAACAACCATTCACACTTACATGCACACCTGTGGGAAATTTAGAGTCTTCAATTAATCTGACATGGATGCTTTTGGAATGTGGGAGGAAGCCAGAGTACTGGGATTTGCTATTGAATTACTGCTCTGTGTTATCATCAGACACAGACACATTTTTCATCATCAGTAAGAAATATTGAAAAAATGTTTGCTAGGTTGCAGGTCGGACTTGCGTGACATTTGACCTGAGTCCTTGGCTGTGGCTTGGCTATGGTCTGGATCACCTCAAATCATACTGAGTTGTCCGCCCAAGTTGCTTTGTCGTTTAAAACTTCACAAGGTTACTGCACAACTAATATACTCTATATTAGTTTAGTGTGTGTGCGCGAGCGTGCGTGTGTGGGTGCGCATGCGTGTGTTTTTGCCTCATGGCCCAACTCGACTGCACTACAGTGGATCATTCCGCGCAAACTGCATAATTCAGGGTCATCATGAAAAGATAAGCTTACAAGTTAATTATTTTTATCCTGCTTTTAAATCCTCTCTTGTTCATAGTCTAAATAGGAGCCTGAATGCAACTCTAAATGTCAGGAGTACTGACTTTCAGTTAATCAGTTAAAGTTGAAATAATAAAAAAATGAAAAATGAATGAAAAACTCACAATGATGATAGAAGTGCCTTTGGCTCCCTTAAAAGGAGCTATACAAATCAAAGTTATAGTATTAAGATGTTGTGTCACTGATGGTGTAATGGTTCACTTGAAAGATGGATGCATGGATGGATGGACGGACTGACAGACTAACGGACAGACTGCTGGATGGATGGATGGATGGTACTGTAATGCCTTCCCATGTGGGTAAGGAGAGGCTCACCGGACGATGCACTTTCAGCTGTTTATTGAACGGGACAAAAAGTTGAATAAAAATTCAAAATGAGAACACTCGCAAGGAGCTACAGTAAGCCAAAACTCACGGTCAGAGGCTCACATGCAGACTAACTGATCAAGTTACTCACTAAGCCACACCCCTTAAAGGTACACATACAACACTACAGTTGTTGTGGCTTTTGGCTTGTCCCAATGTACAGTAATTATACATTATAAAACCAGTTCATATCCTATTCTTTTAATGCTGTTTTCTTATACTGTATTAAAATAAAACAAACTGTAAAACGAAATAATGCAATTTCATTCATTTTAATGAGAAACATTTAGTAAAGTAAGTAAATTGAGTTCCAGAAGAATTAAACTCGTAAAGCCCGCCACACACTGAGAGACATGGCCGAAGGCGACTGAACTGTTGCACAGTGTGCAGGGTTCTTCAACTAGTTTTCATGAGAGGCTGACCGTTGATTTGGAGTTTTTCTGCTCTTTAGTAATCAGTAGTAGAACATAGGTTGCTCTAACTAAAAACACCGGGTTTCTGACCAACGCGCGGAGGAAACAAGCTTTTCGGGAAAAGTAAGTTATCAAGTGGACTATATATATATATATATATATATATATGTTTTGCGGCGGCACGGTGGAAACTGGCTCGAGTGTTTGCCTCGCAGTTCTGAGGTGAGGGGTTCAATCCCCGGCCCCGCCTGTGTGGAGTTTGCATGTGCTCCCCGTGCCTGCGTGGGTTTTCTCCGGGCACTCCGGTTTCCTCCAACATCCCAAAAACATACTTGGTCGGTTAATTGACAACTCTAAATTGCCCGTAAGTGTGAATGTGAGTGCGAATGGTTGTTTGTTTGTATGTGCCCTGCGATTGGCTGGCAACCAGTTCAGGGTGTACCCCGCCTCCTGCCCGATGATAGCTGGGATAGGCTCCAGCACGCCCGCGACCCTTGTGAGGAGAAGTGGCTCAGATAATGGATGGATGGATGGATATGTTTTGCTCTTGTGACACCTCAAACAAGACAAACGGGACTGAGAAAGAGGTTTTGGTGGGAAAATAATCATTTATTTACAGATATACAACTATGAAACTACAGTGTGAGCAATGCTGACTCAGAGCATGGCTCAAAGTAAACGTCAGTGGCTTTTTTACATGGCATTTGTCATTCACGCCATGAACTGCGTCATCTTTTCTCACGGTCGCGACACCACTTTTTACGACCTACCGTGAAAAATACTTTGCCTATACCATACACATACATACTCTGTTCAAATGTGAGGTGCCTAAACTTGTCTGACTTCCCACGTTGGCATTTCACTCCCTCATAATCGATGTGACAAGACGAGAGTCACCCCCTAATCTTTATCTTCTAACGCCAACTCCAAAGCAATGCGACATCACCATCTTCAGGGTACTTTTAGTCATTACAGTGGTTTACACACTTTAATTTCACAGACAAGCTGGGTGAGACCCTCTTCCACACCTGCTCATTGAAAAGCATGATAAATATATACTTCGGTGGAAGTAAATGGCTGGAAACCAAGTGACAAATGTAAAGTCAGTGAATGAGTTAATGGGGTCGAGGTCAGGGCTGTCATACTTTTCCACACCAAACTGACTTTATGGACCTTGCTTTGTCCACCGAGACACAGTCATGCTGGAGCAGAAAACTGACTTCTGAAAATTGCCCATGTTGAATATTTCTATAAAACAGGTGGCCCATTAGAAGATCTGAGGATCCTCTCACCAGGGGTGTTCAGATGCCATGGCAGACATTAACATTAGTTTTGCTGTTACAAGATAGCAGAGGCAGGCTGGCGCCACCGTCTCCGTCTAGACCAAACAAGACGAACTGCCTCGCACACAGCACTCTGAGGTGTCTTGTGTTGGATTTACTGGCCCCCTACGCCCTACTAGCTTTGACATTACATTACATCATTGGCCCCATTTGAGACTCACCGCACACCACGACACGGTTTACTGTCACCTGAATTGACGACTGGCGGGCGTCCATGTTGCGCGGAATAGGAATACTCGTGATGGATTCTGGGGATTCTAGAATTTCATGACAGACTGTAACAGCTGTTGCGTGCCATGCGATGTGGGGCCGTGATGATGAAACTGGGTTGACGTGCTTGATGAGTACACAGGCATCTGTAGGGGAAATGCTTTTTTTTTTTTTTTAAAGGGGTGGCTCTAACAAAATCAGAGAAGGGCCATGTTTTGGGAGTGGGCGGAGGTTCTAAAATAAAATCAGCTGTCACTCTCCATTCGTCCGACAGAGGTGGACGCGCTACTGGAGCTGGTCTCCAACGCTGACTGGGATTTGCTTTTGATTTGGAAGGACCCTGCTGGCTGGGGGTGCAGTGGCCATTTGAGTGGGAGTCTACCTGTTGAGCTTTTTTCGTAGATATATAACTCACCTTCTATTTTTACCTGGTAGGTCATGAATGAATGGGACTTCCCTGCGTGATGCCATGTTAGTTTGGAATTATGACTGTTTGAACCGCAGGGAAATAGAAAGCGACTAAACACAAAATTAACTCAGCAATTTGAAATGCTGCCTCGAGGAGAGAAGTGATTTATTCTGCTTCCAAATAGACGGAGCTCTGTATTACTGCAGGTGTTGTGTCGCTCTACTTGGGAAATACTTGACAAGCCACGAAATGGGCAGCACAGTGGAGTGATTTCCAGTAAATCCCATGTTTATCGATGTGACTGCAGCATTTTCAGACAGGGACACTGTGACCTCACTACTTTCATAAAAGCAACAAGGCCCTTCATGGTTGCGTTTAAAATAGGCTACACTTATTTTTGTAAAGGCGCCTAGATAACTTCACTTTCTTGTTATTTGAGCTTGCCGTTCAACATAACGTGTCATTCGATAGCCTAGGACTTTTCTGGATGCAAATTTTACTATCTGCAATAACATTTAATAGTTTCTATATATACAGTATATCCCCTCAAGGGAGCTAGTTACATAGTAATTTGCAGTAATTTAGTTTCATTCAATTATTAAGTTTAAATATCCGGTTTATACAGTACACTTTCCTCAGAGCAAATCACTTAATAAAGCTGCTAATCAATAACGACCTGAAACTTTAATTAATTCAATAAAAACAGGCTACAAATGGTGCAGTGCTTCAATGCACCAGTTGCTTTTAATTGTATGTCTATTGACTTCATTGAAGTTTGAGAACTGGATGTTTTGTACCAAAAACAATTCATATTTGAAACCTGCATAAATGAAAATGTTACAGGTGTAGTAGATTGTCATGTAGTTGATGTTAATCACAATACTCCGCAAATTATTATAGCAGTCAGTAAACACGATTGACAAAATACAGTAGTGCCTTGACATACAAGTGATCCGACTTAAAAGGTTTTCGAGATACAAGCTGTCATTCGGCCAATTTCTTTGCTTTGACTTCTGAGCACAAACTTCCGATAAGAGCACTGTATGATGGCATTGAACTCAATTCAACGCACACAATAAGGAGCAGTTTGGCAATTGATTGAATTACATTTAATTTAATTCAAAAAGGCTTCAAGCTGTTTAATGCCACTCACAGTTGAAGTTTACTGTCAAACTAAACATCAAACAAAGAGAATTACACGTATATTTAAAACAACTATATAGCTTTGCCTTAGGAAAGGCGGCTTAGCTTAATGCTAACAAATGATCCAAAACACCACTGACATGCTAACAGTTAGTATTGATTGTTGCGGTTTTAGAAGCAACGGATATTTGAACACAAACGTTGGAACAACACGTAGACATATAATAAAACAATACTCATAGGCATAGCTTTTTATCCTGTATGAAAAATAACTAATATTACAGCACCTGAGTCACTTACAGTAGTAATAGAAGAAGTACTATTCTTCTTCATTTGTGTCTGCATCACTGTATTGTACTCTCTCTTGGTGGCAATGGCGGGCACAGCAGAACGAGCAGCACAATAAATTGGACTCCAGCACTGAATCCTGATGCACATGTTGTTTAATTCTTTACATTCAATTGAATTATGTTATTATTCTGTGTTTTTATAAAGTCAAATATAATATAATCCTATTTTGCCTAACTAAAAAACACAAACACAAAAATTGAGGGGTGGCTGGAACGGATTAATGGCATTTCCATTCATTTCAGTGAATGGATGATCAGGATGAAACACCCAAGTGTTTTGGGTAACAAGCGTGGTCACAGAATTTTTTTTAAATTGGTATTTCAAGCCACCACTGTATAAGCAATAAACTATGGTTGGTTATGAGTTAATATGTTCCATTCATTGCTTTTTGGGCAATTATGTTCTTCTGAGAATGTTCTTTTCCCATTGTGATGTGAATATTTCCAGCCGACTCACATATGACGACCCCTGTAAACGAAACAGTTTCTTGGCTGTGTGTGTCTTCAGCTGCTGGCAGCACACGTTTAAGCCGAGCAGGACCTCCTGAAACATTTTAACAGGAAGAACCAAGCGCTGACCCACTGTAGGGCCATCATGTACCAGGCTACTGTCACCCAGCGAATGGACAACATCATCCCAAGCAGGGTACTTTGTGCATGAACATTTCATATTCAGCGTGGAGCCACAGCCATAATATGCTGTCATTAAAGTGATGTTTATGTCACTGTTGTACGCAGCCTTGAAGGCTGCGAGGTAGCTGTGCAACAATACTCTTGGTATGGTCACCTTTTACTGCCGATGTTGTCATGTTGTATTCATGAAGGTGGTGACAGTCGTGCAGCCGGGAGTGACTCGGCAGGGGGGGTCAGCAGCCTTTCATAGACAGTACAAATTGAGAAGAGTGTATAAATAGGAAGGAAACAAGACTCCCTGAGCAGCTCTAAGGAGAGTGCTGAAAAGAGAAAAATGTTATTATTTTGAAATGTTTCGGTAAATAAAAACAACTTTTTTTTCCCACTGAATGCGCTCCGTAGGTAAAAAAAAGAAAATAAACAGTTGAACCTTTCTACGTAAAATCAAAATGTAGTACAAAAGCCAAAGCACTCATTTCTCAGAAAATTAGTAGCCACTTCTCTGCTCTTCTCCACTTTGTAAAGTAATATCAGAGCAGAAACAAACTGATGATAGCCACGCTAATTAGCGAGTTATCTGCCCACACAGTGTCTATAGTATTTATTTCAGTAATTGTAGACACACCAACGCTCATAGCTTGTTGCAAGCATTCATTTCCAGGCAGCATTATAGAGGAGTAATACATTAATGTTACCATGAATTTGTCGACGAGTGATGGGTGTCGCGCACGTAAATGCGACAAGCGGGAAAGTCGTGACTTGTTAAAACTCTGGTATACCTTGAAACCAGTAACCGCCCCATGCCTGGATACAATATACAAACCCCAATTCCAATGAAGTTGGGATGTTGTGCAAAACAAATAAAAACAGAACACAATGATTTGTAAATCATTTTCAACCTATGTTCAATTGAATACACTGCTAAGACAAGATATTTAGTGATCAAACTGATGAAGTTTATTTTATTTATTTATTTATTTATTTTAAAGCTTCACTCATTTGAATTTGATGCCGGCAACATGTTAACAACACTCTTAACTTAACTTAACTTAACTTAAGACACTAACTACACTACCAAGCTTCAACAGCTTGGTACTGTAGGTGGAATTCTTACTTCACTTGTACAACAGTATGGAGTCTCCATTGTCGTATATTGCACTTAATAATGCACCACACATCCGTGGTCCCTTCTCAAGGTTTGTTTTTTTCCCGAAATGGGGTTTTGAGTTTTTTCTTGCACAGTCGGGGAGTTTAGGCCAGGAGAGTTCACGGTCAGTTCATGGTCAACTGTAGGCCTGTGAAGCCCTTTGAGACTCTTTTATGAGTTCGGCTATACAAATATAGTTTCTAGTGTCTAGGTTCTAGTTAGGACATGCCCTGCTGCAATATGATGGGATGCTGCATCCAGGCAGGACTGCCTAAAACTGAACATGATTTCCAAATCATTCTATTCTGTTTTTATTTATGTTTAACACAACGTCCCAACTTCATTGGAATTGGCAATGTATTTAACAATATTATTACTGTGTGTTTTTATAAAGTACAATGTTATGGAATGTTTGTTTCCTCATTAAAATACAAATTACAACAAATGTTGTTGATTCTTTTTAGGGGGGAGTCTGGAAAAGATCAATACCCATCCATCCATCCATTTTCTGAGCCGCTTCTCCTCACTAGGGTCGCGGGCGTGCTGGAGCCTATCCCAGCTGTCATACCATTTCCATTCATTTCCATGGGAAATGTGATTTGAGATGTGGTTTTAGTTAAGATCGTGGTCCAGGAACAAATTAAAGTCGTATCTCAAGGCACCACTGTATTGCTTTATTTGAAAACAGTCACTAGTGCAAAAAAGTTGGAGACTTCTGCTTTGCAGCATGATTAACAGGCTGAAGATTAGCCTCGTGTGAGGTTGTGTCAAAGAGAAGCCTGCTCATGATAGTCCCTGCTTCATTAGGTCATGGATGAGTCTGAGATCTGTTCTGTGCCTGAGGGACTTGCCAGTGTGAGGAAACAATTTAAGACCCAGGAAACTACCTCGACTACCACATCACAAGTAACCCAGTTCCATTTCCAGCACAGCAGTGTGCAGGTACACAAAATTAGAGGCCAGTTTGCCAAATTATGGGCGCCAATGCATGAAAGAGAATGAGATGTCTATCATCAAGTGAGCAGGAAACATTACTGGAGACAGGAAACCTGATTGCTTGCTTTCATTTAGCTCACTAACATGCATGGTTGCACCCTGCGAAAATATGCCATTTATTCAGAAAATGAACACAGAGGTTTGTGATACATCTTACCTCTCATATGCACCAACACACGCTTTTCTATTATTTTGTGGCACAGTATGAATGAACAGCACTGCATGTTCTTTGTCATCTCACCTCTATCAGCACAAGTCGTACTGCATTGCATTGACGGTCGGGTCCCTGCTTGGTCTCAGCATGGCATACCAGATAACACTTCAGTATGTGGAGCTGACTCGCATCAAATGAACACTAGTGGAGCGTGCTCAGATGAATGAGGCATATTTTTGTATATTGTTTGAAATACATATCATATCCAGGCATGCAGTCTGTATCGGCACAGTTCCAGAGTGTTGAATTACTTTACAGCGAACCGCTAGATATTCGCTGATCTGGATTAACCAAGTCATATCTTTAGGGATTTACATTTTTTTTTTTAAATTATTCACTGCAAAAACAGTTTGCTGTTTTTTGTGCTCAGGCCAAACTATTGTTTTGCCAAGGAACTATGTTGCAGTGAGTTGAGGAGCTTCACTTAAACAAAAGTTGTGATTTGCCACCATCTTGTGGTATCTATCGGCAGGGTTCAAGACTGCCCCTAAATGGTCGCATTTTTTTTTTTTAAATACGACTGATAGTCATCAGTCAACAACAACCATCATTACTTTCTTCATGGTTATGTTTTGTTTAATGATAATGCTTTTCTGAAATGCTTGAGTGTTTAATTTGAATTCCATTAAAATAACATTTATTTAATAATAAATCATGTTTTCTTTAAAGAATTGTACCCACCTTACAAATTCTGCCTGGGTAGAACATATGAGCACAACTGTGTGTTTTCTCATTTACTAAAGAAATGTAGGACTGTGAATTTCAAAATAAGAGCAAGTAAATAAAAAGAAAGTATTACATATTCAAATAAACTGCTTAACTTCAGAATAAATATTTGAAAAAAACAACAAACTACAGTTAATACTTCATGTTTTGATCATATGGGTAGAAGCAAAATAATGCATTGTAGAAACGCATTATACATAGGTAGAGAGGTTTTCCAGAATTTTAAGGTCAACTTTGGGGGTGCGTATTATACATGGGTGCACATTATACACGAGAAATTACGGTACTCGCTGCATATCTGATCATTGTCATTGTTTTTACAGTTACAGGAAATGTCACACTCAGAGGTCTCTGTCTCAAGCGGCGGGCAACAGATGGTGACAGGCACTCAGCAGTTACTATCCAACCAAGAAAAAATGGTATTCAATATTTGATTAATTTGTTGACAAAATAACTTGTTCTATGCCTGATTTAATCTGTGTTATTCGTGCATTCACTGGCCACAGAATACATCTCCATAATCTAATGAGCGCTGTACAAAACCTTTTTAAATGTTCTGCCCTTAAACATTAATAAAAAAGAATTACAGTGAACCCCCTTTTATCGCATTACACAATATCTTGCCAATGATAAGAATATTATCACAATACTCTGACCAGTATTGGTAAAGTATATTGGAAGACTAGAGATCATGAAGTACGGAGCTAAAAAAATAAAACAAATTAAAATAAAAACAGTATTCCTGTGCAATAAGCATAAGAAAGATACACTCAGATAAATTTTCTTTTACTTTTTTTTCCATTAAGATGTAGTCAATTTTCTGAGCCGCTTATCCTCACAAGGGTTGCGGGAGTGCTGGAGCCTCTCCCAGCTATTAGTTTACATTGCATTTAGAATAATATATAGTGTAATTGCGGCGGCACGGTGAGTAACTGGTTGGCACATCCGCCTCACAGTTACCAGCCCCGCCTGTGTGGAGTTTGCATGTTCTCCGGGTACTCCGGTTTCCTCCCACATCCCAAAAACATGCATGGTACGTTAATTGAGGACTCTAAATTGCCCATAGGTGTGAATGTGAATGTGAGTGCGAATGGTTGTTTGCTTATATGTGTCCTGCAATTGGCTGGCGCTCAAGTTCAGGGTGTACCCCGCCTCTCGCCCGAAGATAGCTGGGATAGGCTCCAGCCCGCCTGCGACCCTATTGGGAATAAGCGGAACAGGAAGATGAATGAATGAATGATTGACTAGTTTAATTGCTAATTAATTTACACGCTGACTCTAAATTGCCCGTAGGTGTGACTGCGAGTGCGAATGGTTGTTTGTTTGTATGTGCCCTGCGATTGGCTGGCAACCAGTCCTGGGTGTACCCCGCCTCCTGCCCGATGATAGCTGGGATAAGCTCCAGCACGCCCGCGACCCTAGTGAGGAGAAGCGGCTCAGAAAATGGATGGATGGATTTACACGGTTTTGACGTGCATGCATATCAGTGACATTATTAATACTGTACCGTAAAACTTAACAATAGGGTATACCTCACAACTGCACAACTTGTTAATGTTGTGCCCAGGAAGTGTATTATGTTCTGTTGGATTTGGCAAATTAAGATTACTGAGGACTAATTATTTGTGTTTCCTTTTGTTAAATATTTATAGGTGTCAGACAGTGACAATAACTTACATTACAGTGATAAAGACCATGAAAATGAAGGTAAGGCATTGAGTCGCATTGTGTGGACACAGCATTGCTCCCAACCTAATGGAAGGTGTCTTTATTCTCATTTCTATGCTGATGAACAGAAGAGGAATTTCCTAGATACACAACAAAAGAACTAAGGGCTCACTTTGAAAGAACTATAGAGGAAGCAGCCCCACACAAACCAATTAAGGTAATCACTTCCATTTTATATTTTTTAATACCACAAAAAACATTTTTTTCTGTACCGTGGAGCATAATAATATTGGTTCAACTGACAGCTATTCTGCTTTGGTAAGGTTGTATCATGTGACTGATGCTTTATCTGCAGGTGTATTTAACGATATGGAATAATTATGTGAGATGTTTCAAGTTACTCACAAATGCCACTTTTCAAGTTACTTACCCATAAATGTCACTTTTGCTCTTTAAAAAAGATTGGACGTGACATCAATCGGTCAAAGTGGTCCCCATGTGTGACCCAAAACAACACAGTGACTAATGAGGTGCACCAAGAGTCAGTAGTCGAAGCAGAAGAGGACACATTGGATGCCATGATAGATTACGAGGATTTTCCACCACCACCACCTCCACCAGCAGCCATAGAAGATTCTGATTACCTTCCGCCTCCACCGCCGGATTTACTCCAAATGTCATCAGGCATTGAAAATATTCCCCTTACTCATTACTCATCTGAAGATCCTCAAGGTTTAGTGAACTCGGGCAAAAACCTTCTCAGCAAAGAGGCTTCCATCAAGCAGAGGAGCATGTCTGAGCTGAAACGTCTGTACAAGCACATTCATCCTGGAGTTCGGAAAAATATTGAAGAGGAGTTCTACAATGAATACAATGAATCTGTAAACAACCAGCGTGATAGTCAAGCTTACTTATATGAGAATGAAGCTGATGTCACCGATGAGGAATACGAATGGGAAGAGATTCTGCCTGGAGATGTGCAGTCAAGGCGCTGGATGTTTGAAAATAAGCCACTAGATGCCATCAAGGATGAATCCCTGAATGGAGATGAAGACAATAACAAGTTTACAGAGAAAGAGATGATTCTTGGAAAGGATGTGAGACGTACGGCGTGGATGTTCGAGACAAAGCCGATGGATGAGTTAGGTCCACGTGAGAGCTACTCGATGGAGTATAGGAACAAGTTTGACAAGGGAGATGTCCGAGCTGCAGCGTGGCTGTTTGAAACCCAAACGATGGACAGTCTGAATAAAATGCACAAGGAAGAGGAGCTCACCAAAGAGGTCGTATTTACAGGAGAGGACGGAATTGCCACCATTTACATGATTGACAATAAGTATATGGAAGGCCTCGGACACACTGAGACAATCAATGAGCGGCATCTGTTGAGCTTAAGGGCGGTCGTGGAAGAAATCAATGATGATGAGAAAACTATAACAAGCACCTTTGACACTCAGTTTAAATGCATCATCATGGGACAGTCCAGTCAGATGCTGGAGATTAAATCTGTGCGCAAAATTGAAACTGAGCTGGAGAACTCGATTGGTTCACGTTGGCTTTTTGATACAGAACCTCTTGATGTGAACAAACCTCTTTCATCGTTTAAGCTGGTGTGTAGTCTTTCTATGGAAGACTGTAACAAAGGAGACTGGGGCCGATGGTTGTTTGAGATAAAGACATTGAATTCCCTGACTGAGTTGGAAAGCTCAAAAACTGAGGAGGTAGTTGGGGCAGATGTGCGCAAACACTGCTTGATGTTTGAAACCCAACCAAAGGATTCTCTCAAGGATGATTCAAATTCCATGACTCACTCTGTTGAAGAAATCATTGGGGGTAATGTTAGATTAGCGAGAAACTTCTTTGAAAGCAGCCCTCAAACAGAGAGGAACAACTGCCCTGAAGTTGGAAACTTTAAAAAGGCACTGGCGAATGAAGAAATAAAAGGTGATGTGAGACATCAAAAGTGGCGCTTTGAGAGTCGACCTATGGAGCACCTACGAGAGGGGAAGAAAGAGATAACTCGAACTGTAAACATCGAGGAGGACCTCACGAAGGAGGAGGGCACAAGTTGCAGAGCAGATGTTCATAGGAATTGCTGGGTGTTTGAGACTCAGCCAATGGACATGTTAAAAGAGGATTCAAACTGCCTTCCATTGACAAAAGAGGAAATAATTGCAGGCAATGTAAAATCTACCAGACATTACTTTGAAACAATCCCAACTGAGGAGCCTAAGGAGCTTGCAGAGGTGGGAAAACTGAAGAAAAGAGTGGAACTTGATGAGGAGAGGGGAGCTGTTCAACATCAGAAATGGCTATTTGAAAGCCAACCTTTGGAGCAGATTCGAGATGAAAAGAAGGAAGTCATTAGAACAATTGACTTGGAAGAAATCGACAAAGTGGATGTGTCAAACTATAAGCAAATCTTTGAGAGCACAGATTTAAACAGAAGAGACGAGTCTCAAAAGATCCATATTGAGGGTGTCACAAGTGGTTCAGTGCAATCTAACAAAAACCTATTTGAGTCAGGGCTATTGTATGCCATGGAGGACCGCTCAGGCCACTTCCATGAGGTGAAAACAGTGCGTCACGAAGAGGTGGTGAGCGGAAATGTAACAACATACAAATGGATGTTTGAAACACGACCAATTGACCAATTTGATGAAAGCATTGACAAATACCAAATAATTAAGGGTGTATCCAAACAGGAAATAGAATCTGGTGATGTTAAGACTGCCAAGTGGCTGTTTGAGACACAGCCTCTTGATGCCATCAAGTACTTCAGCAACATCGAAGATGAGGAAATAGAAAATAAAAAGCAAGACATTATGAAAGGAGATGTAAAAAACTGCAAGTGGCTATTTGAGACACAACCAATGGATGTCTTGTATGAAAAAGTGGACATAAACATTGAAAATAAGTCTGAAGAAATGCCAAAGGGAGATGTTAAAATGTGCACATGGCTTTTTGAGATGCAAGCCCTTGATACAATCCATGATGAGACAGAAACTGTATTCAAAACATGCACTGTGAATCAAGAGGACATTCAAGGGAAAGATGTCAGCACGGCGTGTTTTCTCTTTGAGACAGAAAAACTAGAGAATCTTTCTGGGGAGGATGCACGCTCCTTTAAACGAGTCACAGAGATTGACATTGCATCTGGAGATGTGTTGAGAAAGAAGCACATATTTGAACACAGCACCTCCGATATCATGACATCAACATCAGAGGAAATGATGCAACATCTCAAGAGAGCCCAGACAGCGGAAATACAGAAAGGAAACATAGTGACCTGCAAATGGCTCTTTGAAAATCAATCTATAGATACCATACATGACGGTAAAGAGGAAGTGCTGACAAGCCGTACGGTAACTGATGTACACGGAGGGGATGTAGACAGAGGTCGCTTCATCTTTGAGACCTTCTCCTTGGATAAAATTAAGGAGGCAGTGTCTGAAACTGAGCTGTCCACAATGCAAACGATTGCTCGCCATGATGAAGAGAAGGGCGATGTGACAAATTACACAATGCTCTTTGAAACTCAGCCTCTTTATGCTATTCAGGACAAGGAGGGTCATTACCATGAAGTTACCACAGTCACCAGCGAGGAGGTGACACGTGGAGATGTAATCGGAACCCGGTGGTTGTTTGAAACCAAACCCCTTGACGCCATCAAGGACTCCGATGAGGTTTACATAATTAAATCTGTCACACAGCAGGATGACCAAAAAGGAGACGTCATCTCTGCAAAGTGGAAATTTGAGACACAGCCACTTGATAGGATTTCTGAAGAAAAGAAGACATTTATAAAGACTGTAGATGACATTCAAGGGGGAAATGTTAAAATGAATAAAGATCGCTTTGAATCTGATACTCCGTTGGATTTTGTCAGAACAGTCAATGTAAGTGAAATACAAAAGGGTGATGTCAGGTCAGCTAAATGGAGATTTGAGACCCAGTCAATTGATAAAATAAGGAGCCTGAGTTCAGAAAACCTGATTGAGATGGTTAAAAAGGAGGAGGTGGAAAAAGGAGATGTGAAGCATTCAGTTTGGCTGTTTGAGAAAAACCCTTTGGACCACATTAAAGAGGTTGATGAGGATGAGGAGACACATGTCACTCAAGATGAAATTGTCAAAACAGATGTAAAGTCAACAACGTGGCTCTTTGAAACAACCCCTTTTGATGACTTCAATGTGACGAAAACAGAGAAGAGAGAAATCTTGGGCAAGAGCGTCAAGGAAACACTTGAAGAGCTTTATAGTCAGAAAGTGGTGACATCGAAAGGAATACTCATCGAATCTGATGAAATCGGGGATGTTAGGATGGCAAAATACAATCTAATGAATCAGCAAGCTCCTGAGATTCAGCGGGAGGACGTAATCAGAGGGGATTTGCAGACAATTATGATGAACCTCCTGAACAGACAGGAACAACAGGGGCGGCAGGTGGTCATTGAGTCAGAAGAGAAGGGTAATATCAGTTCAACAGTGCAGAAACTTTTCAACCAACAGAGCAAAAAAAGTATTGAAAAGGAAGAAATTATACGAGGGGACATTCAGGAAGCCATAAATAACCTTTTCAATGATAGTGGCTCAACCAAACATGGACTTCTCATTCAGGAGGATGAAAAGGGTGACGTACAGATGACAATATATTCCCTTCTGAACAAACAAGACTGTGTTAGTGTAGAAAAAGAGGGTGTGGTAAGAGGGGATGTAAAGAGTGCCCTGAAAAGACTCGCCAGCCAAGATCAGCATGATCTGACAAAGAGGATAACGGTAGATGAAACTGAGAAGGGAAATGTCAATTTTTATTCCACATGTATCGAATCTGGAGCCCTCAGTTATCTAAAACAGCTCAATTTAGAACCAGATGAAGCGTCACCTGAAGCGGTAGAGAAAGAAAAGATTATTGGTGGTGACATTCATGGCATGAAAGTCATCCTTAGTCAAAACCAAACTCTGATAGAGCGCACAGTGGATGATATTATCCCGGGTGATGTTCATAACACAGTAAAAGTTTTCATGACGGAGCCCACCGTTTCATCAGAGAGTCTCCTTAAGGAGGACATCGTTAAAGGGGATTTGAAAGCTGCATTGACTTCTTTGTCGGAGTCGGTGAACCAGACAGTTGTTGTGGAGAAAGAGGAGGTGGTGAAAGGCAACATACCCAAAACAATGCGATGCCTAGAGAGGGCACAACATCGTCTCAAGGAAGTAGAGAAGCCAGATATCATCCCTGGTAACATCAAAGGAACTCTGAGATCCCTTGAGAAATCTGCAACTTCCCGAGTTAAAGCCACCATGGATGATCTAGTTTCTGGAGATGTTAAGGCCACATTAAGATATCTTGAGCTGGCAAAGCAAACAGTGCATGAGGTGGAAAAGGAAGAAATTGTGAGGGGTGATATTCACACAGCAATGCAATGTCTCCACGACGCTTCTGCTGAAAAGAGAACATGTCAACAGGAAATAGTTGTCCAGGGGGATGTTAAAGGACAGCTCTTTACGGAACCTCCTTCCTCTCCCAGAATGCAAAGGAGCTCGAGCACTGAGGAGGAAGAAGTGAAAGGTGATGTCAAGATATCAATCAAGTCCTTATATGAAACACAAGAGCAAACTCTGATAGAGAAAAAAGAAGTGCTAAAGGGCGATGTGAAAGGCATGATTAAATCACTTATGGAAACGGCACATCGTGACACTCCCAAAGGTAAACTCGGCTCCTACAGAAGAGTCAGAGTTAAGCAGAGGCCTCCTGTTAAAAATTTAAATGCTGAGACACAGAGGAACGCACAAAAAATCAAAACTGCAGTTTCACCTGAAAGTCAGTCTGGTGCTAATGAAACAAAAAATGTTCAATCAAAGTCTCGTACAGTCGAAAGGAGTACCATGCAATCAAAAACGATTGTAAAGCACAAAACCATAACACAAAGTCATGGCACCAAAACATTAAAAACAGAATTCTGCAATCTAAAGCCAAAGGGAATGATACAGTTAAATAAAACTAAAGTAGAAACAGATGTTTACACTATCAAAGGACAAGTGCCGGAACCAGATTTGCCTCTTCCTCCTCCACCTCCGCCTGTGGTAGATATTGAACTTCCTCTGCCGCCTACGCCACCCCCTCCGTGTGTGGATTCTGACGTTGATCAGCTCCCTCCTCCACCGCCACCAGCTACCAATGAGCAGGACTTCCTCCCAACACCATCACCACCACCTCAGCGAGAACTGGAAAGAATGCCAAAACAAGCAGTTCATGTTTCACCAGCGGAGGCTAAAACGATGATGGTAAAGAAAGTCAAAGCTCCAACTTTGTGTCCTGTCCCAAAGCTTAAGCCTGGAGTGGAAAAATACCACACAGCAGAGTTGAGTCAGTCCATAACTGCGACACGTATATCTAAAACAAGTGAAGTCCCACCACCACTGGAATCGCCACAAGCACCGAGGAAAGTTTGCATCTCTCCTGTAAGATTCACCCCGCCTTCTTCCCCCCCGCCTCAAATGAGAGGGAAAACGAGGAAATTTAGCACCCCATTAATAAAAGCGGAGGAAACGTACCGGAAGCATAAAGAGGATAGCACTCCTCCAACCACTCCAACTCCTCCCAATGTAAATGACTCACTTTTTACTGCTCTTCAGAATATTGCCACTGAAGATGTAAAGCAGACACATAACATGCCCAAGATAAAACAGGCCACAACTGAAAATGCAGCTTTGATACTTAATTTAGACTCCTCATCATGTGATGCATCCAAGCAGGTTGTTATCTCCAATACCATTCAGAACAATGTCAGCACCATTCATGAAAGAATTCTCACAGGGCCTACCACAATATCATCTGCCAAACAGGAAATGGTTTCTAATGAGTCTTCTAAGGTCAGCTCTGTTCAAAAGAGCTATGTCTCACAGAAGCTAAGAGCTTCTGTGAGACAAACTGCACAAACAACGAAACAGAAAATAGTTTCACTTTCCTCCCAAGTGTCAACTCAGGCTGTCATTGCTGTTGAGAAGAAAGATGTGAAAAATATGAAAGTAAGGGGAGCTGATATAACTGAAAGAAAGATGGACGATGGAACAGGTATAGATAATGCAACAGGCCTTGTTAAAATGGTGAAACCTGAAACCACAGAACAGAATTCAAAGAAATCTCAATTGCAGTGCAAGAGAAAAGAAAAAACTGAATTGCCCACTGATCAATCTACCACCAAAAACCAGGACACTGTCTGTGATGAACCGAATCAAAGAGAAAAAGCAGAAGCTATTGGGACTGTAAAAACAGGGAAAACAAACCAAAAGGTAAAAAAGAACAATAAGCAGGAAAAGCAGGTTGATGCAAAGGTGGAAGAAGAGAGAAAGACACAGGTGAAAGTGAGCAATGCCACTGAACTGAAAATAATGAATGAGTCAAGCGAGATAAATACAGAATTAAAGCAGGAGATATTGAAAGTGTCTCCCTCCCCAATGGATGATGTTACGATCAATTTAACTGACAGCCCAACAGCAACTTCAACACCAACAAAGAAGAAAAAGAAATCCAAAAAGTCTAAAGGGGGTACACAATTAAGTCAAAGTAAAGACGCTGGCACAGAATCAAAGACGGCAATCACAGAAACATTAAATGAAACAATTGCTCTTTGCCAAATTCACACAAGTGTCACAGAAGGGGATGCTCAAGAACCCTTGATGACAGAAAGGAAAGACGACAAGAACTCCCAGCAACTAAAAGCGCAGGAAAATCATCTGAAGGGATTGAAAAAGAAGAAAGCAGTGACAGTTGCTCAGAAGAGTGCACAGGCGTCACCGGAAGAAAGTCGTGCCGTCCCAATTAAAGTGCCAGTTGAGTCAGAACAAAATGAAATGGTAGCGTCTAGATCAGTGGGAAAAGTGGAATCTCAAAAACAACAGGTTTCAGGCTTAATCTCGTATATCACAGGGATGCAAACTGTTTCCAAAACTAGGCTTAGTACATTTTCAGATTGCCTCACAAGCCCACAGGTGCCTCACAGATCAGGGGATTCTGTTGCAGAGACTAATCTGGCTCAAAAGGTTGATATGAAGGAGAAGCATGAATTGGAGTCTGTTGCTGAGACAACTGCATGTACTAAAATATCCAACATCAGCATTGGTTCTACAAAAGTACAGAAGCAAACAAAGAAAGAGACCTTAAATGAAAGCAAGAAAGAAGAACAAACCGACCTTCGAGCTCCCTCGCCATCTCTCAGAACCCGACCTCCCTCTCCTACATTTCTCGCCATTGAATCCATTCGAAGGACTAACTCGCCCCAGAGAGTCACTCCTTCACCTACACTGCTCCACAGGCCAGCCACACCTCCCACGCCGCCACCCCGCTGTGTCACCCCGACGTCACGTCGCTGCGACACCCCGACGTCTCGGCCTACAACAATCACACCCTCTCCGACGTTTGACCTAGCCGAAAATTTGCCGCGACTTAAAGGCGCTACGGCCAAGCTCTCACGTGGCGTTACCCCACCGCCGTTAATTTCCACACAGCTAATATTTGAGAAGAAATCTGAAATCGTGGAAACACCTGCATCATTCCATCGGCAAATCAAACTTGAGGCCCCCCACACCTCAAAGACCTCCAGAAACAATGTATTAGAGACAATAGGAAAAAGTACATCTGAAGCTCCAGAGGTTTTAAATGCAAATAAAACCCAAAGTAGCTCTGGCATCAAACCGCCACTTTGTAATGATGTCCCTGAAGATATCTCAGAGTTATCATTGGCTTCAGTCAGAGAAAAGAGGGAGTTTTTTGAGGAGGCCCGAAAGGCTGAAATGAATAAAACCTATATCCGTAAGGAACCTATTGCTATCCCTGAACGACTGGGGCCAGACCTGGAGGATAGTGATGAAGAAAATGTGCGTAAAGAAAAGGAAGATCTACCCAAAGCAGACTTGTCTGGTCTTATAAATAAATTTGAAACAACAGATAAAACGGCTATCAGCAATGAGTTAGAACCACCTGCACAGTGGTTTCACAACGAAGGTGAAGATTGCATCAAAGAGAAGGAAGACCTTTCAGAAAGGGCGTTGCCAGCTTTTGACACCCAGGCTCTTAAGAATGTTTTTGAAATGAGTGAGCAGAGGTTCTCTTTAGATGAGCAGAAAGGGGGTCGAGAAGCGTCAGTCGACACATCAATGCTGCAAAGTCCTCCAGAGATGCAGGAAAGCTTAAAGGAGGGCTCTGCCCTCCCCCCTCATGAAAATGTGGTAGAAATTGTACAGACAGATCCATCAGCTTTCTCTGAGAGCAAATCAATCACAGAGCATTGCTCAAACGTTGATGTGTTTGGGAGCAAGGTCACGACGACAAGTGTCAGTCAGCACTCTGCCAGCGTGTCAAGACAGCCGGCTCCTTTTTCCTATGCTGACGCGGTGAAAAGGAAAGCGGTGGCGGCGAGGAGAATGCAAACGTGTGACGAAGACGCCACCGAGAACTTACTGAAGAACTTCCACCTAACCAGGAACAACAGTGAGACGGTTTTCAAGAGTCTCGGCGACACTGTGTCAGAAATGATGACGTCACAAGCAGTGTCTCATCGGGCTCGTCAGACAACCATTGTCTCCGGTAAAAAAAAAAACTAGGAAGCATGAGCCATGACGAAACTGAGGCATGGATGGAAAATGTGCTTGTGCTTAGTAAAAAACAACAACAAATAACCTCTGAATAATGTGGACTGCACAATTTATTTCATCCTCTGATTAAGATTATATACTGACACCGCTAGATACTGTGCACACCATAGGCATATTTAGATCCTTTTTAGGGGTGCATAGGCATGTCATTTCAGCACCCTTACAAATTCGAATGGCGATAGAAGGAATTACAGTATCATGTATTTGTTTTTCTAACTCAAAGCAGACATAATGTTTTTCTTGGACTTCAAAATATTTGTATAAATGGGCCGGTTGTGTGTCTAACGCATGTACTGCTGATCTTCATGTGCCAAAATGCTTGAATGACAAACACGTTACCATGTATATTAGGAATCTAAATCCTGCCTGTTAAAAAAGCTAAGTAGTACACCGAAGGTGATCCACTTAGTCGCTGAGACTGTATGCACCTCAGCCAGGATGTACAGCGGCCTTTAAGGTACAAAAGGCAATCGGCAAAGCAGTCCATTGCAAAAGTTGACATTGGTGAGCTTTCAGTAATAGAATCCTTGTTTCTAAAACACTAATATGGTCAGTAGTCAATAACAGTGTATAATCTCTTTTATTTCTTTACTTCAGGTTTTTTCAACAAAATGCTTGAGCTGAATTATGAGTTATTATAATTAGGTTATTGTAATTAAGTTTGGGATTATTCATTCTGACTGTGACTACAGTAGAACATCTGACTAATTGATTCATTTTGAAAATGCAATGTGAACCTACCTGAATTAAATGTTGGATATAGTTGACTTGAATAATAAGATCTATCTTTCGGTAGTTTTGTATGTACATAACTTTCAAACTCATTGCCCAAAATAATTGCTATATGACTCAACATTTCATTATTATTAGGACTGAGTTCGGATCCTAGATTCACGCATGGTACACACCAATCCAATAGAAAGTAATCATTTGTGCATATTTGAATGGTGAGTTTGAGTACAACAACAATCATGGAAAATGTTTATTCATTGTTTTTTTGGTGAGACAGACTGGCCTAATATGCATTTCGTAAAAATGTGGAGATGAGCGACGCATGTTTTGCTATGCATGTGCTCAAACAGTTATCAAACACAAATTAGTTTTGGCCAACAAATTAAAGAGTTTTAATTTGTCATTTTTACCCCAACAGGCTCGAGTTCCGAAGTCGGAGCTCTGCACAGTGTGTCGAAGGAGGGTTTATCCGATGGATGGATGGTTAGTGGACAGAAAAAAGTACCATAAATCCTGTTTCTTCTGTGAGCAATGCAAAAGTAAACTAAGGTAAACGTGGCCGTCCTTAATTGACACATCACACACTTTTTATACTGCGCTGAACGGATGACAACCCATGTCTATTGCAGCCTGGGAAATTACGTGTCTCTCCACGGACACTTCTTCTGTCTGCACCACTACAAACAACTCCTCAAGTCCAAAGGGATGTACGATTATGAACTCGGGCAGAAAGCTCCCACAGGAACTGGCGGATTCATCCCACCAGAGCAGAAACTAAAATGGAGATATTCAACAAACAGCATAAGTTCAGTTGACAGGAACAAAACACACAGTGGTGAGATTGGAACGACAAAAGCATTTGATGAGAGCAAACCGCAGGGCAGCAAGATATCAGTCGTTTGGCCTCCGCAGGCTGATTCCCCAAAGAAAGCCTTTAAAATCGAGGAAGACATTCAAATAGCGAAACCACAGTGGCCCCCGCAAGACAATTCCCCCAAGTTCATCCAACAGCAACATGGGCAGACTGTTCCAAGAAGTGTCCTTTAAAGTAATCATTCAAGTGCAACCCCCCACCCAACCCCGGCAAAAAAATGTAAAAGTTCCGAAGGTCCAATTAAGGAAATATTCACGGCGTTTTGAGTTAAATGATTGAAAGAATGAAAAGTATGTTGTTCTGAAGTAAGGATGCTTAGCTGTGTGAGCAGCTAAGCATGTTGTTGAAGTACGTAAAGGGAATGCTAGAGAATGGGGATGTGACAAGAAATACTATTTATGTTTCATTCATTGTATATATTTAGATTTTTGATCATGTTAAACAATGAAATGTATCAAGAATTGGCAGGCATGGCCAGAATTGATTTGTTTTACTGCTGTGGGGATCATGGAATTGGATTTTTCTCCGAGTGAATATAAATACAGTAATGGATCCAACGCATTTCCTTATGTGAGTAAAAAAAAAAAAAAAAAAAAACATCCTATGGATAAACAAAACATGAATTGTGCTTTGGAATAATATTTGACACAGTTCAGTCAGGCGGCACGGTGGCCGACTGGTTAGAGCGTCTGCCTCACAGTTCTGAGGACCTGGGTTCAATCCCCGCCTGTGTGGAGTTTGCATGTTCTCCCCATGCCTACGTGGGTTTTCTCCGGGCACTCCGGTTTCCTCCCACATCCCAAAAACATGCATGGTAGGTTAATTGACGACTCTAAATTGCCCGTAGGTGTGAATGTGAGAGCAAATGGTTGTTTGTTTGTATGTGCCCTGCAATTGGCTGGCAAGCAGTTCAGGGTGTACCCCGCCTCCTGCCCGATGATAGCTGGGATAGGCTCCAGCACTCCCGCTGACCCTAGTGAGGAGAAGCGGCTCAGAAAATGGATGGATAGGATGGAAAGTTCAGTCAGTAGTCACAGATTTGTTTTTTATGTGAAAATAACTGTTTTGTAGTTAAATGGTCTTCTGGCTCAAATTACACTGCAGTATCATTATTTAGATTAGCGATGTATTTTGGCACCTGGTGTGCAGACAACTAAATGGAAAAAGGAATAATTTTATTTATTCAAGTGTACATTATGTCCAAGACAAACTGGTAATAGTAATACATTTGTAACCTATTTTGAACACAATCATATTTTTCAAAATAAAACATTTACTTTTTAGGGTAACTGATCATATTTGAATTTGTAGTCAATTCCTGAATTTGTCAACGCTTTCAGGCTGGTTAAGTTGCATTATTGTTGATCAAAAGGCAATAAAGTGTTGTTTTTCTGTTGGACTTTTCTTCTGTTTCCTTGTATTGCTTATAATGGGATTCTGTCATTTGTATCTTTTTAATGCCAGTCCATGCATCTCATCAGGCGTTCCACAGATCACATATACATCAACAGTCCTGTAACATCTCCTATAAAATGACACCCTGTTGAAAATCACAACCTGCTGAAAAATAGCTTTAAGGACATTCCTGGGCCTCCTGAAGATAGATTCAACCTTTTTACAGCCATACTTGCGGACACAGTAAAGGGTTGGTTGGAAAACACATCAGCAGCCTGTAGAAATGGTCTAAAGTGTATTTCTAGGGCAGGTCAGGCCCTGAAGACTGGTTCAACTTCTGAGCCTTTGAGGGTAATTCAAAGAAGGTTGAATACATGTGACATCCTCTGAATGACTGGTTTGGTGCTACCAAGTGGCTAACATAACAAACTTACTGTATTCCATCTAATCTTGAATTAAAGTAGAACCTCCGTTGTCAAATGACCCCAAACCACCAAATAGGAACTTAACACAAGCTGGCTGCATGGAATTGAGTCACGTGAACTGCTCCACTATCTGTGACTAAAAATCAAAGAGGAAAAGTCTGCTGATAACCATTGTTTACTAGAATGTGATTTTAATTTTTTTTTCTGTTAATGTTTCCTCTGTGTTCCTTAGTCTCTTTTTTTTTTTTCATTTTCCTATAAGCCTTTGAATAAATACATTATTGCCTAAAAATAATACAAATATCCAATGGAATAGAGGAGGAGGATGGAATAGGAACAGTCTACCTAAATCATTGAACAAAATGTTTTCTTTGAGATTTCTCGGTCTTCTGCCAGGATTCCCCCAAAAGAGCATTAAAAAAGCTGCTGCTCAGGTTCTGACCACAACAAAGAGGTCAGAGCATATTGCTTCAATTCTAAAGTCTTTACAGTGGCTTCCACTCAGCTTTAGAATAGATTTTAAAGTTCTGCCACTGGTGTATAAATCACTAAACTGTTTAGGTCCTGAATACATGAAAGAACTGCATATTTTCTCGGGGTACTCCTGTTTCCTCCCACATTCCAAAAACATGCATGTTAGGTTAATTGAAGACTCCAAATTGTCCGTAGGTATGAACATAAGTGCAAATGGTTGTGTCACAGTCTGCCATTTCTGTCATCACAATCTGTCAGCCAATCACGTTGTACTAGTCATAGTGATACACCCCCTATTTAAGCCTTTGTTGATGATGCAATCAGTGTCAGCGTGTTAGTCATCTGTGCAAGACGCAACACTGCTACCCCAGGAATCCACTTGGCTTTCCGACCGCGACCGGCCGGGTATTCTGCCTGATCAAGTTTGTGTACATTTCCCCGGTTCTGCTCTCTGTGAATCCTGGATTAAGACAACAGTCAAATCTGAGCATTTCCTGACCTGCTATCTGTGGATTACGAAAAATTGCATCACTTTGCCCCAAGACAAATTCCCGAACTTCAAAGCCTGACCGTCTCGACTGTGGACTGCTCTGTATCTGGACTTTGAATTGACCTGTCACAGTTTATCTTAAATTGATTATTAAAAATCCTTTCCATCTTTTTCAGTGGTTCAGTATTTTGCACTTGGGTCCTTCACCACACCCGCTTTGTGTCAGGTTATTTTTTAATATGTGCCCGATATTTGGCTGGCTACCAGTTCAGGGTGTACGCTGGCTCTTGCCCAAAGTCTACTGGAATAGGCACCAGGACACCTGTGATCAAAGTGAGAATAGGTGGTACGGAGGATGTATAATCCCAGAGCGCTGGCCCTTGATGATGTCAGCATTTTTTAATCTTCTGATTGGTTGATCAAACATCGAGCGCTAGCATGCTGGCCCTGTGTGGATGAATTTGGAATCTGATTGGTTAAAGAAACAGCCCTGTTGCTAATATTGTTTACATTATAGCACAATTTGGTTAAATCTTATGCTTGCATCACTTCTGGTGTCTCAAGTTTGTGTATGAAAGGGTGGACTCAATTTGAAATTTCAAATTTTTGTTCAAATTGGTAAAGCGCTGAGGGCTTATTTAAATTGAAATACATAGTTTTAAAGCACTTTATGATGCTGGATAATCTTATTATGATTAGGTGGTCTAAAATATTCCAATCCATTTCTATGGCGCTTATCCTCATTAGGGTTGCAGGTGAGCTGGAGCCTATCCCTGATTTGGAGTGAGGTCGGGTACACCCTTGACTGCCAGCCAATTGCAGGGCATGTAAACAAACAAAGCGGCACGGTGGACGACTGGTTAGAGCGTCTGCCTCACAGTTCTGAGGGCCGGGGTTCAATTCAAGTTTGCATGTTCTCCCCGTGCCGACGTGGTTTTTCTCCGGGCACTCCGGTTTCCCCACACCCCAAAAACATGCATGGTAGGTTAATTGACAACTCTAAATTGCCCGTAGGTGTGACTGTGAGTGTGAATGGTTGTTTGTTTGTATGTGCCCTGCGATTGGCTGGCAACCAGTTCAGGGTGTACCCCGCCTTCTGCCCGATGACAGCTGGGATAGGCTCCAGCACGCCCGCGACCCTAGTGAGGAGAAGCGGCTCAGAAAATGGATGGATGGATGGATGTAAACAAACAACCATTCACAGTTATAGAAAATGTAGTTTTCAATTGACCAAACATAGATAATTTTGACTCATGAAACCGTCAAACCACTATTCCACTGCCAACATTCTACCAATAATATATATATTTTTTTTCTTTTAAGGAACGCAAGTTAACTAGAATTTGATATTTTAACGCAGAAATAATAATGTGATTTATTCTATTTTCTACGGTTTTTTTTTGTTTTGTTTGTTCCCCAAAAGGTCCGTACATTTTAAAATCCGACAATAATAATTATACTTTGTCATTTAAAATATAATTTCAGTTAAATAGCTGCTACCGTTATAGAAAGGGAAAAAACAGTTCTGTTAATTAGGAACACAGGTAACCTAGATCTTACATTGCGTGTTGGTCCAATAAATATATTGAGCCCTCTATGTATAACTTAAAAGGTGGCCAAGCACGTCGTCAATCTACCTTGCTGTCTGAATCTGCCGGGGGCGGGTCATGCCTTTGACGCCGCGAGGCGATTGGCCGAGCGCGCTGCGGATTTACACGCCGATTGGTCGACAGTCTACGTCATCACCAGTGGTTCTCACAATCGTGTTTTTTTTGTCAGCGTGATGAGAGCGCCGCAGCATGCTGCTGTGTGTGTCCAGGATGAGGCGTGCAGGCGAGAGGATGGATCCGCGATGGGGTGAGGTAAGCTCGGCTAAACATGCTTGCTTCATCGTTGCGTGATGTTATACGCCTACTTTTTTTTTTTTTTTTTTTTTAAATCGCTGCTTCGCCCTCCCGCCGAGTGTGAAATAGCCTTTGCTTTCTGTGTACATTTCCACGGTAGTTTCCCCACGCGTACTGTGATACATATGTTTTTTTTCCATTTTAATTGCCTTATTGTCATTGATGCACTTTGGCTGCGTCCCACCGACGCTGCTTGTGAAAGGCTGTCAGCACCTCAGTGCGCTTCATGAAATGACAAGGTTAAATCCAGAATAATGAGGGAAGCTGAAAGTTCGAAAGCCCATCAGTACCAAAACTTTAAACGCGTTTTGTTCATTAATTAATTGGGTGGAAAGTGGTTAGCACCTTCGCTTCACGGTTCAGGGGTTGATGGTTCGAATCCGGAGTTGCATGTTCTCACCCGTTCTCGGGTCATCTGCGGGTATTCCAAAAACCAAAATGCAAGAAATTAAATTTTGCATGGGTGTGAGTGTGACTGGCTATTTGTCCATATGTGTCCTGTGATTGGCTGGCGACCAGTCCAGGGTGTCTCCTGCCTCTCACACAAATCAGCCGGGATAGGCTCAAGAGGGTAAAAGCTGTGCATGGGTGAATTAACTTCTCCTTCAGTGATTATATTGAATGTAATATTACTATAAATAATAAGCATTCCCCTTGTGAGCGGAGCTTACTCTTTCACACAGTGGTGTCCAACATTAATATCCTATAGATATATAGGATAGATATGAACAAACCTCTTCAGTTCTCCTTTAAACACTTTACATATAATGTACAAGCAAGGTGTTAAAAATTGTTGGAGTCAGTACACATTGCACACATACGCCTTTTGCCCAAAATCAGCTGGGATGGGCGCCAAATATCGAAAATGGATGGATGGTATCAAAAAAAAGCGTTGGAGTGAATGTTTTGCTTTTATATTTACAACAAAACACCTTATCAATAGATGTCATCTTTATTGGTTGTTAGTCTTCTTACAGTTTCGAATAGATTTAATCAACTTTTGTCAGCGTGATAGATTTTTTTTAAGGATTTCGATTCGTGTCACGTGGTTCACTTGCCTGGCTTTGGTTCAGTTTCCACTCAGTGTCGGTGTACATGTGAGTGTGAATCGTTGTCAGTCTCTATGTGCGCCGTGTCTGACTGGGTCTAGTCCATCTTTCGCCCAAAGTTATTTGGGCTTCATTTCCACGCAACCCTCAATTGAATAAGTGGCATAGAAAATGGATGGATGCATTTCGATTCATTGGGAACTTGCGAGATGTTGCATAAGAATGCTGAGGGATGTTGTTGTAAAGACTGAGGATGTATCGCTGGTGTCGGGTGGAATACTCACATTTCCGAAGCCATGACTTTTCAGGAAACCCCCAAACAGCATGTTTGCTGAGCCATTACCATTGAGTCAGCAAAGAGAGCAAGCCATTTTCAACACATGTGATTGGTCAAAAATTTGTAAAAATAACAGACCCACATGGGGACTGACCAATAGTAGCGATTTGTGAAAAAAAAAGTGAAATTTACCAAGTTTGGACATAGGTGGGTTCCCTAGGACAGCGGCAATATGCTACATAGGCTGTGAGCAATACAGGGTCTTCGGTTTACGATGGTAAAGATGATACAAGATTTCGAAGTTCAACCAGCACGCAATGGACTTTTTTGTACAGCGGCAAAGAATACTGGTAAATCGTCACACGGCGCAAGAACGCAAGCTCAGTTACTGCTGTACTTTCTGTTTTTCATTTGATTGTTTTATATTTATGGCCCACAAATATTTATTGTAAACATGACTTTACTACTGCGTCAACGTGGATACTTATTTTTTTTTTAATCGGATTTATATCGCAGATTATTCACCAATCGCCATATCACTTCATTCGTTCAGTTAGATTTGCAACCCATATCAGTACTCTTCTCTCAAAAGTTAAAAGCAGATTAGGCTCCATCTACCAAAATAAATACTAACACGAACACATTTCTCTAAATTGCTTCTTGTTAAAACGACCTCCCAATTCCCAATTGACCTCGAGCAGTTTTAGTAACCTATTTGTTCCTTAAGTCTGCACTACTTTTGGTTGATCTTTTCAATGTTCTGCCCCAAACAACTGGAACGCTCTACACCAAATAATAAAATTCACCTCATTCATCGCAGTACCATCATTTAAAAGGTTAGTGAGGGTTACTGTACAGATACATGGTCGCTGCACCTGTTTTAGCCCGTTATGAACCTTGTGTTCATCATATGTCCTGATGTATTTAGAGGTGCAAAGATGAATCGATTAATCGACAACTAATCCATTATGAAATTAATCAATAACGATTTTTGATAATAAATTAATCGTTGAGAGACCTTGTTTAACTTAATATTGTCCAAATCCTTGAAATTGCAGCCTCTCAACAGTTAATATTAATAATTATATTTATGATGTTAACAAAGCAATACATATTAATAATTATATTTGTTTTAATAATAAAGCAGATTGAGTATCTTTGTTTTTCTTCAAAATAAGACATTTGCAGACAGCTGCTTTTACTTTGGAAAACAACGATCAACATTTTTGCGCATTTTGTGACCAAACCAGTACTGTAGCTGAATTATAATCAATTTATGTTTGTGCATTTTCTGCACTGTCAATTTGGAATAATGTCCTGTTTTTGAATAAAGGCAACCATTTTCTTACTTTTTTTGGTTTGTTTTTAATCTGATTCATCAAATAATCGGAAAAATAATACACACATTAATCAGCGATTAAAAGAATCGTTCGTTGGTGCCCCGGATGTATTACGTAAATATGTAACAATTTCACATTGCATGGTTTATTTAATATGTATTTATTATTTTTATTGTATTCATTATGCTTTATTTAAAAGATAACTCCCACGTTAAATGAGGGAAGACTCTACCTGTAAAGAAAACAAATATTTCTATGATTTCCTTGGAAATTGATCAAAGTTAATGCTTAAAACAATTTGATGGGAAAAAAAATATTCAAAGCCCTTTTGGTATCAGGCAAAATATAGCAAATCCGAGGAGGACCACAAACCAAAGAGCAATACAGTACTTGCTTCATATAATGTCATTGTCATTTGCTTTTTCTACAAGCACAGGTGGAAAATCGACTATAAAATCTAAAATCTAAAAAAAGATTTGAGTTGAAGGCCGTGCCCTGCGATCAATGAATGGTTTATTACGTCCTTTCCTACCGAGCATCCAGCCAGTGAAAGCCTGGCGATGGCGAAATTGACACACTGCTTTCTTCCTTCCCGTTGCTTGGACATTTCACATCAGTACCTGCATCACGAGCTAATCTACTTTCCCCTGTTCACCCACATGGCAGTTTCTATTACAGGCCCATCTGGCTGGACAGGGATGAAGGTCCAAAGCCAGACTTCCTGTGTATCTTGAAGAGTCTCCTCGTTATTTTATTAGCTGTTCAGCTCGTGCGCGAGCTATGACAACCTGGTCTGTCTCTGTCGGTGTCCTTCTTACTCTAGCTGCTCTAATCACATTTCCGCAAGGTGTAATTAGTTAAGCGAGTTTAAAGCTGTACTGTAATCCTCGGTTTAGGTGTCGTGCGTCTTTGCTTAGTCACTGTCGCTCACCTGGTTGAGTGTCTCGTACGAAAGGCATGTTGTTTTCAAGATGCCCGGTTGACCTTGTTTGCTTACTCGTCGATACCAAATACCGATACTTGATAATGCCATTGCATCTTGCTATTGTGATGTTATGTTTTATTTTAACCAAATATTGTTCAAAAACACCGAGCACAAACTTTTCTTGAATATGGCATGAGTTTCACTCCAATATTATTTTTTTGCTGACATAACTGACATTTTAACATCCAGACTGCATGTTTGTTCTAACAGTCTTGCCACATAATTTCACTTAAATATAGCCTGTAACACAACGTACAGTATTTCAGCTATGTGGTGTCTTGGTCTGAACACTAGAGGCACTATGTAAAGGGAATACATAGATCAGAAACGAAGAAGAAATAAGAGACGAAGAATGTAGAATCTGGTGGCAATAAACAAGTAGGAATACGAATGCTACGTTGCCGTTGTGTGCTTACTAAAGTGAGTGAAAAGAACCACGAGACTGCTTCTTGAGAATACAAGAAGTTATAAAATAAAACTGACAGGATAACTGGAGTGATACACCATCGATTACGTCTCTTTACGGGGCGACGGCGCTCGAGAACATCGGCGCTTACCGGGCGGCCCGCAACTCGCAGGGTGGCTGGCTCTGTAGCCGCCCGCGTAGAGTTGATCCTCATCATTTGCATTCGGCTAACAAAGTGTTGTCATCTATTTATACAAGGGCTGCAACTAATGGTTATTTTAATAATCGATTAATTGTCAGTTTTTCTTCCGATAAATCGATGAATCGGATTGAGAAAAACCTTTTTAAATTTCCATCCCTACATTCAAAAACAGGATATTATTTAAATTTAACAGTGCAGGAAATGCACAAACATACATTGATTATGGATCAGTTACTGTTTACGTCCTTAAATTTCAGAAAATAATTACATTTAATAATATCTTTCGGACTATGTCTGTCTTTTGAGAGTTATTATGTTTTTAGAGCCCAAATGTTTTTCTGCAGATCTTTGTCAGATTGTCCTTGCCTGGATGCTGGATACTTTTTTTTTTCTATGTAGAGATATGTTATAAATTTAAAGTAATCTGAATAATTATTTGCAGAATGCGATTGGCGGAATGCAATTGGCTGGCACCAGTTCAGGGTGTACCCCGCCTCTCGCCCAAAGATAGCTGGGATAGGCTCCAGCACGCCCGCGACCGAGCGAGGATAAGCGGCACAGAAAAGGGATGGATGGAATAATGGCATTCATCCCACGTGTGGAAATGCATTGAAGCGTTATGTCAGTTGTTGGCTTCCCCCCCACCCTAAAATCCATTTACCATTTATGTTTATTTTCTGTGCTTCAGTCATTCTGATCCTCCTGCGCAGCTGCAACAATGACTTTTTCTATTCATGACGGGATTCATGGCAGCTTTTTCTACTTCAGCTAGAAGCCAAAGCAAAAATTAAGGCTACAGTACAGATTTAAGGAGCTCACTTGAATACTACAAATTAAAAGGCAATTTGATTTGCATTGCATTTGCAGCTTCTTTTATGCATGTTTTTCTTTTTAAATCTACTACTCTTTCTAAATAGACTTAATTAAATTACCAAATGGGAATGGACTAGAGGGCAGCACGGGGTCACGTAACGTTGGCACGTCTGCTGCTGCTTCAGAGTCACAGTTATCTGGGTTTGAATCTCAGCTTGGGTCTTTCTGTGTGGAGTTTTCATGTTCTCCTCGTGCTTGCGTGGGTTTTCTCTGGGCCTTCCTCCCGCGTTCCAAAAACATGCATGTTAGGTTCATTGAAGGCTCTAAACTGTCCGTAGGTGTTTATGTCTGATTGTGTATGGTTGTCTAACGGTATGTGCCCTGCGAATGGCTGGCAAAGAAAGGCAATTTTCTTTGTTTTGGTCCCATGTGGAATAAATCCACTTTCCAATTCAGTCCAACTTCTCACTAACTTTCTTCGTACTCCTCCAGTTAGGCTCTTTTCTTGTCAGTGGACATTGTGGACTGATTGTTCTTTTGTGTTTTCTTAGAGTGGATAAATATTTTGTGGGTCTTTGTTACTTGAAACGTTATCAGATTTTGAAGGGGAATTTTCTCTTTAAACTCCATTGTAACCTTCAGCTTTACAGATGCCAATGCCGTGCCGTGTTATTTATCCATAATGCCAAACATCTTTACCCATTGAAATGAATGGAAATGCCCTTAATCTGTTCCAGCCTCCACAAAACAAAACACATTTTCATGTAGTTTTCATTAAAAAAAATATATCACTCTATAATGTATTTTATAGAAACATATGGTAATTATATAATTAAGTAGAATGTACGGAATCAGGCGGCACGGTGGACGACTGCTTAGAGCATCTGCCTCACAGTTCTGAGGTCCGGGGTTCAATCCCTGGCCCCGCCTATGTGGAGTTTGCATGTTCTCCCCGTGCCTGCGTGGGTTTTCTCCGGGCACTCCGGTTTCCTCCCACATCCTAAAAGCGGCTCAGGAAATGGATGGATGGATGGATGTAAGGAATCAAAATCTTTTTGGTTCAATTCAATGGACACTGTGCTGCTCCTTCTGATGTGTGTCTTGCCCACCAGTATAACACATACATACTGGTATACATGGCACTGGTCAAAACTCCTCAGTAAGCCACAGTAATCTTAGTTATTCTTCTCATATCTCAAATGCTCGCAAGTCAAAGCAAAGAAATCGGTTGAACGACAGCTCAATCTCGTAAAACTCGTTGGGTCTGACTCGTATCTCGAGGCACCACCTTGGTTCTTATTTCCGAACGTGTGGGTCTTGATTGCCATGTTGCATTATACTTTTTCTTTTTTCATTGCAATGTTTAAATCATCAACCCATGCATTTTCCATACCACTTGTCGTCATTAGGGGCAAGGGCGATCTGGTGCAGGAGAAACAACCAACAAAGTATAAACAAATTCAAGAGCACTATTGAGGAGGAATTTCAGTAATTCCAATCGAATTTAAATAAGAGAGGAACAGGAAGAGTAAGATGTTGCATGTTGGTATGTGGTCAGTAAGAAGTATATGTCTGATTATCGGACATCAATATTTGTGCAATTAGTGCAAAATGGAAAAGATCATTTTGAAGATGATGTAACTGTGAGGCCACAGTGCTGCTGTGTTCAAATCAAATGTATGCTAATTCATTCAACTGTGTGCCTGCAGCAGTTCTCATTGTACTTTTATTTTGCTCATCTGAAGTACAACAGATCTCAGAAAACAGACTCTGATTAAATGATTTATTATCTTGAGAAATTAATTAGCTTTTTGTTGATTATGCCCGAGAAAGGAAATGATAATAATAACTCCAACGGTAATCAAGTAAGCAGTCACTCAAACTATGATAATGATTTACTGCCCTTGCTATTTTTGGCCAAAAACAATTCTTCTGGAAGTTTCCGGTCGAATCGGCCCAGTAAGTTTGAGTCTCTGCGGTCTCCACAGTTGAGCTGCGTTGTGCTCCTTCAACACTGACCCTCCATCTCAGCCTGCTTGCCGATGAGCTTCATATGCTGAACGAGCCTGGGAGCGTAGACCTGATCTGATTTCTTATCTTCTCGCTTCTAATATTCCGAGTGTCTCAAAAGCCAACTTGGACATTTGGAGGACCGAGGTTTCCCAAGGGGTGAGGGGCTGATGCAAAAATCTATGCCGAAATGGTAAATCTTTTATCAGTCTATGATGAATAAAACAAGTTCATGCTTGAAGGACTCAAGCTGCTGTCCTTTTTTTTTTGTCTCCCCTAGCAAGCAGCCTCTAGCACACTATATGAAGTAACTTTGCCCACAAAGACGAAAGACATTTTTCATCCTCCATCGTTAAGCTAATAAAAACACAATCGTTCTTGTTCTGTTGATTCAACACAGACTGTTTGGAAATGATAGCCTTGAGTTAGTCTTCTACTTTTTCATAGGACGCACAATGTGATCATTGTGTCAATTAGCTGTGCCTTTTCCAGTAGGAATTCATCCCGGTGGATGTGAATTCCCCTCATTTCAACTCTCCTTGTAATCACAACACGTGAGAGAAGCACACATGGCTAGGCTGAATATGCCATATTGGTACCCATTTCAGTGGAAAAACATGACAGATTGCTTTTTTCCCACATACTAAGTGCTGTACGGTTAAGATGGAAGTGATTAATACCCTAGCAATTTTGTTTAATTGAACTGAATTTTATTTGTTGAATGGTTATCTTCTGGCTTGGCTGCTCACATAATGTTTCAGTTGACTGGTATTGGCTGAAAAAGATCAGCTTTTTTTTTTTTTTAAAACAGACCTGGCATAATGCATCGCCAACGTATCGGATCGGGACTCGATATAGGCCGATACTAAAAATCAAGTGACTCGAAAAGCGTGATCATGACGTCCCCAGTAAAAAAATGTTAAAATGGTGAAAAATTTCCAATATCTTGTATTTTTGGAAAATTATACACATGACAATTTTGAGGACACAATCTTCTTTCTGCACTATTCTAAAGCATTCTGGTAGCTTCTAGCATAGTGTAGAACAGTGATTCTCAAAGTGTGGTATGGGTACCACTAGTGCAGGGGTTACCAAACTTTTTTTAAACTAAGAGCTACTTCTTGAGTACTGCAAAGGCTACCAATTTTATACACACTTCTGAAATAACAAATGTGCTCAAATGACTTTGAATATGTTTTTATTATGTTATTAATAATGAATTATACTCGTTTCCTCAAGCCATTGGTCTTGTGAATGATTTTTCACAATAATTGGGAAACTGATAAATCTCAATATGCAACACTTTATTTCTATAAATCTCTACCAGTGTTTACATTTCCAAATCATCACTTCTAGAACATTCCTAGAAAATCAAAATTTCCCATTACTGGTGAGCTATTTTTAGAACAGGCCAGCGGGCTACTCATATGGTCATTGGGGGCTACCTGGTGCCTGCGGGCACCATGTTTGTGACCTCTGATTAAGAAAATATTGCTGTATATGACAAACCATATGAGAGAATGTTCTATGAAAAAAGTCAAAAATTATAAAGATTAAATCGTTCAAAAGTCCATGTTTTTTTATGTGTTCAAAACTATGAATCTAACCTTTTTAAAATCTCAGACAAACTCAGATTTCAAACAAATTGACAAACAGATTGCATCACAAACTGGTGCTTCAAGGTCTCATGATTAAATGGCAAATGGCACATGACCAGAGAGAGCCAATCTCAAGCATCAACTATAGAAGGAGGAAGTGATATGAAAAAAAAGAAATCTGAGCTTTTGTGGTTATATTTCAAATGTAGCTAAAATTGTAATGATGGAACTTTCCAAAAGCAACTGTAATTTAATTACACATTTTCTCCCAGTATTGTACTGGCTTACAATTACACAAATTTGGCAATTAACCTAGGTTATCTTGTTACATGTAATTAATTAGTTACTCCCCAACACTGCTTATGATAACAGATCAAATTGATAATAGACATGGGCATCAATGGAATCTAACAGGTTGATTCTGTCTCACTTCACTGTCACCGAAGTAGCACACACTGACAATCACAAACGTAATGACCATGTCCCGAGATAATGTTCCGTCATTGTCACAGCTTAAGTGCCACAATTACTGGTTCCTGTCATATAATGCAGGTGCATAATGATCCTAATTTGGTTAGACAGGAGTTAGACGCTACAGGCAGGCAAGCTGCAGGACGAATGCAATCAAAACGTTCCCACCCTTAACTCGTCAAATGTTTAACCTTGTGAGCAGAAGAACTGCGATGCCGCACGATGTGCATGGGCGGCTGCTCAACACATAATGTGAACATTTTGTCTTTGACATGTTATTGACGCAGTCCGGGAAACGTTGTTCAACATCTTTTATTGCTATGGTGGTTAAATCCAAGCAAAGAGCAGTAGTCACACTGGCTGAAAAAACTGTTTTTTAAAAAAGGGCAGCACATTAACAATTGCAGACAATGGAGCTTGATATGATAAATGGCGACATGAGCCAACAAGAGGGTGCAAACTGCTTTACTGCCAAAAGACGTTGTTAAACTGTGCTACGCTAACACTAGGTGACGAACAGCCTAAATCGTCACTAGATGTCAAATAGTGAAGTCAAACGCACTCCTATAACAGAGAAAAGGCAGACAATATACTGTAACATCTGCGTCGACAATGAAACGAGGATGAGACCAATGTTGGTCGGTCAACAACCTCTTTATTGTGAATATGAACGGTTACTGTCAAAACATCCAACTCGTGTTTCACTCAAGCTTCAGCCTTCATTCAATACACAAGTTGTCACGCTCCTCTTCCTTTTTCTCTTCAAACATTGCAGCTTCAGAACTGGTAGAAAGTGAATGGAGTGAGTTTCCCCGGGCTGGAAAAGCTCACCACACGATATCAATATGTTTGCATCCCTGCTACTTTGCTACCTTTTGTAATCACTAGGCGGTATATGGTATGGTTTTGACCCATAAGAACGAATTGCCTCAATTTATCTAAATGCTTAGAGCCCTCGGGCTTTCGTTGACTTTCTTTTCCAACGTTTTCCTTTTTGTGTCCCCCCCCACTCCCCACCCCTTTTTTTGCCTTTGCTTAAACAAATGATAATTGGTAGAAAATTATTAATTTTAAATGTGCAAAAAAAAAAAAAAAAAAAAATGTTTTTCTTTTGGCCTTTCGTCCACACACAAATGTAGATTTTTGTCCTGAAACTGAACTTTTGGGAAAAAAACTTCAGGCGCTATTATATACATCTACAAAAATACCTCACTGTTTTGACGAACAGAGGCGGATGTTGCTTTTTCAGGTTTCTGACTCACTAAAATGTGAGCCAGCACATGCGTTTTCATGGGTCAGTCTAAGCTGTGAAACACCACCAGATAAATTGTGGGTAGATGTCGCGCCCACTAAAGGAACTATGTGTGCTATAATTGATCATAAGTGCCTTCTTTTCAGTCATCACTTTAACAGCAGTTTAGGGCGGCAGGTATGTTTTAAGTGCTCTCTCTCTCTCACTTTTCAGTCTCGAGTCCACTTCTGTCTTCAAAACCTGCATTAGCATTGTCAATGGTGCTTTGCCATACGCATAATTTTTTTCTCCTGTATCATCCAGGGCTCAGTGTGCCAAGTGGACAAAACCCAAAGAGGGAGGGAGTGTGAGAGACTGTGGACGGTAGCACAAATGAGTAAGACTAATTTTCTGTGCCTACGTGCGGTGTGGTAATAATGTAAGCATCGAAGGCAGGCCGATATGGCCTACAATTCATATCACGGTATAAATTCATTTAGTGGTTAGCACGGTGTCTCGCGTTTCTCTTCTTATCTCTTCTTGCTAGTGTGTCCTCGTCCACCTTTCGTGATAACGGTCCTTGTCAGAAGTACACGTTATTTGCTGCCATGGAGGCAAGGATTAGTGACTAGGTAGGACAGTGTTTAGCGACAGCTAGCCAGCTGCAGCCCGTGCGTGCTTGAAGCCATTTTCATACTGAGGCAGATAGAACGACGTCATCAACAAGCGCTATTGCGATCGATCGGAATCTCTATTGGTGGCCAAATTTATAGCATTTACCCGCTATCTCGTAATACAGCACTGTCCTTTTGATGAGAATATGGTGATATTTGTATGATCTCAGTGCCGTAAATACGTTCCCCACCCCCACCCTCGTGCAGTGTAAGCTGCAGGACACCTTATGTGAAGGTGACACCCATCAGTACCTAACACAGTCCGCCGGGGATTGATGGTGCTCAAAAATTCCCCTGATGATTACTGAAGTCGAGTCTGAAGGAAACATGAGGATTGGCTCAGAGGGAAAACGCGATTTCTTGCTGTTTGTGCATGAGTGTCTTCTGTGTGCCTAAAAGCACCTTTCATCTTAAAACAGATCTTTTTGTGTGAACTTGAGTTGAAAAGAAGTATTTTAGCTGAAGGTGTCGATAAAAATCTCACCACTGAATCATTACCCAAAGGGATTTTTTTTTTTTTTTTTTTGCCTTTTTCTCTTTCACCCAGGAGTTTTGGGAATCAGTGCCTCTTTCACTTTTCATAGTCGTGTTCACAGTATTAAGAGTTATTGTAGGTGATGCATTTGCCCATTGTGTTGTTACATGCTTTGAAAATCACAATTAGGCTCTCTCACGATTCTCATGATTGAGAATCAGGACAAAACTGAGACTTAAATGCAGGTGATATTGATTTCATGTACTACACTTCATGGAAGGCATCATTGTGCCTTTTTTACTCCTCGCAAGTGCGTTATTACTTTGTCAATAAGAGTATTAAAGTCCTGGAAGAGAGCAAAATTAAACAGCAAATGCAGCAAGATAAATGTGTTTTTCTCTGCTCATGATGAAAGTCTGTTGGTTACATTTTCTGACACAGAGAGGAACTGTGGCACTTTTTCTTTACACGTAGCCGAAGGTATTTTTATTATTATTATTTTTTAAACAACGTATTTTTTCAGTCTAATCTCATTTTGCAACTCTTGCGTGGCATGATTGCTTTAGCCTGCAGGCAGTGTTAGGAAAATGCATTCCCACCAGCTCGAAACAACTTCCAGAGATTAAAAGGATGTTTATCAAAACATATATTCTGCATATTAAAGTATGTGTGACACAGAGGAAATGATGATATTAGGTAAACAGCATTTCAAGTGTTAACGCCATTAAAAAACATGAGAAAAAATCAAACCGAATAATTCAACTTTATAAATGAGAGAAACGGAAAGTTTGCTGAGGACACAAGGAAATGTGTTCTCTATATTTAACTTCTCTGTGAGGAGCGGTAAGCGTGTAGCTCCGAGGGACGGAATCCAGATCTTGCAGCACTTTGAAAATTGACATTAGACCTTGTTGAACTCAAGGCGATCGAGTTATCATAGACACTAATAACACCAAAACAGGCGGAAAAAAAGTGTCGTGGTGCCTTGAAGTTAAATTTGTTCTGTGACCCCGCTGGTATTATAATACTTGAAAATCAGCGTTCCCCACTGAAATGTACTGAGATGCCATTAATCTGTTGCACCCTGTTTTTTAAAAGAAAAATAGCACTCTATGATATTGTATTTTATGAAAACATACACTAATTACATAATTAAATAGAGTGTAAAGAAATTAAATAGTTTTTGTTGTAACACCAATGCAATTTGTTAGCCCGTCGTTTCCCATTATGTGTTAGCATTAAGCTAGCGGACTTTCAGGCAAAGTTGTGGTTGTTTTAAATACCCGTGTCATTTTCTTGATGTTTAGTTTGACCGTAAACCTCAACTGGGAGTGGCCATAAACAACTTGAAGCCTCTTTTTTTAAGCCTCTTTTGCCACCGTACAGCGCTTGCATCTCAAATTTCTGCTCTTAAGTTAAAGTGAAAAAAGGCTGCAACGGATTAATGCCATTTCCTTTAATTTGAATAGGGAAAGATGATTTGATAGATCAGTGCTTTGCGTTACCAGCATGGATATGGAACAAATTAGATTTGTATCTCAAGGCGCCACTGTATTTGATCAAAATGGAACACATTTTTATCACAATTGCCAGACATAATGGTATTATCATTATCAAGTATCGGCACTCGGTGATCTCAAGTGTAAGTGCTTGTACTCATACTCTGTCTGAAAAAAGTAGTGTCGGTGCATCCCAAGTATTTATATTTAGGACGGGATAGTGGTGGTATAAAGAGGTAAGTCCCCACTGAGTCCCAGGTACCAAATGCATGGCCCGCCACAGGAATATAACCAGAACAATTTTTTCATCCCTGAAGGGGATCAGGGAAATCAGTGCTTTTGCTATTCATAATCTTACAATATTAAGCGTGTGATCATCGCTAAAGCATTGTGGACGGCAGTGTTTTGGCATTGGGTGCAATTATGTTTTCTTTCCTTTCCCAGCTTTGCAATTCAATTACCGTAATTTATCATGTATAATGCGCACCCATGTATAATATGCAATTCAGTACTTTAAAGAAAACATGAATGACCAGGCGAAACACATTTAATTTTATTTTAATGGGATTCAAATTAAATGGTCAAGCATTTCAGAAAAGCATTATCATTAAACAAAGCATAACCATAAAAAAATTAATGATGGTTGTTGTTCAATCATATTAAAAAAAATAATAATTTCACAAATTCTGCTAGGGTATGTAAACTTATGAGCACAACTGTACATAAAGTGTAGGCTACACGTTTTTTATAACCACGAGGTGGCGGTGGCATTTTGGAATGAAAGTGTACTGCTTTTTCATAACCACTAGATGGCGGCATACATTTATAAAATGTGAACTTCCCCCCCCCCCCCCCCCCCCCCCCAATTTGGGCTTATACCTATGTATAATGCGCACTATTGACTTTTGACAATTTTTTGGGGGGGCGGGGGGTGCGCATTATACATGAGAAATTATGGTATTTGCTCTTGCATGACACGTTAGATGGAGAATCACAACGAAAGTGAATGAAAGTGCGAGTGATATTGACTTTTTGTTATTGATTTCGTGTACATTAAGGATGCATCCCGGCATTGCATTACAGCATTTAGAGATACGGTACATGCTTTTCATTGCATTGTAGTCAGCAGAAATGTCCAATTCTGTTTTGAAAAATGTGAGGGGGTCGGAGTAATCAAACCTGGGGAAAAATCCACAGGGGATTATTATTTGAAAATGAGCTTTAACATTTGGATCTGTCAATTTGGGTGAAGAACAGGCCTTGCTGTTATGTTGCAGATAACTTTAACGATCCTTCCGTCTTCATGCATACTAGACTTCAGCAAATGGCAGGAGACCTCAGCTGAGCAAGCATCAAAGGATTTACAGTATATGACGTTAAAGACCATTTGGAAGAGCGTCTTTTGTTTCATGAAAATAATGAAAATAATTCTTTACTTGGAGGACCTTTGAAACACTCCAGACTACACTGAAACCTCAGTTCAGACTTGAAATCTGTGACATCACAGCAGGGGCGTTACTAGGCCTATTTTAGAAACTTCTAAATCCCCCCCCCCCCCTTAATTATTTGGTAGTTTGTTTATGATGAAGTTTTATTGTCTTAGCCGCCTAGAACCCAGCCCCCCTAAAATATTTAGTGGTCCCACACACACCCCAGTCGACGATAAGGTTTTAGAAAATTAAGCATTCACTATGAGGAGGTACACCGGCAATACCGTACCCCTTATCGCGTTAGGAAATTTTTCATTCCACCCCGCCGTCAACAATTGGGTTTTTGGTGTCACAAAACTTCGAGAACCCAGTAATATTTCTAGCTGAATGATTGCTGCTGAAAAAAATCAGAATTAGTGTCAGTTCAGCATCTGAAAACATCCCAAGGTACCAAAGTTGCTGGGATTGGTATTGATTGACCCCACTCTGTTTACTTCCACCCAGTTGGTTTATCATGCCTAGTTTTGCTCAGTTTGGTTCTGTACAAAAATTTCTGTATAAACAACTATATACCAAGAAGGCACATCAAATGCTGGCTATCTGCTATTGCTACCCTTTCTTTGTCGTGAATTATTAAATTCTTATTATTATAAAATTATACTATGCCGGCGGCACGGTGTACGACTGGTTAGAGCGTCTGCCTCACAGTTCTGAGGTCCGGGGTTCAAACCCCGGCCCCGCCTGTGTGAAGTTTGCATGTTCTCCCCGTGGCTGCGTGGGTTTTCTCCGGGCACTCCGGTCCGGTTTCCTCCCACATCCCCAAAACATGGTAGGTTCATTGACAACTCTAAATTGCCCGTAGGCATGAATGTCGGTGTGAATGTTTGTTTGTTTGTATGTGCCCTACAATTGGCTGGCAACCAGTTCAGCCTCCTGCCCAACGATAGCTGGGACAGGCTCCAGCACGCCCGCGACCCTAGTGAGGAGAAGCGGATGGATGGATGGATGGATGGATGGATGGATGGATGGTATACTATGCTGCGGTGCTGTGATGCCAGACTTTTGCTGGAGTCGATGAACCTCGTGGGAACGTAAGCTCGATCAGACTTTACCTTTGCAAACTGTTCCTTCTGGAAATAAATTGAACTGGACAGTTTATCATAAGGGATATGTTCCAGAACTACACACGATCGGTGAAAATCTGCACTATAAAGAGACCAATTTTGTATGTCTTTAGTGTTACCCCTCCCACATGCTTTAAACTAGGGATTGAACGACTGAAGAGCTTATTTTCATCCTCTCAGACCTTGCTCGTGTTGTATGAAGATTGTGTTGCCTTGTTGGACGGACATTTAGTTGTTCCAAAGAGCATTATAGTCTGTTGACTCCAGCGGATGGACGAGTCGAAAGTCCTCTGACAATTGGCTGATTGGAAGACGAGATGCCTATAACGTCATTCAAGATAAGTCGACTTTAAGCTTAAAATGTCGATGTGGAGTAGAAACGTCGACTAATCTTTCCTGACTACTTTGAACACAAAATCACTTCAACTTATTAAAAGGTAGCATACAACATCCCTTTGAGGAAACGAAAAGAAGATTCACTCCCACAATTCTCCAAATAAGAGGCGCAGTGTGCTTGCTTCAGGCAGTTTATTTGTAAGTAGTTCAAGTTTACTGTAAAACTGACATATAAAAGAAGACAATTAAATATGTTATTTAAAAAAAACAAAATGTTAAACCAAACCATGTAATTTCACCCAAAAAGTCTGCTAGCGTAATTCTAACAAACATAATTCGAAATGCCCTAGACGAGCAATGTAATGGTTGTTATAAAGTTTCAAACAACTGCTACTTAGACACACATTTCTGCGAAGCAGCATCACATTTTTGTGATTTGCGATTGAGTGGAGGTGCCAATGATAAACAGCAATATTTCCACTGTACCCCTTGATAAAAATATGGCTTTGGACATTCTACAATCTCATGTGGATCCTCCCCTTTTTGATTAAACAGATATCAGTGCAAGCCATAATTACAGTCTGTAACCATCTCAAATCGTCTACTGTAATTACCCTCTGGCTCAAGTTCACTTCACATTGACTGTCAGCACCAATGAATGTCTTTTAAAATGGGATAATCTCAGGGACAATGAAGTTGGTGAGATTTAAATTCGGCTTATTAGGAAATACAAGTATTTCAAGAACTATGCAATGTATAATTTCAAGATAAATTGCACATTCCCTGCATCCATGTAAAACCTGTTTTCATCTCAGGCAGACTGTGCAGTGAAGCAAAAAAAGCAGCAGTCAATTACATTTCCCAAAAAGTGTAAAAACAGCTCACTTGGATTTAACGTGTCATGTTTCTTTGACATTTAATTCCCTCAATGTCGTATTTGTTGCTGTCTAAAAAAAGAAACAAAAAAAAACGACATTTTGAGTGTTTCATATAGTCATTATATAGAACCAGCACTAACACTTAGTGTATATGACTGACTGTTTGCGCTACACCTATTCAAGGTTATCATTCATTTTTATAAAAATATTAAAAAGATGAATATCAGATTTGTTGACAATCTCTTTCTCACAGGATACTCAACGGGATCTTTTCACCCTTATATTGTATAGAAAAAGCAGTGGAAAATATGTTATTGATTCAAAGGGATGAAGTGGTGTTTTAAAACAGGGAATAAAGAATAATGGACAACTGTTGAACCGGATTAGATCTATATATAGATATCTAGATATCAAAAGCGCCAAAGCGATGTACTTACACACTCTAAATACGCACACACAGCAAAACATATATTGACATTTTCTCTTTTCTTTTCTGGAGTGATTATGGCACACAGCACTTCTGCTCTGTTACAAACAATAAATCGCTTGATAAATCTCGGGCAAAGCTGAAGTTGAGGGATTAAGTTAAAATGATATTAGCATTCTTGCAAAACTCACTCATGGTAAATGTTGTGTTTTTTTATTTTTTTTTAAATATATATAGTAATTGAACATTGCAACTCTGTATTTAGTTTTGTGTGACTTTTCCAAGGGGGGAAAAAAAGAAAAATTCTAATTAGTCATTAATCCTACAAAGATATGAAGAACATTCACATTAAAAGTCTCATTTCTATAAAAAAAATTACAATATTGAGAGCTTAAATCTTTTTTTCCCCATATCGCTTTTCACAGATACGCCAATTTTGCAACCAAACAATTGAACAGAATCGGTAGAAAGCCCATACAAAAGCATTTTCTAACAATCAGACCGATGCATCCTAATTAAGGCACCATACGCTCGGTCTCGGATGCACGGCGTCTCTGGAGGATTCTCACGAGAAGTAAATTTGAGTTCATTCTTCCCCTGGGTGAGCTTGGAAGTCAGCCCAGTGAAGACAAACATTAGCGAGCACTTTCCAGTGCAAAACATATTCAGTTCTGCACTCAAGTGAAAAGAAAGACTTTTGCATTTGCAAAGTTCATGTCTGACATGACAGGAATAACATGATAACCGCCGCCCACGTCACACACCACCTCACCAGGCCCCGCCTCTTAAAGGCACATGTACGTATCTAACAGATACAACAATAGGTATTTTCTATACATTTTATGTTTCTCTATATCGTGGATTTGCACCTATTGCGGGTGAGTCTGGAACATATCCCAACCGATAAATGGGGGTTCACTGTACAGTGGAACCTCGGTTCACAAACAACCCTGTTCAAGAAAAGATCAATTTACGAACAAGATTTTCGAACAACTATTGCTTCAGTTCAAGAGCAGTCTTGGCATTCACGCAGAACGCTGAGTTGTGCTGTCGCTCACACACCCTAACGCTGTTTGCTCTGTGTGTCACGTATTTCAGGTATCTTTGTTTTTTGCTGTAAATTTTCCTTCAGTACGGCTTCAAAGAGAGTGAAAAGTGCAAGTGATCTTCCCATTAGAAAGCCTAATTGTATTAATAATGAAAAAAAAAATGTTTCTGATCTTGCTATGCAGTTTGACTTGTCGAATTCTACCATCTATACTATTCTTGAGAACAAAGAGGCAATAAAGGGTTAATTAATTCCAATATATCTTTTGAACTAAAGGTAAACACCTAGGTTCTATGGCTGGGTTGGATTAATTCTATTTCCATTCATTGTAATGGTATAAATTGCTTGGATTCACCAACAGAGTATCAGAACAAATTAAGTTTGTGAACTGAGGTTCTGCTGCTGATGCTAACAAGCGCCGAACGCCAGCCCCGATAATAACTGTTAATATGTCACATCCTGGTGTTCTTTCAGCGAACTAGGAGTTTGGCTGAGATGTTAGACTGGTCATCTCCCAACCCAGCGGTTGCAGATGCTATTTTCTGGATCCTGCTTTGTTGTAATCCAAAATCTCCAGTATGCAACAGCAGTCTGTTTTGTTGCTGCCATCAGCCTTGTCTCAAATAAGATGTGTCACCAAACTGTGTCAATGGATTTATGCTGATATTTAATTGCATAATCAAAATTTAAGTAGAAATGTAAACACACAGAGGTCTTGAAATGTAACAGCACTATTGCAAATTATTACATCAGGCTGAATCAACGGGTGGTCTTAGTGCACTGATCTGGAGTCAGTGGTTTGAACTTAATTTTGAATTTAAGGTCTTATTTTATTCTCTCTCACATTGCTATCTGACATCTTTCCCCATTTACTTGTAGTTGTATAAATGTGTTGAATTCAAGGTCGAAAGTAATAATTGGTGTTCTTTGCACTGCGCTGTCTTCATGACTTGAAGTAGTTAAGCAAGGTTGCTTTCTATTCATTGGGATGCCAATGTGAAACTCTGTGTCTTCAACTATTAAATTGCCAGTCTACATCATAACGCAGTTGAGATAAACTATGAAGAAAATCCTTATTCTCCTCCATTTTTGTTGCTTGTTAGCATAGTCTCTCTCTCCGACTGATGCATCCACATCAAACTAGTGACGTCGGAACTAGGGCTTCAACTAACGAGTATTTTAATAATTGATAAATCTGTCCATTATTTCTTCGATCAATCGATGAGTCGGATAAAAAAATAATCATAGTAATTTATGTCCATTCAGTTACTGGTTTAGTCCGTAACGTCAGGAAATAGGCAAAAATGTTGATAATTGTTTTCCAAACTAAAAGCAGATGTTTGCTTATTTTGATTAAAAACTAAGTCTGCTTTCATGGAGGATGACAGAAATCTGAGAATATTTGCTGTTGAGAGGCTGAAATTCTAAGGATTTGGACAATTTTAAGTTAAACAAGGTCTCTAAATCAGTGGTGCCCAACCCCTGGTCCACAGACCGGTATTGCTCCATGAGCCATTTGTTACCAGGCCGCATAGAAGGAATGACCAATTTATATAATTTCAGTTGTATTGCTTTTCTGCATGTATAATCTGTTTTATTTTGAAAAAATGACCAGATCTTCTCCGCTGCAACAGCTGCGCGTCGCAGTTGCAGTAGTTGTTTTTATAGGCCTCTGTTTTTGTCTAAATAGTGTTTGACAGCTTTTGAGTTTGAACTTTTCAATTCTAAACTTAAGAATTTATGAAAATGACTATATCACACCAGGAAATCGTTTTTGGTAAGTCGAGAAATGTTGTGGGCACTAAGAGCTTGAACATCTTAAGTTAGTGCATCTGATGTGTATCATAAAGAACTGAGCATTCTGTGTCATTATTACAAGTACATGTACACGATTTTGCCAGAACGTTGTGTTTTTGGTCAACACTTGATTCCAAGGCAAATTGAGCCAAATGAAGAATTCTGCTCACCTTCTCTAATTCACACTGGATTCACTTATTTCTCTAATTGCTCTTGTTTGACCTTGAACAGGACCACCAACTTTTTGAGGGATTCTCACTTGCGCCCTTGTTAGCTTCCTATAGCCTGCTCCAGTAATAAGAGCCCTGGAGCTGCACGCTCCCCTATTAACTCCCTTTTTGTCTTGCTTTGTGCCCTGGAGACTCAAACTGTACTGCTGGCTTCATGCTTAGTGGAAAACCAGTCAAGGTACACGATGTGAGAGAAAGAAGAGAAAAAACATGAGTCACTGTATTGTTTGTTAGTTGCAGGGATAGGCATTGAAAAGATGACCTTGATCGAACATGGGGAAACATAACGACCAATTATTAGATGACGCATTTCTTTTAAAAGGAATTATTTTTAATGGGATGATAGATTGCCTGAATGTTCAGAACTTTCACTGCCAGTGTCATACTAAGAAGGATAACGATTCCCTGAGGAGTTTTGCCACACTGGCTGTAGCTTAACTTCACATTACTGATGTCATGTTGTTCTACAGATCACAAACTATTTCTCTGCTAGTTCCAGTCAATAGTAAACTATTTTTCCTCAAGTGCTTCAAAACTTGTTACAGCCAACTTTGACTAACAAAACACATCTGAAGCAATCAGCATATGCACTGTCTGTAATAGTGTTTAATAAACAACTTTTACTCGGTCATAAATTGAGAGCAAACTAATGAAAGGCTTCAAGCTAAAGGAAGAAGCATTCACTACTGGGACTAGCAAAGGAAGTGACCTGTTCCGTTGCTTCCGTGGATGCCAACATATTGAATATGAATGCATAATTTAAGGCAAAGCTTTGGGAGTGAGGGGAAGTGGGGTGGAATGGAAAGAGACACTATTTATTTTATTTCTTTTTTTCAAGAGTATACACTGCGACAAAGCAGTGCTGTAAATGGCGCATGTCTCGAAAATGTGGTTGTAGTTTGCGTCGCTTTTCCTGTCAGGTTATCTTGCTTGGAAACAGAAACATAGCTCTTCTAGATGATTGTTCGCCTCCATGAGCCCTGAGGTGTCAAGGCCTCCATTTCATAAACAATAGGAAAACACATGCAGCCTGTGCAAATTCTATAAAGGGTCGCAACAGCTTTCGTCGGCCATCTGGATAGCAATATGTGGGCTCAGCTAATTTTATAAAGCGACTTGTCGAAATGCATAATTACTCGAAATAATATTCTAGTTGAAAAGAAGGGATGCTTGTGAATGAGCTCAAGCTGAGGAGCTGCTTAATTCCCTTATAGCTGTTAGACTCATCATTCACCAGACTTGTTGATCCAGTTTTGGCCACCAACCAATATCAGACCAATAATTAGATTCTGATTCTTCTCACAGTTGCTAATGGTTACATGCTGTAGCGGACATGCCATGCAAAAGATGCCACCCGGCACACCAGCCTCGCACTACCGCCGCTCCACGTCAAGGTAGACGTTAACTCCAGAGTCACATGCAGACTCTAAACGGATCAACACCATAAACAATCTTCAACAAGACACGGACATTTGCTTTGCCATGTTGACGCTAAGTGAATCACGGCTGACTGGCCCTTCAAAGCGGAGACCCAAGGATGGCGAGTTCGCCCCCGGACGCTAAGTTAATTAACTCCCTGGCAGTCGAAGGATTGCAACAACAAAGGCGCCTCCACCCTGCTGAGTAATGCCACTTGGGAGTTGGAACAGGCAACAGCGACACCCACGGGCGACGGAACGACACTACAGACATGGATTCATAAGACAGTCTGTGACTCGACTGGGAGTTAATATTTTAAGAACTTTACATGAACGCCACTAGTGACTGTATTGCTGCAAGCTTGAATGTCTAACATCGAATATGTTGTTAACTGAACCAGATATAATGTCCTCCATATCTCACACAACATTTGAAACATTCATTACAGGTATGAAAGAGAATGAGCGTGGAACAATGCAGGGTGAGGAGATGGTCTCGATGTCTTAAATCCAATAATTGATATTTTATTCCACTGGTTTTAAATCACAAAATAATCCTAAAATGGAAAAATAACGCCAAAAGACAGTCCAGCCCCTCGGTGTTCGCGAAGGTGGTAGAAAAGGAGGGTGAGGGTAAACCCCCCTTGTTGACCCGCTCCGGGCATAAAAGGGGCCGGAGCTGGTATCAAAAAAAAAAAAAAAAAAAAAAGCCTTTGGGAGTTTTGGTGGAGAAGTCTTCCTTCGATCACGCCGACCAATTCGCCGACGACCGGGCCAGGCAGGACGCCCACCTCACCCGACGTGGCAAGGATACATCGGACGTTCCCCGGCAGCCGAGCCTCCTGCAAGCGCTCCGAGCCACCCTGCTTGGGGGCCCGAACTCAGTCCGAGGGAACGGAGGCGGACGAACGTCTGGCAAAGAGAGACACCCGAGAGACGTCCAGCCTGGGAACTCGTTGGCCATCTCACGTCACAAATCCCTTCCTTCGCCAATGTTCGTCTGTACCTTGTTTGTTTTGTGTTTGTCTGTGTTTTATCCTGTAGAAACCCCTTTTTATTATAAAATTTTCGATCAAATTCACCACTTGCATTGATTATGAGTGTGTTTGAATTCGGAACGAAACCTCTAGAAAGTCAACAACTCAAAGTTTCTAACATGTAGCCACCTTCCGATAAGAGACTGATTAAAAAGGTTTGTCGTCATTTCGTCATTAAACTTGTAGAAATGTGGCATGGTGCCCTTCATATATACCAAATAGCTTGATTTATAACGCTGTAATTTAAAATTACGATAACCCGGAAGTGACGCAGGCGCCGCTTCCAACTCATCGTTTTCTTCTAAAGTACGCACAATTTGATGTCCCCCAATAAACGCTACAACAGTAACTATTCTCTTATTTCTGTAGTCTTTAGTCATTAACCTTAGCACACAGGTTATGTGATTGATGTCACCTCATAACCACAGATATGAATAGAAAACGCAAAGGCCAAACTATCATGTTCATTTTAATTGGCACTGTCACATATAAACATCATAAAACTTGTCAGGAATGCTCATAGAAGCTGCAAAGTTTATTAAAAGTTAAATGTACTACTTAATTGTCTTTATTTTTAGAACTTCAAGCTGGAAGCTAAAGATAGTTATACAAGTATAAGAGCAACTGCTTGCTGGTGCAATAAGCTGGAATTTTCACATGATCCAATTAGTCGACTAATTGCAAAACTAATCGGTGACTAGTTGACTATCAAAATAATCATATAATGTTCTCTCAATCTCCCCATGTTGACAAATGTATTTTGATTGATAAAAAGTTCAATCAACACCCACCACTCTCACCTCCGTTGATGAATGCATTATTTTTTTTCTTTTGTGGCTGGTAAAAATGTTGACCGGCTCGTAACTCCGGGAAACCAGTAGCCACAGTGGCTGGTGAGCAAAGAAAGTTACTGTCAAGCCCTGATTAGGATAATTTTGGAATCGATTTTCCCTTATTAAAGATAAACCGAGGCCCATTATTCCATCGGCAATATCAGAATCAGAATCATGAGACCCCATGAACCCGAACAAATGATACTGTACAGTCAGAGGAAGTCCCAGTGCTCACTTCCGTTGTACCTTAATGTGTTGAGACGTTTGCATTTGTTGTGGCCTTTGCAATTCTTATGACCTGTCTCGGCCACCGTAGGAATATGATTTGAGAGCATTTTGAGTTATGAGCGTGGTGACGGAACGAATTAAAGTCATATCTCAGGGCAGCACTGTATTTCAACATGATGTGATTAAAGACTGGAGAAGAGTCACCTCTTGTTTAATTATTTATGCATATAGCCACCGATAGTGCCACAATGTCTTTCCAGGGAAACTCTACCTTTTTGAAAAAAGCTCTTGATGACAGCAGGGTTTGGACAGCCACCTGAAAGTGACCCATAATTTGCCCCCTCCATCTAGCCAGGAATCATTTCTGCCATGCCTGCTGCATCTTGTTTCATCCTGAAATCAGAAATGTGGCCGAATGAAACATAATAGGTGTTCAGCAGCTAGAAACTCCAGTTTATTCGTAGCCTTCTTGCCAGGTTATTTCTAGGTCGAGAAAATATGGCACCCCATCTGATTCAGATGCTTCTGAAGTCTCATTGAGCGAGACTGCTGGCTACATAATTTTTGCTCTTGTCATTTTTGCATGGGACAATCAGTTTGTGATGGAGAATAATAATAAAGGAAGATGGTTTCTGCTCCAAAGATGGAGTTTTCTCTGAGCGGTCCCATGGGACAGACGTGTTCCCACACAACACATCATTTTGTCACATGCACACTGACTAATAGCGTTCCCTTTTTCGGATCTAATGTTATTCTGTACCTGTTATTACCTTTCAAAGCTCAGTTACACTTTACTTTCTTTGACATTTTCATTTCGCACGACATCCATCTCCTGTGCGGGAAATTGTGTTTGCCATGTACAAGACGACAAAGTTGGTTATATAGCTTTATGTAATAAGAAACCTTGCTTGGGACTTTTATTGGTGAGTAATTCACAAGCCGATTAAGAGTCTCACTCCCATCAACCCGATAAGTTTCCTGCAGAATACTGAAGCATTGTGTGAATTTCTGACTTTACTCTCCGTCATAGCGCAGTAGTAGAGATGTAAATAACAAAACAAAAAAACAAAACACTTTCAAATAGGTCAGTGGAGAGTTCTATCATCCACAGCACCATCTGTCTCTCTAATGACTACCTGACTGCTGTCTGTGACACGCTTGGCCAGCGAGGCTTGTGCAAACATCTTCTCATTAGGTCATTACATTTCTTTACATGTAAGACGCATGATCAGACCTGTCTTTTTTATTCTAATTAGCATTTCCCATCATGCACCTTCATCAAACACTGTTCTGATCATAGTATTCCACCACTGATCAAGAATCTAGTCCTCAAGACAGAAATCTCGCGTGACCACATCTGATCTAACAAAAACGAAGTAGCAAACGAAACATAGCAACAACCGGGAAACACAAAACGCAGCATGGAAGAGGACAAACAAGAGGATGGAATGATGGTGGTCTGGGAACCATTCTTTACAGAAAGATTCCGAACTAAAAAAAAAAGAGCATGGAATACATCCTGAATACATCGTGAAAGCGGACTTTATAGTCAAGTCGGGTGGGTTCTCAAATTAAACTAATGGGACGTGATACTACGCCGAGGTCCACCAGACTTTTTGTTTCTTGTAAGACATGTTTGTTTTTATTTACGCCCGTTTCCTTATTCCTCAAACAGGTCGCTTCTTGATGAACTACATTCCGTTTCACATCACAATTCACGGAGTCAAGACTCGGGAGTCGTCGGCTTTCCCCACACACATGAATGTTTTTGGTCGTAATTGTTGAACATGTTTAATGTTTAAGATTGTTGGCCCTGACCTAGTTTCAGAGCCTATTATCAGAACAAATTCACTCTTAACACACCTCAGACAGCAGGCTAATTGTTTTTCTTGTAAAGCAAACACATCTGCCGTTTGACGTCCTTGGTCGAGAGAGGAGAAAAACAGACAAATTATCTTTTATATGCTGACTTTCAACCGGATTCAAACACGTATGGACTTTTCTAACACACAGTATGCATGTACATGGTCTGGAGAAGGAAAGTAGAAGCTCATACGCAGAAGAATCATGCTCGTGGACACTTTCACTTTGTCTTTTGACTCTTGAGGGATCGAACCTACAAACTTTGGGTTGGCAGATGTCCTCTGTGCCACCGGGCCCGACTCGACTTTCAGTGTCAAAGTGTAGGACTTGCGACTTGACTCGGGACTTGCCTATCTCGACCTGGGACTTGACTCGTGACTTGCAAAGCAATCACTTGGTCCCACCTCTGCCATTATGTAATTTTGACATATACAATATAATATTGAATTACTGAATGGTGTAGAAAGTGTATATTCCTGAGTGACCTTAGAGGTCCTGTATTTTTTTCTGCGCTGTTAAGAGTGTAAAGTGGTTTACTGTTTCATTGGAGAGCAACGTCAGTTTTATTTATTTTTTTAGTGTCTCAGCCGCAGTAAATGGGAACCCCTGACAATATATTACTTGGGACAAGACAGAAACAGAATTTACAGAAAAGAACAACTGTGTCTACCAAGCAGTCATACAGTATTTCTCTACAGGAGGGTTTGACACTTTCGGCGCAGCAGGTTTGGTTTAAAATACGTACTGCAAAACAGTCCACGGTGCTTTTTTATTTCAGGAACAGCTGTGAGGAACTGTTCAGGAATAAACAGTTGAGATAGGTAACAGTTAGACTCTGATTATTTCCATTTCCTTTATCTCATATAGTGCTGCAGCTAACACAAATGTTTAGAATAAAGTATTTGACAGATTATTCCATTGATTAATTGGATCAAAAATTATTTAGCATTATTTAACAAAAAATACCAATACGAAATACACATGAGGTGCATTTATTATGTCTGTCCACTATGAGTCGCCATCCTTACGTCCTGCAATGTAGTATCTGTGACTTTGAATGTGTGTGGCATTAAAAGGTGGGGCCTGGCCTGGTGAACGGTGTGTGTGTCAGCGAATGAGATTGTTGTTTGCTCTTGTTGGCTCAGGTTAAGCCATTCTGCGTGTTGAGTGCCTGGGTGTCAGTGTTGGCCAAAGCAGCTCGTGTTTGAATGTACAGTATAACGTGTTTCTTTCTTTTTGTTACTGTTTGTTCAATAAACCAATTGAAAGTGCACCAGCGGCTGCGTCGAGCCTTGACCAGTTGCAGGGGTATTGACTTTACAATACGTTTTAACTAGCAGTGGTATTCACTATCCGCCGTCTCACTGTATTGCAGATTTTTTAACTGCACATATTTAATATTATATCGCAGATTTTTCACTACATCACCGGATTTTGCAGTGATAGTTTTTGCACACTGACTGTTGCTGCAGACTCATGTAGCAATAAGCGCGAGCCAGAGGAAAGGGTGCGTAAGAGACAGAGAATGTCCAAAGTTTGGGATCATTTCACACTTCAAAAAAGAAGATCAAGTACAATGTGCCTACTGCAAAGCGAACAGGCTTGTTAGAACGAATTGTAATCTCTCCACAGTTGGTCAACGATAGACACAGCTACTGGTGCAATTTCAATCACTTTATTGAAAATAATTAAGATAAAAAGCACATGCATAGGCCACAACTGACGCCCAGAGGCACTGAACAAGCAGACTGGCTAAGGGTTATCCTCTAACAGTCTGCTGCCAACCTGAGCTCCAAACAGCCAACTCCATCCGTCCATCCATCCATTTTCTGAGCCGCTTCTCCTCACTAGGGTGGCGGGCGTGCTGGAGCCTATCCCAGCTGTCATCGGGCAGGAGGCGGGGTGCACCCTGAGCTGGTTGCCAGCCAATCGCAGGGCACATAGGAAGAAACAACCATTCGCACTCACATTCACACCTACGGGCAATTTAGAGTTGTCCATTAACCTACCATGCATGTTTTTGGGATGTGGGAGGAAATCGGACCGGAGTGCCCGGAGAAAACCCACGCAGTCAAAGTCACAGATGCCACAGAGTAGAACATGAGGATGGCGACACTCAGTGGACAAAAATAACAAATAATAATTCCGGCACATCATATGCATATTTTGTATTGGTATTATGCATAAAGCTTCAATAAATATATATATATATATATATATATATATATATATATATATATATATATATATATATATATATATATATAATGAGATCAATATGGTCGCGACTTCACTTTTTGACTAAAACGTGGGACTACTGTTAAATTAGCTAACGTTTGATACGTTACCGCATGTTGGCAGGCTGTTGTGTTCCACAAGTTCTGCTTTGCAAGTGCAATGTGTCCACATTTTTGTTGTCTTTTTTAAGTGTGAAATGATCCCAAACTTTGGACAGTCTGTCTTTTACGGAGTTTCTGCCTGGTTCGCCGCTATCACACCAACCTATTTTGACATGGAGTAGTGTTTACGTTAGTTGTTTCAGCGCTATTTTCTATATAGTAAAATTGTTTCCCAATCCGAACAAATTGGATGTCGACCAACTTTAAAGAACAGATTGTTCGACCTTAAGTCACTGTAGAGTGTGAGACTCCCGAATTCTATAATCTTTCAGAGCTCAGTGTGCAAAACATTACCAACACCAGTTTTATAATTTACTTTTATGAATTCAACTAATTTATTATCAATGAACATAAACAGCACGTACAACACAAGGGTGTTTGTTAAATGGACTGTGTGATTTAGGGTGACAGTACCTGTAGTTATTAGTGAAATCAAGGTAATGTCATAGAAATGTTTCTCTCCAGGTCAGTTTTGCAGCTTTGTGTGAACTGCTAAATTGAATGTGGCAATGTATTAGGCGAGCGATGTTGTTATTGGAAAAACACTTTGGAGGGCTGTCTACTGATGGCCTTACAGCCATGAATCAAAACATTTTTGTTGTGTGTGGAGGAGAGTATAATAAGCCTTTTTAGAAAGCAGTCCACCAAAGCGTTGGGCCAGAGGCTCGGAGAAAGTTATGTCAAAATTTGATCAATGTTTGTCTTTATTCCCCTCACCCTATACAACTAAGCTCTTGCTATATCATAAAACCTGACAAATTGCCTCTCTTTTGGGACTATAGGCTAATTATTCTGCTCATTCAATCCTCTCTTGTGGTTTTCATTAAGTGTACACCATGCCCTTAAAGTCCAGTGCTGTTATAGAGTACAGTCATCCGTCCCTTATGCCATTGACTGCAGAATTTATGTCTGACTCTGAATTTGACATCCATTATTGTGGCTGAATGGAGTAATAGCTCGGCACAGATCGAGCAGCCCGCCTTAAGGCTCGGCTGCATGCTACAGTAATACACAGCCTTAATACCTGCTACGTCTGCTGAAACATTCAACACCCCAAACATCTGGTGTTGTACTGGAAAAAGGGCTTAGTCAATATCACTATAAATTGCCTTTGGTGTCCTCATCAAAATCCCTCATTCATCATGAAAATGTGGCAGAATAATGAAACTCCGAGGTCCTATTGGCCAAACATTTGCACACATACCAGTACAATGATAAATATCTTAAAATGTGTTTCCTTAACTTTATACCATTGTATGTATTGATTTTCCATTGGATGTGTGCAGAAACGCCAAGCCCTATCATCCCCTCTCAGGAGCATTCGACATATTTTGTCAGGAACATTTGCGTCTCAGCCAAAACAAGCACACGTCACCAGAAAAACTCTGAACAATGCTAATACTGTATTTTATTTACATTTTTATGATATTTTCTTTCTTTGAATCATTTTGAGTGACAACATATCGGCAGCTTATTTTCTTTAAACAATTTCAGTTTTGATTTATTCAATACGATGCCTTGGCACTACATTGCTAAATATACAATAATATAGTTTATTTAGAGAATGACACATAATACGAAATATCAGGTTGTATGATCCTATAGCAAAGCTAAATTGATTCAAAAGAAAGAAAGAAAAAGATAATATCATTTTGAGAACCTTTATTGCAAAAGTCAAAATCAAAAGTCAGCACTCGGAACGCATAAAATATAAAATACTGTATGTATTCATGTACATGGTGGTTGTGATTATGTGGGTTTAAGATACGTGTGTATATATGTGGGCATATACATGTGTTTAAATATATATGTACATGTTTCCACATGTAAGTGATCATGTACTGTATGTGCTTATTACGTGTACCATGTACATGTATGTCGAGTGATGTAAATGTGTACTATGTATGTATTCATTTGTATTGAAGCTTGCGTTAAAAAAATGGACATACAATATGTTGTATTGTACAAAAACTCCTCAAAAACATCTCTGACAAAACTTATTATTATTTATTAGACTGTCCGTAGTGTGTTTTTATGTCTGAAAAGTATTTATTGTCAAAATGTCTGTCTTGTCGTATTAGAGCGGCTCCAACTACCGGAGACAAATTCCTTGTGTGTGTGAGTGGGGGACCACTGCACTACTAATTGGATATGCCCATCTCCAAATGTGATTACACATGTATAATTTGCACATGTGTAATCACATTGTTGTGAACTTTTGGGCTAACGGGAACTGAACTTTATTTCTGCCTGAATATTTTATTGCGAACACGCTCATTCTGGTGTCTGTGAACAGTTTTTGAAGGACAGTTAATTTTTGTTCAAGAGTGCCAGGATTGTTTTAGGGAGTTCCAGGGGAAAACCCAGCTGAGCGGTTGTGTAGACTTTTTATATCCTCTGTAATATAGATCCCTGTTCATATTTACAGTACATACAGTACATATCTCATTTCCAGATCTTTTTTTTTTTTTTTTTTACCACTTTTACATATTTGTCTGAAAATGTTTTGGAAAGCCACATGACAGACGTTTGTCTCACAGTCCTAATTTTAAACATTCATAAGTGTGCGTCTCTAGATGTGTTTGTGTGTGTGTGGGCACGCAAATAAGTTGTTTATATTTGACTTTCTGGCACCCAAAAGGAGCAGCCACATAAATATTGGCTCTGTTCTGTCTCATAAATTATTACACTCCAGTGTGGAAAGTAAGATATCAACATGAAACGCAAAGCTGCTCGCTTCCAGATGGCCCTCTGTTTCGCGTAGTTGAGCCTGTGTGTATGCGCAACACACACCTTGTTGGTGTCGGTTTAGAGTAATCCCTCCCTTTCGCGTTCATCTACTAACCTCACAATAACCACAACCCTCCTTGGTCTTTACACTCTGCCTGACCGCTGGTCCTGGCAAATGCATGTGCCTGCACATATAGTTGATCAACACTATGATTTATGGTTTTGTTATGTAAACCCTAAATAAGAGTTGTTGTTTTTTTAGAGCGGAAGACAAGGTTTAAGCTGAAAGACGGAGCGCGCTCAATGTTTGCGACTGAGAAGGACAAAGCGTGTCAGACTAATTTCCCGCTCACGAGCAGATACATTGAACTACAATCCTAATGCAGTCACTTGTGTATACAGTGAGAGTCATTTGAGTTGTGCTACATTAAATTGAAATCATGTCATCAGTTTGTATCCATCAATGCAGACCCATTTTTCAGGACAGTTTTTTTTTAATTATGGATATTCATCTGTGCCTGATTTGACTTTCATAAATTGCAAATGACTTCCAGTTTTGGAGTGGAAGAAAAGATGACATGATGTGCCTAATTTCTTTCAACTCACAAACTTTGCATGCATTGAAATGGAACGTCAGCGTGCGTGCTGTAAAATGTCACACACACTGAACATTGTCTAAGAGTTGTAAAACAAGACTGAATCGCTGATTGAGTCGACAGTAATACATTTATTACTACTTCTTGGGTGGTGTGGTGATTAACACGAATGGCTACCCGTTTGATACATTCTGAAACAACAACGTTGCTAAATGTTATTAATAATATCCATCCCTCCATCCATTTTCTGAGCCACTTTTCCTCACTAGGGTCGCGGTTGTGCTGGAGCCTATCCCAGCTGTCATCGGGCAGGAGGCGGGGTGCACCCTGAACTGGTTGCCAGCCAATCGCAGGGCACATACAAACAAACAACCATTCACACTCACAGTCATGCCTACGGGCAATTTAGAGTCTCCAATGAATGCATGTTTTTGGGATGTGGGAGGAAACCGGAGTGCCCGGAGAAAACCCACGTAGGCATGGGGAGAACATGCAAACTCCACACAGGCGGGGCCGGGGATGGAACCCGGGTCCTCAGAACTGTGAGGCTGACGCTCTAACCAGTCGGCCAGCGTGCCGCCTTATTAATAATAATTAATGATATTCATTTACAGTGAGAGGAAACATTTTGTGAACCCTTTGGAATTTCTTAAATTTCTGCGTAAATTGGTCATAAAATGTAGTCCGATCTTCATCTAAATCACAAGCATTAACAGAATTCACATAAACTAATATATAAACTATTCACATATATTTTCTGAAGCAATTCTCTTGATTTGCTTTTTTGTTTTGGATCATTTTCCTGTTGCAACACCAATCCTCTTTTGAGTTCTTCCTCAAGTTCTTCTGCAAAATATCATGATAATCTTGTGAATTCATTTTTCCATTGACGATAGCAAGCTGTTCGGGCCCTGAGCGCTAAGCACCCCCACACCATGATGCCCCCTCCACCTTGCTTCACAGTTGGGCTAAAATTTTGATGTTGATGTCCTGTACCATGGCATTGTGTGTTCCTCCCCAACAATTTAACTTTGGTTTCATGTGTACACATAATATTTTGGAACATCCTAGTGCTCTTTAGCAAACTTCAAATGTGCAGCAATAATTTGTTGGAGAGCAATGGCTTCCTCCATGGTGTTCACCCATGAATCCCATTGTTATTTATAGACCCACCAGAGACCAAAAAAATGTCTTGTAAATTTGACACACCACAAAGAAGAGTGTTTTGGGAAAAAAAGCCTGCCAAATTTGAATGAATTAAAAAAAAAAAAAAAAATCACCATGTATGTAAAATATGGCTCTGAAATCATGAAAAATAAGAGCCGAGCTGCAGGATTTTCCGGGTGTGTCCGCTGAAAGCACGAGAGACGAGCCCTTCACCTGTGAACCAAATACATTCGCTCATACGCTGTGTGCGTGTGTCTGTAGTCAGCTACTCGCTGAATAATGTGCCGCTGTGGTTATGGTAAATAAACAGCTACATTTCCTGGGTCTCTGATGTGTGGGGAGACCCACACACAACAACTCAGAGCGAGGTGCTGATATATTAAACGACCCTGCCGTGGTCGCGCGAGCTCATTAGCTCGCTGGCTCGTTAGCTTGTGGGCCAGCGAACGTAATAAACAGTTAATTTCCCTCAAGTGTCTCTGTTGTGTGGCTATACTGTATGCGCGGTGAATGGAGCAAGGCTGTGGAGTATTGGACGGAGCCGAGATACTGAATACTAGTACTTTTGACATCTCTGGTTATGGCTCTGCAACAACAGGAAAATGCGGGTCCCATGATGACAACAGTTGAGAACCACTGCTCGAGGGTTCTTTTTCTGACCTCAATAGCATTATGCGCTGTGCCCTTGCAGTCATCTATTCGGGATGGCCACGTTTTGGAAGAAAATCAAAGTGCTGAACTTTCTCCATTCAGAAAAAAATTGGTCTCACCAAGGACTGATAAACAAGACTTTTAGAAATACTTTTGTAACCTTTTCCAGCTTTACACAAGTCACCAATTCTTAATCGTATCATATATATGGAGTTTAGCTCAAGATTGTTCCACGTATGATTAATATTAAGTATATAACATCACATATTAATGGTAGTTTTGTTCTTCTTTCTCTTTCAGGTATAAATGGGAACACTGCAGATAAATTGGACATCCATGAATTTTTCAGCGGCTTTGCATTGAAATGCAAACAGCCTCACGCCTTTGTAAAGTAATCCATGAATGACAATTAATGTCAAACTGCACACCTGAGCAGCTCAATGCTGCTTCCCGGGTGAAATACTGTACATGGACAGATGGCCTTATAAAATCCAGCTCACCACAATACACTTAAATGCAGCATAATGCCTTCAAAAGTGTCCTGTCTATACCTCCTGACAGTAGTGTGCTGGGCAAGCGCTCTGTGGTACTTGAGTTTATCTCGGCCGACGTCCACTTATGTCGGCCATATGTCTATGCCTATACGCAAGACTGTGAAACCTGCCAAAAACGTGACATTTACCAACATCCGAACACGCCCGCTTAATGCACACACCTACAAGTTTATCATCAATGAGCCCAAGAAGTGCGCAGACAGCACTCCCTTCCTGGTCATCCTAATCAGCACCACGCACAAGGAGTTCGATGCCCGCCAGGCCATCCGCGAGACCTGGGGCGACGAGAGCACCTTCAGCGACCTCCGCATCCTCACCATCTTCCTCCTGGGCAGGAACACGGATGCTGTCCTCAACCAGATGGTGGAGCAGGAGAGTCAGATCTTCCACGACATCGTGGTGGAGGACTTCATCGACTCCTACCACAACCTCACCCTCAAGACTATGATGGGAATGCGCTGGGTGGCGACCTTCTGCCCCAAAGCGCAGTACGTCATGAAAACCGACAGTGATGTCTTTGTCAACATGGACAACCTGCTTTACAAGCTCCTCAAACCCACCACCAAGCCGAGAAAGAGATACTTCACTGGCTACGTGATCCACGGGGGTCCTATAAGGGACATGCGTAGTAAGTGGTACATGTCCACAGACTTGTATCCCGAGAGCAAATACCCACCGTTCTGCTCGGGCACCGGCTACGTGTTCTCGTCAGATGTCGCCGAGCTCATCTTCAAGACTTCGCTGCACACCAGACTGTTGCACCTGGAGGATGTGTATGTGGGTTTGTGTTTGCGTAAGCTGGGCATACACCCTTATCAGAACACTGGCTTTAATCACTGGAAGATGGCCTACAGCCTGTGCAGATACAGGCGGGTCATCACTGTCCACCAGATCTCCCCTGAGGAGATGCATCGTGTTTGGAATGACATGTCCAGCAAGAAGCACCTGAGATGTTGATGGGCAATGTCGATCCACACGCTTGTTTGCCTTTTGCTCCTTTTCGAAGATCATCGGTCACCGACTGAATGATGGAATGACTAAAAACACTGAGGGCTGCTGCAATCAGATAAGTTATGGTGAACATCCATCCGCGTGTTTACAACCACCAGGGATGGACATTTGACTTTATTTCCTCAAGTGACTATGGGGAAAATGAATTACAATGTTTCTCCGCTGTTCGTGGGGTACTACTAAGTAATTGACGTCCTCCTAAAACAGTTTATAATTCCGGTTCAAGATGAGGGAAAAGCACGACACGGAGCTCCTCAACTCACTTAACATCAACATAGTTCCTTGGCGCTAAGATGCCACAATGTGAAGTCAGAATATGTGAATCACGAATAAGCGGGGAACACTGTAGCCGATTAATTCCCCTAAAATCCTCTCTCAAATAATAGATTTATCAATCATGCCTATTCCTAATAGCCGCACTTCCACCAATAGGCACAGTTCAGTTTGCCATGGGTCACATCGATAAACCCTGCACTGTGCCCTTTCAACGTTTAACAACTAGCCTCGATATGTTTAGCAGACGTCTGTAATTCAGTTTTGCATGGTGAAAAAGAACATTTCAGATATCCGTAACTACATTCTTCCTCACCACACACATCATTTCAGATCTCTGCAATGTCATTTCATCTTGGGCAAATGTCATCACTTTTGCTTTTTCAAACTTCAGCTATTTAGCCGATTCAAGAAAACAAAACACAACGTAAGCAGTTTGCAAGACACCTGTAAACGAGAAACGGCTTGTTTAAGGAATGAAAGGTAAAGTGGGGTACACACATGACAAGAAGAAAATAGGCAGGTGTTTTTACTGTTTTCAGTGTGTTGTGTACTCAAGATGACTAACACCGTACACCACACACCAAACACATCGCCACCAACAGTCTCCTAGTTGAAGCCAAACAAAATATGAAGAAGGAAAAGTAGTAAGGAAAGAAGATAGGCTAACTGTTAGCTAATCTAGTGACTACACTACGGTTGCAAAGTCTTTTCATCATTTATATTGTGGCATTGGTCGCTTCCTAATTGGTTATATTATTCCGCTTTACGTCACAATCACGAAGTCCGTGCCCGTGTTGACCACACGCAAGGATTTGTCATCGTGAATATTGAACAGGTTTACCATTTACGATTTTTGGTGCCAACTGTTTTCAGAGCAGGTATAGGAGGTAAAAGCGCTCTTAACACACCACACACGCCACACCACAAGATAATCAGTCAGGATAATCTTTTAGAGACATCTGGCAATCAAGTCTTTGCCAATTTTGATCAGCAGGGAAGAAAAATGCTCAAATTAGGCCCGACTGTCAGTATGTGTGTGCTAACTGAACCGAACTGTGCCGCTTAGTGGAAAAGGTGCTTAGCTAATTCCACCTCTGGCTGTCAGTCAATGCATGAGATGATTCATAGTGTTGGTATTTGCAGTCAATGTTTTCACAAGGTCAAGGTCCAGCAGAACATTCCTCACATGCAACAAGTCAATAAGTGCTTTGTATTAACATGTAGGGTCACCATTTTCCAAGCGTTTGCCCTTTCGAACATTGCGAGGACTTCTGGTCTCTGTCGATCTTCACCTTGCCCAATCAGGCTGTTGAGACTCAAAAGGGGATTCTGAGGTTGGAGTATCGGAGATTCAATCTGTTGTCTTTAACATTGGATGCAGAAAGTACACTGAGGGTCGATGTACATGGCAGGTCAGTGCCCAATTCCGATTTTTTGGACTGTCTATTTCCATGTACATTACGAGTGACACATCCGATATGACTGTTTCGACGACGGAACCGCATGCTGACGTCAAGCTTGCGTTGACGGCGTTTAACTGATCTTTGCGTTTACGCTACACTCACATTGGCAAATATCTGATATGCATCTAATGTTTTCCCCATTTTTGATGAGGCCTGATTCGGATCTGAAAATCTAAATTGTCTCACTGGAACCGCGCCATGTAAATCCTAGACATCAATCTAGCTGTTAATAAACCGTGTTAATTAATAAACATATCCATGTCTGTTGAATCAAAGGCAACTTGCCTTCTCTTCGTGGTGAAGGACATTGGACCTTTTCAGCAAAACACTGCTTCCGTTTTGTTTGGTTACCAAATCAATGGCAGAATCTGTATGCAAGCCGTGCCACTTGCCAAACAAATGTTTACAACCAAAAACTCCCATCTGACCACCCTCTCGGTTGACTTTCAAGTGTAAATCTTTTGGGGTAAAAGGTTCACCACGATGATGACGTCCAGTTGCATTCGGTTCCGCTATCATTAGACTATAAAAAAGCGGATTAGATTCCTAACCCTCTGTGTGACTCTCCCTTTGATGTGGTTCAGCAATGTCATCCTTGGATGGATTCAAAAAGGGAAATTGAGGATTTTAGATGAGCATGTTGGCAAAGTTACCGTGAGCATTCAAAATTGATCCAACGACCTACAATGTACCAACTTTTGCAATAGAGAATAGCTCTAGCCATCTCGTTAGGTGATAGAATGCTGTCAAACTGCAGAACAGCATGCTAATTAGAATTTTAGCAACCAAAACATTTGGCTCGATGTCTCTTTGGGCTGGTATTACAAAACATACCAAACAAACACATGCAAGTAAACATAAGGAATTAGATTAAAAAATAAAAAATAAAACAAAAACAGTTCAGATTTCAAGAGTCACCTGTAATGGAAAGTATTGTTGAGTTTAAGTCAGTAAGTGTAAGCTGACTATGTGACAATCTGATCAACAGTAAGTCAGCATCCGAATGTGCCCCCGAATCCAAAACTGATGTTTTATTCATTTTTAAAAGTTAAGGATAAATACACAATATATTTATACATTATACATACATACAGCTTATGTGATGACCCTCCAATTGGCTGACAACCAGTATTTTTACACTTAGACAGTTGAAAATGTTAAAATGTTACTTGAAAGATGAGGATTTTATGATGACGACGATTTCCATTATTTCTTATGACAAATATTAATTCTAAATTAAGAAGTTCAGCAAGGGATTGTGTTCAGACAGTGTACCTGCCCAGCAGCATGCTCTCTAATTTCCTTCAAAACCTTTCGAGTTCACAGTTGCCCTTACCTCCCACACCAATTCTCCATTTTGAATGCTCCTTACCATCTGCAGTAGCACATAGGGGAAGCTTTTGAAACATTTAGAAAAATAGCCACTTTGTAACCAAGGTTGCGGATGATTCATATTTCCATTTGCCCCGGTCAGCATGGACAGAAATAAGAGAGTGTCCACTTTCGACGTCCATATCCAGTACATCATTGCCGCGTGGTGATGCTGTTTCAGGAAGCCGCTGACCTTGTCTCCAACCCCCACATTGACAACCTTCTGCCCCTGCTTAAGTGTCCTTGAGTGAGACATGAAGCTCCACTGCCGCTGAGTCGGCGCGTTGACCTTTCTGTCGCGGAAAACCCTGCGGTCCTTGGAATGATTAAAGTGCCACATTGATTTGGTCAATCTTGAACATGGACCAGTACAAAATGATCGTTTACAAATCAATACAGAACAGATTCAGTTATGGCAAATTAAGACTCGCCTCTGAATCTTAATTGCTCCTTTTACCCAATTGTATTCTTCCAACTTTCAAAACCCTTTTGGAATGAACTAGAACAGAAATGGTGAGACAGGCCCTCACTTAAAATTCTGACAGACTCCACAACCTTGGAGAAAGTCTTCCCAGAAGAGTGGAAGCTGTTTTAGCTGCAAGGCAGAGAGTGGCAGGACCAATCCATATTTTATTCCAATTTTACTTCCTGTAGGTGTAAGGGCCAGGTTTCCAAATATTTTTGTCCATGTACTGTTGACCTAATTCAATCAATAACCAGGTCACGTCTCTGCTTCCATTGCTCCGTTAAACCAAAATTAAGTCGATCTATATAAACAGTCCCCAAAAAGACACGCGCAAACATTCAGTAATTCAATGGTTTGCACATAACAGTATGGATTATAATCAAATCACTTTAGTGACTTTACAGTGTTCCTTAGTTTATGACATTGTCGGGGTTGTGATTATGTCATCATTCCACCATCTCTCATGTTAATATTAAAATGTGTATTTTAGTCTCCAAATGCCCTTCTCATTGTTCTGTGCCTCCATAAAGCAGCTGCTCTTGCTTAAGCGCGCTGTATTGTGGCAAATTGATTTGTGCAACAGTTGCTGAGACATTATAGACATTATATTGCAAATATACAGTACTGCATATCTGTTGTTCATTGCAGAAGCTATTGACATCTTTTGTGTGAGTCTCGATGCCTTTCAAGGCCAAATGTTCAAGTCATTTTTTTTTGCAGTATTTAAAGCTAACGTGATATCTCCCACAAAGTGTTGTGATATATTTAGTTTTTTTTATATAAAAAAACAAAAACAAAAACAAATACTTGAATAAAGTTATATTGCTGCTTTTTACTTAGTGCCTGTTTCTGGTCCCCTCACTTTGACTCTTTGCACATGTTTTTGCAATCTTATTTAAAACCTTTTCATACATGCTGCCTGGCCACATTATGACAACTTGCAAACTGTAACGAGATCCAATAAAAGATTTGTATCAAACGTTATAAAGATGACAAAGAGGGATATTATTTGAACAATGCAAATTATTCTTGCTATATTTTGCAGTGGTGGGGAATTGTACTGCACGATCATACTGAAAAGTATTAATATTTTTGTTACCTCACTAGTAGCTATTAGTACAATAACTAGTACTACTAGTGCAATGCCACACCACTGCAAACAACAACTACAACAATACACATTAATGAATACCACTAACAGTGTCAATTAAAACATAGAATGATGCTTGTAAAAGCAACTCTTGTTTTGGATCTCCTAAGATTGTGCAAGTGCTCCTAATGCTGTGATTGGTCAGTGTATTGTCACACCTTAACTTTGGATCGCAAAATTTATTTGTGCCGGAGACGTGGTAAATTTGAAAAGTTGTATTCAAATGATTACCATTAACAATACAAAATCAACATAAAATAAAATGAATCCCAACATGTTTAAATAGCAATTTATTCGTTGCTTCTTGTCAGAAAGCAATGGGTTACACGGGATGAACAGGTGAACTATGCTGACATGGGTACACATACTGTACATAAAAACTAATTATTAAAATGTGGTTATTAGGTACGATTTTCAACACATCAACACATAAAAACAATCTTGCGCTACTGGACATGTTTGAGCACACAAGATTCATTGCCATTTCAGTATTGTTGCCAGTAATCCTCTGGTGGACACAGCACATTTTAGCAACATTTATTTTTTTATTTTTTTTGCGAGCATTTAGTCTTGCTGTGCAGCAGGTCAGAGCAATGAAGTGAAAAGTGAGTCTGTGAAAGTAGATAAACCAGAGCAGATCACGTCATATCACCACAGCTGCAGTTATGTGGAAAACAAAAACAACAACTTCTCTCTAAGGGCGAAGGCATCTGCTTGTCGGGTGCAGACACATCTCAGCCCAAAAGTGCATTAACATAAAGATGCTTCACTTGCTGGACTAACGCGTGCGTGAAACTAAAATCGGAAGCAGACTCTGCTTCGTATTTGTGGGGTCTCCCTCTGACAATACTGTCGTAGGCACATGAAAATGAACAAGGCACCTTGAGTGTTTTGAAGCATTAACACTGTCATGACTTGAGCAGCAAATGAAACACAAGTAGAGCCCAGCTCTCTCTCTCTCTTTTTTTTTTTTTTTCTTCCCCCCTGGACACTCAAGACTTGTTGTCCATGTTAAAAGCACTATGAAGGATTATTAGGGCCACACCGAAATAGCAATTACGAGTTGTAATTTCATGAAGCTAAAGTCTTGTAACATGACTAAACTAAGGTTCAAACGAAAATACATTTACAAAAATATTTTGAGAAACAAAATTGAATGTTATGAGAAAAAACAGTGCAAGGCTGAATTGTTGAGAGAGAATAAACAAATAAAAACCACAAAAAAAAAGAGTAGATATTTTACGGGAATCAAATTGTAATACTCAGAGGGAAAATACGTAACTGTGAGGATTAAGTGTTACTATTCCAAGTATATCGGCATTCAAATGATGACTCATAGTTGTCGGGCGCTGTGTGCAAATGTTGACATTCACTTGTCATATTTTTTTTATATTCTGCCTTTATTTCCTCCTAACATGACTTTATCGTTGTAATTTCATTTTTTATCTTTTCACTGTGGCCCTAATAGTCCTTCATAGAATACAATCCGTTTACTTTTTATTAAAGACATTCATTGTGTTATTTTGAAAATGTGCTTCACATGAGAAACGCAGGGAATCACATGAGTTGGGATTTTCAGATGCAAGTCAAAGCAAATTTCATTTTGGCAGAAGTGGGGGAAAAAATTTCAATAAATAATAATCAAGAGCTTTGAGAAACGCAAGAGGTAACGTGATGTAAAACAAAAAAAAATTCTTTGAGGAAATAAATAAATAGAACATTCAAAGCTACATTTCAAATCACCTTCTTTCACATCCTGAGTACGTGTAGTTTCCTGGGCTTCATCCTGATCCCTGGTCGTGTGTTGGGCGGAGGAACGCAAGGAAGTTTGGTGCTTGGGGGTGGGGGGTGGGGGAGGGGAGGGGTGTTGTTCGAGGGAGGATGTTTGCTGGAGGTGGTGCTTTTTGTTCCTCAACCTGTCTACCCTGAACGTGTAGGTCCCGTCTCACCTGCTTGAGGCATGAAGAGAGCATCAGCTAAGACTCAGCTGCGCAAAGCCGATCAGCTTCACCTCGTCTGGGAGTTCGGTGTCGTCACAGCAGGAGGCCTTGCGAGGGGAAAGGGGGGATGTCAACAAGATCCACGGAGTCAAATATCACCAACAATCCTTTTTGCTACTCCATTTCAAGATAGGCCAGCACAGGGAGTTGCACAATTTCGGGAATTTTCAAAGTTGGAAACTTTCCATTTAACAGGAATTTATGGGAATAAATCAGGTAGTTGCAAAATTGAAGGCTGGCTTGCGATAAAACTTTTTCACCATGATGTCACACATTTCCCAGGTGCCAAGAGACAGACGGAGCGATCTTCGATGGCACCACAATGAAACAAACCCTTGGCTTGAATGAGGATTTTAGCCTTCTTCTCTACGGCCGTAGTTTGAAATATGAGTCGAACAGAAGATGTTACGTGAGGAAATTGGCTTCCAAGGGAGACGGTCAGCTCTAATTTACACTTCAACAGGTTAGTTGATTAAAAAAAGAGGTGGTGGAAATTCACATTGTGAACATTGCCATTGAGGATTTACTGGCAGACAGACAGACATGCGATAGTGAAAATGAATAGAGCAACACCACTGTCATCTACTAGCGGGCTAGCCATTCTGTTTTGCGAAAATTGCATCCCAACCAAATGTTTTAGTCCTGCCTGTGATAAAATGGAGAAAAAAAACATTAATTGTAAGACAGTCATTATAGGCCTTAAGATTGACACCAAAGAAATTGAACAAAATGCTCCAACGGCTTTCCACACTCCACATCAGCCGCAACCCTGATGAGGACAAACGGTACTGAAAATGATGGATGGCTAATTCAAGCTTTCCTATAAAAACGAGATTTAAGAGACTCTTCGGATACACAAAATAATATTTTGATTCAAATAATGTGCTTTCAAACTTCTCTGTGTTTAGTGAGAGTCAGGTCTTATCAGTCAACATCAGCCCTCACTACTACTAAAACTACTGTGACCGAATGGGAGCATTAAGTGCTCCAGGTCCCACAACTTGCGCAAAGATTAATTATTGTCTGCGCTTTGAGGGTGATGTGGATTAAAATATTAAATAGACTACAGCTAAAAGAAGCATGTTCAATTCAACCCTAAAACTAAGCAATATTATCTTTCTAAAGGGAGAATTCTGTACTGCGTATAGCTCTTGTACTGGACCTCATTTGACACATCAGACCGTCTCCCACAGCGACAAGGGGGTCACATGTTGTTTACCCACATTTACAGAGTCATAAATAATTGACATACATGTAGAAGCCAGTCACATTACCAATTTCATAAACTTCAATATGAACGCTCTTTAATGGACCATTAAAAAAGGGATGATTTTAAAAGGCTTCTATTCACAGCATGCAATTACTCTTTAAACACCCTGTGCCACGCTGCGCCTACTGAAGATCAAAATATAAAATAAAAAAATAACTGTCAACAGCGTGTAGGCTCTGCTAGACTATCGCTAATTAGCCATGTGGAAAATCAGTTAAAAAGTTCCAGGCGGTAGAGCATGCTAAAACATTTTCTTGGTCTTGGTCAAATAAGCGAACACATTCCTACTAGTTGATAAATTAAAGTAAGCGAATAATATAACTACCATGGTCATTTTGTGTCCAAATGAATTGGGCTGCTGATACGTTTGTCCTTTCCTTAAACCAGTGAAACGCTACGTTCCATCCATCCATTCATCACCTTCCGCTTATCTGGGGTCAATGTTAACAGGCACTGGTTTCTAATGTCACTAGTAATGCAAGCAGCACAGTTAACTAGTGCAGTTTTGCCTCACTACTAACATGTAGCTGTCCTACCAGTATAACAAAGTTGTCCTACTAGTGAGGAAAAGGAGCATCAGAAATGCTTAAATGGCTTTAAGCAAAGCCTTTTGAGCATTTAATCGATATATCCAGCTTAAGCTCCATGTACGATGGTGACTTGAGATACAAGTTTATTGCGTTCTGTGTCCACGCTCGTAACCTCACACACTTGTATCTCAAAACGCGTGATGTCACGTGATGCAATGCGGGCGTTGTCGGCCGCACGAGCGCGGGAGTATAAAGAGGCCTTTAGTGGAGCTGAGCTAACCATTACCTGTTGACTTATCAACTGCATTAGATAAAGAATCCAATTCACACTACTCACCTCCCATTCTTTTATTTTAACACTATCTTATAGCGTTGCCAGTAGGTTAATGTAAAGTCAAGTTTACAGTAACCAACACTATTGACAACCGTGTATTTTTTTTTAAAACTAGACAATCGCGAAAGAAAGCCTTTTCTAAACCTGTCCTTCAAAATTGGAAACCGCAACCTTTCCCTCGTCTTGGGGGGAGTAGGCGAGACAATAAGACTGTCTCCTACGCTCTGCAAAACTTCAAGACAGAAAGGTGCTTCATTAATTCCTTGCTTGTTAGGTTTCTATGATTTGGAGACAATCAAGGAGACATAGTAGGTAGGAGATGCTTTGCTAAATGCCCACTCGTTTTCAATGTTTTCCTTCTTAGTATTAAACTGATAAATATTCTTAAAGAAAACATGTTTGAATGTGATCTTCGTCTCAGACAAACAGACATTTTCACAACAAGGGGGAAAAGCGCATACTAGCATGTGGACCTTCAGGTAGTTTGTTGCATAAACTGACAGACTCATTTCCGGAATTATTAGATTATAAGCATCCCTGTGAGTTTAACAAAAAATGTTGACATGCACGTGTCAGGTTTCCTGATGTCCTCTTCGCAAATATCCCGCAGTCACATGCCCTCTTTGCATTTTTAATCAACAAGCTGTTTATAGTCACACACTGACAGGCACAAAAAACTCAGTGGGGTTGTCAGCCATCAATCATCTGGGAACTCACCAGCTTAAAGGTCAATACTTTGTAGGTAGTTGGGTCATCTACAATCTTTTGAAGGTTAGCAGCAACTGCAATTTGGAAAGTGCAAGACAACACAAATGTCAAGACACAAAGCAGGGCAAACAAATGCAATTTAAAAGGACAAGACAAGTAAATACCAGTAACCACATCGTGTCCATTGACAAGACCCGCGGAGAACAATTCCTGGGAAACACCATCAGCAGTGTCTTGTGAGGGAATAAGAACATAAATACTGCACATTTGTTTTCCGTTAACATATACAATATTGAAACATCCAGCTCCACTTGTACCTCGTCCAGGAGTGAATTCGAACCGGATGTCGTTCAGTTCCTTTTTGGAGTTCCTTAAAGGAGAAGACACAACACACATTCTGTGATCTGAGACAACACACTAAATATGTCCTCAATCATACTACACATGAGTGAATATAATTGCATTATGCACTATTAGCTTCCATGAGTGCATTAGAAACATCATGTAATTGGTGACAAACCACTGACAGGTGAAAATAGAACATGCAAGCTCAACCAAATAACTTACAAAATGGACATGGCAACAGTAAAATGGATGATAAACACTGCAAGCCACAACACATCAGCACAGATTTGTTCGCCACAGTTAATGGGCATACGAGGGCTGCATTGCAAGTCAGTGCATCATCATGGGAAATAATTCTTCTCCCTTTTTGTGAGACCCATGTGACACATGTTGCGATGCCGTTCTGAACATATCAGCGGGGAATGGTCATGACCAGCAAGGACCTGCCAGCCTTAACACTATCAGAAGCACTGACCTAAATTTACTGACCTAAAGCACTGCACTGCATTGATTATATTTTTAAAATGTCTTGCGTGCTTTTAAGGTGCGTAACCCAGTGAGTACGACAGGAGCTGCAGTCAGACAGTTAGTTCAATAATAGTGTCTGCTCCGTGCTTCTTGTGAGTGTTTTCATTTTGTATTTGTGTGTTTGATTGTTTGTCCTGTTCCATTAATGCTTGAAAGTGCATTGGCAGCTTTTTCCCCCCACTTAACTCACGTAGGGGAGTACCCGAAGCTTGATAAGTCACATTTTTGGTTGACAACACAAAAACAAAACGAAACAACAACAAAATCAACCGAGCGACGGTTTGTAACTGAAAAAGCTTGCAAGTTGATGACATCATCATTATTCCATCCTCTAATTGGTCAGAGCAAAACTTGTTCCTGCCAATTTGGACTAACAAAATACACCTGTGGCAAGCTGCACACATTAACAAAATATAATAATCAGTATATCTGGTGAGTATGATGTGCTTTATTTACATTGTTATGTTTTTGTCATGTTATTAGTTAAATATTGATTCTGAACTGCTCCATATTGTCCTTTGCACAGTTGCGTGCTGTTGTATTACGATTTGTAGAGCACTGATGTTTTCTAGAATGGTGATGTGGTGTGGTGCTACAGAGGTAGATTAAGTCTAGTACGTCCCTACTTAAGGCCCAGGTTCCAAATGCATTTGACAGACCAAGGTAGGCACATTTAACATGGCAAACAGACAAAACCTACCGAGCAACGTATTGACAATATTTTTTACACGTGGCCTTGAGGCCTTTTATAAAGGCTAATTGACAGGAAGTGAGAATGAGCAGGACTATTGTTTAAGGGGTGTCGTGTGCAGAAAAGAGACATGATGTTAAAGCATGGCACAACGTTGTGATATGTTAAGACTATTTTATTATTTGTAATACTTAAACTGGTGTATGATTGTGCAATAACAAGACAAGATGGCAAATACACGCACCCACCCAGGCACGCACATACACAACCTTAATTGTATTTCTTGACTGATTGCAGCAAAACAGAAAAGCGTTATACAGAGTCAATGTTAAAATTATGGATGGGCATTTGATTTAATTTCCTTGATCGACTAATGGGAAAACGAAAATCAACTGATTTCATTCTTTATATTATGTTTGTATTAAATTTCTAAAATAGCATGAAAAGCATTTGCGTGCATGTAAAGTAGCTCCGCTTCCTATTACTGATAAGGTTAATGCACAGATCAGCTGAAATAAAAAATTTGATACTACTGAATATCTATGGCAAAGTCTTCCAGTAAATTATGTATATCGTACATTGTCTGAAAATTAATTGAAAATGATTTCACAGCTTACTCTCACATTTGTCAAGTGTCTGCCTCTGCTCCCTAAATCTGAAAAATGCACAGAAATGTCACATCTTGATGAAACAATAAAATCAATTTGTATATGCACTTTTTTCTCCACTCTTTGAGCTGCTAATGAGAACTAATATCCTCAGTCCTAAATGCTTCTTCAAAGTCGTGACAATGTGACTCTCAAGAGGGCCTTAGTGCTTTTACAGAAGAAAAAAAGCCTGACTTACTGGCAAGTGAAATGACAACAAGCCAATTATACCGCGACAGTATCTCAGTCAGTCCCTTGATATTATCATAACTCATGCTAATCAACTGCAACTCCCTTAGTAGTTGAGACCAAATTAGCTGCCGATTTGCTCCCACAAACACAATTAGTTTCAAGAACACATTCTTTGAAAATGCTGTATTTTGTGCAAACCAACAGTTTTTATAAACATGTGTGTCCAGGTTACAGCAGGTAACCCCTGGTAACCCCTGGGCTTCCTCTACAATTGGGACTTATAATTACATCCATTTTGTTAATCAACAAAAACAAAGAATGTACATGGTAAACACAAAACAAAACACTGATAATAATTGTGTGATAATTTTGGCAATGGAGAGTTTTAGTATTAGAGTTTAGTATTTGAATGTGATTGACGTTTTAAAAGAACTACAAATCGAAACCCTCACAGCTTTAGGTCGCCATCTGAAACACGTATGCTGCATCAAACAGTGTGAGAAATACCTTTAACGATGGGTGGAGTCTGATATCTTCCATATAATCCCCAGAACATGAAAAACAATATTCACCTCATGGACTGACTAACTAAAGAAATTATTGCCTCAAGAATAATCGACTCTAACTAAAAAATAATTGCCTCAGGAATAATCAACTTTGATTCAATTTTCCCAAAACTTGTATACTGAAAGAGGCAAAAGTGAATTCAGAAGCAAAACAGAATTCAGAAGTAATGTGACCTATTGTAAGTCGGCTCAAGCGAAAGGAGTATGACGTGCTCATTTGTAGTTCATGGAATGTGAAGCATTGTGCAGAAATCCCATAATTTGACACGAGCCACATCAAACTTAAAAAATCTGAAAGGAAAACAAACCATGAGAAATATTATCAAGCTTTTAGATTTACTGCTAAAAGCACCCAACACCTGTATCCAAACGTTAGTGATTTTCCAGTGGCCAGTTTGCCTTGTCACGTCCTGATGAGTGCTTTGTTAGCAATTACAGCTTTCTCGGGGTAAGACCTTCAGGTGTCAGTGTGACCAGATTGCTGTGAACCATCAGTTCCATCAGGGAACCCAAGGCAGACATCAAGTGCCAGGATGAGACGCATCAACACCCTTGAAAATGTCCCTCATTTTGTGTTTCCACATCAAGTAACAAGCAGGGATCCTTTAAGCTACACTGCATGGACAAAAAGCCCAGGAAAACCTTTAAATCAATAAATGATTCAATCAGGGGTTGAGCTATAGAATTCTCAGAGCCCCTCTCACCAAGACATTTTGGAGAATTTGATGCTTCCAAATGACCTTTTTTAGTTCTGCATGACTGTTCATCAGAAATTTCCATGAAGTCATACTTGCATGAGTCGTGAAGAACTTGACAGCCCTGACCTCAAGCCCAACAAACACCTTTGGGATAAACTAGAAATTACATTGTGATCTGACAGTGACCATGCACCTCAAAATTGTTCTTCTGGATGAATGGACAGAAAATATCCACAGACATCAAACATCTTGCAAAATGCCATCCCAGAAAAGATTGTAATGTTAGCAAGGAAAGTGTTAACTCCATATTTTCTTCCATTTTCGTTTCTTGTAGGTCCAGGGGCCAGGTGTCCCAAAACCTTTGTACAAATAGTGTAGATGCGGGCAATCTTTCTGTTCTGCTTAATATTTAATTTGAGAACTTAATTGTTTGAAAGGTGACATGACAGGGTGCCAAATAGTGTTAAGTCAAATCTTCAGTTGCATAAATGTTTGGTACCATGCAACACAAAGACAAGGAAGCGCGCACGCACACACACACACACACACACACACACACACACCAAGTGAAGTGATTGTGATTCCTTATACAGTACGTCTTTTGGAAATGCACACAGGCGGGAGCATAAATAACAATCATCTGTCTCACCTTAGTCGCAGGACCATGTTCACAGCACCTTCAATGTATGGTGAATCCCCAAGTGGCTCCACCTGAATGAGAAAGAATGAAAGAATGAATTTGTACACACAACAGTCGGGTGTGTACGGTACTCTATATTTGCATTCTATGGTCTTTTAAACTTAAACTGTGTCATATTAATATCATGGACCTCGCATATGGCTGAGTTACAGAATTTGTAGATGTAGTGATCACCATTCATCGCAGGAGTTATGTACCAGACCCATATGTTGTGTGTAAGAAAATGTTATAACAAGGGGATTTTCAAAAATAATAATAATTTGTTTTATAGCTTTAAGATGAAATCTGCTGCTTAGAAAAAAAAACTGACATTTTTTCATATATGTTAAAACTGGGCGGCACGGTGGGGGACTGGTTAGAGCGTCAGCCTCGCAGTTCTGAGGACCCGGGTTCAATCCCCGGCCCCGCCTGTGTGGAGTTTGCATGTTCTCCCCGTGCCTGCGTGGGTTTTCTCCGGGCACTCCGGTTTCCTCCCACATCCCAAAAACATGCGTGGTAGGTTAATTGAAGACTCTAAATTGCCCGTAGGTGTGAATGTGAGTGTGAATGGTTGTTTATATGTGCCCTGCGATTGGCTGGCAACCAGTTCAGGGTGTACCCCGCCTCCTGTCCGATGATAGCTGCGATAGGCTCCAGCGCCCCCGCAACCGTTGTGAGGATAAGCGGCTCAGATAACTGATGGATGGATGTTAAAACTGTCTCTCACAGGGGGACACAGCAGTCTTGCGCAAAAGAAGACTACTGTAGTTTCTTGGCTGGATTATTTGATTCCGGTTAGCAGCAAAAATTGTCCTAATCGCAGAGGCTGCATGGCTGAGCTTGGAAAACCACCGCAAACATCACGTCATCGTTCTCATCGAGTCGTCAGGTAAGTTGATCACCTCTCTTATATTTTTAATTGATTGTACACTGCAAAACATACAACATCAAACGGGTAACATTTAATGTAACATTGTGCGCTAGCGGCTGCAGTTGAGCACGACAAATCTTGCTAACATTTGAACACTTCCATACCCTACCTTTAAACCTTAAAATACCCCTCTCACACACTGCAATCACATCGAATCCCTTTAAACACAAGTTTTAAACAAACTGTAAATGTATTTCAACACAAAAACATCTTCCGTAGCATACAAATCTGCAGTTTAGTGGGAGCAAAATAGATGAACCATGATATAGCGAGGAATTACTGTACCATATTTCCTAAAATAGACCCTGTGTCCCAATTATAATCGTCGGGTGCATCGTCCAGTTCCACACCTCAAACAAATGCCTATGTAGCTGTAACCTTTAACATGACATCTGATACCTCGGTGTGTCACGGTGGGAATATTTATCACAACACAAATCTGCGTCAGACACCAGCATCTGTAAAGCTGAAGTTTAAGGTGGAGTTTCAAACAACAAATTACGGACATTTCAACAAAGAACGATCTGATAGCGTGAGCCTTGCTGGAGGCAGGGACAAAAACTTTAGCTAGAAGTTAAACATTTTCTTTTTGATCTTTACAGTTTATTATCATGTATGTTACGTCATGTATGGAACATTCTAAAACATATATTGTCGCTATCGGGCGGAATCCTTGCATCTCCAAAATCAGGAAATGAAAAAAGGCCATCTTGCTTGAATTACCAATTTGGTGTTAGACCTTATGTTGCTATCAGATACCGCTGTGCACCAAGATCAACTCAACGCCAACCCAAAATCATGTTCAATTGCTAATTTAATATGTTAAAAAAAACAGCAAATTTATTATGTCATTGATTAAAATGGTACAAACAGGGGCAGCTGTCCACGTCAAAGTTGACCCCCCGACCAGACAAAAAGCCGTTAATATTTCACAAAAGCAAATGACTGTGCTTAAATCATCTTCCCACCCTCTTTTTAAAAGGGTGGGAAGATGATGCAATAAAGAAAACGATAAACTGAGTTCACTCAGTAGTGTACTGTAATAAGCAGAAATGAATCAGTATGCACTTATCTTCGTGGTTCTTCTGCAACAAAGCATTACTGCTATCCATTTTCAACAAAACATGCTCACTCAAATGTATCTAACCTAAATAGTTGCACTCATCTAAAAAAAACATTTCAGACTTTGGACATCGCCTGAAAAATGCCGTACATTGTACTGTTAGTTTTCTGGCTCTTATCAAAGCGACATCAAACAATGGTGTTTTATTTACAGCAGGGAAAGTTGAGACCAAGGAATAACCACAACACATAAAGTACTAAATGGGGCTTACTGCGCAGCTCTAAATAATAGTATTAGAGGTAGAAAATGCCATGTGATGGGTGGTTAATGGCTGATTGGAGCACAAGACGCCACCCCAGCCTGCTTTGGTGCATTTTGAAAATGATAAAGCCTTTGGAAATGGGTTACAATAGCGGTGAGAATGCAATAGCAGTGAACTTCTACAGGCAGGGACTGAGCAGGCAGAATCAAACAGACTGTGACTTAAAACAGTTGAGTACATCCCTCCAGGAGACACGCATGCACATGTTAATGTATGCATAAATTCACACAAAGGCTCTCAGACAATACGTGTGGCGCCAAGGTCACTGACTCATAACAAATGGGTGCAGCTGCTGAATGCTCATATTCCTCACCTGGGGATGCTGGATGGATAACCCATCAAGAGGAACATTCTTGACATTCTCCTCATTCTGCAAGCAACAAAATGAGAGGTATAGCTGTGAAAATATTATTACACACCAATCAAGTTAGGGCTCATTCCATAAAGACAACACAGTAAACGTAAATTGGCAGAAATCAAAGAGCAGCGATGTGCTTGTTAGATTCGAACACCAGCTTGGCTGCTTTGAGTTCAACCGAGGTCAACAAATTCCGTCGAAATAGGAACGATAATTGCATTTACAAAATCATCTTTTTCCAAGTGCTGTCACCGCGCAGAATTAGTACGGAAAAAGCAGACTTATTCCTCATATATGTCGTCTTTTCACCAGAATACAAAGCAGAGTGCCTTTTTATAAAGAGAGAAAAAAAGAATAAACTCACTTCTTTGGACTCGTCCTTGACCCGCCGCGACTGCATGGAACAAACAAGCAAAAATTCTGTTATTCCAGACTGGACTCATCTTCATGCGGTCATCAGTCCCACAATGCCTGCACATGTGCACATTGCACATGACATGAAAGACGGCACCAGAAATGCCACTATCTTTGAAATATACAAAAACAGCTATGCGTAAACACACACGAATTCCTTTCAGTTATCACATGTAAAGCATATTTAGGAAATAATTGCTGTGTTCCATTTCTGGAAGAATGAGGTTGAATGAGATACATTTGGCAAGGCTGTCCATGGGAGTGTGTATGGATTCCCTGTATGCACCATACAAATACGTTCATTCATTATTGTGCGTTATATTTTTGTGTATGAGACATGGAGATTATTCTCAGGAGTACAGCATATCTGTGTGGTCACTTATTGTTTCCAATTATTACCACTGACAAGGAGGTTATAATTTCATCTTGATGGGTTTCTTTGTCGGTTTGTTTGGTTGTTAGTTCGCAGCTTCCTTTGTGACTGCTAAATCTACTTACAATAATGTTCCACTTCCCAATTAATTTTGGTGGGAATTCACACAGTTAATGACCTAATTAAAACACATTTTTTATTCAGGGAGAACACTTTAAAAATCTCATCAGAGATGAACAAAATGGTCAATCTGTGTGCCAGGTAGGAAACTGTCATTTCAACTGGATATGATCCAGAATGCTCCTATGGCTCCAAATCCCATTTTGCATTTTCAAACACATCTGTCGGATCTCATCAGATCAGTTTGTAATTTGTTGTGCTTCTGCGGATTGTTAGCTATTTCTTTCCCCTGTGGATCTGGATAAAACTCCTTTTAGCTTATTAATTTGTTAGATTGAAGCCGTTCGCTCATTGATTCTGCAGGTGACAAATGTTAAATCCTTGGATAGTTGTGCGCTCTGAGTGCTCGTTTCCAATTTGTTAAGTGGATTTCAGAAGGAGATTGGATGCTCCTGTCATATTCGAAGTTGAATCCAAAAAACTGACACCAAACACGACACAAACCAATTTGCAATGTGTCCTTCATGTTTGTTTTTTCTCCAGTAAAATAATACACAAATGAATCCTACTTACCCTGCCCTGGGTTACCGCCGCCTTGCCTTCCTCACTGCCTTCGTCCAGCTCGTCGTCGCTCCACTCCCAGTCGCCATCCTCCGTCTTGTGCAGGTGGCCACTGGAACCTGGGACCCGCCTCACCTACACCACGGGAGCATAAGGCCAACTGAATACATTTGAATAACTTGATGGTTTTGTTTGTCAAAGCTACTCTTTCAAAGGCAAATATGACAACCATGTGTACAACCTTTTCATTCCGAGGGAATTCATTGCGTACTGTGCGTACTGTACTTCTTCCTACTCCATTTTGGACCGGCAGTACATGCTGTGTCAGTATGGCATATTTAAAAATGTATTTTTCATTTCTTTGTTTTTGTGTACTGTATGTTTGAAATCTAAAGTCCAATCATTCAATATTTAATAGCAGGTAAAAAAGCATGCTTATAATGGATAGACATGAAAAAAAAGCATAAATAAAAATAACTACAGATACTACAGGCATCATACCGAAAGGTGTTTTCATATTTTGCTTTCCCTTCATAAAAATATTAGAACACCTCAGTATGATGTGGAGCAGTTCTACACCACAAAAACTGCCAACCCCAATACATAATATGCATATTGTTACATATAGGGTTGGACAATCGACAGCATTTTCTTGATTTAATGATTCATTTAAGATATATACTTATAGCAAACTTATTCTTTTGCCTCAATTTCTTCCAGACTTGATCAACAACTAATTCTAATTAATAAAATTCTTAATCAATAATTGCCAAATTACGCCCATTCCTACTAACATGACTTTCTCTCAAACTGTGTGGGTCAATAATAAGCATTACATTCTGACAGTAAAGATATTTTCAATTGTCTTCATGACACTCTTGCATACGAGCTCATTATAGTCTCGCTAGTGTTATGACCAGTCAACAAATAAAACTCTTTAGAGTGGAGTTAAATGAAATGTTCAGTGTTGGCTATTTCAGAAGTAGTAAGTCAGTTAAATATTGCAAGATCATTCTTTGCCTATTAAGCTGCATGTGGATTCGCTTATGTAGTTGTAGTAGATAAAGCACAATGAATAGCACGGTGTAAGTGAAAACTCAATGAATGGAAGCCATTATCAAATATTCAACCCAGGCCATTACTAACCTACATTCTACCGCTACATAAAATATAACAGAACAACGCAGATAAGGTTTGGCTATGATTTCAATTCAAGAGGAAAGAAATGCAAGCAGCAGTTGGCTCATAAAGCAGTGTGAGGTACAATCAGTTATGGGATCACTCCAGTGTTACAGGCAGCACACAAAATGGGAAGCGACGAGCAACGGCTCTAGGCAACGATAAAGTTAAAGAGGCACTACCCCTCTGCTGCTGCCAGCTTTAGTTTCCAAACCTGACATAGAACCCAGAGTCCCCCAGTTCTGCTCTGGCTCCTTGATCAAAACAGACACAGATCAAGTCTCAGTGGCCAATCCTGACTGACATGCACATCATTTAAAAAATCACACTCCAACAAAAACACAAGCGTTCTCATATCACGTTTGAACAATTGGTAGAAATTTGTGACAGAATTTGTTGAATACCTTTATGAGTAGTGAAGTTGTCTTACGGTCATTTAATTAACATGCGTCAAGGCAGCCTTAAATGAATGAATTGGTGTAAGGCTGCCCTCTACTGGTTATTCCCCCCACCCCACACGAAAACACCCTTCGCAATTGCGCTTGAAACTGGTGATTTCCACTCCCCATATCAGACATAATCCCTAAATTAATTAAAGATGTAGCAAACATTTTTGAATGGCTATACTTTAAAATCCACTATAATATTTTGTTTTCATTCTGTGTTTCTGTCTCTAACCATTAAGCAAGCAGAAGCATATAGAGAATGTCTGTCCTGAGACCCCCTATGCCACGTTTTCCCCAAGAATAGCAATGTGTGTGTTATGAATATAGAAATCCAAAACAGAGGAGGGCAGACCACACAAAAAAGTGTCTTGTTCACGCCTCGAAGCTAAGGACATTCAAGGTGCTTGTGTGAATGGCTAAACTGAACAGGTTTGGGAGTAACTGTACGGATCACAGAGGTCAAACCATTCTAGGATTGTAGTGTTAAAGGGCAACGCTTGTCACTGCAAGCGTTGAGAAATATTTGCTGAGTATGAAATGTAGGCGGCAGCATTTGTCAAATCAACAAAAAACGACAATGTCATGAACTTTGTCTTTGACTCATTGGAGCTACAAAATCTACACCGTCACTCTAAGGAGGGCGATATTATTGGGCGATATTATTTTTTAATCCTATATACCAGGAGGGCAAGACAATGTGGCTGCAAATAACGATTATTTTAATAATAAATTTATCTGTTAATAATTTCTTTCGATTAATCAGATTTTTTTTTTTTAAATGTGTTCTTTAACTGCCCATGCTCTCCTCTCTGCATCTAGGTCCAACTCATTACCAGACTCCTGACACAAGGTCTCTAATCGATTAATCAACTATCAAAATAGTTGTTGATTAATTTGATAATCGATTAACTGATGAATTGTTGCACCTCTACAAGAAAGCCTTTCAGGGGGTGTGAAAACTTGATTAGGCAACAAGCCTTTTTAGAGGGGCATGGGCCAAAAGAGAAGCTATTAAATGTTGATGAGGATATGGACAGAGGTTCATTGTCATTAATGAGAGAATCCACCCCGAGAATCAACAGTCTCACCTGTCTGTCCATCATCCTGTAGAAACCAGGATATAGCTTGCTAACGAACAAACACAGAAACATACATACTTTTCTTGTTTTTGTTTGTTTTTTTGTTGTTGTTTTATTCTGATTTTGGCTTTGGTCGTAACTTGATCTCGAGTGTGTTGATATTATTTAATTGTGACAGGATACAAATCCTGTAAAAGGTTGCACGCTGTACATCTACCTCAGAGTTATGAGGTTCTAGATTCGATTCTTGGCTCCGGCCTTGCTGTGTGGAGTTTGCATGTTCTCCCCTTGCTTGTGTGTCTTTTCGCCAGGTTCTCCAGCTTCATCCCACGTTCCAAAAACATGCATGTTAGCTTCATTGCTTTAAATTGTTCATACTTTAGGTGTGAATGTGAGTGTGAATGTTTTATTTGCCAAATGTGACCTACGATGGCTGGCTACCAGTCCAGCGTGGACCTGCTGGGATAGACACCATCTCACCCACGAACTTAATGAAGAAATGTGCTACAGAAAATGGATGATGGATTGAAATCCTGTGCGTATCCCACAAAATATCAATGAACAAAACTGCCATTTTTGCACGGCAGCAGTTCTAACGGTTGCCCCTCCTGTTAATTGACTTGTCCGAGTTCTTGTCATCCACAATAGCTACAATGCTCTCCAGGATGCCCTCCATTTACTCTGAAACATGTCAGTGTTTTTCCATCCCTGCACTTACCCACTCTGCCTCCCGGCAATTGGCCTCTACTGACCGACAAGGCGAACTCTTAGATAAAGCCAATATTATGTCAGCTGTTTCTGAAAACTGCACTTCCCCACAGCAAAGAACCAAGATCAATTTACCAAGCTTCTTTTTCCATAGTCAATCATTTCACTTAAACCTATTTTTCATGCAGAGCGATACACTGGGGGTAAAAACACATCAGTAGAGCTAAACTCTTTTGCGACACAAGCCCATATTTTCCCTTTATTGACAAAACAGTTTGGGCATTAAGTGTTTGAGGTGTTGCAAAAGTCTTGCGCATCACTCATGTTGACTGTAAATGCAACATTGTGATGGAGTGACTCCACTCGATCCCAGCACTCGCATACAGTTTGTTATGTTTAGTCAATAACAGTTATTTTACAGAGAAGTGCAAGTGTCAACATACCTTCTTTGCTCTCTGGGATATCTTTGGTGCACGGCACAGTAGCTTTTCAACCAGATAGTCTTTGTTCTGTGAGACAAATGCATCAAGTGAGACAAGACCATTTATAAATTGGGTAATGGAAAAACTGAAAAGTAGTATTTTGGATCTTAATCGCATCCTTTTGAAATCATCATGGTTAGTGGATGTGAAAAGACCAGAGAAGGATGTTCTTGAAGTAAGAGGCAATGGAATTTAGCAAGCTGCAAAGTTGAAGGTTTTTGCATTACTATTTTAACATTTGAACTTCAGCACCAAATTATACCTTGTTTGCTCTGGTTTCATATTTTAAACTGCTTTACCCATACTGTTATTGAGCCATGTAATGATATAGCATCTTAAAAGTTGATTTGATTTAAATTGCCATTATTTTCTCTGGAGCACTTGACACAGGATTGGTGGAGACTAAATAGGTAATTATATTACGTAATTACAAACTAAAACCAGGAACAATATGGCTACTAGCATAATATAATAAAAGCAAATAGGGACAATAAACTTTGTCGGGAGGAGAAATAAATAAATACCTTAGCCTTTTGGAAAAATTTACTCTTCAAGAGCTCTGCAGCTGCAGGTCTGCAGAGAAGAATTGTTTGAACGTATTAAGGGAATATTTTACAACAGGAAAAACATTTCTATTAATTAAAATCCTTCCTCAGAGGCTTTCACTTGATAACTAAATGTGAGACTAACCTTTTGGCAGGATCCTTCTGAAGGCACATAGTTATTAGCTTCCTAAACGATTTGCCGTATTTTTTTAGCATTTCCTTGTCCTCAATACCAGTCTCCAGAGTGGGTGGATCGTTCTGCAGCGTCAACATTAAGACCTAACGAAAGGGCACAAATCAATTTCATCTGCAACAGCAAAAATTGTGGCCGATGACAACAAAGTTATAGCAGGAAACCGTTTTTAAAGGAACTGTCGTGTGAAGTAAAAAGAACAAGTTCCTCAAGATAGGTTTTTGTTCCTGGTTAACAAAGGCAGAATGTCATCTTGACATATAGTTGTTTCTCATGATGAAACTTCACAGCAAACAACATGGCATAGGGGTAAGGAGAGTCCAGTGATAGATTCAAAACACTGACCTTCATAGGGGGGTAGCGGTGATAGGGCGCAGATCCTGTCGCTAGTTCTATGCCCGTTATTCCGAAACTCCAAATGTCTGCTTTAAAATCATAACCTCGCACCTGTGGGTAAAGGATAGGACAAAATATTGGTCTAAGTAGCCCATTTTACTTTTTCAATTTTTCTTCACTTTTTGTTAGCCTGGTAAATCAAACTTAATGCCTCAAAATAAGCTTTAACTGAGTCCCTAAAATCATTCTTTAAGAAGCAAAACTTATATATCCACCAATAATTGACATTGTTACTTGTTTCAATTACTGTTTGAATGTTGGTTGCCCCCTATTGGTTGGTGTATACTATTACACATGAGCTGGTGAAGATTTGCCACAAACAGCAGTAGTTGAAGATGAAACTGGGATGTTTGTCAACACAAAAGATAATCACTAATATTAAGAGTTAATGTCATAAAAAGGAATTGGGATTCACCTGTTCCATCACCTCTGGTGCCATCCAGCATGGCGTGCCAACAAATGTCTTTCGAACTTTGTTTCTTGTCATATCCCCCCCTGTGGCTAGGAATGCGCTTACGCCAAAATCTGTAAAAATGATTAGTAATACAAAAACATATTCTTCATATCTGATAGAGTAGTGATTCCCAATGACTATCGTCAGGTAGGTGTTCTGCAGAAAATTAGGTTGTGAAACACTAATGGAGGCTTACAAAATATTGGCGAAAAATCACCTTTCTATGAAAACGTAGGTTGACGAATCAATAACAGCATTTCTAAATAAATTAGCTTGAAAGCAGTATTTAAACATCCTATCCGTTAGCTGTAACAGGCTAACAGATGATAAGAGTAGTACATGTGCAATGCACCTGCAATCTGAACAGATCCATCTTCTCCCAGGAGAATATTGCCGGCTTTCACGTCCCTGCGGCCAACAAAACACACAGGCAGTCAGTTAAATGGCGAAAACATGCGGCGCAGCATTGATTCTTCCATCCGTAGAAACGGGGCCACAAACGTCATCTAGACTGTTGCCCAGGGGGGCCGTAAAAAGGTCAAGCCTAGTTCCTGGTGACCTTGATGTTCAGGAAGTTTACGTCACAGCTGCACAAACGCAGATCAATATAGGCATGTTCACTTTAAACTTCAGCCATTGAATAGCCTATTTCCAGGAAGATATACTGACCGTATCATAACAAGAGATAGACATGAATTCAAATAATTATATCAATACTTATAAATAGTAAATTCTTAGTGTAGTGTATTCAGAGAACGAGTAAAACGTGTTACCGGTGAATCTGTCCATTTCTGTGCAGGTAGTCCAGGCCCTCGAGGACTTCTTTCAGAATCGAGGCAATTATTGGTTCATCGAGATTTTTGTCCTCTTCTTTGCTTGTGTGCTTTATAATATCCAGCATAGAGCCTATAAGTAAAATCAAATCATTCTCTGGATGAAGAACTCTATTACTGTGATAAAAAAAAATAAAAAACATTCCAGGCAAAGTTTATGCATTAGAGCAACCCGTAAGAAATGCAGATGAATACCGACTTGAACAGGTTGAGTAAAAGGGGCTGGAGTAAAATATCTCTCCCAAGTCAAAACTGAGCATGATTAACATTCAAAGAGGAGATTTCTAATGCTGACAATTCAAAACCCATTATCATCATCATCATCATCATCATTCGGCCCGTTGGGTCGGAACATCCTGAACAATACTACCCCTCATTTCTCGGTTCTGCAGTGCATTCTGAAATGAGATCTGGAAATGCCATTTTTCTTGACTGGACTGTGCCAGTTGGGAGAAGCGATGAAATGATTGCTGCCTTTGCCCACTGACAAATTGCTGGCATTTTGTTAACTCTTTTTCAGACTGGGGAAGTACACTTCTGCATGTCTACTCACATGTGGCATAGTGCCACCAATGAACGCCTTTGACGTGGCAGAGTTTAGTTAGTACACTATATGTACCATTTGAACACTGCTGTTGCCCTTTGGTTAGTGTTCGGGCTTCCGTAAGTAGAATCAGCCCAATCAGCCTATTAACTCATTCACTGCCGTGGGCGGTTATATTGGTCAAGAAGATTCCAATTGTTAACTGCCACTGACGTATATATACGTCAAGCAAGTTTTTAAACAGGTAGGAAGGTGGAAAAGGGTCTTGCCCTGCTTGTCTGTGAAATCCAGGTCTATAAAACACTTTAATGACTAACAGATCCCTGAAGATGGCAGCATTGCATCGCTTTGGATTTGACATCAGTCCAGCTTTTGAGCACAAGAGTAACGATTCGGAGGTGACTCTCCGGCTTATCACGTCAATTATGAGGGACAGAAATGCCGACACGTTGGAAGTCGGATACGTTTAGGCACCTCACACTTGAACAGTGTTAAGTTTACGTATAGCGGTAGGTAGTATAAAGAGTGTGAGAAAAAGATGAGATAGTTCATGGAGTAAATGACGAGTGAATGCCACTGATGTTTAACTCAAGCCCGGTGAGTCAGCATCACTCAAAGCGTGTTTCTTAGTTGTACAGTATATCTGTAAATATTACTTTACCATAAAAAGCCAGACTTGTTTTTGTTGTTTTATAGTTTGATGAATCACAAAACAAAAACTAAAAGAATTGCCAATGTTCTGCTTGACATGTTTATTTTCAAATAAAGCCCGCTTTCTCAGCTTTTTCATCAGAAACCAAAGTTTTTGGTGAAACCAACTCATGTCCTATTGCTCATTACTAAATAATGGAAAAAGGTAAAAAATAAAAAACATTTTTTGGGTGAAAGAAGAGTTTACTCTTTCTCTTTAATAGGTCCACTACTTGTCACAGAACACAATATTCTGTGGGTGTTGAAAGGTCAGTCAAAATGCTCTAAAACGACAGGCAATATAAGTAACTCAGCCTTGAAACAGTTGGCAGTAAATGAATTAAACAAGTAGCCTTTTGTCTCGTGTAGAAGACTGGAATGTCGTGTCTTGTTGAGCTTGCTAAAGGCTGCCCATGATGAAGCTATATGAGATTTAACATCCTTTTGGGAATTCATAATATACAATCCAAGGCTTTTGAAATCGTTAACTTGCTTTATACTTGCACCTGAAAGTGAACCTAGCTCAGGGAAGCTTGGGTTTGTAGAGACGAGAGGTGTATTCAGCTTTGCTTTCATACTCATACTCTCCCAAAAGAAAAAGGGCTTCTTTGTTTACAGCATATGAACTTGTTTACACAAGGTTAGGCCTCATATTCAAAGTTACACTTGAAGTCTAACTGTAGAGTATCTGGAATTATAAATCCAGTGTGAAATAATGCAAGTGGGATAATCATGAAACACATCTGAAATATTTTTTCAAGACCGTTCAAAGTATATCAGAACTGAGCCAAAATCATCTTCCCTGAATGTTAAGTATAGCTTAGCAGGTGAATCTTACCCCCACTAAGAAGTTTCATGACTAACCACAGTTCATCCTTCACCACAAAGGAAGTATAATAGGTGACAACATTAGGATGGTTGCATTGGCTCATTGCTTGAATTTCTTTCTGTTGGGAGAAAACAAAATATTTCATGTACATGTTAGTTTTTTCCCCTCGTGCTAATTCATAATCAACCATGTTGACAACAAACTGATTGTAGTTTAACAAAGCGGAACCTTGCTTTTCGTGATTAATCTGTTCCACAACGTCTGACTAAAACCGAATTGTACAAAATTCAAAGCAATATTTCCCATAAGAAATAATGAAGTGGATAAAGTAACATTTAACATCAATTTTACCTTGACTAAACACTCTTAATGTCGTACACATTGAGGAGGGGAGAGGGGAGTTTTTTTCTTGAATTCCAAAGTGTTTCTCGCCTTCTTTGTCAAATGGCACTTGGAACTTTGGCGTATTGTGAAAAAGTGTTCAGCAGATGGCAAGTGGTATTCCACAATGAAAGCTTTGAATAACAAGTCAAGGCATCCCGGTTTGCTCGACAACAGTCGGAGAAGTCGGGCTAGCATTAACGGATCATCCTGTCAGACAAATCAGGCTCTTAAAATAAAAACAATACCAATATAACAGTTTCACCACATTTTTGGGAGCTCTATGGTGGCTTATTTAGCTGTCACACTCAAATTACTTTGACTTGTTTAGTGAGTGTGACTTAAATAAGCCACCATATCGGCCAAGAAACTGTGGTGAAACTGTTATCATAGTGCATGCTTTTACTTTGAAGGTCTGAGTTTTAAAAGATGTGTTATGCAGATGATGCCTGAAAGTTGCAGAGAAGACCGGGAGGGTTGTTGCTTTGAGTTGTTACAGTTTTTCACAGTCGCTTTCTTCACATCCTTGTGTCACTTGCGGACATCAAAAAAAGCAGTTTCTCATTTCTTTGAACAAGTTGCAAATGCTTTGGCACATCCATGCAAATGATTATGTACAATTCTCTGCTTTTTTCTACGTAATCAATTCCTGATGTCGTCATGTTGATCAAAATGTTTCATAGTGTTCTCTGTTGAATAGTCTCACCCCCAGAACATTTAGCCATTAATTCATCGAAGTCTTTACATCCAAAATGGATGAACAAGTTGTGATATGTCAAGCATATTTCTATACATATACATAGACCAGTGGTGCCTAACTACAGGGCCACGGGCCATTTGGTATTGGCCACCCCCCAACCCCGCCAACTATTGTACTGCATTAGACTTTCCATCAGACTTTTTCTCCCAGGTGAATCTAGACATTCTCTAACAAAGGGAAATGTGTGAAGCATAATATCAACCAATGATTCTCCAGCTTTCTGAATTAGCTCATCGCAAGAGAAGGTATTCATTTTGATGTGGATGAGAATTAGTGGCCCACAAAGATTGTACTTTAATTCCTACAGCACTGCATGTTCAGTTTTCCCTAACTGTAGTATTTTCACAATTCTACTTTTTTTCCCCCCTTTGTGCTATGCAGTGCCGTCATTTTCTTTATGTATTGCATTGACCTGGTCTGTCAACAAATCACTGCGCAAACAGTAAAAGTGTAGAGGTTAATCTTCTCCAATCTCTTTTAATCAATCTTCCACATACACTAAGGTGTAACCTACAATTTAAAATAATTTTAATTAAAACGTTATCTTAAGTTGACATTAGAACATCCCTCCAGAGTACACTGTTATATTGACAACATGACTAAGCAATTTGACTGTCTTATCCATACACAACGACACAAGGACTTGTCATTCTGATGGCAGTGACATGTTCATTGACACAGATATTTTACTTTTGAGAGACGAACTAAGGATTTTGAGCAAGAAACTCACTTTTGAAAGTAAGCCATGGTGTTTTGCTATTTGTACGAATTGTTTTGAGAAATGCACTTACTGTTGTGGAAATGTGGAAACGGATTCGAGAAGTGTACCAAAGTGACTGGGGAAAAACTGTACTATAAAGCTTACATTGTAGAATACGCCTTGCCGTCTGTTGAACCCTTTATACACAACTTACGCAATGCTTCGGATGAACAGGCATCGATTCCGGGAAATGAATGGCCGAGTCACACGTTTTTTTGTTTGTTTTTTTGTAAGAAAACCGACTAGAAGTTAGAAGGCCCGTACAAAAATTAGACCAAAAATGAATAAATAAATCATTGAAAAACGAATCACATGAAAACAAGGGCAGATGTAAACAGAGGTTCCACTGTATGAGCCTAGATGATCAGAGTGACATTTGGGGTGGGATGACACAAGCACTAGCACAATTAGAACAGACTTGGCCCTTATTTATTCTACTCACCAGTAATTCATCCATGCTGGTCTGGCATTTTTCCAGGTTGATTCTCTTAATGGCAACACGCTCCTGTCTGGGGGAACACAGGGCTGCCTGCACCACCGCTGTGGCCCCGCTACCTGAATCAAAGGCACCACAGAGGAAATTATGACTTGCACACACAGCTGGAAGAACAAAGGTGACATTTCCACCTCTTTGCACTCTGACTTTTTTGTTTAAAATAGACTAGGAAGTTCATTAGAAATCAGACCACGGTGAAGTGGTGAAATTCTTCACGCTGAGAGACACTGTTTGACTGTGACGCATCGCTTGTCAACTGTGAGTGACAGATAAGCAGAAGTATTGAACAGATGTGATCTCAGTGGTTACCAGTTGATTATGAAAACAGAGGTGCTTGGGAGCGCGGGAGTGCGCGTGGGGCAGCGAGGGGGGTCTTTCGCCCGCCCTTCCCGGCGCGCAGTGGACAGCTGTGGTGCTGTTGCTTATCTATAACGATAAGACATGTCAGCTGGAGGCTGAATGCTTCTGCCACGAGATTCTGGCAACTTCCGTTTGAGCTTTCAGCATTTATTTGAGGTGTTGTACCTTTTGATATAGTACATGAATAGCATTATAGAACAAAATGATGGGACTGATGTAATTGAAAGACTGCATTTCATACTGAGCAGATAGCTAATGTGCAAATTCTGAGACTGAATGCAAGAGCTGCCTTACAAATATAATGCAGTTTTGATGACGATTGTCAAATAAGTATATCTACTCACGGTTACAGCCGTTTCTTGTATTTTAACGGTCTGGTGTAGTTGCATGAAAAGTTAGAAACGTGTTATAAACACAGTATGATTCAGCAATGCTCTACACAACACAAAAACTGCTCAATTAATGCCTCTTATAATGTTGATTCTGATTTTACCTTTGTAAATGCATTTTTTTAATCTATAAATCTTATACTGGGATCTAATAATTAGATTGTATGGCTGTACTTTAGGTTGTGGTCAGTAGGGAATAATACTGCATCAGGGATGGAAAATCTAATTGTTACCTCAATAGCATAATTTTCATGTTTAACTTACTGTAACAATATCAATAAAATAATACCAATGTGCACAAACAACCTGATTAGCATGAACACTGCTTGTCATTTTAAGAGAAAACAATGTTATTTCTGTATAACAGTATTAATTGTAATAATTCACATTATCTGGTTGGAATCTAACCGCTTTGTCTCTGGTCGACAGTCATGTTCACACGTCATAAGGCAAGCACATTGCCCACTACGTTCCATCACAGATAACAATGATGCAATTTAACTTGTAGCATCTGCCCTCTATATTAGTCATCTAACATAGTGGGCTCAATGCCACGACTCGGCATCTGTGTGCCTGTGTGTATGAAGTACCACGATACTAAGCGGACAGCGAAGGCAACGTGCCACGTTCAAGTACGGACCGTATTTTACACAGGCAATGTAAACCGGTAGCCTGTTGTCAATGAGTTCACATCCGCAGTTGCTATTTCACGTGTAAGGGGGGGGGGGGGGGGGAAGCCGGTGGGCCTTGCAGTTCTCGCTCGTAATACGCGGATAATAGTATAACGTGTCCACGGTAATACAAAGCCCCCGCCCATGACACCGCCGTGTACTAACCAATGACTTCCTGTAGCTCGTACGACTCCCTGGTAATTGGCCAGCTAGTTGTAGTCGGCGGCGGCGGCTGCACAGGAACCGGGGCTTCGCCTTGGTCCGCCATGATGGTGGTGGTGGTGTTGGTGATGCTGCTGCTGCGCCGGTTAGCCGCCTCTCGCTGACACGAGCGAGCGACAGACACCGAGAGAGAGCGAGCGAGCGAGTCAGCTTTGACCTCCCCTCCTCAGCGAGTGTCAGCTGGCAGCCGCAGCCGAGCAACCCGGAAAATAAAAGGGCTAGTCAAACCAAGCGCGTAGCGGTCTTGCCAGATCTGTCACGTTTCCGCACTTTTTTTTTTCCGTTTTTTTCCCCTGGGGTGGCACTCAGTAACTTTAGTAGAAGTACTCTGGTAAAAGTAGAAGTGGTGTAAAGTAACGAGTTACAAATCATTTATCTACTTAAGTATTTTAACTGCTTTACTTAAGCAGACGTGGGAAGTAACGCAGTACAGATATTTCACTGTACTTAAGCACAATTATTAATATATATATATATATATATATATCAATAGACTACAATCTACACAGAATGGAGGGCAATAAATACTGACCAAATGTACAAAACGCAAACACAAAACCGCAGCAGCAGTCTAAGTAAATCACTACACCGTGAGGAAGATTTTCAATGTCAATGTGCAAAGAAAAAAAGTGCTACATGTCAGAGCGGGAGCAACTGGTATCATTAAATTCAGCAACTTCTGAGTTGAAAACTGTACAAAGACCAGCGAGGTCAGTTTGTGTCCGCTCGAAAGGTCGAGGGCCTAAGTCAAATTCACTTCTGTTACTGGCCTCAGTTTGTGCAAATGGCAATTTCAATTCAAACGTTTTTGTTTTTTTACTCCCTACATTTAAAAAAGTATCCTTACTATCTAGTCCTTACTTTGACAAAATAGGCTTGTTGCTTTTTCAACCTCCGCAGATGACAATGTGATGGAAAAGATGTAACTAGAGCGCGGTAAAGTCAATCATGGTTGAGATCTGGGTTGCTTTTTCAACCTCCGCAGATGACAATGTGATGGAAAAGATGTAACTAGAGCGTGGTAAAGTCAATCATGGTTGAGATCTGGGAAATTTTGGGATCTTATAAGAGAGAGAGAGAAAAAAAACAGGGACAACAGCGACATGGAAGAATGTCAACTAGGGAGCATTAAAAACAATGACAACAAATGTGCAAAAGTTATAAAAATTGGTATTTCATGTTATTCATTGCAAAAGTTACTTTTTTCTTTTGTACTTAGCACATTTCAGTCTGCACTTTTACCTACACTTAAGGAATTCAATCACTTTACCACAGGATTTCTTTAAAAACAAGTATCTGTACTTCTACTTCAGAGTTTGACTCCTTCATGTGTATTATCGTATCTCATATGGCAATATAATTAACTATGATTATTGTGCTGCAGTTTAGTCAAACAGCATATAATAAACGTAATACTATAATAAACGCAATACTATGAAGTACATACAGTACCATATATCTGCATCACCACAAACACACATTGTCAAATATTATGCGAAAGAAAAGGACATTTAATAAATACAAATTTTGCTAGTGTACCAAATGGAAGACTGCAGCCTAAATATAAATGTTTTTAAATTGACGTTAGCATTAACTTTACCACTTTTATCAGGTTGACTAGCGTTTTAATTGAGCCTAATCCATATATGCTTTGCATGCATAAAACATCATCGAACTCCAATGGATAAAATGACGAGCTGACCAGACTACTCAATTCCGTTTGTTCTACAAGGTAAACGACAGGACATAAACTCGGCAACAAACCTTAATTTGATGTCATCAAGTGATAAACACCAGATGATTTAATACCTATTTTGGTGTAAAGTAAGAAGCTTGCGTTCATCGCGTTCAAAACTAGAACAACAGTGATTTTAAAGAACTGTCTATGACGACTTGATGATCGTCATTTGTTACTGCGGTCAAGCCAGCCGCCCCTAATTTTGTTCATACTCGGCATTACGGTAATAAGTCGCCAACTCGCGGCGAAACCAACCTTCACAATACAAGCTTTTTTGAGTCAGGGGTAATGACAGCAAAATATGCTGTTTTCATACTTTTATTTTGAAATACAATATCAGATCTTCATCAAAACCTCTTTAAGTGGAGTCCTTGGTGGTTTGTCACACGGATCTGGATTTGTCTCGCGATACCAATGGGATTATGTTGGGGTGGCTTGGGTTCAGTAGGTAGAACAGGTTCGAATCCCTGCTGTGACTGTCTGCATGTCGAAGTGTCCTTTGGGCAAGACACTGAACCCTAATTTGCTTCCAGTGGGGCTGGCAGCAGTCGCCCGTTGGTTTATGAATTTGTGTGTGAGTGTGAGGCTTTGTAAAGCGCTTTGGGCACTGTGATGGTGTAGATAAAGCGCTATCTAAGTGCAGTCCATTTACCATTTCTTTTTTCATAAGATATCAAATAAACTAATATTTTTTTTTAAATCCATCTCAAGATTCAAATGAACCTTGCTGGTTGCATTCCTTAACCGAAGAGTACTGGCGTCCGTATTATTGGGAGGCTTTTATTTTGAAGGTGGCTTTCGCCGCGAGTTGGCGACCTCTTACCGTAATGCCTAGTATGAACAAAATTAGTGTCGGCTGTCTTGACTGCTACTTTACGAGTGGAGGCTGGCTTGACCGCACTTATTTATTGACGCACATTTCTTAAGCATTCCCGGAAAAAGTCTCATTCATCTTTGATAAAGGGCGTCTCTAGATTATATATAAATAATAAGAGAATACAGGAGATGCTGTTTGTATTTTTAATGTTCCAAACTAGAAGAATACAAGAAGGCAACTCTTAACAAAATGCTGTAGCTAGTAAAATTTTCCAATACACTCAAGTCTTGAGCGTTAAAGGCTGGCTGAACCTTTGCACATGTACAACACAAAACGTTCAATACCTTCCTCTCTCTTCAACAAAGTTTCTTGAAGTTGCCCACATATTTGTTTAGAAGTTTTAGACAAAATGACGGGGTTTTTTTCCTGTGGTGGTGTATCAATCTTCTTCGTTTATTTGTTGACGGTCGACAGTAACAACATTTGGTGTGCATTGGCGCCACCTTCTGTTTATTTTATTTTTTTCAGGTTTTCTTTTTTTGACAGCAAACGAGATGGAGCAAACGGCGATTTCCCTAATAGAATCGAGCGTGACGTTTTTCGTTATTTTATTTTATTTTATTTTATTTACTTTTTAAATATGGATGCGAATATTTAACTGTACGTGATTTTTTTTACTAACATATAATAATATTTGTATTACCCTAGCTACATGAGTGGGGTAAAACATGAGTAACAGGTCCAAGTATCGGTTATTCAGCAGTAAGAAAATGGCAACGCCAATGTTTTTTAGCTGTTTTTTTTTCTTCGCTTTAAAATGCTTTTACTCATTTCAAGTACATTGAGTTACCTTGTGTATGAAATGCGCTATAAAAATAAATTTGCTTTGCTATATATATTTTTTAGTACTTTAGTTTTCAAAATGGCGGCACGGTGGACTGAGGACCTCGGTTCAAATCCCTGCCCCCGCCTGTGTGGAGTTTGCATGTTCTCCCCGTGCCTGCGTGGGTTTTCTCTAAACACTTATAATTCAACACTTTTGTACGGCAGTTAATTTAACGCATAACGTCGTCATCACAGAAAACTGATGTTTTCCCGTCATATTCAGTTGTGATACACAAATATGTCGATAGGTGTCACTGTTTACCAAGCTTCATAGGGCAGTGAAAATAACGGCAAGAATATAAAATCTACTTCATATCTCAAGTGTACTAAATTTCACAGTAAGCAGAAATGTAAAAAAAAAAAAAAAAAAAAAAAAAGGGGTCCATCTCTTTATGTACAAATAATGGTACTGAGTTGTAAAGTGTGAAAACGCGTAATAAGCATGTCCATTGGTTGATCGTGTGGATTAGTCGTGGGACAAAAACAAGTGACCACGCACGTCCTGGTTTGTTGTGTGACATCCGAACGCACCAATCGCCTGCGAGGAGCGGGCTGGTCCACTTCCCCACAGTGGAGGAGCTTGGCGGACACGGGCGGCCGCCGATTCAGCAGCAGCCAGCCAGTCAGCCAGCCAAGCCAGCCATCACCGCCGTTAGCCGCAGCAGCCACCGAGCGAGGGCTCGATCTCGTCAACGTCCATCGGAACTGGTGTCTGTCCGTCCGTCTGTCGGCGTGGAGAGATGGCCGGCATCTTGGCGTGGTTCTGGAACGAGCGCTTCTGGCTCCCCCACAACGTAACGTGGGCTGACTTGAAGAACACAGACGAGGCGACGTTCCCGCAAGCCGAGGATCTCTATTTGGCGTGCCCTTTGGCCTTCTGCATCTTTATGGTGCGATTGCTCTTCGAAAGGTGAGTCCGCGTGGTTTTTTATTATGTATTATTATTATTATTATTATTTGCGGCTGCTGATTTAAACAATGGCACTCTTGACTGGTGCTAAGCCGCCCCCCTCCCCTCGCACCGGCGTGCTCCATCCTTCCTGCAAGGCCTGCAGCGCCGCATAGGAGCTCCAAGTAGTTGTCCCATCATCAACTTGCTGTGTACTCTGCTTTAAAATGCCGCAGATGTTTGCAAATGTCTAATTTTGATTAAACAGATAATAATAAAGATAATCAGACTGCTTTCATGGAGGACAACAGAAATCGGACAATATCTATACTTGAGAGGCTGAAATTCCAAGGATCTGGACAATTTTAAGTTAAACAAGGTCTCTAAACGATTCATTGATAATCAAAAAGAGTTCTCAATTAATTTGATCATTGATTAATTTTCGATTAATCAATTATTTGTTGCACCTCTAAAATAAATCCCAATTAATTCCATATAAATACAATCACTTCTCTTTACATAGCTGATTTGGTGTCAGCTCTCTATTTTCCTCTAATGGTCTTCCTCTTCGAGATGCCATTTGTGATTAAAATACTAAAAAGTTCAGATAATATAAAAATTGGCAACAAGAATTTATACAACTGATTCTATTTTTGAATCGCTGAAGACTGTTGCTGATGCCTAATCTAATCCTTTTTTTGTCTCTTTAATGCTGTCATCATATTACTTTCCATTTCAGGTTCTTTGCAAGGCCATGTGCTGCGGGCCTGAAGATACAAGCCAACGGTCCACAAAAAGCCCAACCCAACGCTATCTTGGAGAAGGTTTTCACCGCCATTACCAAGGTGGTGCTTGTGCAATGTCATTATTTTCAATACTGTGCTTAAAACAAATGATCTGAGCTCCGTCTAAAGTGTCTAACATTTATTTTCTAACCAGCACCCAGATGAAAAGAGGCTGGAAGGCTTGTCCAAGCAGCTGGACTGGGATGTCCGAACCATCCAGCGCTGGTTCCGACAAAGACGCAATCAAGACAAACCCAGCACTCTCACCCGGTTCTGCGAAAGCATGTAAGGCAACATTTCAATACGACATTTAACTAACTGAAAGATATTATGACACATGATAATGCATGTTAAAGATATAACTAGTGCCGTATATAAATATGGGCTGAACGACTAAAGGGTTTTTGTAGTCGACAATGTGACGCAAGTTTAGTTGAAGTCGATTAATTGATGACGTCGTTGATATTGTTCAAGCGCAGTACAGAGGTCCCCGACATTTTTGTTTCCAACAAACACATATTTCGACGGACAGGCATAGAAACAAATACTCACCATTGCGCTAATTGTACAGTAGTTATTGTAATTAGTAGGAGTCCTGCACATGTCGTTCATTAACAAACCAGCCGGTCTCATCTTGTGTTCCGTAGCATAAGCGTGCTGTAAGACGGGACATCGTAGCCAGGCTAAAAAAATAAATAATTTTAAATAAAAACAAAATCACCATTTCTCTTTTTCACTGTTTCTATTTCATTTGTTTTATTGTATTTGAGGATAAACTTGCTACTGGTCTCATTTTTGGTCAAATATTTCCGCACACTTGTAGCGTCCATACAGGCATGTACACTGAGGTTAGTGTCGTAAAGCGATGGTTATGTTATTTTCCTACATGCCCTCGCATGTAGGAAAAGAGAGCCACAGTTACTGATGCACTTGTCAGGCATTTATTGAATGCCGGGGGAACAGTAAGACACAAAACAAAATCGGCGCCTGCTGTTGGTCACAGCTCACGCCCAGGCACTCACATGCAGACTTGCTGACGTTACACATCGCCCCACCAGGCCCCGCCTCTCAAAGGCACACATTTAACACTACATAGTGTATTATATTTTTTGTACACTTTATGCTTTCAATTTTTTTTAGTGTGTTGAAATCCGTTTCATGTCTTTAAAAAGTGTCTGAAGTGTAAATGTGTTTAAAGTTTGTAGGAGGGCTAAAACTAAAAAAAAAAAAAAAACATAAAAGTATATCTATATCTAGCATTTGCCAGAAAATCAAAACATCTGACCAGATTTCTCTGATGTCATCCATGCAGCTCACGGCACTACCCTGAACAGGCATATTTGCATTAGTGCGTTAACGAGTTTGGCATTTTTTTCTCGGCGACTGCTTTTCTCATTTTGTCTATTTCTACATGTAGTGTGCTAAAGGCCTTTACTAACTTGATTCATTCATCTGCTTCTGGTTATCCTGTTCAGGGTTGCGAGTGAGCTGGCGCCTTGACCCTTTTATGCTTTAATTTGAGCATTGACTGTACTGTGTTATTTTGAAACACTTGTGAACTTAGTCATGCAGTCTTTGAAAAGTTTCATGATGCTTTTCACTGCATTCTGTGAAGTGTAGCATAAGCATACGGGTGGGTCACACAAAATATTTAATTACCACTTACTATTATTAACTTATTTTTTTCCCCTATTTTTAAATTGTATGATAATAAAGACAGTAACAAATAGTTATATAGGGTGACTAGGGGTTGGCTTGACAGGTTTGCAAAGTACTATAAGCTGCGTAATGCCTTAAGTCTTGACACTTTTCCGAAGCAACAAAGCCACCTCGAGTGTAACAGAGACGCGGCTAATCTGCACAGGGGCGCTTTGCCATCAGGGAGATCAGTTACTGTGTACTTAGAGTTGTGATATTAAAGGCTAACAAGTGAGGCTGTCAGGGGAGTCACATCTGACACTATTGGACCAAACGTGACACATGCAGATCTGACTCAGCCCGAGGCTTCTTTTTACTCCAAAGCCCCCTTTCCTGATCCACACTGCTGGTCTACCTACTGCAACCTCCAATTTGCTATCTTACTGACGCAGGATTTATGCTCTTTTGTACATAGCAGATTCCACCCAAAAATGTATTCCTCACAAAGCAAAACTGGCTGTACTTTACAATGTACTTGCTAAGTCGGTTTTGGTTAGCGTCCCTCTGCTGTAATTAGGCCCACGTGCAGAGCTGCTCCAGACTGATAGCGTTCTTTGTGTCTCGGTCGTCAGGATCTCTTCATTACCTGAGCCCTGTGTCGCCGTCCCGCCTCTCTGACTATGATGAACTCGAGCTTTAGAAAGCGCCTTTAGTTTCACGTTTATTGACAAGATTGCATTTAATTTTTGACCAAAAAAAAATCAGAAGTAGTGATTTTTGTTTGATGGTGTGCCGTGAGATTTTTCAAATGTAAAATATCTGCCTTGGCTCAATAAAGGTTGGGAATCACTGGTTTAATCGCCTTTTGTGGTTAATGGTAGAATGAGTATTGTCCAGTCCCGCAATGTAACACATAAAAACAACAACAAAACCAAATTCATATTCATACTAAATCCTTTTTATTATTTTTCTCAACATTTTTTAGGGGTGGCATTGCTCAGGCTGGATTGTGGTTGTCTCTCGACCTAAAGGTTGTGGTTTCCATGCTAAGCCCCTGTGACCATGTCAAAGTCCCCTTGAGCAAGATACTGAAACCCCAGTTCCTCCTGATGCTGCGTCATCAGTAGGTGAATGAGGACAGACAGCGTTCAAGCGCATTTACTACCATGAAGGTAGAAGCCTTTTTCCCTTCAAGACACAGTCCTTTTTGTAAGATGATCTTCTACTAACCTTGAAAATGATCAAATTAGAGAAACAAAAGAAGAAAAACAGATATAGCTGCATGAAAAGAAACATTTATTGTTGTTAATTGGTTTTTAATCAAAGAGCTACTTGAGTGTATTGAAATGATCCAACATGATTTGTTGGTTCTTTCTGCTCAAAGATGGGCTTGTCTTTCATAAATGATCTACAATCTGATATAATGAACTTCCCGGTCTGACAATTTCACCCATAAGTGAGTGTCATTATCCTTTTAAAGGCAGATTCTTTGATACAGCTTTTTATCTGAAGCTGATTAGAGTGTGGAAGTGTACTTCATAATGTAGCAGGAGGCCCTATAGCCCACAGTTTAACCTCACCCACTCATTCTGTAAAAATTAAGTCAGCGAAAAAAGATCTGATGCCTGACATCAGAACAAAACAAAGTCTATTTGTGGCAAAGTGAGTGAGTCACTGTGATTGCACACATATAGCAGCTATTCAGCAGCACTTGAAAAAAGGAGGCCTGATGGCAGGCTTGACAAAGCAGTTGCCATGCAACAGTCTTGACTATGTGCCAGGTATACTTGACCAGTTAATTTTCTTTACAATGTCCCTTAATCCAGGTCGTATGTGCATCGCCTGCACGTGCCACAGTTCATCAACTCTGGTCAAATACTTTATCGAGCTCAGTGGTGCACAGAGCGACTCGTTCACACATTAATTGAGGCAGAGGCCAATTAAAGTGCTGGCTGGGTAGTCAGGAGCGCAGTCAAAGCTCACAACCCTCAATTTCACCTTAAGTAACAACTGAATGTCAGGAACCAATATCAACAGAGAGATACAGTCTAATAGGGTGTCAAATTTATTTTCATCCCAGTTTTGGTTAGGATGAAAACCATGTAAGTTTAACACATTCACTGCCATTGACGGCTTTAGAAGTCAAATATCCATGTTAACTGGGAAGGCTGGCAGTGAATGAGTTAATTTAAGATGAAACAACAACAGCTTAACCCTTTTGTTCTTAGGAAAGTGCAATATAAATCATTGGTCTTCTCTTTAGAAAATGAAGGATGTAGACAAATGCAACAGGAAAAGTCAACAGCGAGATGTGGAAAAATTTTGCTTACACGGCCAACAGTTAGGGCCAGCCGAAAGACACGACAAACTAAGTCTGCAAAGCCTTTAGGCTGATATGATATACAGTGTGGCCAAACAGCTGGCTGCACGGCTTCATTAAAGTTGAAAGAGCGACACGGTAGCAAATGAGGCGCATTTATACGACTTGTTAACAACACTCCTCTGCCGTGTGTCAAATTTATAAGACGTTTTATTTTCACTTAGCAGTGCCTATAAAATTGTTTGCTGAAGTAGTTTGTTGTTCTCAGCCTAGAAGTCCAGTCCTCCTAATCAATTTTACATATCTCTGTGTATTGCTAAAGTTACTGTAGGCAATGCATGGTATGCAAGGCTAGCTTCTGCATACTGTGGAGAGCAAGCTGTGCGATTCAACCTTGCCTCTGGGAAGTCGGGCGTCTCACTGTGCAATTTGGATATCTTTTCATTTCTGGGTCTTTTTTTTTTTTTATTTTTTTTTTTTACCAGCCACTGCCATGCAACATACCATATGTATAACTGCATCACCTTATTGAGAACAATATACATATTGTATACAGAATAGGGGTGGTATCAAAAAATCCCTTGCACCACATTTGAGTGGTAGCAATTTAGCTATTTGTTTATTATTGTAGTATTCGTAGTTGCAACATCATACTGAGAGCTGCTTGTTTTTTTTCTTGCCTTATTTAGCTGCTTAATTATTTTAAACTGTTGGTAACAGCTTTTACATTTGCTTCAGGAGATATTTTATTTTGGCTTCAGAGGAAATGAATCTGCCTTTTTTGTGGTGTAAAAGAAAATCTCATTCAACTTACTTTTATCCTGACTTTATTTTTTGTTTGTTTACAATTCTTTCAGGTGGAGATTTACGTTTTATCTCTACATTTTCACCTATGGAGTGCGTTTCCTTAAAAAGGTAAGAAGGCAAATGAACAATAAAAGGCCTTTGCTGTAATTAACACATTTCCCTACGGGTACTTTCTGTAGCTGAGTAAATTAAACCCCCACCCCATCCTCCTCAACCGTTAAATGAGGAATTGCAGTACTGTATTTTAACTTGGCTATTATAGTGGATACCCTTCACACCCATTCTGTTTAACCGAAAGGAAAAATAATATAATAAATATAATAAAAATAAATACAATTACAAATAATTTGTACAGTTACATTTTGAATAGTACCTTGATTTGATTGCCATGCAGGTACAGTAAATAAATACAACTTTTCCTTGTCGATAGACACCCTGGCTGTGGAACACTAAAGAATGCTGGTACAACTATCCTTACCAGGTAAGTTTTTAAACATCAGTTTTACAACACATAATGGTCAACTTTAAGGCATTTGACCTCAAATCTGTTTGACCTTGTCCCTTTGTGTGTTCAATTCTTGCAGCCATTGACTGTGGACATCCATTATTACTATGTACTGGAGCTATCTTTCTACCTGTCTTTGCTCTTTTCCCAATTCACTGACATCAAGAGGAAGGTAAGAGCACATTATTGCATGGGTTCTACTGTTTAAGGTTCTTTTTTTGGTTCAATGTTTTTTGTTAAACAGGTAGTAATTATCCAATTACTCCCTTGTTATTGTAGTGTTTGTTTATTTGAAAACAAATGCCATTTAAAGTGATGGCAATAATTTAAATGTGTAGTAATTCAAAGCAAATCTACTAGTTTAATTAAAATGACAATAATATTACTAAGAACGAAATATTTGGATTGCCATGTAGACACATTAAAACTTGGAATAGGGATAAGATACTTCCACCAAGGTCCTGCGCGTATCACTTGATGAGCAGCTATATTATCCTCACTGTTGTGGTAGGAGTGCTGGTAACTCAAAACACTCGTATCGCAAATCATCTTTCCCCATGGAAATTAATGGAAATTCTAGCCTCCCCAAGAAACAAGAAAAACATTTGAAACCTGTTTTTCATGAGAAAAATAGAACTGTGTAATTTTGTACTTTATAAAAACATGCAATAATGACATAATTAAATAGAAGATAAAAAATTAAACAGTTTTTGTTTCAGTTCAATGGACATTGTGCTAATCCCTCTCATGTTCGCACTTTGGCCACCTGGGGCCATTATAGTACAGACAAACGGATATATCTATGCATGGAGGCGATCAAAACTCCTCAGTACGTCGCAGTAGTCTTAGCCACTCTTTGCAGATGATAAAGAATATATGTCTGACAGTATTTTGATTAGCTTTCCACGGGCTGTGCCACCATTTGTGTTCAAATACCCATTGCTTAAAGTCCCTGTAGAGCGAAAGTAAAATGTCTTATAAATGTGACACCACAGAGTAGTGTTGTTAACAAGCCTGCCAAATTTGAATGAATAAAAAATTGCCAAGTATATAAAATGAGGGTCTAAAGTCGAAAAAATAGAGACCTCTTCCCAGCTCCACATGCTGTGGGCTTGTCCACTGAATGCACTGAAAACACGCCCCACTAATTTTTCAGCTGTCAATCAAATAGGTTCGTACGAGCTGAGTAAGGTGTGCCACTGTGTTTAATAATCAGTTAACTTTCCCTGAAGTATCGCTGTACACACGACACAAAACAGAGTGAGGCGTTGATTTACTGGGCGTTGGTCTCATCCAATAAGTCACCGCCGCACTCGGTTTTGTGTCGTCTGTGGGTCCACATAAAATAGAGGGCTAGCGAGCTAGTAGGCTAGCAGCCAGACCGGCCAGGTCGTCTGGAATGACAGCTCACAGTGCTTAGTGAGGGAGGGCCGACTTGGGCTTGGTTTTAGCCACGCCCCCAACAAATTCAGACAACTGAAATGGTGAAAGAGAGTTTGCTATATCAATTCAGTACTAAATTGTTCTGTTTTTGCAAGTTTTCAGCACTTATTTTCAAAAACATTTAATGTATTTAGAAACAAATCACTGAAATCACTTTTCAGGGTCTTTAAGGCTTGTAACGCCACGCCACTGATGCTATTTGTTAGCCTGTCTATGGTATTTCAAAGAAAACAACCAAATCTCGAGATTCATGTTCTTCGCCAGACCGTACCAATTACCCACATTTCAGGGAAATAAGTATTCAACATGGGCATCGAACATTGTCAACCCATTTTCAGCCATTTCTTGTCCATTTTAATCATAAACATGCCCGCTTACATATTTGGTTCATGCACTATGTTACTTGCATGTCTTCCAGCCGTGATTTTATTCCTGTCTCCAGTTCATCCCCCCCCCACCAACTCTGTCTCCCCTGAACACAAGACACGTGATGCCACAGCGTGTACGCCCTCACTCTGTCATCTCTGTGTTGACTCTCGGCATGTTGTCTGTTTTTTGTTTCTCCTTTCAGTTTTTTCATGCACAGCACTACACTGAGGAGGTCCTCTGCATCCCCTGCCAATTCCAGTATGTTATCCCTGCACTTCTCTCGCCTTGCTTTCATTCTGTGTCTTCTTCATCCTTCTTGTCCTTCTCGTCTTACTTCTGGTTGCTCTGAATGCTGACATTTCCGTTGCTGAGGTTTGATCAATGTCTGCTTTCTTGCTGGTCACCGTTTTGAAGCTTTACAATGCGGGACCTCGTGTTCACGATTTTCCATAGACCAATAGTCCATACAAATGTTAACTCACAATGAAGTCATTCTCTTGGAAGAGGAACAGTAAAATTAGACAAATCTTTGACAATGTGTTATACAGTACTGTATGTAAGCATAACCAAAGTTTACAAAAGTGCTAGTGTCAAATTAACCATTTTTCCTCCATGTGGTATTTTTAGTCAAGTTCTTCATGTTTTTAGTATCAAGGAAGCTATTTTGAAAATGACATATTTATATGGACAAATGTATTACGACACATGGCCATATGGGAGGTGATGCAGCGACTGTATGGGGTGACTTTCCACAAGATTTCGGAGTGATCTTTCTCCCCCAAAGGCTGTATACAGAAAAATCAAAGTATACAAGGGCTGCACTTGTAATTTATAAATCCATCAAGAAGGTATATATTGTTTTCATATCGTCCCTGTCGGGAGGAGTCCTCGCATTTTCAAAATCACTACTTTTTTCGGAAATTTTAAAAGACGCCATCTTGCTTGAGTTACCAAACGCCACATCGTCCAAGTTGGTATTATACTTTATATCGCTATCATATTCCATCCATCCATCCATCCATTTTCAACACCGCTTATCCTGGTTAGGGCCGTGGGGCGCTGGAGCCTATCCCAGCTGACTTCGGGCGAAAGGCGCACTACACCCTGAACCGCTCGCCAGTCAGTCGCAGGGCACATGTAGACACGGACAACCATTTCCACTCGCATTCACACCGTCACTGAGTGGGAACTGAACCCACACTGCCCGCACCAAAGTCAGGCGACTGTACCACTACACCATCAGTGACCTGCTTTTGTCCATGTAGTGTACATTTGTCCATGATTAGCTGTACAAAAAAAATCTAAATCCCAACTAAAATGCTCTCCAAGTCTGATATAAAGCAAATTCTTTAAAGTGTTGGTTGTTAAAATAGCCTTCCTATCATAAGATATCAATACATGTCATGGTTTTAAGCACACAATGATAGTGTGCACACAGTAGCTGTGCAAAGGAGATGGGGTGATATTTATGGTGACATTGTTGGAATCTGTATATACAGGATTTCCTGATTATGCTCCTTCACCATGTCGCAACCATCTCCCTCATCACCTTCTCCTATGTGAACAACATGGCGAGAGTTGGAACTCTGGTTTTGTGCCTCCACGATGCGGCTGATGTCCTGATAGAGGTGAGTATGGGTGGGAGCGTGACATGATGCGGATATGACAATTCAATGAAACTCTCTAGAAAAACCATTTGGTGTTATTGTTTTTTAATTTGATTTGTTTTACCACAGCTGCTAAATCTGGTGGGTCAAGCTGATTGTAACAGCATGAATTACAATTAAATAGATGCAGTATTGGCCTGGATATCTTTTTTTAAATACTAAAAAAAATATCCATGCAGAAGTCTACCTGTAACAGTTTTACACAATTTTGTTTGCCTAATTACGGGCAGCACGGTGCAGTACTCGTTAGCCGCCTGCCTAACTCTCCAAGGTCCTGGGTTCGAATCTCAGCTCGGGCCCTCCTGTGTGCTTCAAAACAAGCATGTTAGGTTCATGGAAGACGTACTGTATGTGCCTTGTGACTGTACCCCACCTCTCACCCAAGCTCACCTGTGACCCTAAAAAGGACAAGCGCTATAGAAAATGGATGAATAGCTACACTAAAGAAGCACACTATCACTACGATAGAGCAAACTACACTTACAGTGGTTTAATTCTTTCCGTGACATGGTAACTCAAAACACCATTATCTCAGATTATCTGACACAATTGAAATGAATGGAAATGCCATTAATCCATTTCAGCCTCACCAAAGAAATCAACAAAAATGTTTGTAATGTGTTCGTATAAGAAAACTAGCACTCTATATTATTGTACTTGATAAAGACATGCATCCGTCCATCCATTTACCTTCCCGCTTATCCTCGCTAGGGTGTGCTAGCGCCTATCTCAGCTGACTCTGTGCGAGAGGCAGGGTACACCCGGATCTGGTCGCCAGCCAATCGCAGGGCACATATAGACAAATTATCATTCACACTCACATGCACACCTGTGGGCAATTTAGAGTCTTCAGTCAACCTACCATGCATGTTTTTGGAATGTGGGATGAAACCAGAGTACCCGGAGAAAACCCACACAGGCACGGGGAGAACATGGAAATTCCACACAGGCGAGGCTGGATTTGAACCCGGGTCCTCAGAACTGTGAGGCAGATGTGCTACCGTGCTGCCCCTAAAAACATTAACAGTAATGACATAATTAAAATTAATGTAAGGAAATTAAACAATTTTAGCCAGATTTTTTTCTTCAATTCACATTGTGCTGCTCTTTCTGGTCACCTGAGTGCAGTATAATAAAGATATACATGGAGACATCTTAGCTTCTCAGTAAGCTGCAGTAATACTTGTCGTTCTTTGATAAAGAATATTTACCTGTGAGTATTGTTGTAATATCGCTCTACGTGTTTTGCTTCACTGTTTGTGTTGAAATATTTGTTGCTTAAAGGGTTATAACACTGATACTGTTCATTTGCCCGTCTTTGGTGATTCCTATTATTTGTTATCATTAAGCTAGTGGACTTCAAGGCAAAGTTAAGTGGTTGTGTTAAATACACAACATGTAATAAAAAGTTTAGTTTGACAGTAAACTTCAACTGGGAGTGGCATTAACCAGCTTGCAGTTTCGTTTTTGAAGACTTGTTGACTATCGGCAGAACTGCTACTTGTTGTGAAGTGAGCTGTGTTGAGTTCTGCCACCATACACCGCTGTAGCTCAGGTTTTAGCTCATAAATCAAGGCAAAAAGGTGTTGTTTTTTTTATCTCGAAAAACTTGGAGGTTGCGTCACTCATATCTCAAGGCACCACCGTGTATGAAATGATAAGGGGTATATTAGGTTTAAGTAGTATTGCGTAAGATAAGCATTCCCCCCGTAACATCAGAAGTCACTCATTTAATCAGTCTTGTGTTTTTCCCTAGGCTGCCAAGATGGCTAATTATGCCAAATGTCAGATATTGTGCAACCTCCTGTTTGCCATGTTTGCAATCCTCTTCATAAGTTCCAGGCTGGCAGTTTACCCAGTGTGGTAAGTATCACTTTCCTGTGAGGCTTGCGGTCGTTAGAATGCTCTTGATGGTTCATGGCTGGCTGTAGCGTTCTGAAAAAGTGGGGCAAACATTTCATGTGGGATGATAATAACAATACATGACAAAGGCTCCTTTGTATAAATGTTATTCGGACCAGAGCAAATAAACTCTTCATTTTTATGTTGCTATGCATGGAAGATAAGTTGTGATGCTTGAATTGAAACATTTGTGTTTTAAACCCCTGAAGATTTCACTTCTCAAGACATCAGACACATATCTGTGAATTTTGTTGCTAAGGAATAGTTACTATGGATACGGTGGTTTTAGCCTCTTAGTGAAAGAACTCCATAAATGAAAAAAAATATATTATGGTTCATAGCTTGAGCAGAAAAAAAAAGTGTCGAGTTGCCACAGCAAATTGAAAGGATTCCTTTGTCTTGTCTTCATTCAAATTACAAAGATGTGTTTATTTCCTTCTTGGGGCCTTGTTGTATCCTGACATTTAGTTGTGAATCTCACATTCTCACTTGGGTGTTCTTCTTGTTTTTCACAAGGAAAAGATGATTCCTGACATGAAACATGATTTATTGTCTGACTAGTGTCAGCTGCAGTAGTCTGCGTTTATCTGACGTCGTTCCAGAAATGTGACACATACATTTAGTTTGTTTTTGTCTTAAACAGATAATAGTTTAATCTTTCATCAGGCTTTGCATTGGTCACTTCAAATGTAAACACATTTACGTACACACTGTGACATAATTATCTTTCAGCCCCCACCAAGCTGGTTGTAAAAGTTGCCATTGCTGTAAAGCAGTTGCCATGGCATTCAGCTTGATTTTGACAGCCACTTGCAATCAATAGCTCAAAGATTTCATTCGATACGACCTTCACTCAAGCAATACATCAACTCTTTTTAATGATGTCTGTGCTGCTCACCTTCCTCTCTCTGTGGTAGGATTTTAAATACCACCCTCTTTGAGAGTTGGGACATTGTTGGGCCCTTCCCGTCCTGGTGGGTCTTCAACCTACTTCTAATCTTGCTGCAGCTGCTTCACTCCTACTGGTCCTACCTCATAGTGAAGACCGCATACCAGGCTATCTCCAAAGGAAAGGTAAAGGTCACAATCACAATAGCCTAGCAGCCTCTGTACTGTTCCTGTCCTTGCATGGTAGGGTCAACAAATATTGTCAATAGCCGTCTCTGACTTCCCTTTTCTTTTCTCTCTGCTAACCTGCGAACGACAAGGTGGGCAAATGGAATCCTTTACATGTAAGTAGCTATATCACTCGCAGATCATCAGTCACACCCTCACCATATCCCATTTTTAGTGATCAGTTTTCATGGGATTTTACTGTATACTTCCTTACTACTTGGGATGTTCGATACCATTTTTTTCAGGCTGATACCAGTACGATTATTCAGTCTTGAGTCCTCACCGATATAGCTATCACTAGTACATCTGGTACATACGCTTTAAATGAATGCAAAGACATACAATTGTGAACAAAGACCTTTCTTTCGTTCTGACTGTTCCAGTCTCACCAGTGGTTTGGTTACCCAGTCAGTTAAACACAGAGGTCAATAAATCAAGTTGAAGCTGGAACTTGTTTGTCCTTTCGAAAGGGGCCGACTGGAAGACGAGACGCCCAAAAAGTGCCGTCTCTTTGCATTGCATAGTTCTAGATGTCTTCTTAATATAAGAACGGAATTTGGGCCATGCTAGCAGCTTAGAATCCATATTTCCTCTGTTATTACTATGAATATCTCCGACATAGGTTAATTTATTTTGTGCAGGTGTCAAAGGACGACTGCAGTGACATTGAGTCCAGCTCGGATGAGGATGACAGCCCTCCAGCCAAACAGAAACACCACAGCAGCGCCGCCAACGGGACCAACAAACCTCACGGCACCAACGGCTACCTGTCAGGAGCCTCCTATCCTGATGAACACTGACGTAGCCGTCATAGCACTGGAGCTACACGCCATCCATTCATATGTGTACATGTGTGAGTGTGGAGACATCATTAACATCACTGATGTAATTCTGCACGTTTTGTTTTCAGTTTAAATTCCTTTCGGTCTCCTCATTAGCATTCTAAATCAATCCTCCCCATATGTTTTATCAATTCTTACCGCTGTAAGCATGCTATGTCGATACACAGTCGTCTGGCATTCTGGGGGTGTGCGCGTCCTATGTTTGTGTCTTTTTATGTTATTTATTTTTCTCACGTTTACTTTCAATGCTATACCCCCAAAGAGTTGCCAAAGTGATAAATGGTGAGCTGAGATGTGTGGAATTTGAACGTTTTGGGGTTTTTTTGGGCGGGGGGAAGGAGGGTGGGGACTAACATTGTCCACTTAAGCTGTATTTGAGATGTCAACAACAGTATTATGTGTGTGCATAAGATATGACTAGATGCTGCATTCCCTGTCGAAGCATTTTGTTAAGTCGTGCGGCGCATTTCTGCTCGTGGGCCTCGTAAAAGGCAGTCATGAGTTGTTTGAATTATTCAATAAATTAACATGATATGAAATATCATTGAAAAAATGTGGGTGGGTTTTTTTTTGTGTTTTTTTTTTGTCCTGTTCGGCTGTTAGGCCAAGCAGAATGGGAAATCTGTATCTGTGGGTGGGTTTTAATGAAAAAAAGCTGCAACAAAATCGCAGAATGCAAAGAAATTCAAGAACAGACGAGAAGTAAAGTAATTGACATATCAGTCTGGAAAGGATTACGAAGCCACTTCCAAAGCTTTAGGATTCCAGCTAACCCTTATCCTCAAATGGAGAAAACACAGAACAATGGTGAACAGGAGTAGCCAGCCCAGAAAAATTACCCCAAGAGCACAGTGACAACTCATCCGGGAGATCACAAACAAACCCCGGACAACATCTAAAGAACTGCAGGCCTCCCTTGCCTCAGTTAAGATGTTCATGACTCAACAATAATGAAGAGACTGGGCAAAAATGGTTTGCTTTGTTCCTTTAGGACTTGGACAACTTGCTGTGATTGATGGAACCATGAATTCTGCTCTTTACCAGAAAATCCTGAAGGAGATTAGGTCATTAGTTTGTGACCTCAAGCTGAAGCCCACTTGGGTTCTGCAGGACAATAATTCAAAACACCATCAAGTCAAGCAAGTCTTCTGACTGGTTTAAAATAAATAAATAAGGGGTGTTTAGGAGTGGCCAGGTAGTCAAAGTCTGGACTTGAATCCACTAGAAATGCTGTAGCATGACTTTTAAAAGGCAGTTCATGCTCGAAAACCTTCCACTGTTGCCAAATTAAAACAATTCTGCAAGGATCTCCACAGAGATATGAAAGAGTCTTTGCCTGTTACAGAAAACGCTTGATTTTATTTGTTGCTTTTGGGTGGCCGAACCAGTTATAAGGTTTAGGGGGGCATTACTTTTTCCATGTAGGCCCAGGTAGCTTTTAATAGTTTTTTTTCCTCCCTAATAAATAAAATCACCATTTAAAAACTGCATTTTATGTTTTCTTGGGTTATCGTTGCCTGTTATTTACATTTGTTTGATTATCTTAAACATTTAAGTGGGGAAACTGCAAAAAAAAAAAAAAAAAGAAGAATTTGAGAAGGGGGTCAATACTTTTTCATGGCATTGTATCTTACTGTAATAACTGTGGCTTAGCAGGAATTTTCTTTTGAAAAGTCCATTGACAATAACTCAGGTGATTTCCGCATGAGTTACTGTGAGAGGAGGTGGTCAAAGTTCCAGGTCCAAAGTCAACAAACGGCTTCAGTCTTTAAGATGAAGGACTATATCAGCAGCTGCTCTGTGAGTATCTGTGTCGAACGCTTAATTTTCAAAATGATCTGTCCTGTTGTGTCGTGTTCTATGTCTTTTTTATGAACATGCAGATGTCAATTTAAACACGCTTGTGTGTGCTGTTTTTCCAGTATAACCAACTGTACCAAAATGTTAAACGTGTTTCAAAAGACGGCGAGTATTTTTGCAAAGAACTTATGAGCGTTTTGCATCAAAGGTAGAGTAAATGCCGTTGTACACTTTCGAAGTGAATGACTTCAGGAGCGTTTGACTTTATGACTCCCGTTTTAGGGCCGAGCTAGAACACACGTATGCAAAGGGGCTCCAAAAATTGGCTGGAAAAGCTCATGAGGGCTTCCAAAGGCATGACCAACAAGTAAGGGAACGCCTTTCTGTGTAGTTTGAAATCTAATTCTTCCAGAAAGAATGGTACAGTGTGACATTACATGATAGATTCCCAGCAGACGGGATCAAAACACAAGCTGTAACCTTTACATGCTTTCAGCTCTGTCTACAGTGCCTGGTGTCAGGTATCAGATGAGATGTACTCTCGGGCTGATGCGCACAGGTAGTCTTTATTTTAAACCATTTAAACGTGCATCTTAACACACAAAAAGAAGCTCTTCACTGATTTTTTTTTTTTCAGATCATTGGGAAATGCATTTCAGCAGGAGGCCATTCTGGAATTACGTCAAGTCTTAGACGAGCATATCAAGAGAAAGAGGCCTGTGTGTGTTCTTCGTGTTGTTTTCTCTATATACTGTACAGTTGTGTCTTGAGATAAGATTTTTTTCCTGTGACCACAGTCGTAACGCAAAACGCTCGTATCAAAAAAAAGATTTCCTTTTGTCTATGTCGTTAAGCCGTTTAAGCCGCTTCAGCCTTCTCCCAAAAAAATCAACAAAAATGTTTTGTTTTTTTTATAAGAAAAATTGCACTCTCTAACATTTTGTTTCATAAAAACACACAGTAATGAGACAATCAAATCAAATGTTGAAATTAAATTGGCCACATTTTTTGATTCAATTTAATGAACATTGTGCTGCTCCTTATGGTGTGTGTGCCTAGGCCACCAGGAGCCAGAATAGCACAGACATACTGTACTCTTCAGCAAACCACAGTAACATTAGTCGTTCTTAATCGTCAAAGATAGAGAATCTGAGTATTTTTTATATTTTCGTTGCTCAAAGGGATATAACCGCAAATTTCAGTGCTATTTATTAGCGCGTTCATGGCGTTTTACGTTCTGTGTGAGCATTAAGCTAGCAGAAGGCAATGTTTTGTGGTTGTTTTAAATACATGTGAAATTCTCCTTTTGTTGATTTTGACGGTAAACCATACACCATACAGCGCTCGTATCTACAATTTTTTGTAGTCAACGCAAAAAACCTCAGGCAAATGACAGTTCGTATCTCAGAAAATTCCAAAATCCGGTCACTCGTATCTCAAGTTACCACTATATACAAAAAAGAAAAAAACATTTCTGTCCAATATGACTCTTGATGAACATTCTCTCTGCTTTTTACAGCTCGACAATGCCATAGAGAGAACGGGAAAACTTGTAATGGCAAACTGGACAGAGCAAATCAAGGTCAAGTCTATTCAAATAGATACAAGGATAAGAGCCACAGCACACTCATTTAGTCTATTTTTGTCGCTGAATTAAAAGTGGGATCATAAGGGCAGCTTGATGTTAATTTTGACAAGAGGAAGAAATGGTGCTGCACTTGTCGTACTCGTGGCAATGAATCATTACTGTTAAATCAACATGGACCACTGACTGTGCAGGTTTACCTAATAAAGCGTTTGGTCTCCAGTCAGTTCACATTGTAGGTCTGCTAGTCCCTCAAAGTGAAAAGGGTACGTTTGTTTGTTTGAATAAGATAAATACATTTCATGCTGATTTTAAAAGGCCTCATTACATTAAAACCTCAAGTCATGCAACACACCTTGATAGGTGTAATGAATTAAAAAACAACTAAAGACTTCCATTATATACACTGGTTACATCATGATGTATTTTTGTAATTGCCCGTGTTTACTGTTTTCTGAAAAAGACAAAGAAGAAACTGGCTGGATTAACACGGGAGCACGAGACTTTATTCAACTTTCTCGAGCGTAATAAGCACATATCCACAAAGAAAGAAAAACAAAAAGTAAGCTATTATTGAAATGCTATTTACCATTGTTGTGGCCCACAATGGAACGATTTGACTCGCTGTTCTTGTTTGCAGATGCTAAACCAGTTGACCAAGTCAGCAGAGGTACAGACACGAGTGGATGAGGAATACTTTAATATCAACACGGAGGGCCAACAAATGAGACTCAAGTGGGAAAATACCCTTAAAAACTGCTACCAGGTGCCCAAACATGATTTTCATTTCATTTTAGAGGACATATCTTTAAAAAAAAAAAACACACACACACACACACACACCAATAACACCCAAGAGTGACTAACTCATCATATTCTGTATTCTCTTTGATCATTTATCAATTTAACGCCATGAAAGAGGGGCAAAATATAAGACACAGCTCTCTATAATGCAGCGTGATTCTACACCACTGAATAAAAGTACACACAAACTAACAAACATTCTTAAATGAATACCTCCGACAATGTCAATCAGTCCGTCAGTCAAATTTGACACACCTCGTGTTGGCTCTCCTTACATTGTACAGGTGTACCTAATGACGTGCACAGTAATTGTATGCACTTCACAGAATCATGAAAATGAAATTATAAGCGTCACTTTGCTGCTTTCTTCCTGCTTTTGCAGGTCATCCAGGAACTAGAGAAACAACGGATTGAAGTTCTTTGCAACATTCTGACCCGGTACAACCTTCACATGTCCAGTTTTGGGCAGACCCTCAAACATGTAATATGTAATAATATGCACTACTGTTGTTAATAATTATTGTCATAAGATTATTGATTATATAATCATTCGAAATGTGACCGTTGCAGGGCCAAAAGCAGATAGAACTGCTTGTCCAAAGGGTGGACATGGATAAAGACATACAAACACTGGTGGAGGAGAACAACATCACAACAGCAGAAAACAAAGCTGAATTTTTGATGACAGATTATTTTGTAAGTCTACTATTATTTTTGAAGTTTATTTTAGAATTACAAGATGTGTTGTCATCTAGCTGGAATGTATACAACCTACAATAATTCTGCTTTACTGGCATGTTCTTTGAAGGTAAATGATAACGCGTAATTAATGTAAAGGTTGCAGTCTCAATCGATCAATCAAATTTTATTTGTTTAGCACTTTTTCATATATAAAAAATGCAACCCAAAGTGCTTCAAAGAGATGAAAACAGACAATTAAAATAACAGGAACTATACACAAATGAAAGAGAAGAGAAGAGAAGAAAGAGAAGTATTAATTTAATGTGTGTAATGTTGTATCCTTTTTTTTTTGATTGATTGGAGGTAGGAGATTTTGGTGTTATTTTTATTTGATAAACTCAGTCTTCTTGATCATATATATTCTACTATTTTCATCACATTGACAATTTTTCATGTGTACCTTAAAAAAGCTGCCCACCGTGTCATTGTGGGATAACTGTAAAAAAAAAAACAACCCACCAATAAATAAATAAAAAAAACACTGATGCTTCCAGTGACACACAGCATTTTGTCTGAAACGGTGGATAATTGCAGAATAAACATAAATATTTACATTCATGTCTCGGAAATTTAGATGGATGTTGTCAAGCTTAACGTGTCCACTCTGTCATAGTAAACTATCAATTGGTTGAAAAACCTTTCATAAATTTGAAATATATTTGTTAATCAGTACACAGTCAGCTTCCTAATTGAATCATGTTGCCAAGTGCTCATTAAATGCTAACATTAACCACAAATGTCCACCCTTTCATTGTTCAGCATAACATCTACTTAATACAACGAAAATGAAGTTCAATGGAATTTTTTAGCTTTTTTTTGGGGGGGGGGGGGGGGTCTTAAAGTCATATCATGGTGATGACTCTAGAACTGTACTCAAAAATATAGTCTGTGATCATTTCAAAATTTCTGATGGATCTCTTATATGTATTGGATATTTTGTATTATGCCTGTATACCTAATGTTTTGGCCTGAGTTTTCAATTGAGCCCTCAGTCCAATGTGCATAACATGTTGTAGTTTGATTAATTTGGGTCTCGCTTGTGTCACATGCATCAGGAGGAAGACAGCAAATCACTGATGTGCAGAGAGCGAAGAAGAGAAGCCATTAAAGTTAAACTCGATCGCTTGGAGGAAGGAATCTTAAAAGCAAAGAAAGACTGCGAAGGCAACCTTCACTAATTATGTCATTTGTATTAGAGTGACCGAAGGCCATAATTCAATTGAAAATGTCTACATTCTCTCGTCACAGGGATTGAAAAGTTGATGAAAACCTACTCTGAAAACCCTTCCTTTTCAAACCACAGGAACCTGGAGGAGACCGAGCAGCATCTTGATGAGGTGTGTGCCGTGTCATGCGTTTTGGACTTTGTGGATGATAAGTGAAAAGCTCAGTGAAAGTGGTGTCATACTGTATGTCGCATGCAGAATACTCTGAAGCTGGATCTCCTGGAGGCCACGCACTATAAACTCTCTGTATCGTTGTGTGAAATAGAGGGGAAACCCAGGTCCTCCCACCGATTTAGGGACTTCATTGTTAAGTGGAAAGATAAGGTATGTGTGCATTGTCAACAAATAAATTACTCCAAATATCTCAGGGACATAAGGTAGAAAATTGAACAAGAACATCTCTGAATATGATCTTTTCTTTATTCAGCATTGGCCTTGGCCGCATATTACTGGAAACAGACTAATACAATTAACACAGATACAGTATGTGTAGAGAATTTTGCCAATAATCCCCTCATAATCTTAAATCTAATTTAACATAACTACCATGTGTGTGCGTGCCCCAAGATGCCATTGGAATTGAACTTGTCTATTTTCAAGAGGACAAAAAGTTACAATTTTACAATAACAAATTCCTATTTTGTCAAGAAAAAAGGGTTTTAATGTTATGGGAATGAAGTCGGGATTTTTTTTTTAAAAAGAAAATAAGTCTTTACATGGACAGAGATGTCTTTTGTTGCGATGAAAATTTGTTATCCTGCGAGAACAGTGTTATTTTTCCTACGACAATAACATTTTATGTTTCCAAGATAGTCTTAATATGATATTAAAATTTACCTCAACTCAGTTTTATTCGTAGAACACTTTAAAAACAACATACTGTATACATACAATACAAATTAAATATAAAATGTAAGAAAATTGAACCTAATTTAAAAACAAAGTAAAAAAACAATAAAAACAAATGACATTCAAACAAGTGCAGTCTTATGGTGTGTTGAAAGCACAGGAATAAAAATGGGTTTGAAGGCAGGTTCTTAAAAATGCACAGCACAGGCAGGCAGTGGAGGGAGGCCAGAATAGAAGTTGTGCTCCCTCTTGTGTGTTCCAGTTAAGTGGCAGCAGCATTTTTTAACCAACTGGAGACATGTGAAGGAGGACTGGCTGACTCCAAAGCAAAGTGCATTACAGTAATTCGGCCAAGATGTGACCAAGGGATGGATTGCTCACATGGGAGAGAAAGTCAAAAGATTTTTTTTTTAATTAGTTTGACTATATTCTCTAAAAAATACTAAAATAGGACTGTTTCTGTAAAATGCCTTTTGTTCTAAACACAAATGACTATGCATGCAGGAATATCACATTTATGTGGTGTGTCACAACCTTATCATTTTAATTGGTCCAAATTCAAGCTAAGGCCAAGTAATTGGTTTATTATATTTGTTTTATTGGCACGCCCCCATATGTAGGTATGCACTTTGTAAAATGATACATTATTTATTGCTAATTATTTTGTCCAGTTTTTGCTGGACCAACCTGGACATCTTTCATGCTAGCAATATAATGTATAGCTTCTGTGATACTGTTGTATTGTGTTCTTGTGGAAATTAGTGGTCTTCCACAAATGATATTTCATATGACCATCTTTTAGAAAACAACAGACCATCTAGCATCATGTAGTGTTTTAATGCAGACAATTTTAACGCAAGTGAGGTCTCGACATTTTACCATTTTAGGAATTTTAGTGATTTCACTCCAATTCCCAAATTTGAGCCAGTTCGCTGTACATTGAGAAACTAGGAATGAACATTCAATCACGAAAACTTTCTTTACTTCACTCTAAATGCTAATGCTCCACTGCATAGAGTAAGTCTCCCTTTCAGCTCCACAGGAAACAGCCTTGCAAATGCCATCTCATCCGCAGGCAGGGAGTTGAGCTGAACAACAAAAACATGAATGCTGAATTTATTTCAGATATTCACTATGACTTCTCTATTAATATCCGCATTAACGTGACTTCATTATATGAAGCAAATAATTGTTAGGACACATTTATCTAAGGAATCTATAACCCTTATTAAACTTATGTTGTATACAATTTTTTTTTTTTACTGAATTCTCCATTGCCAATTCATTCGCTCCCAATTCACTTTTGTGCTCAGCTCAAAGCCATGTTTATTTTTTAAGTCATAACAGTATTCCTTAGGCGCCATCTGGTGGCATCTTGGTGCTAAGGAACTGTTGAAGTTAGTTGAGGAACTTCATTTAGACAATAGTATTTTCCCAACATATTGTGGCATCAATATGCAAATTGCAGTACCGTATACATTTCTTGTTGTGGGGGGGATTATTCTGGGATTTTCACTTTGGCAGGGGGGTTTTCACTATTGATGCTGCATTGCTAATCATCCCGTCAGGACTGCGAGCACAGTGTGGTGCAGCTGACTCGCCCGGTGAAACTCAGCAAGAGTCCATTCAGAAGCAGACACTCTCTGAGAGCGTCCATCATCTACAAAGGACCCGTTCAGATGACAAAAAGTCCCACTGCAGAGCCTGCGTCCAGTGGTCAGATCTCCGGTACAGCACAGTTACAGGAATCAGAGGACGCTGTTCAAACGCCAAAACACGTGCAAGAGGCTAAAGAACACGGTACAAATTAGACATTTAGATACATCAGATATTTATTTGGAACTAAACACTAACATATACCAAATGAACAGTTCAAAGAACACCAGATGTTTGCACCGTGGGGCAATGCAAGGCCTTATACAGCTTCACTCCTCAACGCAGTGATGAATTAATGCTAAAAGAAGGTACGATAGAATTTAAATTCGCCTAACACTTCAAAAAGCAGAATGGAGATATGAAAAATAACATCATGTTTCATAGGGGATCTACTAGACATTTACACAAAGGATAAGAATGGCTGGTGGTTTGGTGCACTTCATGGCCAGACAGGTCATTTTCCAGCCACCTATGTTGAGGAGCTGCCTGCGCTAAGCAATATGATATCACCTGAAGTCTGACTACAACTGCAGCTTCCAAATGGAGCCAACAACGCGTACAATTTGTATATATATATATATATATATATATATAAAAATAATTCTTTGTAGTGGCAATGTCTTGAATTGGTTAATAAGTCAGTCAGTTGTACATGTACATTTATGCCATTTGTTAAACTGTGCAATCTTATATGCATATTTAAAAAAGGGTTTTGAGGATCAAATGAGTTATGACATGTTTATATACATTTTTATACAAAAGTAGTATGTACAGTACAAGTCACAGGTTTTGGTCACTTCCTCATACTATTGAATGACAAGGGGTATCTAAACATCTGACTGGTAAAATACATAGTGAGAATAAGATCTATATATTTACCAACCCAGAAGCATTTTTAAAATCCACATATGCAAGTCCTGAGTCTATGTCTATTCTTTTGCTTACAAGTTCTATTTTACAACATACATGAGAGTTTGCTGCTAATCTTTATTGTCTTTTTTTAAAATCATGTTTTATCAAGCTTGGGCAATAAACTGCAACCTGACATTTTTCAGGAAAACTGGTAAATTGTTGGTCTCCTGGAGCCATTTCTCCAAGTCGGGCAGACACTTGAGTGCAGGCTGGCTGGACACAACTGTAGAATGGGAAGATTTCAGTCAATTTCACAGAACCTACAGGTATTGAGAGTTGACTGGTGGTGTCACAAAGACTAGATTTTGTTGTTTTTTGGGACATTAACTCAAAATGCTTGTCACAATTAACACCATATTGATCACGCGTTGAAATATTAAAGTGGACGAAAGCATAATAAAAATGTATCGTGGTGCCTTGAGATAATAGTTGAATTTGTTACGTGATGAGGCGTGTAACTCAATACACCTAACCCAAAATTTCTATGGTTTGGAATAGTTGATGGTAGAGCTGGGCGATTAAATGATCAAGGTAAATTTCAGGTCGATCACTGTGATTAGCTGTGCGCATACTTCCTCAATCAAACACGGTGCAAATGTGCATTACAAAAGCCAATCAGTCGACCTCCTTATCTGTTTTCTTTTGCAATTTGTTGAAGTAAACAAAGTAATTGTAAGAATCAAATAATGAGCAAATGTGTAGCCAAACGCGTAGCTGAGGGCAGCCAAATAGCTGTCAGCCATGACTTGGCGTTACCCGCCAAAGATGAGGCTATTTGGACAAGTCACTCAACGTCGGTTATGTGGCAGTATCTTCTAAGCTAAGTGGAGCAAATTAAGATGTGCAATGTGCACTGCGGTCAGTGCCCTCATAAACGGGTAACACAACAAACCAGTTTACTTAGTACAGACGCTTTAAAACAATATATAATAATCGAGATCGGATGCTATGAAAAAATACATTGTGTTTTTTTTTTGGGGGGGGGGGGCCATATCGCTCAGGCCTAGGTGAAAGATGCTCATATTCTGTTTGGGTTTTGTTTTTACCATATAATGTGCTCATAACTCCTTAATTGTTACTAGCCTAGACTGATCTGTCAACTTTAAAAGCGACATTTTCCAGTGTTGAACTATTTTAGTCGTTTGTGTGTTGTGCAGATGAAACTGTTTCAGGTAACTCCATCTGTGTTAGCTTCGTATTTTGTTTGTTTCTACATTATTCTTTTTTTACCTGCTTTGTCATTTAATTAATGCTGGCTTGCAGTTTAGTGCAGCTGCCATTTTCTCCCGAGAGGCCTGAAATCAGGTCATTCGAATTTCTTGAGTTTATCTACGTCATTGGCGAAGATCTCCGGCTCTCTTTTCCACTCCGAGCCAGCGCTGGCATCATAAACACGGGCTCTCACAAGTGGGTCTTCTCCACAGAGGCAACCAATCAGAGAAAGGGGGGGCTTTTCTGGACACTCGTATGACAAAACCAAGGTTTTTTTTTTAATGAAATTGATATCAAGTCCATGTTAGAGTTGCTCTATGGAGGTCTAAATAACCAAAATACGGGACCATTAAATAACAGGCAGTTGGATGTTAAAATGTCAGTAATGACAAGTTGGTACTCAAAAAAGTTTTGTACTAGAGTGAAACATGCCATGTTTAAGAAAAGTTAGTGTTTTTGAGCATTATATTAAAATAAAACATTTCCTCCCAATTGCAAGACATAACAGCAGTATCAAGTATCAGTCCTTTGTATTGGCGAGTCCACAAATATACTCTTAAGTACCTGTAGTCTATCTGGGGGGGAAAAAGTGCTATTGGTGTACGCCTACTTACTTTGATATGATCTATCGTTCTTGAGTCCCATTGTGATGACGTATGGACGGTTCAGATCAGGTCGGTCGATACAGCGGAACACAAACTGCAACTTTTCATCTTCACAAAAGTTTAACAAACCCAGTAACCCAGAGTAAAAAAAAAAAAAGACAAAACAGGTTGGTGAAATTTTAAACAGAAACGTAACACAAAGTGAAATATCAGTGAAATATTAATAATAAATATGTCTTGCCATTAATTTTTCGTATTTCCAACCCCAAATAATCCTGAAAGATTAATCTGGCTTTTTTCAGGTTCTTCAGTCGGTCCTTGTTTGCTTTATATTGGGACTCAATTACTGAAGAAGGAACAAATAAAACAGGCAGACGCGCCAGTTATTTAAAAAAAAAAAAATAATAATAATCTAGGCTGATGATGCCTAAGTGAAACTTACACTCTCTTCTCACAGATTGTTCTTCTTTAAGATCCTCAATCTCCTGGAGAATAGTCTGCTTTTCCTTCTGAGCAGGATTGGATTTAATTTCTGCAATAGTGCGCCTTTTCTCCTGCGAAAATGCATTCATGTGCTGCAAATCTGTGAATCATGACAAACATTGATTGGAATACAATGCAGGAAAGAATGTGGCACAATTTCAGTCACCGTACGAATAGTACTCTACCTTAGATACACATGCACAATCTATCTATATGGAAACTAAAATAATCTATCAATATGAAATGCTTGGTTTCGACAATGTTTATGGGGACTTAACCACCACCTTTTACTACAGCCACTGTCGCGTCGCAATTCGAAAGCATCAATACTATAGAAAAACACAATACTGTATAACAGCACACAACTGTGCCAGGTACGTCTGGAGCAGTTAAAAATATTTTTCTAACAACATAAAAACATTTAAATAAAATACATTACACTAACTGGAGATGCCAGTTATAAAATGTGTGCAGACCACTACAGACTGAAGTTGGCTGTTACAATTTTTCTTTGAATAACCAATCAGGATGGGTAGAATGCTTACAGCTTCGAGGACCAGCACTCCAGCACTGTTAGTATAAATTTGACATCTGATTGGTTAAAGAAACAACTACTTTTTACATTAACCCTGTATGTGCAAGACATTTTAATAATAAAGTAGAGAAATGCTACAAAATGACTATTTTGACTATTGGGAATAAATTCATACAATTTCATGGAACAAAGCATATTGTGCAAGCATATTGGGTATGAATCAAGACATAATCTCTCACCTTTTTTAAACCGTTCAGCAGTCTCAAACAGTATCTCGTCATCCGCACAGTTCTTTAAACCTCCATCTATGTAAAATAAGTGGAAAACGGTCATCACTGAGCATATCAGTTCAACAAGCACAAAGCCATGAACACAACCATCATACCTCGAGACAATTTGACAAACTGTTTGTGGCAGTGGCTCAGTTCAGCGATAATATCGTTGTGTTCAGCAAACGCTTTCAGCACTCGGTTGTGCTTCTCCGTCCTTTGCTTTTCAAAAATGACAGTTATGTTGATATCCGCGATTGATGTCATATTTTCGACGTCTGTGGGTAGAAGAAGTACGTTAGTCGTGGTGGACTCATAATAAACAACTACACGCATAGGGAGCCAGGACTTAAGCAATCAAATATGTAAAGGGAATAGACTTAGGTGCATTAAACACACAAGTCTGCATCATTGGCATTAGCTCATCGGCTAATGCTAAAGCGGAAGCTAGTGGAACAAGGCAACTCTTCGCCGTTAGCTTTACCAGTGCGCAATAGCACAACTTCGGTTTCAGAATATGTCCCTTCATCACGTTTACTAACTTACAAGCGAGTGTTCGAAACGTACGTGTGAGACTTACGTGATATAATGTGCATTACAACAGTTCAACTCGAACGTACCCCTCTGTTCGTTATTTTCAAAATGTCGCGGTTTGTTTTGTGGGCGGGACCTTCTTCTTTGAATTGAACGGCGGATTGCAAACTGAAACAGTGGTTTATACCGCCACCTATTGATCAGAACGATCACTGCTTTTGCCTACGTTTGCATTGTTTAAAAAAATAAAGCAAAATAAAATACAAATCAGACCAACTAAAAAGGGTTTAGATTTTCAAATGATTTTATTTAATTCTGTTGTCTTCGAAAAATACAAATTAATTTCGAGTGATTTTATCTTTTGATTGTTTTCTCAAAATTCTTCTGAGATTAAATTTCCCTTGTATTCATCATACTCTTTAATTTTCTCCTCACACTCATATTTTTACACTTCCAAATTGCATATGTTGATCACTTCATCAATAAAGTATAGAAATGATTCATTTCTTTTATTTTGCTATATTTCTTTATGTATTCATTATGTAATGATAGGCTTCCGCTGTAAGGTGGACCCTAAAGCAGACAACTAACTCTTGAACAATGTAGATAATCTTTATTCACAACGAAGGGTGTACGCAAGCGTGAGAATACAAAATAAGGAATACAAAAAGTTTGAATGATTGTTTGTCTAGAAGTGCCCTGCGACCAGTCCTCTCCCACAGTCAGCTGGGATAGGCAACGGCTTCATCTTTCATCATGACCCACACCCTATCAGGAAAGCAGATGAATGGATGACTAATTTAAAAGAAAAAGAAAAGAAAAACATAAATATCAAATATATGCACATTTTGATGTTTAATCGCATCCATGTTTATTTGTCAGTAAAGGTTTGCAAGGAAAAACACAAAATAAATGAGGCTGGTCCAGGAGGTTACTTTGGTAGCTCTCGGTTTTCGTGTTTACAGTGGCTAATATTTAACAATTGTAAAAGCAATGAAGTGTAACATAGCTAATGGCTGACAGTTAGGGCATTAACAGTTTTGTAACATGTTAAAGTGCTGCGTGCTAATGACTCTGGAACACAAGATTTCCTGTGTGCAAACTGAACAGCTTGCAGTTGTTGCCATGGCACCACAGAATGATTTATTATCATGACTCTAGCTTGAGATATAAAACTATCTGAGATGTGGTGTCGTCGTTATGTTGCCTTCACTGGTGCTGGAGAAATCGGTCGTCCAGTCCTGGCCACTGAGAGTCAACCTTAGATGGATTTTGTCCACAGTAATGAGGTGCTGGTTATTCAGCATCTGCAGAATAACTACGGCGAATACCATGACTTCCTCGGCCTCATTTCAACCGTGGGCGACCCTCGAAATATTTTCTCGGTTTATTTCCCCCTGTGGTTCCACCTCAGTCACAGTGTTGGCACCAAGATGATATGGGCGGCTGTTTTTGGTGACTGGTTCAATCTCATTTTCAAATGGTAAGCCAACAGTCTCAGTGGTATCTATTCATATTATTATTATTTTAATCAGGAACTTGTTATTTTAGGATTCTCTTTGGGCAACGACCTTATTGGTGGGTGCATGAAAGTCACCTTTTCCAAAACGGTTCTTTCCCCCATTTGGAACAATTTCACATAACGTGTGAAACAGGGCCAGGTAAGTATACTCACCAAACCATTAGGTACATTCTAATCAAATTCAAATAACTAAGGTTAAAAAAGGGGTAAACTTCTCGAAAAACATCTCAGTATAATGCAGTATGTTAAAATACCTTATGGCAGCTATCATTCAAAATCTTTGTTACATTAATTTGCTGAGAACTATGTAATGAAGTGTCAGGTGACTGAAAATACTATCACTTCCAGATGCCAACCTCTCTTTGTTGCAGGTTGCCCATCCGGTCATGCCATGGGCTCATCATGCGTTTGGTATGTCATGATCACGTCTGCTCTCAACTCAACTGGGCCTGCCACTTTCACCACAGGCAATACTTCGAAGAGGTGCGTCAATCCATACATTTTCTTTAACCTTTATCCTGCTCTTAACCTACCCTTAGCTGACAGAAGGCTAAGCATACACCTAAATGCAATTGGGCAACGAACCCAACATAATGGGCATTGTTTTTGGACTGTGGGAGGAAGCAGGAAGACCTGGGAAGGAAACCGAAGCAAGCGGATCCTATGGAACCCCAACCACACTGTGTAATTCAAATGCACGTTTTCAACTCTTTCATTCTGTACTTCCAGGTTTTGGCTTCTGAGGTCATGCCTGTGGACTGCTTTTTGGATCATTCAGATAAGTGTTTGCATCTCCAGAGTTTTTATTGCCACGCATTTCCCTCATCAGGTCATCCTCGGTCTTCTAGCTGGTGAGTTTTGTCACAGAAATTTTTAAACATGTTTATTTTTAATTGATTGTTTTGTGATGTACACTACGAAAACAAGTTAGGAATATTGGACTTTCTGGTGAAACCTCAGGATGAACCTCAAATGCACTATAACCTTTACAGGTGAACCTAATTTGACCCGCTCTAAACTTTTCAATGCACATGTCCAACTGTTCAATGTTTCAGTACACTTTGCACAACTTGAGCAGCAAAGTTTGATCAATAAATGGGTGAAACAAATCAGCTGGTTTAATTGGAATTTGTATTCAAACAGTCGTCTTCATCATGCAGTTTACATTTTGACATCATTAAACCAAAGCAACACTTAACAGTTGCTCAACAGTACCTCACCATAGCAAGGTTTCAAACAGGACGTTCTCAAAGAGAGAGAGAGCTAGTGAGTGTCATAAAGTCATCAGCAGGTTGCAACAGAGAGACTGGAGGAGACACAGAAAGGCATAGAAGTGGACGTCCTTGGGTATTAAAAACAAAATGAAAACTGTTGTGAATTTTGCTGTTCAGCTCCTTGTTAGAGAACACATTTTACGGAGACATTTTAAAGTTCAGAGAAGGTCAGATTAAAATCCCTGTAAAGTAAAAATAAATACGTCTTCAAATTTGGCACACCACAGACAAGAGTGTTATTAACAACCCTGTCAAATATGATTGACTAAAAAAAAATGGCAAGTATATAACTTGCGGCTTCAAAATCGTCGCTCAGCGCAGGCCGGTGGATCTGAGAGTGGGTGGCTACGCCACTGTGCGAGTGTTTATGGCTGACTTCAGTTGCCGCCAATCCAAGAGGCTCCTCTAATTCCATTTAAATGTGGCGCAACAGACAGTCTCTACCTATTGTACCAGGATTTAGACAGTCTGAGCAGGCAGTTTAGATCGACTTGCTGCCACCAAATTGGCAAACGCACGCCTTGCGCTTGCACAAAAATCAGGATCCACTAGCATTTTTACCTCGCCGCAGATGCAGTCTACGAAAATCGAGTCCTATATCTCCGCACCTGATTACTACATTGGTCTCAGTCTTTGCACATTTTCAGCAATTATCTTCAAACATGCACAGTGTATTTAGACAATTTAATGCAGTTTACATGGTCTTTAAGTTCACTTTAAAGGTTATAATACATTTTAGGTTGATCCTGAAATTTCACCTGAAAGCCTAATATCCCTAACTTTTGGTCAGTAGTGTATACACAGTTTATAATGTATGTATTTCTATCTTTTGGGCAATTTGCAGGTATGTTCGTCGCAAAGGCATTCCAACACATCCCCTCCGTCTCCAACGCAAGCTTGAAAACGTACATTCAGACCAATGTTTTCCTCTTCTCCGCTGCTCTTGGCTTCTACCTGCTGCTCTCTCTGGCAGGCGTGGACCCACTGTGGTCAGTCACCAAAGCCAAGAGGTGGTGCGCCAATCCAGAGTGGATCCACCTCGACACCACTCCTTTCGCCGGGCTGGTGAGAAACCTGGGAGCTTTGTTCGGCCTGGGCCTGGCTGTCAACTCTGAGATGTTCATTCAGAGTTGTAAGGGCAAGAACGGCCACAAAATCCGATTTAAGCTCATGTGCGTGGCCGCCACCCTCACGACCCTTCAAGTGTATGACGTAGTGAAAATACCCTCTCACACTGAGGTGCTTTTTTACATGCTGTCTTTTTGTAAGAGCGCCTCAATGCCTCTTGTTGTGGTTGCGTTGATTCCTTACTGTGTTTGCCTGATGATGGGAGATGAGGACAGGAAACTTGTTTAGAAGGAACGACGTCTCCTAATATGATTAGCAATATATTTGTGATTCATTATATTCAATGACATATTAGGTCATGTAATGTATGCACACAAGTCCAGGACATTTTTATACATGTTATTATGTAGTTACGTTTTTATTTTATTTGACCTTATTTTAAAAGATTGCTCAGCGAAAACTGTATTACATCATTTTGAAAGTTGCTGTAAGTGAAAGTTAATAAATTGTGAATTTTAAAATGTGATTTTGATTTTACTTTTGCAATCACAAATTGAAGTTCAGCGTTTGAAGGAGAAATCTCGACCAGGCTATTTATTTATTATTCTTTTTTTTTTGACATTGACACGAGTTACAGGCATTTTATAGTGATAGTAATTTACAAAGAAAACAAAAACGCTACATCAGCATACAAAAACATACAGTAAGGCTGTTTGGTTACTAACACCATAAGATTAAACATTGAATAAAGAAAGATTAATTGTTGTGATATAATAACCTTTATTATCATATCAGGACAAGCTTTTCCTAACAATTTATGAAATTAAATGTAACGCTCTTTACTGTAGATGACGCATTTCAAACACTTTTCCAATGCGTTACACATTACACATAAGCATTCAAGCAGATAGAAAAACACACATGAAATCATGAAAGCCTTGGTTAAAAATTGGTGAGTACGGAGCCCGTCTGAATATCTTTTATCTCTTTATATATCTCTACGGCTTACTGACATAATTTAATGCATATCTCCCCGCAACAGCTGTGTATGTACTGTCCCTATTTATATGATCATCCTGCAGTGTGTTAATGACACTGTCAGTACCTGGGTTGCCTAGGTTGAGGTATATATGTTCCAATTAATCAGCCAAAATGCTACAAAGCAGAAGGGAGTCTGATTTAATTTGATTTGCATTAGGCAGATTAGTGGAGCTCCCCATCAGCGTCCATTTGGGGTCTTTACTAGCTGTGTGGATAGTTGCTAAGCATCCAGTGGTACCTCAGCTCATTACATAAGTGGCCTAAGTGGTCAAGTAACCTGTTAACAAACAAAGCGGCATGCACATTATCCTCTCAGTAATATTAGTCCGTTTTACTCATATGGGGAGGTAAACGAGTGCAGAAAGTAAGAATGTTGTCGTTCGATTGAACAAATTTCTTGAAGAAATTGTGTTATATGGTGTAAATATGCAATCTTGTGGAATCATTTAAATCAAAGTATTGGACTGGGAGTGATGTTGGACACTATAAGGTGTTTTTATACAAATAAATATCGTTTTGTAGCTAACATAACATAAGACAATCACTCAATGGGCACTTCATTGGGTGAACTAGAAAATGGGAAAGTGCAGAGCTGCTTTGCATTGCAAGGTTTATCCTCTATCGGAGTAAAAAAAAAAAAGATGTATTAAAAAAAAAAAAAAAAAAAGAAGTATTAAAGCCTCAAGCCTTCAATGCATTAACAGAGCTAAAAAAAAAAAAAAAAAAAAAACCTAAATGAAATTTCTGGAAAACAATTTACATCCAAAAAAGCTGCAAGTCATTTAAACATCCCATATTGAGTGTGACTATTATGCCGTTTTGTTTACTGGCCTGTGGTCAGTTATGATTGAGGTTAGGGTTTAGGGTTAGGGTTGAACACTGGGCTAGCAAATCATAATTTTGATGAAGTCCAGTTTTACAAACATGACCACGCATTTTTAACTGCTTACCTCATATAATAATACAAATCTAACATGTACTTAATAGTATTAAAAATGAATTATCAAAATGTAAAGTGTATATAAAAAGTCTACCCATCCTTGTTGAAATTTCAGTTTAAACAGGGATTTTGTGGTTAGACCAAGATAAATCTTTTCAAAACCTTTTCCTCCATTCATATTCACATTCTGGTTCTAGCTGATGGGCGCTCCAGTTGTGACCAGTTTGTAATAAGCACCAGTCTTGGCCATGAGTTCATCATGAGTGCCTTGTTCTATGACGACGCCATGTGACATCACTGCGATGATGTCAGCGTTCTGGATGGTGGAGAGCCGGTGAGCAATGACGATGCTGGTTCGACCTTTTCTCGCGTCATCCAGAGCAGACTGGACAGTCTTGTGGGGGGGGGAACAAAAAAAAAAAACCATAATGCCATCTTGTCTTTATCATGTAAGGATCATGTGGTGGTGGAGCTTGTTATATGTACAAAAAGTGGCAACCTTTTCGCTTTCTGTGTCCAGAGCAGAGGTGGCCTCATCTAGAAGAAGGATCTTGGGGTTCCTGACAATAGCCCTGGCAATGGCGATGCGTTGTTTTTGTCCTCTTGATAGCTGGGAGCCTTGCGCGCCAACCTGGGTTTCATATTTCTAACAATTTGTCCAATGTATTCAGGGATTGAAAGAACGACAGATGCATCAAGATTAGCAATGCTGAAAATAACGTCAGAGTGACACATGACATGTGCTGCATATTTTGTACATTATAGATAATGGTGGCTGGTTCATAGATGACGCAAGGGCGCCGACCCAACACTGATGGTAGTTAGCAAATTACTTTCCTTGAAGACAAAAAAATGTATTCAAATATTGATAATAAAATACAAATATTTTGAAATGTACCGTACATCCGTTCTGGGAGCGCACAAATCTATACCCGTTGACTCTCGTTAAAATGTCACGTTTGCAGTCGCTTTTGGTGTTTTCCTTAAAAATGACCATTTCTATTCTCCTAGCAGACCCTCTTTTATTTGTACTTGATGCATCAAAGTCAAAGGTTTACTCTCACATCTGGCAGTGCCATCACAAAGTCATGAAGGTAGGCTTTCTTGGCCGCCTCCACAATTTCTTCTCTGCTGACGCTGCGCGTGTTGTCCCCATACTGAATATTCTCAGCTATGCTGCAGTCAAACAAAACGGGCTCCTGGGACACGATGCCAATCTGAGATCTCAGGAAGGGCACATTCACTGATTGAGACGGGCGACCATCGATCAACTGTAATCAAAATCAGACATGAGAGAGTTTTGCTGACTTCTTTGTCGATTTGTTTCATTTGGAGATTAAGATGAGCGTTCCCAACAGTGCACACACCACTTTCCCTTCGTCCGGGTCGTAGAACCTTTCCAACAGTTGAACACTGGTGCTTTTACCACAGCCGCTGCTCCCCACGAACGCCAACGTCTCACCGGGCTTTACAGACACCAACAGGCCTTTCAACACGCGCACATCCGGACGTGTTGGATAGGTGAACTCACAATTGACAAACTCTATTTCGCCCTTGAAGTTCTCCTGATGATGACAGACCAAGATTAATTACCAAGGTAAAGTTTACATTTCGGATTCACAAATATTTCTCAGCATTCACATCACATTCCTATTGTTTTATGCGCAAACCCATTTCTCGCCATCTGTGCTGCTTGTGCTGATTTTAGGTGTTCGATTCAAAAGTTTGAAGAAATGAGCAGCAGCTGTCTTAGCTTTGGCGTAATCAGGAGTGAACGAAGAAGCTCTGCCCAGTGCAGTCCCGCTGATGACTACTGCCGATATCACCCTGGAGTAACAATATATCAGCGCTAAATTTGCTGGTGATCACAATCACAATGCATATTTGAGAAGAAACTTGGGAGATATTATTTTACCCACCTGAAAACTATCACATACGGCAGTCCCTCAGAGTTAACCAGATATCCCCCATACCGAAATGAAGCAGCGTATGCCATGAAGATTACACATTGGGACAAGCCAAAAAAGAGCGCGTAGATGTTGGCCCGTTTCTTGGCAGATTTATACGGACATTCAAGTTTTTCCTCATATGACTCCACAAATGTGCTCTCTTTGGTCAAACCTGCGATGGTTCGGATGTTGGCAAGAGCTTCACTGGAAACCTGCAAAAAAGGTCAGCTTGGGTAAAAATGTATGGAAAACCATCCTGGGATTTCATATACATACTGTGATGGTGAGGGCACAGACCTGGCCTGCGTCTTCCATTGCTTTTTTGTCTTCATTTGCAAAACCAGTCAACATTTTGGCTTGCAAGAGTCCAGACAGCCCAATAAGCGGCAAGAAGCACATAATGACCAAGGTTAACTTCCAGCTAAAGTAGAAGGCAATGATGAAGGAGGCTCCAATGTTGGTCAGGGAATTGACGACCATGCCAATCTGAGATCCTGTAGCCTAAGACAAAATACAAAATAACCATGAAGCAACAAAATCTTTTTTAGATCCCTATTTTTTGTTTTATTGGACATTTCGGACAACTTGGGCGTGTTCAGCACTGTGCAGAAGTCACAATTGTGGTTGTTTTTGCAATTCTATAGGTGCATCACCAAAAAATGTGAATATAATCAAAAATATAATTTATTTGATGAGTTCAATTCAAAAAGTGAAACTCATACATGATACAGATTCATTAAACACCTGGGGAATTATTTTTCAGAAGGCCAATTCCTACTTGATTTGTATGTTAAATATCCGTTTGACTGTTTCTAATATAATATTCAAATTTCTTGACAGATCGGAGGTGCCGTTATGATTCCTGGGTGTGGACGTTTCCGTTGATCCCATGGCTCTACAGTCTTCCATGGAAACCAGTTTAGCATTTTTGTTTTTTGCATAATCCTATACTGTACTTATTGTCACACTACGTCAAAAGGAGTGCTGTAAAACAAAACCAAAAAAGCCAGTAGTAACCAAAACCTTTGCAAAATACTCTCGATATAAGCTTGGAAAGGAACTACTCACACCCTGGACCATGGAAGCATCAGTTGCCAGTCTGGTGGTCAGAGCTCCGGGGCTGTTTTGGAGGTCATCAAACCAGCCAATGTCTTGTCTCAGCATGGCCTGAAAGCCTAATTTCCTTAGACGACGTGTCAGCAACTCTCCAGACTTTGCAAAGGCGTATCCCTGCAACATCAAATCACATTCATTTAGACAAAGAATTACTTTTGATGAATAGGATCGTTATAGTTTAAGTTTGCAAATATGTCCGCTTTTAATGTTCGCGCAAACCTGTAAATACTGTGAGAAGACACTTGTCACGGCCACAATGCAAAACAGAACGCAAATCCCATTGATCTGGTCCCTCTGCTCATTTACGTCAGCTAAGGCAAAGGTCTGCACACAGAAAAAAAAGCAACAGTTTAACCTCTCAAGTTTCTGAAACCATTTACAAGTCGACCGAAGATGATGCAAGACGTCCGTACCCCTAGAATTTGGCTAAACAGCACAGCGTAGATGGGGTTAACAGAGCCATTGATAGCAGCTCCCAAAGAGCCCAGCAGCATGTAGGGCCACTCTGACTGATTGTACTTGAGGATCCGTGCGATTGGAGCTGGTTGAAGATGCTCATCTTCCTCATCCTCATACTCTGGCTATTGACGATTTACATTAAGTTATTCCAATTGACATGACATGACAGATGACGGCAATGTTTTCACATGGTATAAGCATACAATGTCTGGTATGAACGTCTGGCTGGAAAGGATCCTGAGGCTGTTTGATACGGTGTCAGGGCCAAAATCACTGGACAAGTTGCTCTGAGATCGCAGCCGAACTGAACTCCTATCGGAATAATAGCAATTTCGTATCCGATACAGTAATCTCCTGATATGGTCTTTTCAGTTGACTTTACTGCACCTTTTAGTCGACCTGCAGCTTCCCCGGCTAAAAGTCCTCAATTTTGTTTCAAAGTTTTCCACAGCAGCAGCTCCGCTGACAGCACCTGGCAAAAGAAAAGTCAGCAGTCAACTCACCCTCAGTTCATATTGAAGTTTCAGTAACTCTGGAGGAAATTGAACAAAACCTTGGCATATGCTTGACTGAAACTTAGAGACAGTCAGGACACAACAGGATTTCGGTCACAGGGTGAACATGTTAGAGGTTCAGATGATTAGTTACTGCAAGGTGGCCGTGCCAACCACTGCCAGTTTTGGGGGTGCAACCAAAATATCAAATTTGTAGTCCTCCTGATATATTTTGCCATTGCCTAATTTCAGATGGTACCTTTAGGCCAAATAACCTTAATACTTTCGATCATTTGGTAAATTGATGTGATGTAGACTGGCCAATGACAGAATAGACTACACCCAGAGACAGTGCAATAAATCAAAACCTAAAGAGAAACCCAAACCATAACAGAGTGGAGGACTATATAATTGGCAGTCCAGTCGAGACTGAGACTTTTCATCAGACTTTTGAGGAAAAGAGTGTATGACCCAAGTTTGGATAAAAACGTTTGAAATGCTTATCTGCCAACCCCCAACCTGCTCAACACTCACGCTGACACTTTTGAGAAATTTGCATATTTAAGGATCATAAGGATTCTATGGACTTACCATTAGCTGTGTTTGATACACCGTGGTTCTGCAGGGTGACCAGAGTGAAGTAGACACCTTCCCTTTCCAGGAGCTGGCTGTGGGTTCCCTTCTCCACAGCCCGACCACGTTCAAATCCAACGATGACGTCCGCTTTCCTGATGGTGGAAAGACGGTGGGCTATCGAAATGGTGGTCCTGCCCATGCGCACCTGCCATCGAATATCATTTCACTGCAGTTGTTCAATGAAGTGTGTCAAGTGAGTGAGTAGCAATAGTTACATACCTTGTCTAATGCCTTCTGGACAACAGCTTCACTCTCGTTGTCCAGGGCTGACGTAGCCATATCCAAGAGCAGGATCCTAGGATTCCGGATCAGAGCTCGAGCAATAGCAATCCTCTGCTTCTGGCCTCCACTCATCTGACCTCCACCTTCACCCACCAAAGTATCAAATTTCTGAAAAATAAATGGCGACATAACTTTCAAGTTTCTGAAATTGCATCTATCGACCTATGTGGAGTACATTGTTAGAATTAGGGATACAGTCTCTAAGGATGAATGAGTGCAAGTACCCTCAAAAGAACTGTGTTTCAATGGCAGGAATCAATGTCTAAATTTAGTTGTGAGGCAATCTATCAACTCTCCATAAAGTTGCTGGTTAGTGCTTTTTGAAGTTTCGGGGACATTAGAGGTCACTACTTTTAACCACATTTTACTTGACTCACCACTACTGTTTTGATTCAAATTGTTTTCATTGTGCTGAGAACCAAAGACTGAATTGGCAGTCCAAAATGAAAAGGCCTATGCCAGGATTGGTTGCGTGAGTTTGGGATCATTTATGTGGCAAAACAAGTCTGGAAGGCCTACTCAACACCGCACATTTGTTTCTTTCCATCCTTGGTCTCAAATGCAGAATAATCTTAAACTGCAGTGGAAACAGAGACAACAATGGGCCAGGAACTAAAAGTTACAGGTGCTTTTAGTCTAAATGCATCCATGATTATGTAAGAACTGTAATCAAACAATCCAGCCCAATGCTATCATTTGTGCTGGTGTTGTTATATTTCAGGAAAAAAAATCGCAGCCTAAGTCTGTCGGTCACAGTAAAGAGAGAAGTTTTATTGAAAATAATAATAATAATACAAAAGGCTTACGGGACAAATAAAACATATCGCTGATGCAAAGTGAAGATGTGGATTATAACAAAGCTGCTTCTAGACAGGTTAAGTTCAACATTAACGTGTGTTATTTCATTACTTATTTCCCTCTGTCCTCAAATCTGAAAACTATATGAAAACTCGTGACATGTCTGCTCAACCTGTGAGGGACTACAAATGGTTTACATTACCCATACTTTACAGCCCGCCTTAAACCACAACTGACCAGCTAACAACTACAAATCATAGTATGTTGTAAACATACCTGTGGAAGGTCCATTATAAAATTGTAGGCATTGGCCTCTTTTGCCGCCTGGATGACTTCCTCCATGGTCACTCCAGGTTTCCCAAGGCGGATGTTGTCTGCAATTGTTGTGGCAAACAGCACCGGCTCCTGCTCTACAATACCAATAAGTGAGCGCAGCCACTTAATGTTTAAACTTCGGATGTCATGGCCATCCAAAGTCACCTAGAAATGAAAGTCTTTTAGTCTTGAAAGATTCCACTTCAGTCCAACATATCTGAGGATATTTTATCACCATTCCTTCCTTTGGGTCATAAAACCTTTGGATGAGCTGCACTGCTGTACTCTTCCCCGAGCCGCTGGGTCCAACAAAAGCGGTGGTTTCATTTGCTTTAACCTGCACGCTTAGATCATTTAAAATCTGAAAAAGGCAGATTAGTTTTAATACAAGTGAATGATGCAGGCATCTGCTTGATTGAAACAACTGTTACCATGACTTCAGGTCTAGATGGGTAGTGGAACGTGACGTTATGGAACTCAATGTCACCTTTCACTCTATCTAATTTATAACCATCATCGGAAAAACAATTTATTTCTGCTTCCTGTGAATAAAAAAAGAATAAAACCTGATCCGTGAATGCTGAGATAGCCAAAAATCGACACGTTAATCTGCAGCAATAAATGCTTGGCAAAACATTTTAATGGTGCGTGATCGTCGCCATTTCTCAACTGTGGATGGATAGAAGCTGGTTGTACCCTGTCAATCGTTTCAAAGATGGTCTTTGCAGCTGCACGGCCTGACGCAAAGGCCTCCATACAAGGTGAGGCCTGGCCTAGGTTTATTGCTGCTATCAAGACTCCAAAAAACACCTGCAAAGGTGGATGGTAGTCACATGGCATCATGGGGTGCATTGGATAAATACGTTAAAGGCCAAAAAATATTTTACGTACTTGAATAAGAGTCCCGGGAGATAGCTCCTTGGTTTCGATGACCAGCTTTGATCCGTACCAAAAAGCCAGAGCGAAAGTAAGGAAAATGATGCACCACAGATATCCTTGGAAGATTCCGATAATCGCACCTTTTTTAACACCCCAGTTCTGTGCTTCCACAAGGTTGCGGTCATACCTGAATCATTTGTATTTTAAAATTTCACATGTACTTCATTGAGAAAATGGTTGTGAAAAAGAACTACCTCTCAGCCTCTTTGTCCTCCCCACCGAACGCCGCCACCGTTCTAATGGACGACAGAACCTCGTCGGCCACAGCTCCCGCCTTTGCGTATGCTTTGAGCTCTCGTCCTGTTAGTCTGGCCACAGCCTACAAGAAAGAAGAACATCACACCAAATCGTACAACCTACTTGAATGACAGACTGATTTACACAAACTTGATTGTGCATGCAAGCTGGTCTACTAACCAGGCGCACCCAGGATTGCGTCTGCCAAACAGGCAAAATAGCCCTACTGAAGCCATTGGCAAAATGAGGGCCGACGGGGGACAATGGATCGTTGCTGCTCATATAAACATTTTTGAAATGCCGGAAAGCAATAATATTCAAGACATATTGTCTATTCAGCAATGCAATTTAGGAACCTCTGGATGATCTAAGGGCTGAGTTTGAGCCAGTCACAAGAAGGAGTCATGCAATATCACCTACAACAAAATTTATTTCAACTCCTCTTTCCCTTGTGGCTGGATCATTTCAATAGAGTGTGGTAATTTTGTACTGCGACGACTAAAATCAAACAGAACACGACTTTTATGAAGTTACTGGCTTCCTGTAAATTATCAGAGCAATTGACTGCATCCGTGTAACCTCTTCCGCCCTTAGACAGGGAGTTTATATTCTGCAATCGTAAGTGTGTGTGATTCAAAAGGGGTCATGGCAAACTATTTGACAAAATATCCACTGTTGGTTTGCCTCTTCCACAAACACTTCTAATTCCATCCATCCATCCATTTTCTGAGCCGCTTATCCTCACAAGGGTCGCGGGAGTGCTGGAGCCTATCCCAGCCATCATCGGGCAGGAGGCGGGGTACAATTTCCAATTTGTCATGGTGAACAGCATCAGAGCTATCAAAACAACAAACCCCTCATTTGTACTCTACAGCACTTTTACACCTGTTGCCAATTGCACCTTAATCTTAGTGGATCACGCACAACATGCCCAACACACACGGAATTTAGTGCCCACTTTTAGGGATCTTAGCAGCCTAAATGGCTCAAAGTGGGCTTTGTAGAGTATGAGCCACAACTGTACCATTGCCATCAGTCCAGCAGCCACACCGATCAAGGGGCTCACAGCGATGACAACCAACGTCAGCTTCCATCCGCCGATGAAGCCCACCATGAAGCCAAAACCGAAGGTGGCGATCCTCTCGATGAAGAAAGACGCCTGGTCAGCGATGGCGTTATTCAACTTGTTGATATCACTGAGAAGGAGTAGAACAATATGATGTGTAAACCGCATACTGACATGGACCCGATGTGCAGTTCGAGGCCTCACTCAGATAATCTTGTGTTCAGTTCACCGACAGAGTTGCGGTCAAACCATCCAATCTCCATTTGCATGACTTTACGGAAATACGCCTTTCGGATTCTCTGAGTCTGTCTCTCAGCGGCTGACACCCAGAGAACAATCTGAAGGGGAAAAAGCACATTAGATCAGAAAACCACAGTGTTATACCATTATATTATTCTGCTCTAATTGAGTACTTTAGAAAGAAATGTAGAATACTTACTTGAAAATAACAAAGAAAAAGAACTCCTAGTCCAATTCCAATATAGTAGTATGCAAACATAGTCATCTGGGCTTCAACATCTACACTGTCAATATCAGGTCAAGATTAACTGGTTTAGTATTGAGTGATGTTAATACATGTTATGTTTATTCTCTCACTGGCCATAATATTAGGTACACATGTACAATCTAATAAGAGTGACATGAAAAGGTTTGTGTTTTAGGTATTAATTGTGTGATTACCTTGGATGGTTTGTAGTGGTGTAGAACAATGTTGTTACTAATATTTTTGATACCTTAGTTTGCCAAATTATTATTATTGCTATAGATTACACTGGTGCCTTGAGATACGAGTTGAATTCATTCCATGAGCATGCCCATAACTCAAAACATTTGTATCTTAAATTATTTTTTCCTATTAAAATGAATGGAAATGCCACTCATTCGTTCCAGCCCCCCACACCCCCACACCCACAAAAAAAAAAACTGAAGATGAAGAATGTATGCATATTAGTATTGTCATATTGTCCGTCCATGTGTTGCTGCACCACTTGTGTTCAACTATCCGTTCCTTAAAGCATTGCAACAAACGAAAAAGATCAGCTGAATGACAGCTCAGATGTCGGAAAAACCCTAATTAGATTTGACTCATATCTCAAGGCACCACTGTACATTATTATCTTTGTATATGCAGATTTTTTTTTTAACAAGGTTCATTGAACGTCATTGTTGTACCCAAGTGACCGGTTTTGGCTAGTTCTGCAACCCTTCTCACTGTCGCAATGATATTAAACCAACTCACCCACAGACAACAGTAATGTTTTCAGCAGGCTCATAAACGGAGCCATTTATCCAGTGGATGGTGTTGTCGTGGCACGTTTTATTCGGGTCTTTCAGTTCTTGAAGCTCCACCTCATAAGCCACAAATGTGTTGGTCATCATGCCGTACACCAGAAGCATTAGAGGGCCAGCAGCACCATGGATGAGCGCGCACACGCTCCCCACTACCATTGTCACAACCTCCTTCCAGGTGGCAAATCGAAACTGGTCAGGAGAAAGTACATTACATTGAGTTTGAGTTTGAAATGGTCTCAAGTGAAATGATCAAAGATGGAGAAAAGAATATTGTTATAAAAGTTACATTTTAGAACACAATAGAACAGAATGCCTTTGTCATTGCAATTCACTTACATAACTGCAACAAAATGAGGTTAACAGCTCTGTTTGATGCATAGAATAGTGGACAAAATAAAAGAAATACAATCTAATTAAAAAAGACTGCATAAAATATTTAGTAAATTTTGTATATTACACATTTATTTGTATGTTTAAGTTGTAGTTTTTACCAGCTGAAAGTACCCAACACTGAGCGCATTCTCTTCTTTCTTCTGTTTCTTTTCATCCCTGTAAATATTCAATTTAATTAACATTGTAGTCTAAAATATTTTTTGAGGCACATAGAATCACTTACCCATTCTTTTGTTTTGCTGCAAAGAAGGAAAATTATTTAATAATACGGAAAACAGTATTTATTTATTTATTTTATTAAATTCAAAACTGCACAAATGTTACTCTATGTGAGTCATTATCACAATAAGTTGCCTTTGAGACTTTCCCAACCAGAAAAGCTGTAATCATCCATTGAACTTTACATTTGTTGTGATAAGTAGATGTTATGCTGTTAGAAATGTATATTGGTCAAATACCAACCCGTTTTCTTTTTTTTAAATATATATTAACCGCCAGCAGACAATGTGATGAAAACAACAAAATATATCAGCTTGCCGACAGGGTGGACAATGACAGGCTTGACAACATCCAACTACACGCATACTATAATATGATGAAAATTACAAAACATAAGTGTCAATATTTATTCTGTAACTATCCACTGTTTCAGCCTCTGTTAAAGAAACATAAAATGCTGGTCATATCAGAGGGTCTCTTAAAGGGGAAGTTACTCCATAATGACATGGTGGACAGCTATTTCAGGGACATATGAAACATTTTCAATATGATTATGACAATAGAATATACATGATCAAAATTACTCGTTTGATCAAATAACTTGTTGTGGACAGTAAAAACGTAAAAAAAAAAATGTTTGGTTGAATACCATTTAACTACTTATTACACACACTGTGTTGAGCAGATCAGTGTTGGGACATGGAAAAATCACTTTCATCCACTAAAAAAAAAAAAAAAAGTATAAAATGAAGGAAACTCATTTTAAGAGACTTATGAATGAACTGGTATGTATGCAAATGTTTGGCCACTTATAATAAGACCTCAAAGGTTCTCTGTTCTGCTGCATTTTCATGATGACTGACAAGGACACCAAAAAGGCTCTTAATGATACTGATTCATGAGCGCATTTTTTTGTGCGTTCAATGCGAGGTCACTCACCGACATCTGCCACACGCGGTGGTGTAAACTTGATAGTTTTCTTCATATTTGCCGTCCTGGAAAAAAGCAAAATCAATAGAAGTTGGATCTACTATCACAGGGGTTAATCTTTAAAAATGAAATAAACAGCTCCTAATCATTGAGTACACCTGTACTGACTTCACAAAGTTCAACAAAAAGGCCTACTGTTGAAAATATTGAACTTTTATGAGCAATTGTTCCTTATTATGAAAATATTGATCACAACACATCCTGCTCATTCCCTCCTATTTGGTTAATAATTCAAGATACTGACTTCATGCCTTTTATATAAAGTAGATGAGTGGTGAGTTTGTGTTCTCAGTGCTCTTTTTCCATCCCTTCATCCATTACTACCGCTGATGATGTTCAGGGTCAGGATGAACTGGAGCCTGTCCCGGCTGACTTTGAGCAAGAGGCAGGGTACATTCAGTCACAGGGCACAGAGCGAGAAACACTCACATTCACACCTATGGACAATTTAGAGTCTTCAATCAACCTAACCAATCAACCTAATGTTTTTTTTTTGTTTTTTTTTTTGTTATGTATGCGGGGCGGGGGCAACGAAATACCCGGAGGAAACCTACACAAGCATGCTGAGTACATGAAAAGTGGACACGCATCAACACACCAATTAAAATAAATCAATTAACAATGTAAAAAAGTGATTTGTCACCTTAAAATACAACGAATGATATGAATGAATGTTGCTTTAGCTGGGAAACAAAAGTACTGTACCTGAACAGGACAGCTGTCAGTGAATGTGCGGTTTCATAAGCAATAACACCGCATGAGTTAATAAGGCAACCTATGCCCCTCCCTTACTGCTATTATCTATAGCCCCATTACACTGATAAGGTTTGTGTCAGCATTATGGCCCATCGCAGGCTGAATTCTTAAGAAAAAATCAATATGTAAATCATAAAAATATGGATTTCAAGCTGGGAAGCCAAATGTTTTCTTATAAACACCCAATGGGACTTTTAAAATGGGAATATGTGATATCATTATATATTTGCTATCATAATATATATAAAAAAGTGATTGTATTTATGAATGTGTTTTAGATGTTATCAGACGTGATTGTAAAATGAGTTTAATGACCGTAAGGCCATTTGTTGTGGTCAAGTGCTTGCAAACTGCAAGTGCACTCACTTTTGGATTTTTAATGATTATAATAATTTCATTCTTTGGCCCATTTAATCGCACACCACCGATGTTTATGGCAATACCAGGTTTATTTCAGCATACCTTACCAATGTAAATTATATGTAATGTAATACATTTTCCTCTCATATTTGTTTATTCTTCAGCCCTTCAGTTCAAATTCGGTTCTAGTTTGCTCTGGGACTTCTGCGTTAGTCTCATTGAAGACAAACTGATGATGGAAGAGCCTATTAGAATGTAAACCTTTATTTTACTCAGTAATTCTACTTTAAATTTAAATTTCTTTGTTATGCCTTAATGAATGAATGAATACATAAGTAAATAAATGATTTTTGCTTACTCATTTTACTTATCATATGTGGTTTTTTTTTGTGCCATATATAATAAGTACCTATATAAAAAATGGATTTTTGTTAAGTCATTTTATTTTTCATAGACTTTGTCTTTCTATGTGTTAATTAATAAATTAAATAAATACATAAATAGTTTGCTTGATCATTTTCACTCCATAATAAATAAATAAATAAATGCATACATACATACATACATACATAAATACATAAATAATGTTTTTATGGGCACGGTGGCTGACTGGTTAGAGCCTGCGTGGGTTTTCTCCGGGAACTCCGCTTTCCTCCCACATCCCAAAAACATGCATTAATTGGAGCCTCTAAATTGCCCGTAAGTGTGAATGTGAGTGCAAATGGTTGTTTGTTTGTTTGTTTGTTTGTTTGTATGTGCCCTGCGATTGGCTGGCAAGCAGTTCAGGGTGTACCCCGCCTCCTGCCCGATGATAGCTGGGATAGGCTCCGGCGCGCCCGCGACCCTGGTGAGGAGAAGCGGCTCAGAAAATGGATGGATGGATGATTTTACGCCTTAAACAATAAATAAATACTTTTTCTTATTTGTCATATTTGTCTTTTTATGCCATGAATGATAGCAAACAGTACAATATTTATATAAAATATGTTTTATATAAAGTTCATGATCAATAGTAGTACATGGCATTAAATTAATACAAGACAATGCAAAAATAAGTCCGATACATAAATAAATCTACAGCAAACAATTAGTCTACATATACAAGTGCCCTTTACATAAGAGTAAAGCAGTGCTTGTTGTGGTCATCAGTGTGATTTTAGGATGTTATTGTAATCCAATTTCCCTTGAGATTATAATACAGTAAGAGCTAAATTGTTGAAAAACATACTAAGTTGCCGACAAAAGGTTAACGCCCGCTTGGACGTGTGGTTGGATTTGGAATTTGCTCTCTCTTTACAGATGGTCTGATACTGTATTCCCAACACAGGTGATTGATAATGTCAGAGGAAGGTGGCACTCCAGTCAAAGACAGCACTCCAATAATAAAAAATAAAAAAAAGCCCTCAGGATCTCATTCACAGAGCTGAGCGCCACCCTACATGTGGTACGGACTCTTAGGATGATCACCATTTTATTCATGTATACATTGAATTCAGTCAACCCTGTGGACAATTGTCAAAATGGAAGCCTTTCCCTTTTATTTTTTTGAAAGATTTTCTACAAGAGGGAAGATATTTCATTTTTGCTCACTCCTACAATTTAGAAGTGCGGTAAAGACAATTTCCCATTCGAACCTAGAACCTTTCGACTGTGAGCATCTGTTTTAATAGTTACAGTGTCAAATGTTTTCCAGCGGGGGCGCCACTTCCACTCACTTTCGCAGACTTAGCCGGAAATCAGGATGTTGTAATGTAAACAATTAAATGTGGCATACCAAGTGTTATATTCACAAATGTAACTTTGCGAAGCTAAAACCTATTCTTTCTCTTTATGAAAAGAACTGGAACTGCATTTAAGGTCAATATCTTCGATTAAAAAGAAAACTAGCAAAAGCTTGAAATTGTGTCCATTATCCTCAATGTAATTTAACGACATTTTTACTTGTGACTCTGGCATGTTTTTATTTATTTCATGTTTGTCTATTTTCCTGAATGGGTATTTGTCATAATGTGAAACAAAGATTATTTTTTTAAAAAGTGGGAGGAAAAAAGATAAAAACGTAACAAACTGTCTACCCACGCTCATTAACTCTGTGTGTTCACTTATTGGAGCGAAGTTTACAAGTGAGTTTAAAAAGCCTTACTCGGGTCCATTTACATGATGTTGAATGTTAATTGTGTTAATGTTAATTGCCCGCACTTTAGGCCAACTGACTGAGTACGTACCCTGCATTATTAAGAAAGTGTACTATTAGATTGATTAGTTACTTGTCAAACCTGTTTTGTTTTTTTTACACAGTCATCGTAGTTATACATAAGACTAAACATGTCACAAAAACTATACAGTATGTACAGAAAAGATATGATCGTGTATCAATTTCCTCACAAAATTTTTACTCAATGTGAAAATGCGACTCTTAGTGGAGACACAGGTTAATTGTACGTTCTGCCATCTAGTGTTCAGAGCATTTGATTAGTGTGCCTGTCATTATACATTGCTCGCATAGATAGATGTGCAAAGATACCTTATTTGTAATCAATAATACATCTATGCATCCATTTTCTGAGCCGCTTCTCCTCACTAGGGTCGCGGGCGTGCTGGAGCCTAATAATACATTTTAGACCAATTAAGTGAAATTGGATAATTTTCTGTGCCACACTGGTTGAGAATCCCTGCAGTCAGAGAACAAAATGCAAAACAAACTGTTTGTACTGTTTGTTGTGTATAATGATGTATGGTGGTTGTGGTGGTAGTAGAAGAGCATTTAATTGTTCTGCCTCTCACTATACGTCCCTGGGCTAGATAGATGAACAAAGATACATTATTAGTAATTAATTAATATTTTACAAATTAAGGAAGAATGGATAATTCACTGTTGTACGGCTGATGATCTCTCAATTGTATTATATTCGAGTTGTGTTAAGGGAAAGGTATGTTTTTTTCTTTAGTATCACATACTGTAAAACCATCATCCGAATAGCAATGGCAGGAAATCCCATGTTTTCTCAAGTTGGAACTCAGAGGCAGCAAATGCAAAAAGAAGAGTAGCGGCCCTAAAATTGAACCCTGTGGAATCCCAAAAGACAGCGGACCCAAAAAATTACTACTACTGTATCAAAAATTCTGCCCTTACAAAAATGACAATGCTAACATTTTTATTGATACTGTCAGCGATGTGTCCATTACCATGGTTGATTTTATATGTTTGCAGTGGTGTAAATTTGCATCTTATGTTAATCGTGGTGGATAGTGGCTGAGCCCTAATAGCAAAAAAATGTGAACAGTAATTGATGACCACCCCAAAAAATCCTTAGAATTGCCTATATTAAAGACTGTCATTATACCACCAACTATGACCCGTCGGTCTTTCTGTCTGTTTGTCATACTAGACGGCAAGTATACCCAATGAAGTGTATGCTTTTTTCGTGTTTTCAGGCTGTGTGGGCTGTTGTGAACAATGCGGGCATCTCTGTGCCAGCAGCCTCCACAAATCGGAGACCCACACAAGCATGGGTTGAACATGCTAACTCCACCGAGATTCCAACCTAGAACTCCTTGACTGCGAGCCAGACATGCTTACCGTTATTTGATCTGCTGCTTCGTATTATTTAATAATACAAAAATGTCTTTTGTGTAAAAAAGGATGAAAGAAACGTCTGTCACTCTGAAAGTCAGACTGTCACCGGGACAAGTCAGTTGTTGTTCGATTATGAATTCATGTCACATGTCCATCTAATCACATATCAGTATCAGAACAAGGTCCACAAGTTTCAAATGGATGAAGGTGGTCGGCTGCATGGAGCACGCCATCGCCGCCGTCCACCCTCGCACTCGTTATTCGCCCGGATGGGACGCCAAGTTCATCTGGCTGCCTCTGTCCTACATGCCCGCATTCATCGCTGACAATTTATCCCCCCCCCAAGATTAATGCGTCTGTCTTCTGAAATCCAACGCGAGTCTTCTCATGCGGTGTTGCTCCTGTTTGAATGCTTCATCATTTCTATGAATGAAGCATCTCACAATAAATGTTTATCTCTTATGTGTTCATTGTGTCCTTAAATTCCCTGTCAATTATAACTCTAAAGAAAGTATCTACCTTTGATTAATATAGCACATTTCATATCTACGGATAGAGACAGTTTGTAATCCACGTTGCTACTCGGAGCACAAAAAGCGACGCACACAGCAGTCAGCACCAACCCAACCCAACCAAGCTAACAGATGTGACTACGTGGCGACCATGTTGGAAAGGGCGAGATTCCACTTCAAAGGCAATGCATGGACATTGAAATTAAACCATAACTTGCTTATTTATCAACCGATTTTCATTAGGTTAATTTTTTGGCAATGCCAAAGCTTGTTCTATCAATGCATACAATATAATGCAAATAAAGTAATTTAAAAAATATAGATATTTTTACTTGTGAGAGGTTACTCCCAGTTCCCTTCAATTCCAATTATACGGTGTTCTGTGCAGATTTGTCAGCTACTCAAAGAACCGGCATCCGTGGGCTTTTGTTTTTTTTATTTTATTTTTTATATTTTTATTCTTTTATTTTTTTCTTGCCGTCCACTCACATGGAGTGCGCTGACGACGTTGACCCTCCTGGCGAAGAGTCACGAAACTGAAAAGGGGCGTGTCTTATCTACCTCTTCGTCTGACCAAAGGTAAACACTAGTTACTAGAACAGAGTGGGAGAGGCTTCGGAAAGCCACGACTGCAACGGAACAGATTGTGCACGAATCCGAAGAGGCAACCGGTAAAACGCTGTTAACAGTGGATTATATTGTGACCGAAATAGAGTACCAGTAGAACGATTATGCCTTATTAGTAACGGTTTTCCCCCTACTGCCTTCTGCTTCACTAGTTGGCCAACTTTGGTATACTAGTAGGACAACTATATGCTACTAGTGAGGCAAAACTGTGCTGTAGTTGATACATACGTGATACTAATGCTACTAGCGCTGGATGTTAACTAGTTGAATTTATGTCAAATGTTCTTGCTTCTACCAAAATAATAGTTTCCCCTTACAGAACTGTTATGTGTTTGGATGGAATGGTTTGTGAATTGCAGAAAGAGGAAACTATTTATTAGGTATCTGTTGAAATAAATGAGATATGTATTTAAATAATAATAATAATATCCATAACGTCTGTTCGCCAGAAGCTGAACTGCTCTGTGTTTGTTTAAGGAGTAGATGTGTGGCTCGAATCCTTTAACTAAAATGTCCTCATAATCGACCCATCATATCACACGATTCCCCCTGTGTTTGAATATCACCACGTTCATGGTTAGTTTTGAACAGAAGTCAAGGGGGAAAATTATAACAGGCTTTCGCCACATAAAATTGACACGGAGGCCTTGAGTTTGACACCTGTTATCTACACCAAGGAGGTTTTATTTGACACTTTTTGAACCTCTTTTTCCGGATAGTTTTAATGAAGGGTATCCCATTGCTGTTTAAATACATAACTCTGGGAAAAGTGTCCTTTCACCCTATCAATATTTACCAAGCACAAAAGGCGATGTAAGGTCACGTGTTTGCTAAGACAACGTACAAGTAGATTTTGGGACAATTTATTTCCACTCTCATTTGCTCCTCCAGAGAGATGTTCCTGAGCATCGTGGTGCTGGTGACCCTGTGGTTTGTCCACCGGTGGTTCAAGGAGTCCAAACGTGTGGCAAACAGTGGAGACAAGCATGTCTACATCACCGGCTGCGACACTGGCTTTGGACATCTCCTGGCCAAGAGCCTGGATACGAGGGGCTTCCACGTGATTGCCGGCTGTTACACCGAAAAGGGCGAAGATGAGCTGAAGAAGGCCTCTTCCGACAGACTGACAACGCTTCATGTGGATGTTACCGACTCTGCCAGCGTTAGACAGGCCGCGGCTTTCATCCAAACCCTTGTCGGGCAGACAGGTAAGGTCATGTCAGGCCGTGCCTTTCGGTACACCTGCAGAGTGAGAGCAATACAAAAATTCTGCCTTTACAAAGATGATCATGCTCTTTTTTTCCACAGATAGCCGTATATATTATCAGGCTACGTCCTTGTGTGTGTGTGTGTGTGTGTGTGTGTGTACAAGTCAATGGTTTTCAATCTGAGTATGGCAGGAAATTATCCAATTTGACTTAATTGGTCTGAAAATGATTTCCTACAAAAAAAACATTTTTTTGTTCACCTGTGTATGCCACAAGATGGTGGCAAATCACAACTTTTGTCTAAATGAAGTGCCTCAACTCACTTCAACATAGTTCAATGGCACAGGATGGCGGCAAAGCTTAACTTTTGTCTAAATGAAGCTCCTCAAATCACTTCAATATAGATAATCAGCACCGTGATGCCACAAGATGTCAGCAAAGAAATATGTTTATTTAAATGAAGCTCCTGAACCCACTTCAACATTGTTCATTGGCACCAAGATGCCATAAAATGGCAGCAAAGACTTTAATTGCTTTGGCCTGAGCACAAAAACAGTACTAGGCGAGTTTTTCAGCAAAATAACGGTAGATTGGTTCCCCCCAAAAAATCTCTGAATGTCAATTTGTGAATGTGGACTTGTGTATTCGTACTCGTGTATGTTCGCTATACACGAAGGTAAATATGTCCGACATGTGTTTTCAGGTCTGTGGGCCGTTGTAAACAATGCGGGCGTGGCTGTGCCGTCGGCCCCCACAGACTGGCTTACTATTGACGACTACAAGGGCATGCTCGCTGTCAATTTGGTGGGTGTGATCGACGTGACCCTGAGCGTCCTGCCTCTCATCAAGAAGGCCCGAGGCAGGGTGGTGAACGTGGCAAGCGTGTTCGGGCGTTTAAGCCCGTTCGGCGGCCCGTACTGCGTGTCCAAATACGGCGTGGAGGCCTTCAACGACAGCCTGCGGTGAGAGTCAACTCGCCAGAATGCTTTTTGTACCGCTCAAAATGGTGCCGCCATCATTGCTGCAAAACTTGTACTTCAGTTTGAACTTGGCGCCATTTGGAGTCAAAGTGTTGTGCATAGAGCCCGGCTTCTTCAAAACAAACGTCACAAACGCCAAGATCTTGGAAAATAACCTGAAGAAGCTCTGGGACAGATTACCTCAGGATGTGAAAGATGACTACGGACCAGACTTTTTGGAACGTGGTGAGTTCTCAGAGCCTTGTCAGAACCTGTGCAAATGTGGTGGGAACACAGACAGTTCTCTGCACTATTTCAAGCTCCCTTTTGAAAACTGTTATCACTGTTCCATGAAAAATATACGCATTTATGGCATTTACAGTTTCAAGATTACCACAATTTTCCTTGAGTTCACACACTGGTAAATCTAAAATCCATTTTAGTAGACACGGGTCAAAATGGACATAGACCTTTGTGTATTTTAGGTCACGTTAGGAAAAGTCATCAAATTTCCTGGTAAAGTAATGGCATTTTTATTGCTGTCAAATATGACCTGAACCGTACGTAAGGCAGTGATTCTCCAAGTGTGGCACGCGGGCTCCCTCGAGTGGTACGCGAAAGAATCGCTGAAAAAATACAAATGAAATTTACAGCATTTAAAACGTATATAATCAAAGTGGAACCTCAGTTTACAAAGCATTTTGTTTATGAACTATTTTTGAAAGGAAAAATTACCTCTGGTAACAACACTACCTTCGGTTTACGAAATGTCTTGGCGTGACCGCGGAGGCTCAGAACTTTGTGCTTTTTTTTCCTCACACCGCATGAACATCAACGGCTCTGTGCCTCAGCAATCTGTATTTCTATATTGCACAATATTTGTTTTTAACCACATAATGATCAAAATAAGGTAAATGTAACATTGTTCTGTGGCCGGAACGGACATTTCCATTCATCTAAATGGGACGAACAAACATTACCTCGGTTTGAGAACATGGGTCACGGAACAAATGAAATCGTAACCCGAGTTTCCACTGTAGAGTGAAGTTTGTAGCAGCCTGTTTAAACTTTTTTCAAAACAATTTATTCCAATAATTATTTTTTTTTACATTTCATGTATTGTACACTTTTGACTTTTCATGTACAGTTTATTTTAAAGTACAGTTAGTTGTATTTAACTTTGAAGCACAATGCATTCTAATCGAATCGTTATTGAAGTACATTTTTTGGGGGGGGCTAAATCTTCAACTGCATAATGTCACAGTGGCTTGCCATAGTAAATACAGGTGTAGTTTTTGGGGGAAAAAAACATCTGCCAGTATTTCTAGGAACACTTCGGCCTACTATGTTACTGTATTGTAATGTTAGTTATTTTGGTGCTACTTGGAGAGTAGTTTTGAGGTGGTACTTGGTGTGAAAAAAAATAATGTAATAAATGAAAAAAAAATTAAAAATTGAGAACTACTAATGTCAGGGTTAAAAAAAATAAAAAAGTGACGTTACAACTTTGTGGTGATTTTTCTGTGTATGCTCTCCGCTTCAGCGTTTAAAATGATGTCTGAAAGATTGCGGACGGACGGCGACCTGATGAAAGTGGTGGGCTGCATGGAGCACGCCATCGCCGCCGTCCACCCTCGCACTCGTTACTCACCCGGATGGGACGCCAAGTTCATCTGGCTGCCTCTGTCCTACATGCCCACATTCATCACGGACAGCTTCTTCCTTAAATCCAGCCCCAAGATTAAAGCATCTGTCTTGTAAAATACAACGTGAGTTTTCCATGCGGTGTTGCCGCCATTTCAATACTTGATCATTCCGACGGATTACGTGTCAAACTCACGCTCGCAATGAAAATGAGTTCGACAGCAAGCATTAGCATATCACATAATCTTGTCTGGTCGCTGTTTGTTGCACCATTGTGTCCTAAAGTCAATCCAATTCCAGCAGTAACACTTACTGTATATGTAAGACTTAGCGCAGACAACCGACCTCTTATCTATTGTCTGGATCTTGTGCTACTTTTCAAGGGCTTAATATTCAACTTGCTTTTGTTCGTATTGGACTTTGGCTTGACTTAACTGGGATCCAGCGCCAAAAGCTCCTATGGCGTTTCAGCTCAATGTACTGTATGTCCACAGCATTTTAAGTTTTTATGTCAAGCCTATATGAGCAGTGATAGATAGAACATTTCAAAATGTTTTCTGCAGTTGTAACCTGTATACCCTGTACAATCAGTTGATATATAGATATATCTAAAATATCTTTAAAAAAAATATATACTGTGCACAAGTGTACGCTGTCTAGTCAACTTTTTATGACTTTTTTTTCTAGTATCAGCCTTGGTCATTGCCATTTCCAACTGTTCATAATTCCTTCCAGCTTGACCACGACTTCAGTTCCAGCTGATTTACTACAAATGGATTTCAGCTGTTCTAGTAGGCTTTTACTGACGAGTGCTCTCTCGCAGAAGCCTGAAGGTTTTGTGCTAACACTGACTGCTATTTCAAAGTGTTTATAATTCCTTGCATTTTGAGTATGGCCTCAGTTCCAACTGATTTGCCCCAAATAAATTTCAGCTGTTCGAGTAGACTTTTCCTCACTTTTTGTGCTAACACTGTCTGCTGTTTTGAACATTGTACTGTGTTTATTATTTGCCCTGTGAGACGTCCCAGTCTTGTAGTTCATTTTCCGTTAAGATCTTATCAATATACTGGTCAAAGAATGCAAGTTGCACAATCCTGCGCTAGTGAAACATTGAAGGCATTGTCTCTGCATTCATTCAGTGTTCCTAATGAGGAGACAACCACATTGCAACTTCTGTAAGCATGGTAGGTTTATTAATTTTTTTCTATCCATGTCTTCGAGAGCTATTCGATGTATTCATTGGTGTAACGTAATATACGAGGCGGAGTGACAATTAATGTAAAGGACACAACGCGAGCGGTTATTAAAGTATCTTGTGAGGTGAGTGGGATTTTTTTGCGTGTGTGAGTGCATTATTTGAAGTACGAAGTTTTTTTTTTTTTTTATGCATATGCAAAACTTTTGACTTTCAAAGTTGCAATACAGTTGTTTAGCCACAAAGAGGTGCCATTTGCACCTAAATAATACTTTCCGTAATGCGTTTAGAATGGCTTGTGAATAGGAGGTTTATGCAAACAATTTTTTGTATCACCAAAAATAGATGATATATTCCAAATAGTAATGATAATAAAATATGCAAAGATGTATTGAAATATTGTGATTGAATAGAACGGTAGTACTTCTGAGCGTAGAATGTTAATTTGGTTGAATTGACATTTTGAACTAAATGAAACAATCAGTGGCTTTGCTACATCTATGATCCATCCATTTTCAATGGTGCCATTTTTATTTTTTTTTGACTTTTTAAAAACAATTCTTTTTACATTTTATTTTCATGAAATTAAATAGTTCACATCTTTGAAAATCTTTTTTTCTCCTAACCTTTTGATGTGAGCCGTGTTCTGAACAAATACAAAACTGTCACAGTCCTGATGTTGGCTGCATGCAGTTCCGCCAGCGGCCTGTTGGTGGTCTCAAGGTGTATTCAGTTGTGGTCAGACTCCCCTTCAAAGTGGAATACAGGAGGTCCAGAGTTTTATTCTGTCTCGATGCACTGTTGTGTTGTTAGCCGAAGGAACATGATTGACGCCTCAATGTGATGACATCACTCGCGTTGGCTGCAGCAACTCAAGGTTGAATGCAAACAAACAACTGCAGTTTTGCAACTGCAGTTTTGCTTGTCCGTTGGCGAGCGATCTCACATTTCCCATTATGATCAATGGAAGAAACGGTTCAAATACCTGGTCCTATTTAGTCACTGAACTTTGGGCACCCATGACCCTTTGCAGTGATGTTTTCTCATGTAATTTAGCTAAATGAGGTCATAAGAACTCATATTTTGTACTGTATTTGTCCACTCAGGTGACTGAAGGACTGACTTCAGGTGTATTGGAGGTACGTTGATGTTGTTTCTCTGTCAATTTGAAAGGGCTACAAGGGGGAAAAAAAAGAGGAAGATGATACATTTCAGGTACTGGTGTCCCATCCGGCCTTGACCTCTCTCCTACTTTTGGCCGCCCTCGCCGCCACATGTTGGTACATCAGAGACTCCTACAAGGTGGACGCCTTCGGCCTCAAGCACGTGCTCATCACAGGCTGCGACAGCGGCTTCGGCAACCTGCTGGCCAGGCAGCTGGATCACAAAGGTTTCCACGTCATAGCGGCGTGTCTCACCGAGAGAGGCTCCACAGAACTGGCGCGCTCGGCCTCCCCCAGACTGAGGACGCTCCTCTTGGACGTAACAGACGGCGAGAGCATCAGGAGGGCGCGGGAGTTTGTGAACAGAGAGGTGGGAGAGCGAGGTGAGCCGAGTAAGGAGCGGAGGGGTGCGGGCTGATAGAGTGCCAGTCCGAGTGAGGCACCGGGAGATAACCTGGACCAACGCCCCACCCCCCGGGCTACTCCTCATCATCAACTCTTCGTCCTCCTACTGACACGTCTGATAGATCCTCTTTGTGCAATGTGGAGGGAGAGAATAACAATCCCACACTTTTCACAGCTGTTGACACGCTAAAGCTTCTTATGAGATCCCGTTTTTAAACCCTACCGATTATTGTGCGATTGAGTCAAGCATGCTGAATTTAAATACCCACTGTTATTCTGCAACACCAACAAAATTAAACAAATAAATAAAAACACTATTAAAAGGATGACAAAAAAATACATCTAATTACAAATTTTGAAATCAAAATAAAACATACTTAAGACATTCAGGTTTAATCAAAGAACAAAAGGTGCGGAATCTTAAGTGGCAACAAAAAAGCAGAAAATGCAAAAAATTAAATAGCAAAATAAATATAAATATAAAATAAATGTTTGTTGCCAAAATACACGAGTGCAGTGAATATATTGGGCGAGCATTGCCAACAGTATCTCAAATATCCACCCTCTCATCTTCATTTCTTGGCCGTTTCCTCACTTTGCATTATTTTAATATAGCTACAGCGCTAAGGGAAATCCACACCTTCCTTTACAATCTCACCACGTTGCTTGTTGTTCATTCATTCATTCATACAAAAAAAAAGAATAAAGTACAGTACATGTGCCACTTGAAAACATTGTTTCCCAATTCGAACACTAGGGGCCGCAGTTATTATGTTGCAGTGATTTGGTATATGTGCAAGGGTCAGTCGCCAGGTGTGAGTCGGCGACTGTATTTTCTTCGCGATTGTCCAGTTCAGTCGTGTTCGGCCGCGTCGCTTGGTGTGCGGCGGGCCTCGGCATCTAAATGACTTTCTGCCACAAGTTTAATGGCAGCTGAGAATTGAATTTTTGCACCTATCTCAGCAATCCTTCTGGCCCTTCAAGACTTTGGGTGTCCTATAAATGGTATTTAAAATCTGGAGAGGCTAAAATAAGCACAAAATAAAACAAGCCGACACGGTGACCTTTCCCTGGCCTCACTCATCTGCGGCGAATGAACCGGCTTTGTTCCTTCGCAGGCCTGTGGGGGTTGGTGAACAACGCGGGTCGGTCCACACCCATCGGCCCGGCTGAGTGGATGCGCTTAGAGGATTTCACGAAGGTTTTGGACGTGAACCTGATGGGCACCGTGGACATGACGCTCCACTTCCTGCCGCTCCTGAAGATGGCTCGGGGCCGAGTGGTCAACGTGGCTAGCGTCATGGGCCGACTGGCGCTCATCGGAGGAGGCTACTGTCTTTCCAAGTGGGGAGTGGAGGCCTTCTCCGACAGCCTCAGGTATGCGCAGATTACTGACCGCAACATTAAAGACTAATATTATAGTTAAGAATATACCAAAGAAATACATAAAAAACGAAGACTAGATAGTACAGTAATCCCTCCTTTATTGCAGGGTATAGGTTCCTGTATACATATTTTAAAGGTGTATGAACCTCCCCAGCCTCCTATTAACCTTCCCACATGCCAATTTACCTCCACCATACTCTTATAAACACTTTTTATACTCTTAAACACCTTTTCAACTTTTAAAAATACAGTACTGTATTACTATACACTAAGTATATTTTATTTATTGTAATACGAGTTTATATATATATATATATATATGTATTTACAGTTTTAATGTTTTGGGCTAGGAAGCATACACTCAAAATCCTACGATATGGCGGATTATGCGGAATATGAATATGAAAAAATAATCCGCAATAGGTGAACCGTGATATAGCAAGGGAACACGGTATATGTATTAAAAGAACTATTCTGTCTCTTTTGACGAGGAGGGACATGAAGCACTTTGGCATCAAAGTGAGCATCATTGAACCTGGTTTCTTCAAGACGAATGTGACCCGGCTGGATCTAATAGAAGGTGACCTAAAAAGGCTCTGGACCCGCCTCCCTCAGGAAGTGAAATGCTCCTATGGAGAGACGTACTTTGATGACTGTGAGTAAAAGGGGTCATGTATGAGGTCAAATAAACCGTACATTTACCTTTCAGATGCATACAAAAATCTCTGAAACACCCAAAAAAGAATAATTTATTCTCACCCCAAATTCTCTGAGTGATTAAAAAAAAAAACACCTTAGTAAGATAGAACAAACCAAAAAACTAACAAAGAGAGGGGGAAAAAAAGATTTTTGTTGCGTGTTTTTGGGCTGAGAGTTTTTGAGTGTGTGTGAGAGGTTGTTGTTGTGTATGTATGTTTTTTGCGTATGTTTTTTGTCTTGTTTAAAAAGCTTTTTTTGTGAGTTTTTTTGTTGTTATGTGTTGTACTTTGTATGTGTGTAAGAGGTACAATAAATATTTCTTTTGTCCTTTACAGCGCCTCATGCTGATCCACTGCAATTCAGTCACCTGAAAGCAGTCCAACATTTTGTTACCTTTTTTCCTGTTTGCCTTTCAGACGTGAAGGCCCAGGCCTTCTCCATGGGCATCCTGTGCAGCCCACGCATCTCCATGGTGACGAGTTGCATGAAGCACGCCTTGACCGCCTGTTTCCCCCGCACGCGCTACACTGCAGGCTGGGACGCCAAACTTCTCTGGATCCCCTTGTCCTACCTGCCTTCTTTTGTGTCCGACTTTGTTATCAGCACGCTTCTACCTTCACCTGCGGCAGTGAGGAGTTGATGAAGAGGAACTTGTGAAATGGCTTATTGTGTCCTGATGGCCTATATTTAACTAATAAGTTCTCTTTATGTGTTTTTTTGTTCGAGAAAATGAAACTGGCAGTCATTTCCAATAATAGCAATCTGTTTGAAGCCATCCATCCATTTTCTGAGCCACTTATCCTCACCAGGGTGACGGGAGTGCTGGAGCCAATCCCAGCTATCATCGGGCAGGAGGCGGGGTACACCCTGAACTGGTTGCCAGCCAATCGCAGGGCACATAGAAACAAACAACCATTCGCACTCACATTCACACCTACGGGCAATTTAGAGACGTCAATTAACCTATCATGCATGTTTTTGGGATGTGGGAGGAAACCGGAGTGCCCGGAGAAAACCCACGCAGGCACGGGGAGAACATGCAAACTCCACACAGCCGGGGCCGGGGATTGAACCCTGGTCCTCAGAACTGTGAGGCAGACGCTCTAACCAGTTGTCCACCATACCGCCTGTTTTGGAGCAATCAGTAAATAACAGATTGCTCTGGGAATGCACCTTTTACATCGCTGATCGATACACCGCCATATATATGACGTCAGCGATGGGGCTGAAGACGTAATTCGCTGCAAAGCCGATGTGGACAAAGGAATGCACTATACTATAAAGCGGCAGTATTTACTGATTTTCGATATTGTCGCCGTCGGTTGGAATCCCCCCACCTCCAAAATGATAGCTTTTGTTGATTTTTAAAAAAAGTCATCTTGCTTGCGTTTCCAAATACCGCTTTGTTCAAGGTGGTATTATACCATATATTGCTATCATATACCGTTACACACTCTCATCAATACAACAGCACTCCAAAATTATGTTCAATCGCGAATTTGCTGAAAAAAAATCTAACTTATGACGATGTTATTGATTAAAATGGCAGCTAAACTGCGCCTGGTGCCAGCCGTGCCCACGGTCACACGATGCCACCACCGTACAAAAAGCTTTTAACTTCACAAACGCAAACGCTGGCGTCTCGTCATCTTTCCAAACTCTTTTTCAAAGGTGAGCAATGCTGTCAATACAAGGAGCTGACAAAACCCATGTACAGGAAGTCCTCGATTTACCAACGAGTTTCGCTCCCACGCTGGCGACGTAACATGAATTTCCGCATCAGTCGGATTTCACTGTTAAAGTCGAAATTTACGGCGAAATACTTCTGTTACGGGTATTGTCCCACGTGATTGTGACAGCAAGCTCAGTGTGTGTGGGCGGAGGAGTGTGTGCAGTAGCAAGTGTAGTGACGGCGACCGGGGTAGAGTAGCGATTAGTGAAGGACCCGTTGACGTTGAATGTGCAGAGGCGCTGATAAAGCCATTAAAGCAGCAAATCGGTGCTTCGTGCCTTTATTGTTGCCGCCACCCAGCACAGCTGTGCAACGAGAGAAGGGAGTTAACCCCTGCGTCTCCCGGCCACGGTCAGGTGACCGCAGCAGGAAAGGTTAACACTTCGTATAAAAAAAACTAAAATACATTAAAATTAAAAAAAAAGATTCTGTACTTACCATTACTGGTGACAGTGTGAAAAAAACGCAGATACTCCTGGCGCACAAACACAGACAAGCACTATGCACTCGCTAAGCAGAAACACTATGGCGCTGGGACAAAATGGCGGACGAGGCACAGGCGTCGTAAAGTCGAAACGTCGTAGGTCGAGTACGTCGTAACTCGAGGACGTCCTGTATATAGACCGAAATGACTGCGCCCACTTATCTCATGCGCCTGCCCTCCTTTGGCAACAAAGCATTACAGCGATCGATTTTAACAAGCCCACTCAAATGTACTTAACCTCACTATTTTCACTCGTTATTGCCTAAAAAAAAATGTTTTTAAATTACCCAGACGTTCAATATACGCAAACAATGACAATGCAGAACACAGTTTAATAAGGAAATTTACTGGCAACAGGCTCACGCAGGTTTTCAACCTGAATGTGGGCGGGCCAAAATCTGTCTGAAAATGTCATCATAAAACATGCCTAAAATTGCTACTGAGCATATTTTGGAAAGATTTTTTTCCCCTGCAGACATTGTTTTTAAGTCCAGAACTATGGAAAAAGTGCCAATGTTTACATAATTACAGAGGTCCTTTAAGACTGGTTCACAAAATAGAACATTTATTCACTCACGTCTCAGCAGCAGCGATTTAAACTGCATGGGTATGTTGTCAACAATCAGCGAAAGCAGGTTTAATTTGTAATCACGTAAGATCTGAAATGCCTTCATGTTGTGTACAAAATGACTCATCTGCATTCTTAGGTCAGCTCCTCAAGACAATCATCGACATAAATTAACGTCTATGCGCAAGCATGTTCAAGTATCGTTTCAAACAATTGTGTCCGTTATTCCCATAACATTAATGATATACAGAAAACATGATCACAGTGATTTAAAGTCACAATGTCAGGGATCACATAAGAGTAAATAAAAAAAAAAAAGTTTGATTCAATTACATTATTTAACTCACACATATTTTTAAACAGCATGTTTGATAAATTCATTCCAATCACCCTGAAGATATTGAGGTGCGTATATATAGATTATATATTTATCTTATGGCAAAGGCGGAAGATCATTGAGAGTTTTCCTCATGATGATAAGAGGTACTGTACATTGCGGAATGCAGCTCACCTTTTACAATGTGTGTATAAATGCAGAACTACCCACACGGCCTATTTCAAAATCTTATCGTTCAAATTTACAAATATACAACATATTTATCAATATCTTTATCAGCAGCGTCAGTGCAAAGATATACTTATTGTACATCAGAATAAAGAAAACACGAGAATTGGCATATGTAATGTCACAAAGGCATAGATTTTCTTTTTCCTTACTTTAAAGAAGTGTACAGTGGTGACTTGAGATACGAGTTGAATTCATTCCATAACCACGCTCAAAACACGCGTATCTCAAATTATCTTTTTCCATTGAAATGAGGGGAAATGCCGTTATTCCGTTCCACCCTCCCACCAAAAAATAGTTTTTCTGTTTTATAATAAGGAAAAATAGCACTTTATATTTACTTCTTAAAACTTCTAGTAAAACCACAATTAAATATAATGTAAAGAATTAAAACGTTTGTGCATCATCATTAATTCATTGCGTCTCCTGCAACTTGGCCACCTGGAGGCAATATACAGTGATGAAGACAAATGAAAAAGAATTTCACAAATACTGGAAATGACTAAGTAAACTAATTTATTCATTTCTTTTGCAGAGGATAATGAAAATATGGTGGTGAGTAGTTATATTGTTTGTCTACATGTGTTAGTGCATGGTTAGTGTTCTAATATTCGTTGCTTCAAGGGTTTTAACCCTTACAACTATCGATGCTATTCATTAGCCCGTCTATGGTGATTTTCATTGGATGTTAGCATTAAGCTAACAGAAGACAAAGTCGTGTGGTTGTTTTAAATACACAACGTGTAAGTCATTTTTTTGTTTAGTTTGACACAAAATTTTAACTGGGAGGGGCATTAAACAGCTTCAATCGTCTTTGTTGAAGAATCTGCCAAACTATCTCAAATTTCTGCTCACAGGTTAAAGCAAATAAATTGGCTGAATGACAGCTCACATTTTGAAAAACGCGGAAATTGGGTTACTTATATCCGAAGGCACCACTGCACTTTATATCTCTGATGTATAACATTTCCCCCCCCCCCCCCCCCCCACAAGCTGCATAAAAAAATAAATTCTGTGCAAAGTGTGATTCTCCCCTTCAGTGAGGGCGTGGTTATACGTCACTGTCCTCTTTTACAAGATTGGCCGTGTCTTTGAAACTGTCCTCGGTTGGTGAAAAGGTGCTTGGATGATGATGGTGGTGATGATGATGATGATGATGGTCCCTCCTTGGAGGTTTGGGGGGTGGTTCAAAGGGCTCAGGTGCAGAAGTGTCGCTGCCTCTGCTTCCTTCGGACTTGTCATCCCTCATCTGTTCCCCCGAAAAAATTAAATAAAAAACCTGAATGAATCTGTTTTTTTGTTTGTTTTGTTCTTATTTTTCTAATTGCCTTTTTTTGTTTTAATCCACAATCCAGCCTAACTCACCTTGGAGTAGGACTGGTTTTCAAATGTGCTGCTAGGCTTCAGTTTGCGCTTGAAAAAGCTCCATGTTGACTCCTAACAGTAAACACACATCATCAGAATCCTCTTTATTTGCCAAGTATGTCAAAAACACACAAGGCATGCAGTAACTGATGAACCTTGTACATACTATACTAGTACACTATCACTACAAAAACTTAGCTGAAAGGAATGAGAAAAAAACAACAACTTTTTAAAAATATGACTTGGTAAGATTTCTTAAAAATATTAAACATAGCTATGCCTTCAAAAAACCTCTCCGATGTTGTGAGACTAGTGTACTGATACTACATATAGCTAAAGCAGGGGTGTCCGAACTACAGCCCAGGGGTCATTTGCAGCCTGCGGCATGAAAAAAACCCAAAACCTTTGACATGGCCCGCAATCCTGAAAAAGCCTTTTACTAGTTGCTTCATTACTTTAACAGAAAGCTGTGATGTTCAGTGGATATAAAGCCTACACACCCCTGTTCAAAGGCCACCTATTTGTGATATACTGTACAAAATGAGACCAAGATAAATAATTTCAAAACCTTTTTTTTTCGCCATTCACGTGATCTAAAAGCTGTACATACAACTCAACTGGGGGAGGAGGGATGAGTTATATGAGGGTGTGCACATTTGTGCTACCACATCATCTTAGTTGTTTATTTTAACTTCCCAAAGAGTTCATCTGGTGTAATAGACCAAGGGAGCGTTACCAAGTTGCAAAGACGTGGCTCGCCCCCAGGTTACACAAATGCTTGTTATATAGAGAACATATGCAATACAAGCTAAATATTCTTTATAATAATGTAAAAGAAAAGACTGACCTCAACAGGTTTGGTCCTGACAAACGACGTGTTTACAAGGCCCCCGCTTTGTTCTGCATGATACACCGGGTTCACAAAGTTGTTCTGTAATTTCTCACCACTCACGTTAACAGTCACCTGATTGTAAGCAAAATAAATAAATAAATAAATAAATAGTGTAATATTAGTTTTGTATGCACTCCTGAAAAGCAAAAAAAAGATATCCTGACTGGGTTGGTAGAAAGGTTCCAAAATACCCGGGCAGGAGAAATGTGTTTTGTTGAGTATTCTTTCTGTTTTATGACTGTTTCTAATCTCTTCATTTCATAGTATTTCTCTTAGCTGCAATCAGTGGCGGTTTCTGGTATGGGCAATATGTGCAGTCGTATAGGGTGACAATGAGCCCCCCTAAACGCCCCCAAAAAAATGCTAGATGAAATGATTTTCTATTGGCATCATTAAAGTAAATTATTGCCGTTACTTTGCATGGGAATTTGAGCGTCCTTGTGTGGACATTATAAAGTGGGTGTGACCCGGCTTGCTGATTGGCAAGACTTAAGATGTGAGATGCGTGTGAGGCGTGCATGTGTACCTGTGAGGCGTGAATGACAGCTGGGTCAGCAGCCATGGCAGCTGTGTTGGCGTATAACGGATTCTCAAAGGTGACAGGATGCCTGGCCGCTTCCATGGCAAAATGATCATCCTACGGTGACATTGTGTTGATATTAATAAATGAACATTCCCAGACACATAATCATCATGATGTATTGAACATGTTTTCCTTAAAGGGCACATACAATGCAAATTTGACTGCACTTCCCCTTGAGGGTGGAGCTAATTTACATGATAACAGCCTCTATGCCGAACAGCTAGGCTGGGTGAAGATTCAAAGCCACTTTCAAGTGGGACTACACTGTCTGAAAAACTACCATGCTGAGGCACTAACATGGGCATGCCCCAGGGGTGTGACACCCCTGTTATCATGTCAAAGCAAAACGGTAAGCAGAGCTGCATTGTGTTTTTCTGGACAAACAGATTAGTGTTAGCTTCTGATGAGCAGCACACAATTGATTGTTCGGTCTAAGTGTCGTGAATTTTAAGTTCACAATTGTATTAAAAAAAAATACCCTTCTACTGTGTATGAATGATTGCAATATTATATGTATTATATCTAATTTGCTCAGCAGCACGGTGGAGGACTGGTTAGAGCGGCTGCCTCACAGTTCTGAGGTCCGGGGTTCAATCCCCGACCCCACCTGTGTGGAGTTTGCATGTTCTCCCCGTGCCTGGGTGGGTTTTCTCCGGGCACTGCGGTTTCCTCCCACATCCCAAAAACATGGATGGTAGGTTAATTGAAGCCTCGAAATTCCCCGTAGGTGTGAATATGAGTGCGAATGGTTGTTTGTTTATAGATGCCCTGCAATTGGCAGCCAGTTCAGGGTGTACCCCGCCTCCTGCCCGATGATAGCTGGGATAGGCTCCAGCACTCCCGCGACCCTTGTGAGGATAAGTGGCTCAGAAAATGGATGGATGGATGGGTAATTTGCTCAGGTAATATCTATTTGGGTTACTGTGCCCTTGTTGTTGTAGTGAGTGGCACATAGTGAAGTTATGAAATCAGGAGTTTGTCACTTATAAAAAGATGAAAGCTTGAGCAGTTACATGATCCAGAAATATTAGCTCTCAACATTGTATCAATTACAAGATATAACACAGCTCAATAACATAAAATATACATTAATCAGGGTCACATACCATTTTGCCTCCTAACAAGAATTTAGGAGTTGTTAGGAACAAATTAAGATCTTGCTGTATGCAGCTCACAGTTCTGGTCTCTTTCTTTAAACTAGCAGCTCAAGCTCTTCCATCTCTTTCTTTAACTAACTGACAAACTCCCGATTACATAAACGGTCTGTACGCGCCACTCAATGCAACCCTGACATAGAACAGGAGGCAAAGTAACCCAAATAAATATTAAATACCTTAGAAAATTACATAAATAGTATTATTACAAATATTTATACTGTATACAGTACAGTAGAAAGGGATATTATTTTTTAATCCAATCATGAACTTAAATTCATGACAGTTACACACGGTGAAGTTGTCGGCATGGTGGTGTTGCCTGCACGATTGAAAATACTTTTATTGCCTTCCTTGATGGATGCTTGCTTTTCACCCCACCCTCAGTGCTCTGTTGCCGCAAGTAGAACTCACCATCTGCATGGTGGTATCAATGAATGAAACTCCAATGTGCGTCGGTCCGAGATCCACATTATCACCTGAGTGAAATATCACTCCATTCCCTGTGTCGCTTGACTTCACCAGACTGCTGAGGCTATGGAAAACATATAATGATGTCATAACATACTATTCTTTTGCAAGCATCAGTGCACAATGTGTATATTTAAATAGGAGTTGAAAATCTAAGGTACCTGGGCAGCTTGGGGATAGAGGGGATGATGGATCCGGTTCGTTTGTAGTTGAGGAAAATTCCAACTGCCAAAGCTCCAGTAATGAGGATGATGATGACTGCGAGTAGAACTGCCACAGCTTGAGATAGAAAAGGCAGATCATTATTATATTATATCATTTTCATCTATTCTCTGTTTTTCCCTGGAAAACAAACATTACGTATGAAACTATGGGTATCTGAATCCCGAATGACGGCCAGAAAGCGGTGCTGAAAGCACTGAATATTCCCTACTTGCATGCGCAGTTCGAGTACACATACCAAAAAAGTCATGTGTGACCTGCCCCCGGTGACCCGGAATGGGTAGAAGTTCCGGTGACACATGGGGCTCAGTTCCTACAGATTCGTCTCGTGTGAACACAAGGATTCTGAGCGACAGAGCGCGCTGGCGGTCATACCGGATTCATAGAACCGTAGTTACATAGGTAACTTTCGTTTTATTTCATCCCTGCTGACTGCCAGAAGGTGGTGCTGAAAGCACTGAAAGACTCATACCAACAAAATCACAAGGAATCCCAGACACAAACCCCACTAAGAAGCCACCGGCCCCAAAAGCGACGCACAGTGAACGGGGAGTGGCGACACACACAATGTAGAATACGGCAAATGTGCCAAGCGTCAAAATTGAGGCAGCGGCACATACAGTATATCCTCCAGGGATACACCCCTCAGGGCAGCCGAAGATGTGTCTCTCTACACTCCCGGTAGAGAGACAATGCACACCCGATGGCAGGGGGTGGATTGACACCTGAGAAGAATGGTGAATGGCACCCACGATCCAGTGAGACAAACAGAAATCTCAGAGTTCTCCCAGATCACAAGACCTCTGGGCCGTCCCCACCCCCTCCGGATGGAGGTATATAACGCACAAACCGGATAGGTAGACGAAAATATGAGCGAAGTTAGGGCATAAAGACACAGCGGCACAGTCCGTGTGCTACCTCAAACATGGAGGACTGATTGATGATGCAGTGCAACACACTGGCACGTCTTGCCAAGGCAATGGCGAGCAAGAACGTAGCCTCAAGTGATACCCTCGGCAACTCTCTCAACACTCTGCCAGGGGCTCTAAAGGGAGGCAGGCATAAGCCATGCCGCACTGAGCGCAGGTCCCACACCGGGGCTTGCGGAGTCCTCATGAGCAACAACGACACCGGGGCGCAGCTCCCCACCGTGCTATTGTCGACCAAAGTATGTCGGGCTGATGTTGCAGACACACACACCATTGGAGAAGATGGAGACCGACCTCTATCCAGGAGAGACTGCGGGAGCTCCAGAACAGTGGGAACCAAGAAACGCACGAGGGCCTCTCCATGGTCTCCAGACTCCCTGCAAACAATGTACATCCACTGTCATATCAAAGATGAGTGGACGTTGCCCTGGCGGCCAAAATGGCTCCGCACAGCTGCTCAGCAGAGAGTCAGGCCATTCAGCAGGAAAACCCGTAAGTAGAGGCGGTCCCCCACGTCCCCTGTTCCGCCGGAAAACTCCAGAGAGTCCTCCAAGAGGGCCTTGTCAAAGGAGGCTTGGAGAGGGCATGCGAAGGTCTGCCACGGCATCAAAAGCCATGAATCCATAACAAAGAACTCTACCGAACAGACAATAGCAGTCAACAAGCCAGGGAAAGGTGCGTGAACGCAACCTAAACCCAATAGAGGTGGGATAGACAAAACATGGTAGAGCCAGCCAGAGTGACAACGTTAGGCTAACAGGACCATCAGTAAATAGCCTCTCCACGGCACGGGTGGTAACAACTCAATCTGTGGGTCACTTTGAGAAACGCAACGCCGCAGTCAGGGAGGGGGCACCCAAACGTCACCCTTGCCACCAAAGGCCATGAACCACAGCCAATGAACCCCACCGAATAGACAACAAGAAGTGTCAAAAAGCTTGGGAAAGGTGAACGAACGCCACCCAAACCGCGTGGAGATGGGATAAACAAGCAAGGCAGGATCAGGCAGCCTCAGCGCTAATACCAGGTCAACTGGACAATCAATCACACACTGAGATATGCATTGTTTCTTGTACCCTGTATTTCCTAACGTTGTGTATTAATAGCATATGCATCGGTGTTGACACAACAACCCTTATAAAAATCGGTGAAAAAAATGATCAAGTTACGACTTATTTTCAGTGTCCATGCACTGCCTTCCATGGCAACAAAAACTTCCCCAACATGGCCGCCACGTAGCGCCCTGGCGCCTTAGTGTTCATATATATGGTCACATCAGCAGAGGTGGGACGAACACAACCAGTCGGAGTCGATAAGCGTGGGCGTAACAGCCAGGCTATGGACCGGCAAACAACAGTTACGTCGTGGCACGCGAAGTGACTATATAGAGCAAGCGGCTCACAATGAGAAGTCGCAACGATCTATACCGGAAGAGGGGGCGCAAACGCTTCCGTGACCGGCAAAGGCCACCGTCCAAAGTTATAAACCCAGCAGAGGGGATGTGAACGCCGCCTTCGCCAGCAAAAAAGAGGTGAAACGAACAAAATATGAGACAGAGCCGAATAGCCTAGGCGCTAGCACCAGGCTAAATCGGACAATCAATAGATACGCAGCAACACGTGCGACTGTGCGGTAACCATACCTTTGTGAAGAACAAATAGAGTCAACAAGAGACACCACTGCAGCGCCAAACAATTTCTCAACACAAATGGAGCAACACATGTAGACAGATATATACACATGACAGTACTCACGGACATATTTTTTACCCTCTGCGAAGAACAAATATTAAGGTGGCTTACTGAGGAGTTACTTGTGGCCATAGAATTACGATTACAAAATAACGTCAACATTTTCGGACACCCTGTATTTGAAAGTGTATCATATGTGGTATCAAGAAGGTGGTAAATGATGTCGTAGTACCTTTTCCTGTTGGAGCGCTTCGTGACTTGCCCATTTCGCAATAGCTTCCCAAATAACCATAAGGGCATCTTTGTAGAAGGCAGAAAAATTCATTACTGGGTGAACTTTTATGACCTGCTATGAAACACCTAGCAACGACACTCACTTGCACTTTGGCAGACCCCCTTCATCAGTGTAGCAGGTCCCGCCATTCATGCATCTGCATGCAAGAGGCATTGCAACAGGTGCCTCAATGGCTGCGGGGGGGGAAAGCCGAGCAAATATAAAATCAAGCAAACATGAAACAAATGTGGAAATTCACAAAAAAATCTAAACACAGGGGAGCAGTCAGACACACGAGGACAAACACAGGCAGCATGTGCAGTCAAGCTTTGGCATACCTGCATCGCATTTAGCCGAGTCGAAATCCAGTGCAGAGGAACCTTGTGGGCAGGCACAGGTGTATCCACCAGGCCGGAGAAGACATAAGTGACTACACACATTTTTGCAAGGGTTGGGCACTGACGAGGACAGAGCACAATCACTCAAATGAGACAACTGATGTTGAAGAAAAAAAAAAAAAAAGGTCAGTAATTTAAATTTTTTTTAAATGAAATAACAAAGATTAAGAATTTGGTACTTAATAGTACTGAAAGTCTAAGAAAGTCCTTCCTCCCCCATCACAAGAGGCTTTTTAATTCCACCCTTGAAGTGAAACGCTAATATTATTCCCTCAACTCCTTGTCAACATTTTGCACATTCATCACCAGGCACCTTATTCTGAACTTTCAGACTGCAGAGATTTATAGCCTCAGTTTTATTTTAGTTTTATTTCATTAAAAAAAAAAATACATGTATACATGCTATGTTTAACACTTTTCTTATTTTTAATGTTCTTAGTGATACGGCATGCCTGCTTTGCCTTGTGTTGTTTGCATTGTGGAAACAACTGGAACAGTGAATTTCCCTTGTGGCTGAATAAGGTATCTTTCTGTCTGTAAATATTGATGTAATGAATAATTTTACATGCTACATTGTTATAATCAATTCATTGATAATGATGCATTACTGATACATACAGTAATTATAGTAAATATAATGAAAATCATTGACAAAAATTGTACATTTTAACAAACTACAAATTTGGTCTCAGTCTCTGGTTTGTGCGCCTCCATTCTTTTATCACTACTGTCACCCATTGGCCAACAGGTCCACGAATCTTTCAAAAATGTAATTCTATCTTCGATATTACAATATTACATTTTTTTCTTGTTTGGCACAGATTGATCATCTTCACAAATCTACATTTACTTACATGGATACTACTAATTTAACCCGCAGTTTGTTGTTTTTACAATACATACAATTCAAGTTTAACATATTAGCAAACAATGTGTAGTGTGAAAATCTAAGTTCAATTTAGGACAACATAGTACATTATCTTATTCGTGTGATTAAGGACTGACCTGAGTGGTTGTGTCGGTGCTCCTGGTAAATGCGAACCTGAGTCAGCCAAGGGTTGATGGTTAACACTTTGACTTTATTTCCTTTCCCAAACTTATTAGTCCTCCACACTTCCCCTTTCTCCTTTGTTGTCCAGTACACATGGCCCTCAAACAGGTCCAGACTGTATGGATTCCCTATGTCTGGAACATAAACACAATACTACCAATGTTTATTGTTTTAATGTAACATTGTGACCAAACATATTGGTGTTTGACAATAACACATGGCTCTGACCTCCTGATATGATTATTTTTCTGTCTGTACCATCAGGCTTCATGGACCCAATAATGTTTTCTTTGGAGTCACACCAGTAGATTCTGTGTGCATTCAGATAGTCCAGAGCCAGACCAGTAGGCCAGGCCAGGTCTTCTTCACTGACCAGCACCTGCCTGCTTTGGCCATCCATCCACGCTGACTCTATTTTGGGTCTCCTGCCCCAGTCTGTCCAGTACATTGTTCTGCAGAGATCACGTCACGTTATACTGACCAGTCTTTGTACAACACATTGTACGATAACATCCAAGCATCCATACCCGAGTGCTGGATTGACAACGATAGCAGCGGGCTGGTCAAGGTCAGTGTGGACCAACCACTTCCTATAGCGTCCATCCAGTTTGGCCACTTCAATGCGATTGGTGCCAGCGTCAGTCCAGTAAATGTGCCTGCAAACAGAATTGAGAGTGAACCAATAACTGACTGGACCAAAAGTAAAACACCAAACAAGTCGGGGTAAATTACCCGCCAACCCAGTCCACAGCAATGCCCTCGGGATTGGCCACATATTTCAGGTTGAGGTCCATGTCTCTGACTGGATTGTTGCCGTGATCATTGAAGGTGGTCATGTACGCCCGTTTGATGGAGCCAAACTCTGATCCTCGACCCACTACTGTCCAGTACACAATACCTACAAACAAGACAGGGATCATGTAAGCAGTCTTTTTTTGTTTCTGGAGACGCACATAACTAAAAATATAGTATTATCCTTACTAAGGCCTTGTTTGTCTGGATCCCACAAGTAGTCCAAAGCTTGAATATGCTCTGCATTGTCCACATAGTCTGAATACTGCTCCGATGACAGGTTGAAACGGCGAATACGGACGTTATCTGGCAGGAGCAGCACTGGTGAGTTTCCTTTTATGTGAGAGATATGCAGTCGATACTTTTAGAAATGGGGTTAAACACTCAAATTGAGGTGAACAATTTATTATGCATCTGTGCAGAGCTTTCTTACCTTGAGCAGCACACTGGATTCCATGCGGCTCACTAAAGGAGACAAAGCCCTCAGCGCAGAAACACTCGTAGCTTCCCTTTGTGTTCTTGCACTCTTGTGTACAAATCCCATACACCTCACACTCATTGATATCTTTTTCCCCAAAACAGACACAGTTGAGGGCAAACAAAAAAAGTCACAGAATTGTGACATTGATGAGTTTAGTGAGAGGAAAATATCTCATTTCCTAAACAAGCAGCAAGACTGAGAAATGGCGCTACTATTACAGTGTTTAAAATTAATTAAGCATTTTTTTCTAGTTGTTGAGTAGCATGTATGCATTGGCTGTTAATACCTTCACATGTGTGTCGTTCACCGCTTCTGGCCCGGTAGCCTGGCATGCAGGAGCACAAGAAACCTCCGTCGGTCAGGTCAGTACAGTTATGTTCACATACGTGGTCACCGCAAGAATGCGTGCTGTGCTGGTCTGATATGGGGAACATGCAGTAATGTGTTGAGCCTTCAGATAGACACGTGAAGAATAGACTATATATAGCGAGTAACCAACTGTCAGTGGGTACACAACATCAAGCACAATGTTTGGGTGGCCTTTCCCAATTTGATGGGTATATTACAGGTGTACAGGTACACTAATGAAAACACTGAACTTCTATAGCAGGCGTTCACGAAAAGTCTATCCAGACGGCTACAGTGGACTGAACTGCAATTATATGATAATCAGCCCTCTGAGGGAAACCATAACTTTGATCTGGCTAATGACAAGAATAAATTTGACACCCCTGAATTCTAGAGGGTGTGTGATGAGCTGTGTTGTGTTCCAAGAAGTTGTATCCTGTTTAACGTTACGTACGGCAGCCAAGTTCATCTGACTGGTCCCCGCAGTCATCATACTCATCACACGCATACTGAAGAGGAACACATTGTCGATTACTGCATTTGTACTCCTCGTCTGTGCAGGGTCCGTGTGTGGGGCTTTGGCCTGGAGGGAGAGAAACATCACACTCATGGATTATTAGACAAGAAAACAATAGAGGAATAAATGCTTCAAAGTCAGCTCACAGTTTTCTTGTCTCTCGTCCGAGCCGTCACCACAGTCGTCCACAGAGTTGCACAGCTCGTGACTGTAGATGCAACGGTTGTTGTCGCAGCGGAAACGGAACTGCGTCTCACACTGGACTGTCACTGTGATGGCAAAGTTTAGCTGTCTGTTACAGCCGATGTTGGAAATGGATGGACGTTTTGTGGATGCATTCATCTTACAGCAGAGGTGAAGCTCCTCATCTGAATTGTCCCCACAGTCGTCGTCGCCGTCGCACTTCCAGTGAGGCTGGACGCAGACGTGGTTCTTGCACTCAAACAGGAAGTGGGGGCAATACGTGCCGTTTGGAAAGCGTGGTGCTAAAAGTCAGGAACAAAATCTTGAACTCAATATGAGACTTGTACTGAAAATTAATAGAGCAAAAAACAGTATCTGACAAGTACAAAATTGGTCCAAAAAGTTATTAAACGTAACAGAATAAATATACCGTCTTACTACCTACCTCTGATCATTAACTACCATTCAAAACAGTAAGGCTCTTGGCATAATATATAAATAAATAAATACAAAGTTTCAAAAAAGCTAGACAAAAAATCATAACCGACATGACCGAGACGACAAGGTGTAATTGTACAGTATGTGTAATCCTTTGTGCTTTGACCTCAGTCATCTTGTGTAAATCAACTGTTCTTGCTTTGACACAGACAAATAACACATCCCTTGTGATCTGACAATTGACACTGGCTACTTTGGAGGTCTTGGGTCCGATATTCTATAATCAATTTAAAAATTGGTCCTGAAAGAAAGTATAAACAAGTTAGGTTGTGCTTGGTTTGAGCTCAGCTATCTCAGGTCAACCTGTATCGTTCTAACATTTAAAATCAAAAAGGTTCATGCTTAGATAGAGGACATTAATTCCAGTTTGATGATCAGCTGAGAGGCCTGCAGAGTGCTGAGAATAAACTTCAAGAGTGCCAAATTGTAGAACTAAAGAAAGTCACAAACAGATGTGGTTTCTGGCATGTGCATTATATGCGGCCTCACGGGGTGGCAACACTCCCCCAAATAAATTGCTACGTAAAATGTTTTTCTATTGTGTAATGGTGTCAATCATCGCACAGGGTGCCATCCAAGCTAGGACCGCCACTGGTCACACACACAGAGACATGTTTGGAATCCAGAGTGAGTATCAAAATGTCCAAACTCACAACATGACGACTCATCCGTGTAGTCCACGCAGTCGGCGTTGCCGTCACATTTGAAGCGATCAGCGATGCAATGTCCACTTTCGCACTGGAAGTAGCCAGGATGACACGTCCGTAGCTCTGCGGCACAAATACTTTGTTGGATCACTTCGCAATACGTACATTTGCATTCAGTTCACTAATATTGTGGTCATTACCATTCAATGAAAGATATATTGCTTGACTACACATTGGAAATATAGCTAAGGTAGTTACTAATTAGCACTAATTAGAGGAAATGAAGGAATTAAATTGTCCGTTTTACAGAATATTAGCTAAAAGGATAAGAAAAAGGACGAATGGGCATATATTTTGCATTAATTATCATTAGAGGATATTTATATATGGGTTTAATGGTGTCTTACGCAAGGCCTGGGGGGCAGATGCTGCCCGCTGCAACATTTTATGCGGCCGACTAAACCAAATAAAATCTGTTCTAAATCTTTCTTGGAGTTTTTTTCTTTCATTTTGGCAGAAAATCTATACTGAAATAAAGAAATTTCTCACTTTTAACAGATATTTCAAGGATGTTTTTCCACCAAGCATGAGAAACCATGTACATTTAATAATATGAACTAAATAAGAAATTATATATATATATATATATATACACTATAACATCATTTAACCACTGTAAACAACAGCCACAATAAAATATAATGTTAAATTAATACAACTTTAATACTTTGAAAGGAATAATTATTCATATGCTGTGGCCAGTGAGTGTAAATGTATTTAACTGTTGGTAACATTACTTGATTTATTGACCTGCTAATAGTATGTTCTATAATCAAGTCTTACAGAGTGACATGACGAGCAATTTTCTCCTACTTTAGCAGCACTGTATACATGGAAGCTTTCATTCTGTCTGAATAAAAGACGACAGGTGGTCCCCTCTGTCTGCAAGACTAAAAAATGCCTGTTTTTATTGGGTCTTGGCATGGTGGTCCACAGTGACACGCAAACAGCCAGACCTCCAGCCAAAACAAAGAGCCTCCACCCACCACAGTCCCTTTCATCCGAGTTGTCTTCACAGTCGTTGTCATGGTCACAGACCCAACGGTCGGGAATGCAGTGCAGATTATTGCAGCGAAACTCACTCTCAGTACACACGCGTGGTGCTAAGGGGGAGGGAAAAAAAACATATTTCACAAGTGAAGACCTTTCCCAAATTCTGTCATCTAAGACACATTTATCAAACGTGAAGGAACACATCAACGTGCTTTCAAGGCCTATGTATTATTTTACTCCTGATAATGACCTCAACAAAAACACCACAGCCTCTTTAAGCTCAGCAGCACCAGCAAGGCTAGAAATCCCAGACCGTTTTCCTCCTTATTAAGCAGCACCTTCTCAGGCATGATTTAATTCTGTAGGGGCCAAAGGTGACAGACTCCCTCACTCCTGAGGACAGACTGTTTCTCAAGTTGTTGATAAGCCCGCTTCTCTTCTCTTACGGCAGCCAACTGTCAGCACAAGTGTGAAGCCTCTTGCAAAATATCACCTCTGATAAAAGGGTTTGCCTTTAGTGCTCTATTTTCATGCAGTTCTCAGGAAGAGCTCTCACTATTTGGCAATGGTTCTCAAACATTACACAAGTACCACCTCAATAAATACTTGGCTCTCCAAGCCGGCTACCACCATAATGACCAACATTAAGGTGTTCTAAATTTGGCCTACAACCAGCTACGGTCCGTGGTTATCTAACATTTCTTGGGATGGTGGACATATTTCCTGAAATAACATTTGATTTAAAGTGTGAATGGTCATCAGATAAGGAGATTAAATGACACTAATGACACATTAATGACACATTAAGTGTAAAAACTGGAGTGGAGACTCAGCCACCATGCTAAGGCGGCTGGTAGATGCTACCCGGGATTTAAAGTATTGATAAAATTGTAATTTACACATTTCACATCTAGGTAGAGTTATTAATATATTACCATATATTATCTTTGCAAATATATTAGATATTAGATTGAGAAGGTGTACCTAATGAATTATCAAGTAAGCATATCATCTTTCTCTCTTTCGATTCCATTCAAAGTGGCAAGGACTCACTGCAGCTGCGTTCGTCAGAATTGTCCCCGCAATCATCATCACCGTCACAGCGCCACCTTAGCGGGATGCAACGATGGTTGTCACACTGAAAGTCTCCGCTGGTGTCGCAGGTCACCTCATCTAAAAAGAAAAGATAAATATATAGATACCTTGCACGACTGCTAAACTTTTTTTCTTAAATTCCAGTGAGTTCCAGCCAAAATCAGCAAGCACTACATTTTCAATAAAGTAAATTCATAGATTTATTTCTATATACATTTTAATAGTTTAAACATAGTGGCTAAAAAGGTGCAAAGACAGAGAACTAATGTAGTACTCAGTTGTGGAGATATAGTTAAACTGTTTTTCCCCTTTTGGGTTCAGATCATTTTTTTGGCGTGGTTAAAACAGTGTCCAGTGATGCATTTTGGCAGCCACCATGAGTCCCCACCTTACCCGCTGTTTAACAAGTTGAGCGTCTGCATCAGTGGTTATCTGGCGCAATTGTGAGTTACTATACATTATAATGTAGTTATTTTTATTAGGGTCATGCTTTTTAGCTTACAAGCCAGCTGGTGGTTCGCGACTCTATTGTGCATGTAAACATTGGTTTCAACTGTTTTCCAGCCACCGGAGGCTTTAAGCGGCTATAATTTCTTGGCACATGCAGTGATGTGTAGGCAGAAGAAAGATGCTAGACAAAGTAGCATCCATCTTTTAGCGGGGCGTTATTACACGCATTTAGCGGACACACCCACAGCATTAGAGCAGAGACAATGGCTTGATTTTTCATGATTTTGAAGCCTCATTTTATATTCTTGCTGATTTGTTATTAATCATTCAAATTTAGCATGGTTGTTAACAACACCCCTCTCTGTGGTGTTTCACATTTAGAAGACATTTATATTCACTTTACATTACTTTAAATTGATTTAGATGATTTCATTCTAAACAGGCACATGGTATAATACGTATAGGTATGAGGTGTTTCACAGTAAAACTCATTCTTATTAGGTTCACTACCTGTGATACTCAATTTAAATGATGGATTGACATTCCACTCTCAGTATTTGGACACACACTGAGTTCTTAGCAAAGTATTTACTGGGTTCATAACTTCAAAGTCGGGGGTCTTAAGTAATGCTGAAAGTTTGGGAAAGGCATCCCATTTCTTAATTAAACCACAAAGGAGGGAGTCAAGCAGTGTGTCTGAGACAGATGGGTGATCTGTATGTGTGTGTGTGTGTGTGCGTGTGTGTGTGTGTGTGTGTGCGCGTGTGTGTGTGCGTGCGTGGACACGTGTGTGTTGGATAAGGCTCCAGGAGATGAGAAGTCAGCAGAGTGGAGGAGAGCTGGTGTGAGCCGTCTCCACCACAGAGTGCCGGGTGTCAAAGATAGAGCGAGTGCTGCCCTCCTCATCCTCCACCTGGCCCATCTGCTGCATTCTTACAGAAAGATTAGCACGGATCTCCCCTCCTGCTCGGGCATGGCACTAATGGAGTGAGGGCCTCTGATAAGAGCGGGAGGGCTGCCGTGAGTGTGTGTGGACTACAGAACTCCACAAATGAACCCGTGCACCCATGCATGGATAGAGCAACAACACACATATATATGTAGAACTACCGTATATTTTCCAACACCTCATAAATTTATTTGCTTTTTAGCCACATTTACAAATAAAATGATAAATGTAGTTAAGTTTTATTGTTAAACACAAAACAACAATGGGCGGAAACCTCGAACATCCAAAAATTATCTATGAATGCTTCAAATGTTTTGAGAATTGTTGTAAAGCTCTGCCACTTCCCTCACGATGCAGGAGCCATGTGGCATTGTGTTGCCTCAAGATTGAAAGTGTGTATGTTTTTTTGGGAAAATCTGTGACGTTGCGATGCCATTAACCTGCAATTAAAATTTCAAATCGCAGCAAAACTAGCAGCCGACTGTTGGCCACTCATAAAAACAAGTTACAGGTTTGGGTTCGGCTACGTCGCTTGGTTTGTGGTGGGCCTTAGATACTCAAACTGCTGCGGTTGGTACTCCAGTGTTCCTAAAATTTAACCCAACTGTGCTGCCAACAAATGGGACCTCACCGATCTTGTAAGTTATTTTTTTTAGTACCGGAAAACTCTATAATGTGGCTAGAAGAGGGTCTGTTGCCTCTGTTGGACTTACCACAGCCCTGCTCATCGCTGTTGTCCCTGCAGTCATCGTAGCCATTGCATACAGACCAGAGAGGCACACATCGATAGTTGGTCTTGCAGTCAAACTCGGTGTGGTTGTCGCATCGATACGCCGGCCCCACTTTGAGAGAAAACACAGTAAGACCCTGTAGTGCTTTTTGATACATTTGGACCGTCAATTGATTTGTAATTGAGCTCTCAGTAGAGGTCAGACAGCCTTCTGAAATGCTTTGTGTTGGAAGTAGGAGGGTTTAGTAGTACCTTGACTTACGAATTTAATTAATTCAATTACCTTGCTCATAATTTAATCTACTGGTATGGTAAATAAGTCTCCCCAACAGTAACACTTATTCAGGCCATTACATTCATTCAGCTTATTCATTCAGTTCCTCAAAAAGAGTCCACCTTTGCCAACTTTAATGCAGTTCAATCGTGACTCTTCTTCTAGTCTCATGAATTTGCATTATCTATAATAACGCATTAAACTTATACAGTGCTTTTCTGGGCATTCAAAGAAGCTTTACAACTTCATGTATTATTCATTCACTCCTTCATCACACACTGGTGGTGGTAAGATACTTGTGTAGCCACAGCTGCCCTGGGACAACCTAACAGAAACATGGTTGCAACCAAACAGCCAACCATATTCATTCATAGGCACTGTGGGTGTCTTGCCCAGGGACACGACGACATGTACTCGGGCGAGGACATGAACCGCCGACCCTCCAGTTTACACTCCAGTTCCAGTGTGTACTCGTACTCTTTGCACCGCGCCACGCCACCCACGTGCAACACACTGGCACATTGCCCCTATGAGGACAAGGCGCACACAACCGGAATATCTCATTCTCTCCAATACAAGGCACACATACACACACACACACACACACACACTGTGACTGACATAATCTCGCAACATGACAAATCGATAATGAAATCCGTTGCCAACAATTTTAATTATCAATTTTTATCGATTTTATCAATTCGTTGCAGCCCTCGTTATTGCAGTACCTTAATTTCGCCATTTTGCTTTTCACTTCACTTGAAGAGCTGTGTATCTATAAAGTGCTGGTAAATTAGATTTTGGCTCACAACAGGAAACAAAAAAACAACCAAGCGATTGCTCATAACTCGAAAATTTGTAAGTTGGGGTAGTCGTAAATCAAGGTAGCACTGTATATGAAAATCATTGGGTATACTATATGAAGTCGATGGGTCAAACTTCACTTACTGCATTCTTCGAGAGGCTCATCAGAGTTGTCCCCACAGTCATCATCAGTGTCGCATTTCCAATTTTGGGGGATGCAGCGTCCATTGCGGCATTTGAACTGTCCGGGACGGCACGTCCTGGTGGAACAATGGGATGGGTCTTCATCGGAGTGATCATCGCAGTCATCCTCACCGTCGCACTGCCACGACTCAGGGATGCACTGCTTATTTGTACACTGCCACTGGTGAGGTTCGCACTGGTGTGTGGCTGGAGGGTACCATCAATTGAATGATAAGTTTAAATAACAATTTGAAGATTGTAACATTTGTTCGAATGTTTGTGTTAAGATCGGACAACTAACCACACAGCACAGGGTCTTCATCTGATCCATCGTAGCAGTCCCGCTTCCCGTTGCACAGGAAGTGTGGACTGGTGCAGTTGGCATCATTGCACTGAAACTGTCCAAGTCTGCAGTGGTGTGTGGGGCAGGTAAAGGGTTCGTCCGAGCCGTCTCTGCAGTCTCTCTGACCGTCACACTTCCACCAGATTGGAATACATCTGTTGAAGGCACAAGAAGGGCAACATTGTAAGGCCTTTTGCTTAACTTTTACACACATTATGTCAAAAACTGTCTCTAGGCATGATGTTGCACATAAACAAACAAACCCGCAACTTCCTTGGGGAAGGCAGTTGGATCTAAAATTATACAACAGGAAAGATTGCGCGACAAACCGTTCATTATTTGCGCATCTGTACTGGGTGCTGGTGCACATGGGAAGGCATCTGGTCACGCCTCCTATTGGCATTCCCAGGAAGTGGTCAGGACACTCGCAGGTGTGTTCCCGCCCCCCGTGACGGATGAGGCACAGGTGTGTGCAGCCTCCATTGTTCACCGCACAGGGATTGTTTACTATCGGGCGAAGAAGTAAGAAAAGGCCCAAACAATATCAGTTTACTATTGCTAGACAAATAAAGGACAAGTATTGTTATGCTGGTAATCTAAACCTGCCCCCTAAACCAAAATAAATATGTGCATAGGGTGAGAGAAGTCACAGCTGAACTCACCAATGGGCTGTCTGTAAGGATGGCACACGTGAATGTCAAACGGTCTGTGTGTGGTGTTTACCAGGACCTGACGACCAGAGCCGTCATATTTGTTGCCTTTTTCTACCGTTCGTGTGTTCCAGTCAGTCCAGTAAACGGTGTCCTCGAACACGGTCAGGGCAAACGGATGAGGCAAAACTCCATTGTATACCGTGTGCCTGTGGTGACCATCCAGGTTGGAGTACCTGAAACATCAAGACCAATGAAATTTTCATGGCTCAAAGTTTCTATTGCAAGCGACAAGGGAATATGGACTCACTCGATGTAGTTCAAATGTGCGTCGGACCAGTAAAGCTTGTCATTCGTGTAGTCTATGGTGAGCCCATTGGGCCACTCTATCTTGGAGGTGATGACCGCCACTTTGTTGGTTCCATCCATTCCAACTCGGCCTATGAAGGCTTTGTCACCCCAGTCAGTCCAGTACACATATCTAACAAGAGGGAACAATACCATCAGAACTCATATAGGATAAGGACAATATACCCCTGTTTCAAATGTGTAAGAGGTAGACCTAGTTTACTTAATTTAAATAAATTTCAGCCTTGGTGGCACGGTGGATGACTGGTTAGCACATCTGCCTCAAAGTTCTCAGGACTTGGGTTCAAATACGGCCCCGCCTGTGTGGCGTTTGCATGTTCCCCCCGTGCCTGCATGGGTTTTCTGTAGGTACTCCGGTTTCCTCCCACATCCCAAAAACATGCATGGTAGATTAATTGAACACTCTAAATTGCCCGTAAGTGTGAATGTGAGTGCAGATGGTTGTTTGTTAATATGTGCCCTGCGATTGGCTGGCGACCAGTTCAGGGTGTACCCCGCCTCTCGCCCAGAGTCAGCTAGGATAGGCTCCAGCATGCCCGCAGCCCTAGTGAGGATAACCGGTACGGAAAATGAATGAATTAATCGACGATACACAGAATACAACTAGTATTGATATATTGCAACAAAGTCATATAGGCCAATCCATTTGTTAGGCTCAATCATAGAGTTTTTGCTACTAACCCGTGTTTGGGATGCAACACGATGGCTCTGGGGTTCTCAAAGCAGTAAGTGTTATTAGCATCAACGCAATGTTCAGCCAGTTTTTTCACAAAACGGCCATCCAGTTCCGACACTTTGAGGCAATCCATTAAGCTATCCACCCAGTAGAGTTTCCTGGCGATCCAGTCGATTGCAAGACCCTCGCCGTGCAGAACTCCGCTGACCACCACTTCTCTGTTGCTGCCATTGAAGAACATCCTCTCAATCACTCTGCGGTTCAAGTCAATCCAATACAAGCGCTTGTCCACGCGGTCAAAGTCCATGGCCACCACACTGGTCAGGCCCTGGAGTATCAGCGAGTAGGCCTGCCCGTCCGTGGACAGGTTCCTGAGGTAGTAGCGGTTGCTGAAGATGAGGTAAGGCGAGATGTTGCTGTTCTGGCGGCAACTGTGCCCGTCCGGCTCCCGGAGGAATCCCGGGGCGCACTTGCAGACGTACGAGCCCACCGTGTTCTCGCACACCTGGCTGCACACGCTTGGCATCTCGCCGCATTCGTTGACATCGTCGCACGTTGTGCCGTCAGACATGAGGCGGTAGCCTGAGTGACAGGTGCAGATGAAGCTGGTGGGGGTGTCTGAACAATTGTGGTCGCAACGATGGATGGATGGGTCTATGCACTCATTGATACCTGGAATTACACAAGCACCAAAACAATATTATACATTAAATACCTGCAAACTGAGAAGGTCAAAATGACCTGTAGTTAAAGAGAAGCTAAACTGTTTCTTTTACATTTTGATACTCACTGCACTCACAAGCTTTGGTTTTGGTTAAAAATAACTCCGGTTCGATTGCTCTACTAGTGCGATTTGTTTGGTCAAGTGCGATGTCATGAACTAAACCCTTGTATGCAACATACAAGTGGACCGCGACAAATTGAAGATGAAGGTCTCAGTCCACCTGCAAGTGAACCTGGTGTGATTCTGGTCACTTTAGCTCAAAGACATTTTGTTGTTGTTGCAACTTTTGGGATCACCAAAGCAAGAGACCCATATGATTTATTTGGCACACTTTTTACATGAGATGCACTTTCTAATGCAAGCCACCCATTTTTTACTTGGCCTGTGCCTGCCTGTGCCTGGGTATTGAGCCTGGGAATCGCACTTGCACCATCTGCACAAAAGGCAGCAGCATGCCTGTGAATATGCTCATTCATCCAGGTAATTTCCTTCTCAGGGCATCGAACCGATCGCAACTTGACTGTTCTAGCTGTCTTAGAAGACATTTCGCTAATAATCCGAGCAGGCTTCATTTAGGACATATTTAGCACATAGGGTAGATAGGACAGCTCCAGCCAGAGTGTTGGTGTGGAATCCTAACTACTACATGTATTTATCTCCCAAGTTAGAGGCAGGCACCAACCACAAATGGTATCACTCTTTTGGGATGCAAAACGACAATCATTAAGATGCATTGAAGAGAGGCCTCTGCTCTCCAACAACAGTCATTTGGGTGGAATCCCCCTCGTTAATATTCCATTTCGTTGCAACAAGGTGGTAGACCTATCCAAGTAAGGCAAAGTACGTGGTTGTTTTTAATACACATGTAATTCTCTGTTTTATTTTAGTTTGACATTAAACTTCACCTCAGAGTGGCATTGAACAACTTAAAGCCTATTGTTTATGAATTTTTCACTATTTCCCAAACTGCTGTTTAGTGTGAATTGAGTTGAATTGAGTTCACTACCACTATACAGTGTTCTTATTTCAAATTTGCGCTCCCAAGTCAAAGCAAAAAAATCAACCAAATGACAGCTCATTACTTGAAAAACTGGGTGAAAAATTGGGTGACTCGTACCACAAGGCACCACTGTATACTGTAAAATAAAACCATAAAATAATCACTTATAAAAAAAATATCAATATAGCAGGGGCGCAACCTGTTACTGCGATATAAAGGGGAAACACTGTATATCGGAGACAGAATATTAAATCCCTGTCACACTTACCGCATCCTTTCTCATCACTGTTGTCAGAGCAGTTGTCGTCCCGGTTACACACCTGGCTCAGGGGGATACAGTGTCCGTTGGCACATCTGAACTCTCCCGGGGGGCATGTGGGCGGGGGAGTGTGGCACATGTGCTCGAGCTCATCCGACTCATCGCTGCAGTCGTTGTCCCCGTCACAGACAAAGTCATGCGACACGCATCGGCCGTTCTGGCAGGTAAATTGGTGCTGCTGGCACGGCTGGTAGGTGCAACCCTGTTCATCACTGCTGTCGCCGCAGTCGTTTCGCCTGTCACACCTGGTTTCGAATAACATCTCACAATAAAGTCACAATGCAAAGCAGGATGGATATAACTGCAAGGGTTTCTTTGGTGTGACCTGTAGGAGCTACGTATGCAGAGGCCGTTGCTGCAGGTAAAATCATTGATGCCACAGGATCGCCGCGTGCAGTTCTGATGCTCATCCAGCGCATCTGTGCAGTCCGCATCTCCGTCACACACCCAGTCTTGAGGAATGCACTTGCGCTGAGGCGGTTGGTTGTTCGCACAGGTGAACTCTGCACTCGAACATGTGCGGTTGGCTGGATGCAATCAGAGGAGTCGATTTAGAAAGGTTAAGCAGGTGACTATGATGACCTAGTTGTCACAGTCCGAACATTCCTAACTTTATTTAAAAAAAACATTCAGCCTGACTTAAAATTCTTTATCCATCTAACGCGGTTGATCCACTTTGTTTGAAGTCAGTCTCCTGCAGGGCTGCAGGCATCTTATTGTTGCAGAACACACTGCAGATTCTTGATCTACCCTGAGCTAGGAAGCAAGATAAAGGAGGCATGCACAAAGTAACAAGTGAAGCAGGAGAAATCAGGAATGTCAGATTGTCAGCTTCTTGGACTGGAGATTTTGTACAGGAGACTGAGATGTGTCACAGCCCAGCATCGTACACTCCACCACTGTGTAATTATTTTTCCTAGTCACACATTGGCACAGCCTTTTGTTGCTTGGCAGAATTAGCGTGCTCTAAAGCATAATAAGAAAATTGTCAGTTTCCAGTCACACTCACTATCTTATGGCAATCTGGGGCAGCCAGCAAAGAAAGAACAGACAAGAACATAGTCAAAAGTCAGAGCGTGACACACTACCCAAGTTGCCCCCTAATTCAAAACGTGCCACTTCTCCGGGATAGTGAGAATTTGAGTGAGGGGCACAATGGGTTTAAGAAACATACTGATACTGATGATAAATAGTATCGTGCATACCACAATTGTGCCTCTGGTCTTCATCGCTCATGTCACCGCAGTCGTTGTCTCCATCACAGATCCAGGAGGAGGCAATGCATCTTCCATCATCACAACGGAACTGATCTGCATTGCAGGTCTTTGCTAATGTGGCTACAAAGACAAAATGTATATCCATTTGAAGTTATGTTGCTAAAACATTTCTGTCAGTAAAAATATCGTACTTTTGGGTGAAAACCTTGTGTGTCCAAATATGGTCACTTGCATATTTTTTCACAAATTTATACTATTGGTCTGTCCCCATGTCGTGTCTCATTTTTTTATGCATTATTAACCAATTTAAAGTGTTTAAAAAATAGCTTTAGAAAATGTAGCAAATGTATTAACTCTTTTGAATGCTGAACTGTCTGAGAAGTGTTGTAAAACTCCACCACTTCTCTCAGTCTGTGGGAGCCATCTGATTAAGCTCCCTGTAATGTTTTGGTGCAGAAGGAGCTGGACAGCCATGAGGTTAAATGTATACAGATTTATTTCCGTCACTTAAACTGCTTAGTCATTTTATTTATTGCATCACTCTTGACTGGAAGACCTCTGTGAAAGAATTAAGGAAGATGATGTAACCACAGTTTTTGACTTTTGTGAAGTATTAAAGACTTTTTGTCTGGTCTGGGAGTTGGCGTGAACGTGAGACTGATGTGGATGGTTGGCTCAGGCGCCGTGCTCGTACCATTGTAAATAATGATAGCGTTATAAATTGGCGACTGTTTATTGTATTAAATTAGCGATTGAAAATTATTTGGGGTTGGTGTCGTGTTGATGTTGGTGCGCAACAGTATATGCTAGCAATATAATACCAACTTGAGTGTTTGGTGACTCAAGCTGCATGTCGTTTTTGATTCTCTGAAAAGTACTGATTTTGGAGATGTGAGGATTCTGCCCGACAGCTAACAAATGTATTTATGTAATTGAAACTTTTGTAATTAGCCACTACGCCCATTAATGAGAAAGTGGGCAATACGACACTACCAGAACATTAAAACTATCAAAATAGCTCCGGTAAATCCACATTCCCATGCTTGGTGAGCTATCTAAACAAAAGCCAAAGTGAGGCTCTGTAACCCCCACAGGACAAAAGGAAGTAGGAGGGGGTGCGCCACAGTTGAATCCAACACACAATAGGAGGCCTGGCAGACCACCTCATCAACAAAGAGATACACCGCACAGACTCACACTCTCCGCTGCATCACTCACCACTTCTTAGATGGGCGGACAGGCACTAACACACAAAAACTGGGGGAGGGGGCGTGATAGTGGTGGTGATGAGTTCAGACATACAAAGCCAGCAAAGGCCATTGGAGCCATTTGGGCTAAAAGAGATGTGTGACACTCACTGCAGGAGAGGGGTTCATCAGAGCCATTGGCACAATCAGCCCCTCCGTCACAGTACCAGTGCGCGGGGATGCAACGACCGCTGGAACAACGGAACTCACTCTGGGAACATGTCGATGTAGCTAGGTGGAAAATGCAGAAGAGTTCGACATCACTGAAATAACATCACACATCAAATAACATCAAGATTCTTAATTTGTTGCAACGTTGTCCATCCATCCATTTTCTGAGCCGCTTCTCCTCACTAAGGTCGCGGGAGTGCTGGAGCCTATCCCAGCTGTCATCGGGCAGGAGGTGGGGTACACCCTGAACTGATTGCCAGCCAATCGCAGGGCACATATAAACAAACAACCATTCGCACTCACAGTCACACCTACGGGCAATTTAGATTCTCCAATTAATGCATGTTTTTGGGATGTGGGAGGAAACCGGAGTGCCCGAGAAAACCCACGCAGGCACTGGGAGAACATGTAAACTCCACACAGGCGGGGCCGGGGATTGAACCCGGGTCCCCAGAACTGTAAGGCTGACGCTCTAACCAGTCGTCCACCGTGCCGCTTGCAACGTTGTATTGTTTGTAATTCCACTAAATGGGACAACTTGCAAATCACATGCAACAATACAGTCGATTTAAGAACAGAGAATACCTGTTAGATGAAAATGTTTGTTAGTTGGTATTAAACTCACCACAGTGAGTCGGACTCTCGTCACTCATATCTCCACAGTCGTTGTCTCCATCACACAGGTATGAACGTGGGATGCAAATGTTGGTCGACTGACACTTGGTGTGTTCCGGCTGGCAAGTTCTCTCAGCTAAACAATCAATTAATACATAAAAATATGATATAAATAAACAAATATATATATATATATATATATATATACACTACACAACAAAATGTTATGAATAATTATTTTTTTGCTTTTAGGTGAAATTTCAGGATGTTGACTTAAAGATTCACCAAGGATGCCAAAAAATGTACCTGGAAATTTCACACAACACAGAGAAGAGTGTTTTTAAAAAAAGCCTGCCTAATTTGAATTAATTAAAAAAAATAACTATGTCAAATGAGGCTCACCCTTGAGCTGCAGCACTGTGTGGGCATGTCAGCTGAAGGCCCAAAAGAAACAGCCAAATTTGATGGTGTAAAAGTGTTTAAAGCTATTTAGCAATTTAGTAGTACATTGTTCTCAGTCTTTGCACATGTTCAGTGTTTTCCTTCAAACATATTTAATGTAATTAGAAACAAAACATGAAAATGACTTTAATTTGATCTCCTCCAAAATTTTTATGCGCATCCCACTGTTCAGTGTTTCAATACTATTTCTGACATTGAATAGTCTGTTACACATGTACATTCAAAAGTTAGGAGAACTTCACATTAAGTTCATCTGTAAAGTTAATAGTGCATTCCTGAAAATGTCACCCAAAAGCCAAATATCCCTGGGTTTTTGAGAGTACTGTATATTTTTTAAATTAATTTAAAAATAACTATTTTACTCACGGCAGTTTTGCTCATCTGAGGTGCCGTTGTCATAGCAGTTATTGATGCCGTTGCAAACATAATCCTTGGAAATACAGCGCCCATTATTGCAGGCAAACTCTGTGTTGGGGTCGCACTGCCTGAACAGACAGCTGGCCTCATCGCTGTTGTCAGCGCAGTCATCATAGTGGTCACAGCGGTAGTGGTATGGCACACATCGCCCGTTGCCGCAGGTAAACACCGTGGGGTCACATGTGTGGAACGCTAACAAACAGAATGAGTGAACTGTCAGACACTTTGAAGAAGCTGCTTCTAGCACACATTCATTGAATGCTTGTTACCTGACAAGGCGACAAACGATGACAGGAACTGAGGGACTGCATGCAAAGATTTCAGCGATTGTGATTAGTATTGATTTGTTGCTGGGAGAATGTTAATTGATTTGTAATAAAAAACCAAGCATACACACCAACATAGTTGAAATCAGTCGTCTCTCCTAAGAAATAATTTATTTAGAGCGAAAAGTCAGAGCTTGTTAGTAGTTAGTAGGTTTTATATGACTTTAGTCCCAAAGCATTTACAGTGAGGTTAATTTGTACTCATACTAAGCAAGAGAAAAAATCCAAGCTAGAAAGAATAGAAGCTGACAAATTTAAAGACGCCTTACCACAGACTCTCTCCAGTTCATCGCTGCCATCCCCACAGTCATTGTCATTGTCACACTTCCACTGGGTACGAATGCAGCGGCCATTCAAGCAGGTAAACTGACCGGACTGGCAACGAGTCCCGTTATCAAGGATGCAGTGCTTATTGTCAGCGAGGTACCAGTGGCCCTCTGATGGACAGTGACACTCAGCTCCATTGGGCCCTAACAGGATCACGTTGCATGAGGCTTTTTTTTTTTGCTTTTTATTTTGGCAATTAATATTGTGCTGGAAAAACAATCATAATTTTTTTTTTTATACCTGGTGTACAGATATGGCTGCAGCCTCCATTAAACTGCTCGCAAGGACTGATACACTGCTGCTGCTTCCCACTGGCCAAAACATGGATATCCATCGGCCGAGACGGGAGGTTCTGAATCATTACCGTTTGGTCAGAGCCATCGTGTTTGTTGGCACGGTAGATGCTACGTGTGTTCCAGTCAGTCCAATAAATAAACTGTCCAAACATTGCCATGGCGAACGGGTAGATGGCCGTACTGACAATGACCTCTCGATTTGATCCACTTAGAGAGGATCGTTCAATCTTCTGTCTGATGGCGGAGCGAAAAATGATAGCAATAGCAATACCAATGAAGAACACTTTACACACGTACAATGCAGTGGACCCTTGCAACCCAACTGGTTTGGTGCAGAGATGGGGGGGGTACTCGAGTCGAGTTGCCAGTTTTATGACTAATGACTTGCTTGCCAAATACTTAAGACAGACTTGACTTTAGACTGGGTAGCCAAGAGACTTCACTTTGACTTGAACTACATGACTTGACAAGTCATCTCCTTTAGAGTTGGCAATCTGCATTTTAATTAAGACGGTTGGGCTTTTTTTAAAAGAAAGAAACGTTTAGGTGGGGTTATTCGCGCCAACCTGTCAACAGAGTCTGCATTGTTGTACATTTGCCAGTGTGAAGTCACCATCTTCATGAACAACGATGGAAGGAGCGCCAAAGATAATAACATTTGGATTAAAGGATTATGTTGTCGATAAAGTCTTTATAAAGAGGATGGAAACTTGCATGGTTTGCAACTGGCGCATTAAAGAGACAACAACAACGACGTTGAACTTCATCTGTCACTACAAAACTCACAAAGAGAGGTAAGCTAATTTAACAGTTTAACAAGCTGGTCAAACATTAAGTGTCAGAGACTGGTTTGGGACGATTAAAAATTAAAATGATGTGATTGTGAACATTTTAGTATAGCTAACATAGGTTGGGATGGTTTATGATAACTGTCAGAACCTTTCATTGAGGTTCATAGGCACGCAAAACTATATTTCTCTCGCTCTCATTTTCTAATGAGGCGAAGCGGTGTGCACTCTAGAGCAGAAAGTAGCACCTAAAATATCATGCCAACCGCTGAATGCAGAAGAAGTGCAGCGGCGTTGCTAGCGGCTCTGTGATAAAGACAAAGCTGTCGGCACGATGCTTTTAAAATTGAGACCACAGCATATGAAACATAACCTTTAATCTAATGACAGTGGTCACTAGTTCAGAGTCAGTGCTTCTAAATTAGATTGTTGAATTCTGAATACAGCCACATCTCTAGTTATGAGAGCATGTGCACGTAAGCAACCACATTATCTCCGTTGGTTATTTTTACTTCCCCTGAAAAGATTTCCATTTTTAAAAAATGAATTGTACAAGTCATGTATCACATCAAATGTGAAAAAATTACATTATATTTTATATTATAAAAAGCTGTACATTTTTAACAGGAGTGTGTAGACTTTTAATATCCACTGTAAATACTGTATAGTGATGGGCAATGGTGCGCCAGTCTTGGCTTTTGTTTAATGGTGTTCTCTTCTCTTGAGAACCGTAGGAGTTACTAGGATGCCACCACAAAGTACACAGCATAGTTTGTTCAAAAATAAAGTTGAGTTAAATTGAGTTTGAAATACAACTTTAAAACAATTCAGTGCAATAAATTAAATCAATAATAATCTATGTTGTTCATTTAACTTTTATAAGGCGTGAATACTTTTCTGGTGTTATAATTTGTGAAAAAACGTTTTTTTACCACTCCAATATATGTTGCGACTGGAGCAAGATTGTATGACTTGACTTGCGATTTGCTCAAACCAAGTAATAACTTGACTCGACTTGCTTGAAATTTAGTGGTGACTCCACTTGCTTGATTTTTCCCCACAGTGACTTGGGACATGCTTGAGACTTCAAGGTTATGCCTTGAGACATACTTGTGACTTGGACATATGTGACTTACTTCCACCTCTGGTTGTGGTGAACAAATAACTTATAATTCAACCTAAAATTTTAAGGAAACTCTGAAAAAAAAAAACATGCGGAACAACACTCAAGACCAAAAACGAAACGAGAGCAGCTTAGCATCAACGGAACTCCAACTATCATCAAAAGTCAAAGATAAGGTATACAATCGTATTTGCGTTCCAAGAGTCCACTGTATTACAAAAACTGATTTTGTCTGGTCTTACAAGCTGGCATCAGCCCAATATAGCCGCTCCTCTTCATAGTCTAAGCTTAATCCGTTGGGCCACACCAGACTGCTGTTCACAAGCTCTTTTCGGAAGTTCCCACCTAAGGTAGCACGCTCGATCTTTGCATGGGTTCCCCAGTCAGTCCAATACATGTATCTGTCCAACAAAATAGGAATCGTATCACAATATTCAAAGCAAAATAAGTAAAAATGTGCTACGTAAAGAAGCCTTACCCCCGGCAGGGATCCAACATGATGGCCCTCGGCCTGGAGACGTGGGCAATAATAGTTCTCTGAGATCCATTCACAGACATGGAACTGATGCTCTGGTTTGCATAGTCGCTGTAGTAAATCCTTTTATTTATCCAATCATATGCAATGCCATCAGGTGCCCCTAGATCTGTCGCATAAGCACAACTACTTAAGAAAAATCACTGGGAAGGACCTTATATCCAGATTTAAGAGGGTTGTCACAATAGGCAATCCGTGCCATGCTTCAGCACACTTGTTTAATGAAGTGATGAAACACCTAAATGGACCGAAGCCAGAATGTTTAAAGAGCACTAGTGGGATAGAAAAGGGAGGGGCAATTACAGCCAAGTCCGGCATCGTTCGAATGGCCTAGTGTGAGTACGTCCTAAGGGTTCAGAGTTAAAATGCCATTAAAGTGAAACTAATTATGTTTTCTAAATTTGACACACCAAAGAAGAGTGTTGTTTACAACCATGCCAAATTTAAATGATTAGAATTATTTTTTTTTAAACAAGCTTCAAAATTGTGAAAAATCAAGCCATTCTCTGTGCTTTCCAATGCTGTATACCATTTTTATGACCTGGAAAAATGGATGATGCTTCATCAAGCATCTTATACCGATATATACATAAATGTTTGAGGCACGTAAATATATACAGTTGAAGCCTCTGTTGGCTGGAATACATCCCACCGGGTCGTTGCGGGCCTTTTCCACTAGGGGCTCTCTAGCAGCCACACCAGCCCAAAATAATTTTCGGGGGTAGACATAGCTAGCTAGCTAACTGCATGATGCAATTGCGCCTCATGCGAACGAAGGCGTTCAAGTTCTTATAGTATAGTGGGGGAGGGATGACTCCCACCCCAAAAAAATGAAAAACAGTTGAACGCTATGTCTCCACAATTGAGTATTACATTCTGTACTTCTTAGTCTTTGCACGTTTTCAGCAATTATCTTAAAACATGTAAAATGTATTTAAACAAAAATCTCTGATTTCACTACACATGGTCTTAAAGAAAAATAAGCAACACTAGGGCCTACCTGAAGCCACCACAACTGGAGCTGAAGTGGGAGACGACAAGCTGATGTAGCTAATCTTGCTGGCTCCTGCGCCTGAGCTCTGAGTGAAGTAGATCCTTCGGTCAGTGAGGTCAAAATCCAGTGCAACGGAAGTACGTGGCACATTGACCACGGGGAAGGGCACGGCGTGGTCTTCTGGATCCAGGCGTAAGCTGCGCACAGTACTTTCCGTGGTGTAGATAAGATAGTCATCCCTTGACACCACACAGCTCTCGTTATCTGCTGCGAGATTCCCAAACGCACAGGCACATTTTCTGGAAGCATTGCCAACATCAATGGTTGGCAGGGCAAAGCAAAGGTGGGCACAGCCTCCGTTGGCCTCAACACAGGGGTTATTGTTAAGCTCAAAAGCAGTGAATGGCTGCATGCGCTGGTCAAAAATAGCAACATCTCTGAGCATGTTTATGTTGTCTCTAATGACAGCAGGTTGCTCTGTGCTGCCGGGCTCCTTGGTTGCTTGGAACACCTTCTTGAGGTTTCTGTCAACCCAAATTATACTCCCTTCAAACACGGTGATCCCGTAAGGAGTTGGGTAGCGACTGCCATACCGCACTACCTCTGTCTCCCCTCCTCGGGGGCTCACTCTGGCAATCATATCCAGAGAGTCATCAACCCAGTAGACATATCCAGTTTCCTGGTCCAGAGCTAGTCCTCGTGGGGTGATGATTCCTGACGATACTAAAATTGTGCGGTTTGTTCCATCCAAGAGTGCTCGCTCAATTTTGGGGTTCTGGCCATAGTCAGCCCAGAATAAGTATCTATTTCTAGGGTCTACCACAATGTGGCGTGGCATATCCACCTGGGTTTTTAAGAGTACCCTTCGGAAAGTAGTGTTCAGGCGAAGAACTTCAACGTATGTCTCCGTCAGGAAGGCATTGGTGAAATAAAGATTCCCTAGGTACAAAGTCAAAAAATGTCATGAATCCATCATCATCATCATCATCATCAAGCATATAGATGAATCTGACATATTTTTATTTAGTTTTCTCCGAATAAATGTAAATGATTGTAAATAAGGCCCAATGCTTTTGCAGAGGGTTAACCTTAATGCAAAAATTTACAACTTTCCCCTGTTAACACTTAAGATCCTGTCACTTTGAAGATCACGACTTTAATACAGAGCAATGTATGTATATGGTAAGGAATAAAACAGCATACCTGCAGCCCAGTCCACGGCTATACCACGTATCCCATTGCGTCCTATCCCAGTTGTCACTATACTATGTAATCCTGAGCCATCTGTCTTGATCCTTCTGACCCCGTTCTGTGCTATAACAGTACTGCTGAAGTCACACCAGTAGATGTAACCAGATGCCATGTGCATATCGATGTGTAAAGCATTGCGGCCTGAAAGAGCAAAATAAACCTGTTAGAAGCCATGACTACTTGGTTATTGGGGGGGGGGGGAAATAATAGCCATACATTGCTTTGCATGAGTTAGCATCTCTTGACACATTGGCAGTACTGAAGAAATGACTGACCTCGCCCAGCTACCGGCACCATGGCTTCAGAGTGGTCTGCCCCTTCGAGACTGAAGCCTTTGATAGCGGACAGCGTAGAGATGACAACGTAGGATTTGTAAGGTGCGCAGGTCATGTTGTCAAGGTTGAGTTTAAAGCCTGTGGCGCAGGCACAAGTGAACAGACCCTGCGGCCGAGGCAGGCACAGATGCTCGCACGCAGCCATGTTGTTGGTACAGCCGTTGGTTATGCCTGCAGAGGCTGAATATGTGAAGAACAACTATCAGTAATTTGCTAGAAACATTTGAGTTTTTTTTTTTTCGTGTACTCATTTGCCACAATACAGTGGTGTTTAGCGATACAGTACATCCATCCATCCATTTTCTGAGCCACTTATCCTCACAAGGGTCGCAGGAGTGCTGGAGCCTATCCCAGCGATCTTGGGGCAGGAGGCGGGGTACACCATGAACTGGTTGCCAGCCAATCGCAGCGCACATACAAACAAACAACCATCCGCACTCACATTCACAATTTCTCAAATCATATTTAACCATTGAAATGAATGGAAATGTTATCAATCCGTTCCATCCCCCCCCCCCCCCCCACCACCAAAAAAAAACGATTACTTTTGTCTTTTTAAGAAAGAAAATAGCACTCTATAATGTAGTTTTTAAAAAAAGAGTAATAACATAAATACAATTTAAAGAATTAAACAGTTTGTGGGCTCTGAGAAACCGCGTTCAAATCCGGCCTCGCCTGTGTGGAGTTTGCATGTTCTGTTGTTGTTCCGTGCCTGCGTGGGTTTTCTCCGGGTACTCTGGGTTCCTCCCACATCCCAAAAACATGCATGGTGGTTTGACTGAAGACTCTAAATTGCCCATAGGCGTGAATGTGAGTGGGAATGGTGCTTTGTCTATGTGTGTCCTGCGATTGGCTGGCGACCAGTTCATGATGTACCCTGCCTCTCGCCCAGAGTCATCTGAGATAGGCGCCAGCACGCCCGCGATCCTATTTAGGATAAGTGGTACTGAAAATGGATGGATGGACTCTTGATGCTAACAGTTAGCATTAGCACCTCAATGGAATTTTCCATTATGTTACCATTCCGCTGGCGGTCCTGTTCTTAAGGTTTGGTTGTTTTAAATGCACAATGTGTAATTCTTTGTTTAATGTTTAGTTTGATGGGTCACTGATGGTGTAGTGGTACACTCGCCGAGCTTTCGTGCGGGCAGCGTGGGTTCAGTTCCCACTCAGTGACAGTGTGAGTGTGAATGGCTGTCCATGTCTATATGTGCCCTGCGACTGACTGGTAACCATTTCATAGGGTAGTCTGCCTTTTGGCCGAAGTCAGCTGGGATAGGCTCCACCGGCCTGTGACCCTGAACAGTATTAGCGGTGTTGAGAATGGATGGATGTTTACTTTGACAGTAAGTTCAACTGGGAGTGGCATTGAACAGCTTGAAGCCTCTTTTTTAATTAATTGTTCCCTTTTTGCCAAAGTGTGTTGAGGTCACTGCCTCCATACAGCGCTCATATCTCAAGGTTACGCTCACAGGTCAAAACAAAGAAACCGTCCCAGTGACGGCTCAAATCTCGAAAATTAGGCAGATTGGGCCTGTATAAAAAATTTAATTACCCTCATATGAACAAAGAAAATGGATAAATGAAAGGTTTCTGGTTTTTAATATTTTGAATTAAATTCATGATGAAATTAACAATGTTAAATACATCTGTGATATTGTAATCATGATTAGAGCAGTTCTATCCTTGGAAAAGCAGAATGTTTGATACAGGCAAGTGTACGTAATGTTTCATCTGGTAAGACTTGCATTTTACTCACTCTCTCGATAATGGACTTTCAGAACTCTGAGTCCAGATACATTGTCCCGTAGCACGACCCGGTCGGCACCTGTGAACTTGTCCGTGCGCTCAATAACCTCAAAGTCTCGGTCGGTAAAGTATAGGAAATTTTGATAGATGGCTACACCGCAGGGGTGAGCCAAACCTGACACGATGGTTACGCGGTTAGTCCCATCTGGATCTCCCCGTTCAATCTATGGACATTCACAATTAGTGTCAGTGGTTGTCTTACAGGATGAGGAAAACATGTTGTTTGAGTGAAGACCAACCATGCCACTGCTTGTAACAGCCCAGTACAGCTTGTTATCTTGAATGTCCACACTAAGGAACTCGATGTGATCCAGGTTATTGGTGAACAGCGTAACAGGATTCAAGCCATCCATGTCTGCAGATGCCACCTTGGCAGGGATGCCACTTTCTGTCCCTTGGTCAGTCCAGTACAGTTTGCTTAAAAGCATGTAAAGGATGAAGGTCAGCAAGTGAATTTGTGTTCTGTACAAGTGGGCTAACCCTTGTAGAGCAATTGAAAAGGCTCAGCGGGGAAGTGCTGGGTGTTAAATAGAGCTTACCCACGTGCCGGGTCCACAGCAATGCCAACAGGACTGCCAGCACCAATTGGAGAGCCATTATTTGTGATGAGAGTTTTCCTGTACTGTAACTCCCCTCTCAGCTTCAAAACCTGCCCAGCACAAACAGGTCCAATTACTGTTCACATGGGTCACTTTTCTTTGTCCCCAATTTTACAGCATATTGAAACGAACTAAGGTTTCTGTAAATTGTCTCACTTCAATTGACTGTGTTGACGGATTGGTATAGTAGAGGTTTTCTGTTATCCAGTCCAGGGCCAGACCCACAGGTGATCCCAGGATGGCTGCTGGGGCAAACTCTGTTCTATTGGTACCATCTGACCTCACTCTGTGGATTTCACCCTGTAAGGCAAATAAGGACACATGATATCACTGTCAAAGGCAGATGTGTCCTGGGAATCTTGTGTTGTGTCACTTGCACTATATTATGAAACCAGTGGGTGACTGGGCATAGTATTTTTGGACTGTAACTCACTGGGTGCTCAACCCAGTAAAGGGTCTGTTCACTGTCATCAAAGTCAACATCGTAGCCATTCTGAAGCCCGGCCACAGGCACCATTGCATCATTGCTTCTGTCATTCGGGTTCAAGGAAATGCCATAAATGATGCTGTCTCTCACCACCACCAAGAAAGGATCTTCAACTACAAGTAAAAAGGACATTGAAAAATGAATACATTTTTATTTGTTTTCTTCTGAATTGTAAACCAAGTCTGTAGGTACACATTTCATGAGAGTTATTTTCTACTGATGAGTGGAAGTATGCTCCAGATTCTGATTTGCCTAGTCAGCACAGATTAGAATCAATCAGTTGTTGAGGGGCAATTTAATTCCTAGATAATCATTGGCCTCTGGGGAGACAGTGTTGTCTTTCATGTGCCGAAACCTGAGATGAGCTAAGTTGTCGACACAAGGGAGACTCTTCGGACTCTTAACTAAAGGCTCCTTGTCTCCTTAGGCCTAGAAAAATACACCTAAATAGCTATACGATTCCTATTATGTTTTGTATGGAGACATAGCTGGCAAGAGCACTCTAAGGAGACTATGAGACACATTAAAAATATGGGGGAAATAAGCCAGATTGACCACCACTTTTGACCAAATAACAAAAACTAAAAATGAGGAAATTTACTTTTAAAATTCTGAATGAGACATTAGAACGATATGATTCAATACAAGCTGTGTATAACATTAGGTACCCCTGCATAATGCAATGAGATCAATAAAAGAGCTGTATCAAAAATGTTGATTGGACAAAGATAATGCTCAGGTTTTTGTTGACATCTTAACAATGTGATTATAATTGTGCTTTTCAGTTATGTAAATCTGCTCTGCATCTCACTGTGGATTGTTTTTCATAATTTGACCATCTCATGTAAAAAAAGAAACATCCATCCATCCATCCATTCTCAATACCACTTATCCTGTTCAGGGTCAGTAAGTGCTGGAGCCTAACCCAGCTGACTTCGGGGGAAAGGTGGACTAGACTCTGAACTGGTCGCCAGTTAGTCACAGGGCACATAAAGACAAGGACAACCACTTGCACTCACATTCACACCGTCAGTGAGAGGGAACTGAACCCACGCTGCCTGCACTGAAGTCAAGGCGTATGCACCACTACAAAATCAGTGACTGTAGAAAAATAAGTTCATCCAAATAGCCAATAACCAAAGGCATTAAACCACTGTTTGACGAAATACAATCATTAGTTGAACACAGACAGGATACATACTTCTGGTACACGTGACTTGGTCTGCTGCCAGCGTCCACCCTGAGGGGCACGCACATGAGTAGAACCTTGGTCCGATGGCTGAGAGCAGGCAGATGTGAGTGCAAGGGTTCTGGGAGCAGTGATTGTTACCTACAAAATGAATCACACAACATTAAATGTGAGGAAGAATACATGTATGGAGACACAACTTTTTTACTTGCTCTCTAAAATGATTCATAGGGGATAACAAGTAGACGGAAATATAAAGTGTAGCATTACCTACTCCTCAAAGTGCCAAACCAATTTAGACTGCTAGCACAAGAGGTTATAATTCAGTGACATGGTGCATGTCTTGACCATACCTGCTGGCTGCCGTGTTGGGTGCACTGCCACAAGACCCATTGGCTGAGGGAGGTTGTAAAGCATCACTGTCTGGTTCTCCCCATGCCACTTATGGGCTCGCATCACGCGATTGATGTATCTGTCGGTCCAATACACAAAATCCTCAAAAATGGTAATTGCGTGGGGATGTTGAAGAACCTTTTTACAGAGAGTAGCAAAAGAAAAGAACAATCATTGTCTTCAAACTTGCGATTCAAAAGAATATGTTGTATGCATAAAAGCATTGGGCCACTTTACATGCCATTCTGAAATCTATTGATTTTTTTACAGAGTAGTAGTCAAGCCAAATAAAACAAATCCATTGTATCATCCCTCCAACACATTAATTGGACCATTCCTGTCACACAGGTGTCATTCCTCTGGCATTCGTCAAACCCAGACTGGTCCATCAGAATGCGATATAGAGGTGCAGCATGGAGCTGGTTGCCCATGGAAAACCATATACATGGTGTCCCAAAAGTCACTATACACTTCTTTTTTTCAATTTTGTATCAAGTATGATTTGGACAGATGTGAGGACATCAGACCTTTCAGTTTTTGTAAGCACATCATTCCCTTGCCATAGCTTGTCAATGACATTGGAGCAGGATTGAAAAAATTGCCTGCCTAGCAAGACGTTTTTCTGTCCCTAACAGCAATTCAATGCCAGTGTGAGAAGCTTTATGGCTGTCACAATGCTCCAACGTGTGGTGAAATTTATGCTGTCAAAGGTAAGTTTCTCAAAACAGGATCTGTTCTTTACAAACCACACAGGAAAAGGCCTGATACTACCATCACTGATGAAAACACCAAACCTCTAGCGCAGGCACTAGGGAAAGTCTATCCAGACGGCTGCACTGGAAATCATCCAAAAATCAATTCATCCCTCAAATGGGGTCAGCTCTCCCCTAAACTTTACACATTATGACTTGTCACAGCTTGACGAAAGCTCTGTCTGCATTGTCAGCAGTAAGGTCGCAGACGAGATGCTGCAAAACGTCGAAGGCCTGTGTCCGAAGGTGGCTGAAGGTTGTCGAAAATGGATGTGCTTATGTGGAGGTATACAGCTAGTTTTCAAGGCATTGGAACGTGATGGGAAGTCGAGCAAGCAAAACTGCAATGACTCTTTTGTTGATTTTTTTGCAATTTTTCGGAATTTCTTAAAATATTATAGTGACTTTCAGGACACTCTGTGCGCAACAGATTGGGAAGGAAGCTTGCTTTTATAGCAATAGGACTGGATAATACGCCCTGAATTCAGTAAAAGGTGTGGCGCAATACTTTTGTCAATACGATACATGTCTGATATTTGATTCATGTCATAGACTCACCAGGTCACTGGCCAGAACTTGTTTTCTATTCTTGCCGTTATAATCGCAGTAGTCAATGAAATCCAAATAGGCGTCAGCAAAGTACAACAAATTGTTGGGATAATCTATGGTAAGACCGTTGGGCCAGTACAGTTTGTTGCTTATGATAATGGTTCTCAGTTTCCCATCCATGCTGGCCCTTTCGATGTGGGGGTTTCTCCCCCAGTCAGTCCAAAACATTAGGTGAGCGCTGAAAAATAAAACTTTTAACACCAACTATTTGGATTATAGCACAGAGACATTTCTTTGCTTGCATAGCTTTTGCTCTGACCTGTCTCTTGGGTCCAGCACCAGGCCTCTGGGGTTGGTGACATTCTCGCTGACCAACACGGTTCGATGAGTACCATCTAGTCTGGAAACCTCAATTGTCTCCAGAACGTAGTCACTCCAGTAGAGGTTCCTGCCCACCCAATCCACAGTAAGGCTTTCTGTCACAGTCACTCCGCTGTCAAATATCTGTCGACACACATCTTTAATTTAAGCCAACATGTTTACATGCACAGTGATCAATTATCAACAGAAAGGATAAAAACTCACCACAGTTCGATCACTGCCATTTTTATGAGCGCTCCAGATCCTGTCCTGGCTTGTATCAGACCAGTACACCCGGTCAGTGACTGAGTCAAAGTCAAGGGCCACGATGTTGCGTCCATCCCGGACCAGCGAGTGTACCACGTTGGGCTGAGTGGTGATGAAATCTTGTATGATGTGATTTCGACTGGCCACCAACAAGAAGGCTTGACGAAAATCTGTTAAAAGACATCATATACTTTCTCATGTCTATTATCATGCTAATAGGATCGCTTGTTAGCTTGTGCATGTCCACTCATCTCTACGAAATGGCTGGTAAATAGATCCTGATCAAATATCCATCCTTGGGGAATGCACTCTTGGACAAATAATGAGAGCTATTGTGTTACAATTCCTTTCAGCAGGTTATCTATGTGCAACAGGCACGTTCCCCATAAACAGCTCTTTGTTGCGATAATGTCCTAATTACACAAGTGATGAACACTGACTGACATATATGTTATTTAACTTATCTAAAGGAATCCGAGCAGCAAGGGCAGACGAGAGGGAATAAATGGGCAAAGCACCCCTTGTAGCTCATTCCTGCAAAACTATAGTGGAGCGCAATAAACTTAAAAATGAGAAAATAGGGTAAAATAAAGTGCAGGATATGATTAGGTTTATGCTTCATCACCTGAGGCCTGGCGGCACATTGGCCGACTGGTTAGCACATCTGCCTAACAGTTCTGAGGACCCGGGTTCAAATCCGGCCTCGCATGTGTGGAGTTTGCATGTTCTCCCCATGCCTGCGTGGGTTTTCTCCGGACACTCCTGTTTCCTCCCACATCCCAAAAACATGCATGGTAGGTTAATTGAAGACTCTAAATTGCCCGTAGGTGTGAATGTGACTGCGAGTGCTTGTTTGTTTATATGTGCACTGCGATTGGCTGCCGACCAGTTCAGGGTGTAGCCCGCCTCTCGTCCAGAGTCAGCTGAGATAGGCTCCAGCACGGCCATGACCCTGGTGAGGATAAGCGGTACAGAAAATAAATGAATGACTCACCTGAGGCCTTGCAGGTCCGCTGGTCCTCTTCGAGAGTGTAACCATCATGGCAGTGGCACCGGAAAGAGCCTCTGTCATTAAAGCAATGCTGGCTACATTGTCCAGGAGGATGACATTCGTCTATATCCTCACAGGTTTTGGAGTCATTACTCAGTTGATAGCCCAGAGGGCAAGTGCACTGGGCCCCAAAGGGCCCTTGGATACAGCCATGGGTGCATCCAGCATTGTTGTCAGAGCAGCTCTCCTGATCTACATTGGAAGAATAAAAAAAGATATAAATCAGTAGTGTACATGCGTTCGCAAAGAATACCATGCATGAATAATACCAGTCAGAACTATTTTGTTTAGAGAAATGCTGTTCTATTTTTAACACAGCCACAGACAAACAAACAACCCAGTCAAGAAAAAGTCACTAACTGGATCTAACCATGCAAATACGTAAAAGGCAAAAGAACTCCACTGGATAATTGTTGCAATTTCTGTTTCAGTTGATGACAAGTTATTTAACCCCAACTGATGCGGTGCTGGAAACTGTAATCTCATAAACTTTAATACTATGTCATTGGCCTGAATGAAGCAAAGAAAAACACCTAAAGAAATCGGTGGAACTACTATAAGTGTAACTTAAAGAATCGTGTTGAACAATCATCTTCCAGTAGGACATTTGGTCAGAAAAAAATCTTGAATGACATTGATAGGTGATCATCCAACGTGATGCATGGCGAAAAGAGAGTTGGATGAAAATGCAGCCATCATGTATAAAACTGATGGGATTGCATCAGCTTGCTCAGGTCTACATTTAACAAAATGTATGTACTCTAAAAATAGGGTTTCTCCATCGGTAATACCGACTGAGCATTATTTGGTATTATAATTTCTTTCCTGATAGCACTAGCATTAAATATGACAATGCCCTGATTTATTTGACGCAAATTAGTCAAGGAGTGGTTTAGGGAACACAAAACACAATTGAGAGTCTTGCTTTTTATCCATTATCAGTAAAAAACTTATGAACAATTACTGAGGAAGAAGTGTGGTGAAATCAAAAGAAAATTGTTAGTGTGTGACTGTTTTTCTTGGTTGGGCAATGCACTAAAAGTGTTACTAATGAATCAATTCTGTATTTGTATTAGTATTAGTATAGTATTTGTTCCTACCTGGCAAAGGCTCGTCTGAAAGTTGTGAGAAAAGCAAGAAAGGAAAATCACAAATCATTTTCAGGTTAACACAAGTCAAATCACACATGCATGATTTGAACGCAACGCAAAGAAAGACAAATATGAGCATACTGTTAAGAAATTATACCTTTGCTAAATTTTTAGAGGGCTGATGAAGTGACTTACTGCAGAGCGGAGACTCGTCTGCACCGTTAGGGCATTCAGGAGTGTTGTCGCACACTGCGGTGAGGTTGATACACATACTGTAGCCTGGACACTGCCACTGCCAGCTCGGGCATCGGAAAGGTGGCGTGGGACAGTCTCGCTCGTCGCTCATGTCTCTACAGTCATTGTCTCCGTCGCACAGCCAGCTGCGCAGCACACAGTTACCATTATCACAGCGGAAGAGCGAGGAAGGGCAGGTACGAGGTGGGCAGGCATGGTGCTCGTCGCTGCCATCCTCGCAGTCCGAGTGACCGTCACACTCCCAGGTTGACAGGATGCAGTTGCCGTCTGACTGGCACTGGAACTCGCTCTCATGATGGCACATGCCTGGAGGCCTGGTCGCTGCAGAACATGCAGAAGCACCATTAAAATGTCATCATAGAATTACTTGTAGAAAAAGATTAGGAACACCTGCAAAATCTACTGAGATCAAACTGAAGAACAGCATGGCCAATTCTGCCTTAAAAAAACAGTGGTTCTAGTTATTATGGTGTTCCTGTTGTTATGATTTGATGCTCTCACTACAATGGGTTTGATTTCCTATCATTCCCTTTCAGACAGCAGTAGCTCAGTCCATTAGCATTTGGCCTGGGAAGCAAAAGGTTTGAATCGTGCAGAAGTCCAAAGTGGAAGTTGTTGAGCAAAGACCTCAAACTACCAAATTGCTCAGATGTAAAAATTTTTTTTAAAAAACCTATTAGTAAAGCAATTATTCTTGTTGTAATTCACACACTTAAAAGCACATTAAAAACCTTTAATCTATGCTTAATCTATGATGATTGTTTCCGATCAATTGCGAGGGACTCACGGCTGCTTGGGTCCCCGAAGCTGTGAAAGCCCCTATGAACCGTGCTTGCTCGTCACGTTAGCGTTGTTTTTTTGTTTTGTTTTTTATCGCAGCCTTTGCGATTTGATAATTACATTCTATTATATTGTGATATTGGTTACAATTTGGTTAATTGTTCACCCCTACATGTTATCAGGCTGATAATTTAACATTAGTGCCTCACATAGGCGGCGGAACCGTGGGGACACTGGGGGCATGTGCCCCCCACCCCCACCTCACCCCAACCATGCACGCATGCACACACACACACACGCACAGGCACACACACACACACCCCAGGGACGACTAGTTTTTGGGAAAGGAGTGTTAAAAATTGCCCCTGAAGTACTGTGCCACACCCCACTCAACAAGTTGTTCCGCTGTCATTGGTGCCTCGCCAGCTATGAACTCTACCGCACGTCACTGGTTTATTATTCTCCTTTTGTGTGAAAGGCAGAATTTTTCATTATCATCAGATTGTGTTATCTAATAGTGTCGGGTGGGTACAATAAAACATTTTGTTTCAATTACTTACGACAGCCTTGCTCATCTGAGCGATCCGTGCAGTCAAAAACACCGTCACATCGGTAGAAGGAGTTGATGCACTGGTGACCGCGGGAGCACTTGAACTCGTTCAGAGTGCAGTTGTAGACTGCAAGATCCAGTTGAGCATGGTAAAGCTTATATTCTCACATTTGTGATTTACAAATGCTGACCTATATTGTTGTGCAACTGTGGAAATTAGTTCAACAAACAAAGCAAATGTTTCGTTCGTTTTACCGAGACTTCAGGGGACTGGTAAAAATGTGTATGAAATTGAACGTATGCATACGAATGGACTGATTCTTTGAATGAACTGGGCCAATAAATGTCTCGTCTACTGCAAACAGAGTTTCTTCAAGGTATGAGCGACTGATGACTACTCACTGCATCCTTGCTCATCTGCCCCATCCACACAGTCCCGATCGCCATCACAGACATAGCTGGGGGCTATGCAGCGATGGTCTGGACACTGAAACTGGTCTGGGTGACATGTGCTACTCTGATCTGTGGACAAATGTTGACCATGATGTGAGACTAAGACCAAAATTACAAACCTGTATTGGAAAATGAAAACTATAAAACTGCTGCATTAAAGTTTGAAGGAGATGGTTGGGTGATGCAAACGCATTATAGGAATTTTCTGCAGTTGCCAGGGTGAAAAATCAGTAACTCACAGCAGTCAGCTTCATCTGAACTGTCACCGCAGTCGTTATCGGTGTCACAGCGCCAGGTGAGCGGGATACAGTGGTGATTGGCACACATAAACTGATTGGCCGCGCAGGTTCCGGGAACGAGCGTCGGGCAGTCAAACTCATCGCTGTCATCCAGACAGTCGTTGTGGCCATCACAACGCCACGAGGCCGGCACACAACGCTGATTGGCGCAAGTAAACGCAGAAGGGGAGCAAGTGGTGTCTGGAAAGGAATAAAGAATATTAAACAAAACTGAAATTATTAACATTTTACCACTGGAAAGAAAATCTTACTGTTGATGCCGCAGTTGGCCTCATCGCTGTTGTCATGGCAGTCGTCAACTCCGTCGCATTGATAGTTGTTTGGGACACATTTGCCGTTGCCACAGGAGAAGGAGTTGGTGCCACATTGTAGTGTTGGGGGCTCGCTGGAAGGGTCCTCCACACACGTCTGCTGGTTGGGAGACAGCTTCATGCCATACGGACATCCACACACCCGCTGAGAGTCGGGGGCTGGGAAGCAAAAGTGGCTGCAGTCCCCATTTGGATTTGTCGGCCGGTTGCACGGGTTGGTACCTGCGATGGGCAGAGGAAAGTCAGTAACATGAAATTAAGAGGTGGAACCAATATGACTGAACTGTCAACTGACCGATTTGAGAGTTGGAGTTGAAAGATTTGACATGCATGATGTGGCTGATCCCTCTTCGGATTACCACCATCTCCCCACCGTCAGTTTTGCGGACGCGGACAATTCGACCCAGACGCCAGTCGGTGAAATATGCATAGCCTTGAGGAGCAATACAGCATTTCTTACTTGATTCACCTTATAAATATATATACAGCGGTGCTTTGACTTACAAGTTTAATTCATTCTGTGAGTAATGAGCATGATAACACTTTGATCTCAAATCATCTTTCCCTATTCAAATGAATGGAAATTACATGAATCCATTCCTGCCCTGGTGTGTGCACCTTGGCCACCAGGGGGAGTATAATACAGTCATGTAGGCACAAACAAAGAAGAGTTTCACAACTACTGTGAGTTTCATAACTACTGTAAGTGACTCAGTAACCAGCAGTAATAGTCATTTTTTTGCAGAGGAAAAACAAACAGAGGAAAAACAATATAGTTGTGAGTATAGTAATATAGTTATAGTTATATGTGTTGTTGCATCATTTGTGTTTAAATATCCGTCGCTTATAGCATTATAACACCACATAGATGCTATTCGTTAACCGGACTATGTCATTTTGCATTGTATGTTAGTATTAAGCAACAGTACATTGAAAGTGATGTTCTGAGCGATGGCTCGTATCTTGAAAAGCCCGTAAGTCAAGGTACTACTAAACTATTTTTATGTTCAGGAAGTTAAGAAAGCAAAAAACAAAATCTTCATTTATAAAAATAATAATAATAATTTGTATAATAGTACATTTAAAAATTCATGCATAACAATAATTGTATTTTAGATTGAAAAATATAATTTTATAAGATCCTCTTCATACTGGTGTATTAACTGATACAGAAACAGTAATTAGCTACCGATGCTGTTCATTTAGGGCAGCGGTGGCATGAACCTTCCATATGCTGACCTTTAAATGTATACCAGGGCTAATCACCTTCAAAGATGGTTAGGCCAAAAGGATGGGACATCTGAGTAATGCGGTCCAAAGAAAGCCTGTTGTGTCCATCAAAATTGCTGTGCTCAATTTTGTCAAAGAAGGCATCTACCCAATACAAACGCATTGAGCTGTGTGGAAATAGTAGAGCAAAATAGTAGTAGCAAAATAAATTCAGTTTTCAGAAGATTGCATTTTGCGGGCTGGGCTGTTATAGGACTCACCTCCAGTCAATAGCGAGACCATTAGGCCAGCCAAGAGTGGTGTTTACAATAGACAGGGCATGTGACCCATCGCCCCAAGCTCTCATAATCTTTGCTGGTCGGTACCAGTCGGTCCAAAAAATATATCTGACAAAGCAACATAAACAAGTAGAATGGATGTAATGAGGTATTCGACCTGGTTAGAAGCAACATTAATATAATACATTGCAATTTCATTTTGATTTTTTTTTTTTAATTACAATACTGTGTAGGCAAACTGCCTGCTATTACCACTACAATACCACCCTTCATCCTACACTAATCTCTTCAAGTGGATGCAGAGGCCTAATGACTTTGAGTCTATTGGAAATAACAGCTTTTACCGAATAAGAATTTCTCCCCATGGCTTTATTTGAGGGGATTTTGGGAAGAGGTAAGCACCTCTTGGAGTGTGAACTGACACGAAGACCTGCTTCATATTGTAAATACTCATCAGCCAAACCATTAGGTACACCACCTAAGTACACAATGCACATATTTATAAACGCTAAAACCATCCATCCATTTTCTATACTGTTTGTCCTAGTGAGAGTCATTGGTAACTATTCCAGCTGACTTTGTGCAAAAGCTGAGTACAGCCTTCACTAGTAGCCAGTCAATCACAGGGGGCATATAGACCACCATTCACATTCATACCTGTGGGCATGTGATTGAAGTAGTGCGGCCAACTGGTGCAATCACATATCACTGTGAAGTATTTGATAGTGCTTTTAAAACTTATGGTGTCTGATATTGATTTACCCAACGAGAGGATGGACCACAATGGCCCTCGGGTTGTTTAGGTTCTGTATGATAGCCCGCCTGGACTTATTGGCGACCTTCATGACAGATATGCTCCTGTATCGAGGGTCAGTCCAGTAGAGATTTTTAGAAATCCAATCATAAGCCAGGTCTTCCACGCTGTCCACTCTGTTGGCCGCCAGCACCTCCCTCCCTGTCCAGATCAAAGCAGTTAGATGACTATTTAACACAGAGATGAAAGCTGAGCCACATTTGAATAAATATGCTGTCAGATTGCATTTTTTTCAAGTGGACCGGAAGGGAAAAACTAGAGCTTCTCCGAAAACATGTCTAATCGGGGCAGTGGAGCATCTTTTTCTTTGTAACTGGTGGATGTGCATATTTGTAGTTACTTCCAGATCTTAGACGAATTAACAATATTACAACTGCTTGAGTAAAAGATATTTGATAAATAGTGTATGCTATGATCATCTGCCCATACTTTTCATTCGCCCCCGCCAACTCCCTTTCTAAGCCACACTTAGGTTAAAGGTCCAGATACTGACAAGTGCAAATGCTCACCGGTCCCATCTACTTTCTGTTTGTAGATCATATCTTTGGCTGTGTCTGAGAAGAAGATAGCATCATCCTCTGCACTAAAGTCCACCCCAACAAAGTAGGACGGTAATCCAGTGATCGGAAGGATGATGTCTTCCTGAGAGGAGAGGTTGAACGGTATCCCTCTCACTGCCAGCTGACTGGAGAAAAGCAGAAACTGCCTCACGGCTAGAGGCAGATAATCAGCAAAGATGCCATATTGAAGGTTACTGTGGTAAATGTAGGTTACACACATCATGAAGCGGGACACGTTTTTTTCCTACCAAGACATTTCTTCCCATCAGTGTGTAGATCGTAGCCTATGCGACACTTGCAACGGTAGCCTAACCCTCCGTTGTCGCTCCTGTGACTCAAAACGCAGATCTGATCACACCCACCTCTGTTTACACTGCAAGGATTTGTCACTAAAGACAAACGAAACCTAACATTAGAATACCTATTGTGAAAATAAACGGCAATACCGACACTAACAGCATGTACAACAGGCTTACCATGTGGCTGTTTGAGATGATGTATCACAGCCACTCCATGTGGGGTCTGGGATGTAGTGTAGACTACCTGAGGGCTTGTGTCTGTGAATTTGCTGGATTTCATGACCGCCATCTTTGTCCAGTCAGTGAAATACACATTGTGCTCAAATAGGCTGATCCCAAATGGGTGTGGTACCACAGCACCTCCATGGACAACGGTTTTTCTATTCAAAATAGAGCAGGTTTTGATTTATCAGAAGGTGACCAAGAAACATGTTCTGATATGATTTGTTTTCTTTAAACTTTCAACAACACTTGATAACTAAAACCAGCAGCATCCATCCATCCATCCATTCATCCATTTTCTGAACCGCTTCTCCTCACTAGGGTCGCAGGCGTGCTGGAGCCTATCCCAGCTGTCATCGGGCAGGAGGCGGGGTACACCCTGAACTGGTTGCCAGCCAATCGCAGGGCACATACAAACAAACAACCATTCGCACTCACATTCACACCTACGGGCAATTTAGAGTCCCCAATTAATGGATGTTTTTGGGATGTGGGAGGAAACCGGAGTGCCCGGAGAAAACCCACGCAGGCACGGGGAGAACATGCAAACTCCACACAGGCGGGACCGGGGATTGAACCCGGGTCCTCAGAACTGTGAGGCTGACGCTCTAACCAGTCGTCCAACGAACCAGCAGCATACCTCTATGTAATAATCTTGTGTCGTTTGAAATTAGTTTTTTATGCTGAAACAGAACAAAAAGACAATGTTATATTTACCTATGAAGACCATCGTAGGTTGCTGTTTCAATGTAATCATAGCGACTGTCAACCCAGTAAATGCGTTTGGCTTCGATGTCTAGTGTAATGCCAGCTGGCCAGCCCAATTTACTCCTGATGATCCCATAACGGTTAGTTCCATCCATGTAGGCCCGTTCAAGACCAGGTTGTCCATTGAGGGGCTCCCAATCTGAGAAGAACATATAGCTGTGGAGGGGACATTTTAATTAAGACTTCTATGGCATGAAAAAAAATAATAAATGAACAATGAAGATGAAAGTATTTACTCGCATTGACAGAATGTCATCCTATTCCCAGGTTGGTGGTTCCACATCTTACCGTCATTATTTGGGTCAATATTACTATAAAGTGCCTTTGGTGTTGTCATCAGAATTATTAAATAATAATGAAAATGTAGCTAAATAATTCAAAATCTGAGGTCTTATTATAGGTGGCTAAACATTTGCACACATACCAATACAATGATTTTATACAATTTTCTCATTGGATGTATATGATTTTGGCATGTCCCACACACTGCTCTGCTAACTACAGTGTGTGTAGTAAGTGGTTAAATGATAATAAATGTAAAAAAAATAATAATAAAAAAATACACAGTTTTATTGTCCACATTAAGTTATTTGATATAACGAGTCATTGTCATATCTGATATTTTCATAATCACATTGAACATTTTGCATGTATCCCTGAAATTGCTGTCCACCCTGTCATTATGGGGTAACTTCCCCTTTAAGAAATAGTTGCAGAATAAATATTTACACTTCTGTTTCTTAATTTTCAAATTACACTATGTGTGTAGCTGTATCTTGCCAGGCTTAACAATTTTACTCTCTCATAGTGAAATATCAATTGATATAAAAACCTTTCAGAAATTTGAAATATATTTGTGTAACAGTACACAGTCTGCTTGCTAAAGGAAACAAGTCGCTAAGTGAATGTCCAAAATGTGCTCATTAAATGCTTACCAAATGTTTGCCAAAAATGTCTACCCTGTCATTGTCAACCCTTTTATCAAGCTCATATATTTTGGTGTTGGTATGTACATTGTCTCCTTGCGGTTTATTTTATTATTTTTTTAAAGTGTGCGGGCTCATCAATATTCATTTCCAACATCATTACATCTATTTAATACAACGAATATGAAGTTCAATGCAAAATCCTTTTTGGGGTAAAATGGGGACTTCTCAAAGGCACCTTACGGTGATATTGATTTAAAATGAGCAATTTATCTGTAGCCACCTGGCTCTCCATCCCTTGTATTGGATTACAATTAGGGTCATCACTTACATTACTTCTCGCTAATCCACTGCTGGCAATCTGCTAATCTCACGCACGCGCCACACGAACATTATATTGTGCCAATGGAGCACAAAACAGATAGTGTAAGTGGGCATGGGATGAGAGGTGTATGGGAATGGGGAGATGTGCTTACCCAACAGTGGGGTCCACCGCCAGTCCTCTAGGGTTACCCAGGTTCTCTGTGATGAGTGTGACCCGGTTACTTCCATCCAAATCCACCATGTCAATCCTGTTGACGCTGGCCTCCACCACATACAGTTTATTGTTCACCCAATCCACTGCCAGATTCTCGGGGTTGTCAACTGATACATTTAAAACCACCTGCATATTGGACCCGTCCATGCCCACAGAAAACACCTGTAAACAAAAGATGGCATTGTCTGAGGGAAATTAGCTCCTAGGTGGTCACTATTTTCATAAATGAAGGTACTGTATTATTACCTATTATAAAAGAAAGGTAATGGCAGTCAACACTCTGTGTAGCAGGCTAATATACGATGAGATACGATTTTAATTTGCTCCGTGACCACACTCGTTCGCAGTATAAGACAGACAGACGGATATACAGTATTGTACATTGACATCTGTACAGTATAGTAGACCTGTCACAGCTACTCCTAAAGAATATACGGTACTGTATGACTGTGAGTACTGTTATACTGAATGTCTAAATGTGTTGATGAATTCACCCTTTGTATTCAAATATCAATTGCTTAAAGGGTTATATATACTGTACGTCTACCATTATGTGTTGGCATTAGCATTGAGATACAAGATGAAAAGCTGAGCTGTTTGTTTTAAATATACAATGTAATTCTCCTAGTTGTATGTTTAGTAAGTTTGACAGTAAACTTCAACTGGGAGTGGCATTTAACTGCTTGAAGCCTCTTTTTCAATAATTTTTCACTCTTTGACAAAGTGCTGAGATCTGCTAAAACTGCTTCCTGTGGTGAAGTTCACTCCCATATCCTACAGTGCTTGAACCTCAAGTTTGAGCTAGCAAGTCAAAGCAAAAACATCGGCAAATTGACTGTTCGCATCTTGAAAAACTCATTAAATTTTATCGCAAGGCACCACTGTAAAGGTAGTAATTAGTTGATTAGATTATTCTGTTACAGTATTAATATTCCTCGGGTTCCCCCTGACTCTTCATCTAATTAGGAGAGCTTAGTTTTTGTCAGCGCAGCTTCTTTAGAAACAAACTCCAAGTGTGTAAAAAGCATGGTTTTCAGCTGGCCTGTTTAAAGAGAAACTGTAGATGTGGTCGCCTAACATCTCTGGTTGCATTCACATGCCCTGCTTGCACCCTGGCTACTTTAATCATGGAGCTATGGAGGCATTTAATTTACAAAGATCCCCTTTAAAAGATGTACCCTGGCCCTTCAACCTGGTGGCTACCCTTCTTTTTTTAGTGGAGAAGAATGCATTTAGAGGGATAGTTCCACTGAAAAAAAACACAGCGTAATTACTCAAGTGAGCTTGTATTACAAAATTGCACCTTGGTATGTGGCCATCATAGCTGCTTATCAGATAGGTCTAAAGATAATACACATGGATTTGTTTTCACATCTTACAGAGCTTCCCCTTCATTATGACCCCGCTGCATGGGAGCCAGCGGCTGTCGCTTAATTATTGTATCAACCTTTCAGATATTTGAAGGAATAACTCATATGCAACATAAGTATTTCATCAAAAACCACTGATGGATGACTCTCAAAGACTTAACATTAAAGGCACAAAGATTTCACTAGGTGGGTGCTACTGTACTGTGATTGTCTTTCCTGACTCAACAAAGGAACAATGGTAACTACATCCACACGGTTAGAACTTAGAATACAATTATGGTGTCAGTACGTGAGTGTGAAGTCCTGAAGGCAAGGTAAATAATGTTGATAGTATGTTTCGAAACATTGTGAAGCACACTTTGTGGTTATGTTTGGGGACATTCCATCTGGTTTACAGGTCTGACTGGTCCATAAATCCTAGAGGACCACTCAAAACACTTATCTTAAATCATCTTACCCATTGAAATGAAAGGAAATGCTATTAATCTGTTCCAGCCTCCCCAAAAAGCCCAACAAAAATGTTTGTATTTTAATGAGGATAACAGCACTCTAAAATATTGAGCTTTATAAAAACATATAGTAATAATAATGACATAAGTACAGTAAATAGAATGTAAAGAATTAAACAATTTGTGCATCATGATTAATTATCTGCAGCCTCTTCTGGTATGAGTGACTTGGCCACCAAGGGCAGTATAATCCAGTCATAGAGACACAAACGAAGAAGCGTTTCACAACAACTGTGACTCGGTAAGCTGCAGTAATAATTGGGGATGGTCGTGTTTTTCAGACTGATACCAGTACAAGTATTCACTCGAGTAATCACTGATACTGAGTACCGATACCACTAGTACTTTTGATAATTAAAATTTCAATGAACATAACTACATATACACTAATTGTGAACAAATACCTTTCTTTCTTTCTTTCTGATGCACAAAATGATTCGCAGATGTGTCAAACCGCCACAATGTAACGTCAAATACTGGCGAGGAGAACTTACTCAATGTCATATTTTTTGCCTTAAGTGTCAGTAGCTGGAATCGCCGCCTTCACAAAATAAAATAAGGTCATATTGGCCTGATACCGATACCTGGTGTTGATACTTGCCGTTCATAGCACTCGTATCTCAAATATTTGCTCACATGTCAAAGCAACAAAATTGTGATAGCTCAGATCTCAAAAACCTTGATAGTCGGCTCACCCGTACTGTATCTCAAGGCACCCCTGTATTGTAACTTACCTTATTCTGAATGGTGTCAGTCCAGAAGATCATATGGAGATCATAATGAAAGTCCACTCCGGCTGCAACACCTCTGTTCTGTGACTGTACCAAAGTGCGCAGACTGTTGCCATGGATGTTGCCTATTAGCAGGTCTCGGCCATTGGAAAAGACCAAGGAAGGAACTCCAGCTGCAAGAAAGGTGAATAGAACTATTCACAAACAGCAGGAAGAATAACTATGAATTATTAGATTTGTTTCCAATTGCAACTGACAGCAGTTGAGTCAATTTTGTAGTGTGCACGTGTGATTCAAGGAGTGGAAATTTTACAGAATGCAGCATGTTATTTCAGAAAGGTAAAGTGCTTTTCATCCACTTTTAATACACACTCCTTTCAGTGAGGCAAAAGCCAAAGAGGTCAGCCTCTCAGTTCCACAAAGCCAAGAGACTTTACTGAAACAACAATGTGCATGCAACAATGCACCAGGAAGGAGTACATGTGCTAAGCAAAGTAGTCACGAGGTTCGTCTAAAGGGAAAGGGGTTATACTAATGGACAATGTTTTGATGGTTCATTCAGAGATTTCAAGAGGTGAGCTCACTGTGTGTAAGACAGAGAGGAAACATCACACTTACATACGGTGTCGGCTCGGCAGTATCTGTGCTGCTCTAGGATGTAACCCTCCCTGCAGCTGCAGTGATGAGAACCAATGCGGTCCTCGCACAGCTGGTCGCACACTCCCCACATTGAGCAGTCATCAAAGTCTTGAATAGAAAGAAAACCCCACTATATGCAACTCAAATGCACCTTGGTTGCACTCAGCTACAGTTAATGAATTAACAAATTATCTACCTATACATGAGCGACTGTCATTGCTGTTGACAATGTAGCCTGAAGGACAGGAACAGGTTCCTCCATTGGGAGAAGGATGACAGCGATGCTCACAACTCAGAGAAGAACATCTCCAGACACCTAACAAAAAAGCAAGAATGACAACTATTTTTAAATAGCTATAGTATACTACAAATTACTAACAAATCAGCTAAACTGAAATGCCAAAAAACGACAAGAATTAAGTACTATAACATAGTTTAATACATCTCACAAAAGTGAGCACACCCTTTACATTTTTTTTAATATTTTAATAGATCCTTTCATGGGGCAACACCAAATGAATACTGCTGTACTACAAAGTAAAATAGTGTAACGTTGTACCGCTGTGCAAATTTACTGTCCCCTCCATATAACTCAACACACAGTCATTAACATCTAAACACCTGGCAACAAAAGTGACGTCACTTTTTGAAGTTAAAATGTCCAAATTGTAATAGATATACCGACTTGATTCAGCAACTCAGATGATTCATTTGTATTGGTACAAACATTTATATACACACAATTAAAAAGTCACTTTATTATGTACTAGAACGTGTCGGTCTCTGGCATGCCCACCAATTTCCATGGTTAGACTGCTAATAATTGGTATTGTCACACTATTGTGCTCACTAAAACACACATTTTAATATATTAGTGAGCACAATAGTATGACAATACCAATTATTAGCACGTGTCACCTCACGTCATGAAAAATGGGAACAAGGAACTGTTTGTCTTTCTGGTTATGTACATTTACAAACACCAAAGACTGGTCCAGGGAGAAATTTGTCACCAAATGAAAATGCTGACTCATTTTGTTTTGAAATAAGAAGAGCCGGACATGGGTGTGCTTCAAAAAGGACACACAAGGCTGGATGGATGGATGGATGGATGAATGGATGGTGGAAGGACGGGATAGACAGAGGCAGAGATTGACAGGCAGGCAGGTAGGTTGCTTTGGTACTAACTGCAGTTGCGCCCAGCAGTGGCGTTGGTTTCGTCCTCTCCTTCAGAGCAGTGAGGCGCCCCGTCACACAGCTGATCCATGGGGATACACACACCAGTGGATGGACATGGCCACTCTCCCGGGTAACACTCATGCAATGCATTTTCTATTGATAAAAAAATAAGAATTTTTTTAAATCACCTATTGAAAAAATACAACACATGGTACAATACATGGTGCATGCAGAAAACTGTACAGGAAAAGAGTGTGACATTCTTTTTTATAAAGTTGTGGCGATGACGTCATTGTCAGGGTAAGGACTGTCACGTTAAATCACTGCTGAGAACTCTGAGGGGGTCACAGGGGGCTTCTGCAGCCCATCCTCTAAAAACACACACTCTTCACAACCATGTGGACAAATTGTAAAGCCCTCTGGTGGGAGGGGGAGCAATCGTGTGCTACAAAGAGCCATTTGAATGACACACTTGTTGGAGCACAGGAAAAGCAGCTTGATAGTCCCCTCTAACTTTAGATAGTGGATATCTTATGAAGTCTACAAACTACGGTTTTTACGCTTTTTAGCATCAAAGGCTTATGTTTCTAGTAGTAAGATTGAACTATGGACATTTTATGGCCAAAAACTGGAACATAGCATTGAGGATTCATTAATCAAACAGAGGTTGGGTTACACCCCTTAGTTTTCATAGTTTAGTTAATAGTCCTTCTGACTTGCAGATACACTGTATATTTCCTGATCAATGGCAGCGCAAGGTAACGTAATGTTTGCATCACCTCAATATTTTTCTTCCATCTTCCATTGCTATAGGTGTAATGACCACGTATTCCTCCCAATACATTTGTCTGTATGGTGTATGTACTGTATGTGATAGCTAGTGTATATCCATACCGCAGCCTTTTTCATCAGCATTGTCTTCACAATCGTCTTCTCCATCACAAAGCCACACTTGATGTATACAGCGACCACTGGGGCAGGTAAAGTAATTGCCTCTGCATGGAGGATATGCTGAAGATGAAGGAAAAATATTAGTAGACAAATAAGTAAAAGTATTTTGAGTGTACATCTACGATGGTGAGAAAGCTAGACATTAGGTTTAAAACTTAATTCAAGGAGAAAGTAGAAGGGGCGTCCTACTGCAATTAAGTTCGTCACTTCGATCCCCACAGTCATCGTCATGGTCACAGATATAACGTTGAGGAACGCACATCCCATTATGACATGGAAACAGGCCTGTACTGCAGTGTTGTGCTAAAGAAAGAAGGGGCTACATGTAGTGAAGTTTAACTAACTTCTCACCCTTTTGCGGGTTTGCCACAAAGCCCATATCAAGGTCTAAAATGGACTTACTGCAATTTCCTTCATCAGAGCCATCTCGACAGTCAAGTATGTGGTCACATCTCTGGGTGCGGTTGTAGCAGGCACCATTAGCACATCTAAGGTCTGTGCACTCTGGGTAATCTGGAAGATTAGATCATCATCTGAGCAACGTAATGCACACATGTCAACCTGACAGCGTGACAGCTAGTGAAAAGCTTGGTGCATGGGAGGGATAAGCAGGGACAATTTAACGCTGCCACCGTAGCAACAGCATTTGCAGCCACATTCTTGCAATTGTGGGATTCCCATTGTATGTAGTGCACCGTCCCAGCCGGGACAATAGCGGCATAGCAGTTGAACTTCAGCTTGACTAATCCACCGAGGAATCTGCAATCAAACTCTGACAACAAGAAGCATATTGTGGCCCGTTCTGTCTGTCAGTGAGCCTCTTAATCAGAACAAATTGATTAAAATGCCACAATAGGATGGTTTTAAATATGGGGAAACCACCTTGGAGAAGACTTACTGCAGTTTCTCTCATCCGAGCCGTCGGTGCAGTCAGACAGATGGTCGCATCTATACTCAGCCGGGACGCACGCCCCGTTGCTACAGCTGAACTGTCCATTGGTGCATGTTCTCCCAGCTGAGGACAGATTGGAGAGTTTTAGTCATTTTCTAAATTCACTGCAAGCAAACAATGTACATATAAACAGCAAAATATGTGAGATGGCTGACAGGGTGGCCAATGACAGGGTGCGATAAATTTAAGATTTTTCGGGATTTTTGGGTGGCCCTGTATCTCATTAGAATAGATCCACTCCTGCACCAAGCAGTCGCATAAGTCCACATTTAGAACCAAAACAAAGACAACATTTTGGACATCCCTGATCCAATGGGATGCAACACAAGAGTGGCACTGAAGAAAATAATAATGCTGGGTTTTGATTGACATTGTCAAAAATGTTAATTTAATGTTTTTTGTACTGGGTGGTGTGAAGATTTTGGTGCCCTTCTTGAGCTACATAAAGGGTGCAAAATGTTAGGGTACGTTTTACCCTAATATTATGGCCAGAGAGTGTATAATCCTCGTGCACTGCATTTTCATTCACATTTTGGTTATTATTAAGTGTCAATAAAGCATTGTATCAATCAGCTACAGTAAAAAAAAAAAAAAAAAAGCTAAAGCTAATGAAAGGGTCAGTTGGAAGATAGATAACTTACGACAGTTTTGCCTCTCATCTGATCCATCTTCACAGTCCTCCTCATCATCACACACCCACACATCTGGGATACACTCGCCGTCACTCAAACACTGGAAGTGACTGTCATCGCATGTTATCTGAGCTGTAAGGAAGAGAGGCACACAGAATATTTTTCTTTCCCCATACATATTGTAAAAAAAGGTGATCAGGAAGTAAGGTAATACAATTTCCAAATAGCCAAGATATCAGTGTATCTATTCTTATATGAATTGGAAAAAGTACAATTTTAAAAGTATACAGCAAGGCAGTAATTAAACCCTTCTAGGACAAACATTGTCAGGTTGAGTGTGGGACAGTAAATGACTCACGGCATTCTTGTTCATCAGAGTCATCCGAACAGTCTGATGTCCCGTCGCAGTGCCAGTCCCATGGGATGCATCGGCCTGTCCCACAGCGGAACTGCCCCAGTTCACATCCTATATGCACGCACGCATATAGTACATTTACTGTAAGCATTGACTAGAAGGTCACTCAGTCGAGTGCAGGCCTCCACCAAGGCCATCAACAACCCTAATTTGGATCAACAACAATTTGTAAATTTTCATCATGGATACCCAGCTACTGCATCATGTTTTTGTTTTTTTTTTTTTTACCCTAAATGTCACCATAGTACCCCAAAAATGTAAATACTTTAGTAATATCCGCCATGATAATGTATTTTAAGTTATTATAGGGCCATGAAGAATTATGGTACCTTAAACTTAAACTGTCAAAATAGACATGACGTCCCTCATAATAAGTCAGTAGAACCAATAATAACAGTACATTTCGTTTAAAAAAATGACATTTAATTGTAGAAAATACAAACAACATTTTCTGTTATGCTTTGTTATTTGTTATATAAAGGGTGTCTCAAAAATCACTATACACTTCCTTTTTTCTATTTCATTTCAGGTATCATTCTGGTCGACATTTGTTGTTTTTGTAAGCAAATGATTTCCTTTCCCATGTCTTGCCAATTGACATTGGAGCAGCGTGGCAAAATTGCCGCCTACGGGTTTAAAACAAATGTTATCCAAGTAATTTAATTATCGATTATCCTCATCAGAATAAGCATTATTATTGAAATTAAGGAATGTGTTGCAGGGTGGGTAAAAATGTCACACTTGTACTATTTTCCATTAAGCAGGGCAAAATGAAGAGAAAGTGGCAAAGTGATTATACAGTTGCTTAAGAGGATCATGTCGAGGGGAAAGAAGCTGTGAAGCGTGACTGGTGGTGCAGTATTCTTCGCAATCATTTAAAAATAATGATTCTCTGTCAAAAAGGAGGAGTGAAGTAATAATGCTAACTAAGTATTCCATAAGTAATGAAAATATGTCATGAGGAGTGGGATGAAACATGCTGCTAGCGTCGTTGATGAGTGGTGGAGACACGCGTGCCATCCACACACACACCCCTTTCCCAGGATGTTACGCAATCCTCTTTTGCACTCATACGACCCTCCTTTTGATGTTCCCAATGAATGGCATCTCTGGAGATAAGGTACCACTACACTACCTTCTCTAACATCTTCCAGGGGTAGGGGGTTGATTCTGGCAGCATAGCTGAGTGTCAGAACACTCCATCACAACTATCCGAACAGGAATGTGCATTTCAATCAATTGACAGTGACAACCTGATCTATGGCACACATTGACCATGTCCAGTCTGAGATGTAATGCAATTATTAGTGAAGAGAAGTGGTGATTGATGGAGAATCCTTAGAGATGGTCTTTAAAATGAATTACAAGGCCAAAATTGCAAAAGACACGTCTCGATCAGTTAAACAGTGGTACAGCGGTAATGTTAAATTGATTAGAACTGACAGGCTTGACCTCAACCCAATTAGGAATGAACTTGACCCCTCGCTTCATGGGCATTTCTTGACTGCATGGTTTTATGTATTGATGTCAGCTGTCATCAAGTGGTTAATAACGCAACCTCGAAACAAAGCTTTGATTAACCTACTGTACAAACAGTAGGGCTGTACAGTATGTGTGTATCACTTTAAACCAATTACAAGCATAAAATCAAGGCACCTAACTTCCCCAATTGGATAGGATGTGCAGTCTTCTCTATGTTCGCTAAGTCCAGTTTCCAGCAATATATAAATGTATAATGTAAATTCATGACATAAATAAAAGTCTTAATCACGGGTTGAACGGCTATAAGTTTGTTGTAGTCGACTATGATGTGATGAAATTTTATTCAAAGTCAAATAATCAATGACATCATTGATATTTTTTTTGGACAATACAGCGGTCCCCAACCTTTTTTGCGTCACGGACCAGGTTCACGTAAAGACGTATTTCAGCTGACTGACATAGAAACAAAAAAAAACAACAACAACAAATTATTAAAAATACAACTCGCCATTATGCTGAATACAGTTGTTGTGTTTCTAATAAGTGGGAGCCTTGCGCATGTTTTCTCTTCATTGAGCCAGTCGGTCTTTGGGTTCCATAGCATAGCATGTTGCAAAACAAGACAACATAGTCAGGCTCCAAAAAATTCCATATTTCTCTGTTTCACTGTTTGTATTTCACTTGTGCTTTTACGGTACTTGAGAATAGGCTAGCATACTTTGCAAGTGACCGTGCTACCGGTCTTATGTTTGGTAAAATATTTCCACATGCTTATAGCATCGTACGGCCATATATGTTTATTCTTAGGCACACACACGCTCACTCATGTTCTATCTTCCAGTTCAACTCTGTGTGTTTTAGAACTTAATTTATGTATGTGTTTTTTGTGTAATTCAGTGTTTTCCTTTCCCTTTTGTCTGGCCTTGTCTTTTCTTATTGCAACTTAAACCCACAGCAGGATAGGACACTGCTGTAAGGATGCCCCACTACTCTTAGAGAAGAACATTAGAGGAATTTTCATTCGAATGAACCCCATCCCCCCCCTTTCCCAAGCCCACTGTGGAATCACAATAGCACAAAAGAAGCGCCAGTAGGGATGTAAACTCATAAGTGGAAGTGTCACCCGGCTGGAGAGAATTAGGTACAGTGGGTTTAGATCCATGGAGAAACCACACCTGACCCCCGAAACATCTCTTGTGGCGCCTTGAAAGGTGACGTTAAGCTTTCGCCAATGATGCTTGTTTTGGCACAGGCCTCCGCACCCACTGAGCTGCAAAGAAAACGTCCGCTGGCTGTATGCAACTGGAGCTGTCCATGCTGTCAGAGCAAAGTGCTGCGGCCCGTTTCATATGGAAATGCATGCAGCAGAATGCAGTCAATTGCCAAACAAGTGACTTTGGCGCTTAGTGCTACAAACAAAACAGTGAAAGGCCTGACTGATTTTGGCACTGGCATAGGATCATTGAATGGAGTGTGGAGCCTTCATTTGGTTAGAACAAAAAAATATTTAACATTTTTGGGGGGTGGGGTGGGGGAGTATGTTATGATGCAAAACATGATGAGAAATTAAGTGGTCACAAGGCGGGAAGACAGCTGCATTGTGAGTCACAAACCTATAAGAGTAGTAGGGAAAAAAAAGATCTATTTGTGAGAAGTCATGTTTTCTAACGCAAGTTTCCCGTTGAGCAAGGATTTAGGCTTCAGTGCCGGAAAGGGTGAGGTTTAACATGCACGTGCTGTACAAGTTTGAACATAACAAAAGGCATTTTTCATCAACCAAATAAGCGCAGTCGAACCTCACACCATCACCACCTTACACAGTTTTCAATCATGTAAAACTGTAACTTATCGGTTACAAAATTAAGGTTTTCACTGCATCCTTAATTGAGTAAAGCAAAACACGAATTAATAATATGGATAATATATTGTATATAGATAATCTACAACTCTGTTCACTGCAAAATTTGCAATCTGCAGAAATTATTGAAGGACCTTAATGAACCAGAACTATGGATGCTGCATGAGCATTATCAGCATTTTTTCAGAGTTACGAAGCCTGGATAAAGCGCTACTAAAGGTTATGGGGCTTTATTTTGTAGCGTGTGGGGAGGGATCAAGCACACACTGGAGATAGTACCACCAACTGTCACAGCAAAAGTAATGAGTAAGAAATTACCAGTGAAGTGAAGCCATTTAGTATTACTTCTACAATGTTGTACGATGTTAAATTGGTTCATTGGCCATTTAAGAAGAGCTTTATTTTGTAACTGCACTAAGTGGAATTTCTGATATTTTATTTTTTCAATTTTAGTTTGTTTATTCAAGACAGGATATATAAATTTTATTTGCATTGTTGTTATGCTATGCACTAGTAATAGCCTGTGGAAAGATTTTGTTTACTTGGTTTGAACCACTACTGCACAAGGATTTTAGCCATATAAAAAGGTATTACGTTCAAATACCTTTATTCATATTTTTTTTTTAAATGAAGACGATAGCGACAGTTCGGATGCCTACTTTTTTTCTTCTTAATGGCTTGCCAAGGTATTGGATCGTGACCCTGTATTGGCAGATACCCAAAATCAAGTGACTCAAACTCGGGTGCTAAAAGTGTCATCCGGACATCTCTACTAATCACTTATAGTGTGTCAGCGGGTGATACTTATGAAACACTTATTGCTCTATAATCATTTTGCGTGAATTGAACTTTCACTAAACTTACTACAACATTAGGTACACCTGCACATTAAAGAGCTGTATCAGAAAGTCTGGATTTTCAAAAACAATACACTGTATTATCCATCCATACATTTTCTGACCCGCTTCTCCTCACAAGGGTCGCGGGCGTGCTGGAGCCTATCCCAGTTGTCATCGGGTAGGAGGCGGGGTACACCCTGAACTGGTTGCCAGCCAAATCGCAGGGCACATAGGAACAAACAACCATTCGCACTCACAGTCATGCCTACGGGCAATTTAGAGTCTCCAATTCATGCATGTTTTTGGGATGTGGGAGGAAACCAGAGTGCCCGGAGAAAACCCACACAGGCACGGGGAGAACATGCAAACTCCACACAGACGGGGCCGGGGATTGAACCCGGGTCCTCAGAACTGTGAGGCTGACGCTCTAACCAGTCGGCCACCGTGCCGCCCACTGTATTATGTAACAAGGTATTACTTTTAAAATGTGTTTATAATTGTTCTTGTTGCAGTTTGCATTGGTGGAGGTGTACTGCATCACACTGAGAGCTGTTAATTATAGTCTTTTAGGAATAGCTGAAAATTTTAAATATCACATTATTTATTATTATAACAGCACTCTGTATGAATCTTTGCAGGAGTACACTAATGCAAACTACACACACACACACACACACACAAACACATACACACACGCATAACATAACATTTTCTTAATACATTTCATATAATTGGGCCTAATTTTCTTTGTCGAGGCACCGTTTGTGACAAGAACAAATATAGGTCTCATTAGATTGTGCAGGTGTACCTAAAGTTGTGGCCTATATTTTAGCACTAATGACGAACATGGACATGCTGACAAAGTCACATGAGTCATGTACATCTCAAATGTCAGCAAATTCCTGGACATTATACAGACTTTTACTGTCAGCATATTCTATTTTTGACAATTAAACATCTGTTTTTGTCTGTCAGATAACCTGTGAGTTGAAATCATACAGTTTATTCCAGGGCATGTCCAAGCAGTGAAGCTGTGGCTCTACAAGCGTTACTTAGGTAGAAATGGTTCCATTCTACAGCAGCTGCAGTGTAATTAGTAGCCACATTCACACTAAGAAGCTTACATCCAAAGGGTTGAGCAAAAAGAAAGCAGATTACAATTTGAGAAGTAGGATCTAGCTGGGCAACAAACACAAGAGACAAACACCAATCTAAAATGTAGACAGAGTCAAATTGGAGAATTCCTGAAGTCTCAGCCTAATCAGAAAAGTCAATTGTATTCCTTGAGTTGAAGATTGCGGCGTGCAGCTCGAACACTTCATTGCTGAAATGAACTTTTTTAACCAGTACTTACAGATTGTAAGTCACATGCTCCATTCTGTTACCTAGCAACAGTAAAGCTCAGGCAAAAGTTCCTCCACGAGAACTTCCATTCTGACTGAGGGGGGCTTTGTGCTCAACCTTTAAGTAATAACACAGAGTGGTAAAAACCCATCGTATTCTACCTGGTTACACGCCACCAACATTATATTTCCTTAAGAATATCCCCCCATCATCCACAAGTTGTTTTGTTATTCTTTCCTGTGTAACTCACAGAAAGAGACTGTATGGAATTGGATGCATCTTTGCAATCAGATCAAGCTCATAGTTTTAAAAGTACGTAAGTAAGTAAAAATGGGAGCAAGAAGTGTGCAACGGCCCGCATGGCAATACTGAACTGCATCAAGAGAAAAGAAAGAAAACATACTACTAACCTTGTGATTGACACAAAGTAACCCAGCATAATAACAAGAGAAAGAGTTGGAGTGGCACCGCTCTCCACATTCTGGCTGGTCCGTCCAGCTCCACTGTGCAGATGGAGGAGCTGCAGGGACTGGAGGGGGTGGGGGGTGGGGGTCTGGGATGCTGTTGGCTCTCCTCTAACTGGGTTCCTTGGCCTACGACTTGATCAAAAGGGGCGTGCGCAAAGTGCAGGACAGTCGCTCCCCCAACCCTCTGGATAAATCCCTCAAGGCGGGCCGTGGAATCTGCATAATGATATGCAGCTCCCATGACTACAAACCTTGCATCACTGCTTATGCATTTTGTCCTGTGGAGAGATTATACACATCACTCAATTAACTGCAAAAGATAATAAGTAGTGATTACTTTTATATTAAAAAAAGATATATCTGGTTCAGCGCTTACATTCACAGTAATAGTTGTGCACTAAAAAAGTTATTTTAATCGAAATTGGAATTTCTGTGAAAAACACAAGTTACCATGTTTCCTTTTGACATAGGCCATTGTTGGTAGATTAATAAGAGTTAGCGGCTGCCACCTAGCTGCCATAAAGTGATACTACATTACCACCTGTTGCCATGACGTGGTTTCCAATGGCAACCGAGAAACTCAAACTTGGACATGGGAAAAGTTTCTCAGCGTCTTTTTGAGTGTGTGCGTGTGCGTGTGCGTGCGTGCGTGTGTGTGCGTGTGTGTGTGTGTGTGTGTGTGCGCGTACTTCTCTGAGGCTACATTAGAACGCAGTTTAAGTACACTTAGGTATACACAATGCATTGTAAATATAGCTTCTGAGTATACACTGCGCGATTTTTTACATTTCGATACCATATAACGTTTCGTAGTTTGTATTGTACTTATACTTATGACACTAACGTTACAGTATCCTACAGTACTGAGACAATTACACCTGAAATCTGGATTGTCATTAAAAGAAAAAAAAAAAAAGAAATGACGACATATGACATTGTGTCTCTTACTTATCGTAAAAACGCAAGTCAAACACGACCCCTCCCCCCACCAAAAATCAATATTGCTTCTCTCAAAAGGGGAAAAACGTGACATAATACAAGTTAACTAACCTTAAGAATCTAATTTAAATGTTTAAAAAAAAACTAATTGTGTTTGCCCTAATGCGCCTTTCTTGTCAATTTAAGTTGATGCTTCAGGTTGGTGGCGTGCTTTTTTTAAGAACAGGATGATGCCTAACGAGATGATTACGTCATAACGTCAGTGGGTCGCTGTGCTCTCGAGTCGGGAGTAGTGCACAAAGTTTACTCCATCTAGTATACAAGTAGGAACCTAGCATGCTCATTAAAACGTTCAGTGGCTAAATTAGTAAAAACGGGTCTTTAGAAAACGACATAGTTGTGAACATTTAGTTTCAAAAGACAGCAATAACTTCAAGGGTGTTTGTTGAATTAATCAAAATGTCGTCTCAACGAAAAAAGTCCGAGAACGTGAGAAAGAAAGTGACCAAGTCTGAGGATAACCTGTTACTCTCTGGACTTTCACTCAACGTTGCCGTAAGTATTATTATTGTCTGTAGATACATTTTGTTACCTTCGTCTGCTCTATAGTCAAATGAGTGTTTGTGTGCAGTTGAATTTGATTTCGGTCTCTTCGTTGTACGTCACTTATTATTGACGTCATGTTGTCTCAAGTGAAACTTGTTTCGTCAATAAAGTTGGCACCAAATTCAATAAGGCAAGTGCAGTGAGAATGTTTAAAATTATATGATTACTCAGTTTATGTAAATGTATTCAGCACTCGTGTCAAATTGTTTACTTGGGCCAAATTTAAGTTGAAAAAATATATAGGCTATATTTTTTATTTAAAACTGGTGAAGTGATTTGAGGTCATACATCATTAAATCAGACTTATTTAACAAATGTAATAATTATTTGTACAATTTACGAGGTACATATTGATTTTACTTCAATCAAGATCGTATATCTTCAATGGCATTCTCCATGATAAATAACTTTAATTTTGATACTTTTGACAGTACCTGACACATGGTACAAGACGCACAGCCTAATGCAGTGTTTTCCAGCTTCTATTTTACGTTACAAAAATCTCACAGCACACCACCAAACAAAAATGCCACAAAAAAACTACCAAAATAATTCTCTCTCCTCAATTTAGCCTGTTCAATGAACACAAAGCTAATATGCTCACACAAAGCCATTATTCTGTCGTATGAATGGTAACAGGTTTACTGTAGCTTCTGCCATCTAATGGAAGAACATTCAGTTGTTCTGCCTGTGACTATTTATAACTGGCATATATAGAAGAACAAATGTATTTGTAATTAATAAATAATTTTGTGCAAATTACATGAAATTCAATCATTTCCTGCAGCACACCTGATGGATAATTGTTAACAGTGATGAAAACGAAGTATTATTTTCTTTGTAAAGGTAATACATGTGCAGCTTTAACTAACATTGTGGTTACAGAGTTTCCTTTACGCTTATCACCACCACCAAATACTTGGTTTTCTTGGCTTTTCCGCAGCACATGGACATCAATCAGAAGACTTTGGAGAAATGCAAGGACCTCCCCGCCGCCGATTTAACGGAGACATTGCTGCTGGAGTCTAGAATAAAAGAACAAGCCAACCTGATCTGTGTACTAAAAGAAAGATCAGGCGACCTGTTTCACCAATGTCAAAGTCTGCAGCAAGTCAAGACTGAGCTGGAGAAGCAACTTGAAAGCTGTCAGAAAGAAGTTGTGCAAAAGCAGCAGAGAGCGGAGCTAGTGGAGAAAAGATTTTTGGATTTAGACGCCAACAGTCGAGCGATTATTGTGTTCATGGAGGAGTACAAACACCAGAATGCACAACTGAAGTTAGAAAACAAGCAGCTGCAGACAGAAAATGACATGCTTTTCTCCCAAAAGTTACACGATAAAGAGGTGACCATTCAAAAGCTGACAAAGCAAATCAAAGCGTTGACAGAGGAGTTCACAACTAAGGAAACTGCATATCAGTAAGATTGTTTTTTTGGTTTTTTTTACATTAACAGCAACAAATAAACACAGTGGTGCAGCTGGTGCTTTAAGATAAAAGTTCAATTTTTTCCAGCCCCTGACACACACACAAAAATAGGGGAATGTTTTTTGAATAAAGAAAATGGCACTCTATAATATTGTACTTTATACAAACAGAGTAAATACATAAATAGAATGTAAAGTTTTAAACAGTTTGTGCATCATTATTTAATTTAGTTCTCGTGGTGATCCTTCTGGTGTGCCTGGCTTGGTCACTGAGGGACAGAAAGACATGTCATGCAGACACAAAGAAGAAAGAATAAATTACTGTGACTCAGTAAGCTGCTGTAATATTAGTCATTTTATGTAGTGGATAAAGAATATACTGTATGCCTGTGAGTATTGTGATATCTGTCTTCATGTGTTGCGACAATGTTATGTGAAAGTATCCGCTGCATAAAAGGGTAACGCCACCACTATCAATGCTATGTATTAGCTCGTCAATACAGCACTCATATCTCAAGTTTGCGCTTAGAAGTCTAAGCAAAAAAAATAATAAAAACATCGGCAGTATGACAGCTCGTTCATCAGAAAACTAAGTCAGGTCACGCATATGTCAAGGCAGCACTGTAGTTGTACTTTTTATCTTTTGGGTTGTCTTCTTGAGCAGTTGAAGAATATCAGGTCAACGATAACTAAAGACACAAAATGTTGCTTTGTTTAAAAGGGAGAAAATAACCCAAAGTGAATCAACATCCTTGAAACAGTCAAAAGAGCATCAAGAAATGGCAGCATCGTTACTTGAACAATTGACTGAAACTCAGCAACACCATGCGGTCGCAGAACAAACGTGGAAAGGTAGGTGGGAAAGAACTCAATCCTGTATATCCACATGCGATATATAGAGGCACTGCTGAACCTTTGGCGTCATCAGCCGGAAAGCTGAAACTTCTAAAAGCCGAGGAGCAGCATGCCTTGAAGGAAGCCACAATGAGCAAAAGTATTACAAGCCTCACCAAAGAGAGAGACAAACTGCTGCGTACCTCTGTGGAACAAGAGAACACTATACAGGTAAATTTGGAAAAATGGCACTTGTCACCCGAATGTATAATTTTATTTTCATACACTTATATAATTACAGGAGAAGCTAGAAGAACTCCGGCTTCTGGAGATACAATACAAAGAGCAGAAAAGAGCCCGGACAAAAGCAGAGGAAAGGTAAATATGGTTGCTAAATTTGTCTGCTGTTAAGTGAAAATTAATTTCCAATAAATTGCTGCCATATGTCTCTGAATTCAGGTTTAAACAGGAAGCACAGGCAGTTAACACAGATAAAAGAGTGAAGGCCCTCAAGCTGGCCCTGGAAGAAGCCAGGACAAAGTACCAGAAGCTGAACAAGGTTTGTTGTGAAGACAAAAATGCTGATGACCTATCTAAGCTCATACTGAGTGTTTGTGTCAATAATTTTACAGGATTTCGAGGCATTCAAAGAACACAGCAACAGTCTACTTACTAAGGAAAGGGAGCTAAATAAGATACTGCGACACTTGAGGAACTAAACCTTCAGAGTTTGCAAATCTCTCAAGAATAGGTCTCAATTAAAAACGATCAGTGCACAAAAAAAAGACAGTATGAGCATTACTGTATCACAATGTCATCTTTAATCTCATTGTAAGATTTCCAGATCATTACAAGCAAAGCACAACATATTTAGCATGACACATCAGAAGTTCCTCAAATAGAAATTATACTGTACAAATCAGAGAGCCTTCCATACATTATCATTTAAGAGTGTTCCTCTGCCAGTTTCTCTGCCTTTTGGACCACTTCTTCAATGGGACCGACCATATAGAAAGCCTGTTCAGGCAAGGCATCGTAGTCACCTGGAGAAGAGTACGGGAAGAAAGGTTTTAGCAGGAAAAGAGCTTTATCCCATTTTGGAAATGTATTCTTTTGCAGCACTACCTGCTAGAATGCTCTGGAATCCTTTAATTGTTTCCTTGAGAGGCACCAGCTTCCCCATGTGGCCAGTGAAGACTTCAGCCACCTGGAAAGGCTGGGACAGGAAACGCTGGATCTTGCGAGCACGAGCTACAGTCAGCTTGTCTTCCTCAGACAGTTCATCCATACCCAGAATAGCGATGATATCTTGTAATGACTTGTAGTCCTGGAAAGAAAAACATGTAGGGGTCATTACATCTCATTTTGACTCGTTATTAAAAAGCTGTTGACACAAATCTTGCCTGAAGAATCTTTTGTACGCCTCGAGCGATGTCGTAGTGCTCAGACCCCACAATGTTGGGGTCCATGATGCGGGAGGTTGAATCCAGGGGGTCCACGGCGGGGTAGATGCCCAGCTCAGCAATGGCTCGGGACAGCACGGTGGTGGCGTCCAAGTGAGCAAAGGTTGTGGCGGGAGCGGGATCAGTCAAGTCGTCAGCGGGCACATAAATGGCCTGCAATGCGAGCATGTTTTATTTTGATTCTGTCGACAACAGCTGCCACATCAATCCCGTCCAGCCACTTCCTACTTGTACTGAGGTGATGGAACCTTTCTTGGTGGTAGTAATTCGTTCCTGCATGGTACCCATATCAGTGGCCAAGGTTGGCTGGTATCCCACAGCAGAAGGGATTCGACCCAACAGAGCAGACACCTGAAGGACAATTACACAATCCACATAATACCATCGTTACTGAATGGATTATGTTGTAAATCAATGCATACTCACAAAATGTTAGGGAGATTCATCTTAAGTGAAATTTCAGGACGACTAAAATGCACTACGGTAAAACCTTTACCAGTAAACTTAATTCGACCTCAAAACTCTTGACAAGGAACTCGCCCTAAGGTGACTGAAGTGGCCCATCACGGATAAATTACAGTTGGCGACTCTTCAAGTAATTGAGCACCACACATCTACTGGCTGGCTGCAAC